>NC_056694.1:8265000-8865000 GCF_018350215.1 Panthera leo | reverse complement strand
TATGTCCGACTTCAGAGCTGGCGATGGCCTCTGAGCCAGGCTCTGCCCAGGTCATGCTTGACCCCAGGGAGGTGGGCGATGCAATGAGGAGAGGGAAGTCCCCGGAGAGTCTGGTCCCACCTCCCCATCCCATGCTGTTAAAAAGTAGGGGAAGGCACAGTGTAGTTCACTTCCTGGCACTGGTGTTTCATGGGGTGCTCGCCTTGGATGCTCAGCCAGCCCTCTTCTGCTTATGAGACAAAATATACTCGCTAGCCACATGCTCAGTGCCGAACTTTGGAACCAGGGCCCCATTATAGCCCAGAAAGGTTCATGGTAGGCACTGGTCTTCAGTCATTCTAGAACCTTCTATCACCTGTCAGGTGGGGGAGTCACTGGCCACCACACTGTGAAGTGGCATTGATCTGGAGACCCATGGAGAGGCTGCTGAGTTTCCAGTGGCTATATGAGCCCGGCTGCAGGGCGGGTGGCTCCCTAAGCTCACTTGGAGCAGGAGGGTAGAGGATAGCTTCTTCCCAAGGTTGTGACCCTCCCAGACCCCGCACTGGGCATTTAGATGTAGGCCTGCCGGTGAGCAACGCAGTAGACTTGCAAGTCGGGGGGGGGGGGGGGGGGGGGAGGGTCTACCCCATGGGGCCCGTGAGGCCTTTGCCCTGACAGGCTGGGCCTTGGAGCACCGTGTACGCGGAGCCTGCAAGGTGTTCTGCCGAAGAAGGGCTCCACGGGAAACGTACGTCTGGGAAACTGCACACCCAGGCCTGCTGGGGAGAGGCCCGTTAGGGCCGGGAGAGCCACTAAGCAAAGCAGCCCACTTCCCCCAGAATCCCCCAGGGCTTGCCAGACATCTGACGGTGGGCCCTTCCTCCAGCCCTACCGAGCGCACCTTAGGTCCGCCTGGTCCGCACAGTCCGCAGAGCCCGCCTCGGGACGGGCATCGTGTCACGTTCAAACCGGTGACCCTGCATCGGGTTCGTTCTTGAAACTACACCATGAAGCCCATCAGATTCCATGTGTCCACCTAAGCATCCACTGCTTGCGCCCTCGACTAGGATGGGGCTGGGGATGGCCAGGTTGGGCGGTTCAGCCACTGCCTGAGGGTTAGTAACCCTGTATTTCAGGTGGCCGTCTCTGCAGCCAGCGTGCTCTCAAAACACCACACGTGTGTCGTGCAGACAGTCGTGTCTGTTGCAATGGTCTGACCGTCTCAGGCGACAGGAAGGGATGAGCCTTATGGGATGGTATTCCTGTGGAAGCATCCACTCTGAGGGTGGCTTCCTGCACGGTCTTCCAGAGTAAGCCAGGGAGAGCTCAGCTGATACTCCTCAGCCTGGCTTGTTTTGAAAGATGTTAAGGAAGCTCAGGGCCATTTACTTGTTTGGAGCTGGGGGCTGGGAGACGCTGAGCTCTGTCCGGGAAGCATCCTCTGGGTTATCCCTGTTGAGATGGATGTCCCTGTTTGTACTGTCCCCAGTGACCGTGGGGGCGCTGGAGACATCGGGGTTGAAAATCGGGTTCAGCAGGTTCTAAAAGGGTCTAACAAGGAATCCCGGCTCGGTCCTGTGCCACTCACCCCGCTGAGCCCCTACACCGGGCTCCGTGGACCCTACCTCTCCACCTACTGGGGACAATGAGTCAAGACTTCGATGAGCCTTCTATGGGTTTGCCGCACTCACTGGGAAATGGTCCATGGAGTGGGCTCGCTGGACACAGGCTTCTTTAGACCCGGGGGGCCTGGAAGTCATCCTCCCGGGCTGTAGCGGCAGGGCCCCCCTCGGCTGGCAGAACCTGTCCATACGGCAGTGTCGGTTGCTTTGCACACCTGATTCCTAGGAGCCGCTAGGTTCAACTGCCTGCAAGTTAAAAATAATACAAGACATCTTTTCCTAGGTGGAGGCCTCCGTGGATAACACTTTCAAAACAGAATGGGAGCTTCCTCGAGTGTCACCGGGCTGTGGGAGGGATTCCTGCCTGGCTGGCTGGACCCCGCAGCCACAGGTACCTGGGATGGAAAAGGCACCGTGAGACCACAGCTTCAGTGGCTCCCCAGCGTTTTCAACTGGGGGATCTGGGGACCTTCAAACCGACCCCTTCAGCACTCAGCCCTGAGGCCGTCTCTTGCTGTGTTTCTGGAAAGGGAGAGCCCGCTCGGGAAGGGAAGCAGCAGGCAGAGATGCCCCATTCTCCCGGGGCCCCGCCTGAAGGGAGCCTCGCAACGTGCCCGGGTCCAGGCCCCCCCACTTGTCCATTCCAGAAAAGTCCACCGCCCTGGCCTGGGGAGACACGTGGCCGGTGACCAGCGATTAGGAAGACGCAGGAGGGGCTTCAGGAGAAGCAGTCTTCCAGGATGCAGCAGACACTAGGGGAGAGCCAGGGGCTTCATAGCTTTACCTGTTTATTCAGCTCACTCCAGGGCAACTGTGTTAAAAACCCACACGCGGGACGGGGGTTATGTACACCGCACGTGATCTCCGCAGCGTCACGCATGAGTCCATCAGCGCAAGACGGAACAGCCGCCGACACCCGGGCTCACGCGGTTTTAGCCTCAGCAGGCTTTCCTAGAAGACACTAGGATACGTCCTGCCCTCGCAGTTTCTAAAATAGAAACACCTGGAGTTTTGAAACTTCTGGTCAGGTATTAAATGGAGACCGCGTTCCGCTCTGGAAAGGGCCCCAGCGTACCTGTGGGGGAGGCTCCGCTCAGAGGAAAATAGGGCAAGCCCACGCCGGCTCCAGGGCGGCCTGCGTGGCCTCACCACCCAGCGGCCGCTGCACTTGGAACGCTTCACAATCAGGTTAAGCCTCCAGAAAGTGACTTTCTAGTTTGTAATGTGCCTTCCCCTCCCCCCAACCCGCCCCGCTGAGTCGTGTCTGCAGCTCCAAATAGCAGCTGGTCCCTCCATCTCCCCAGAAGCTCTGGGGCCACCAGGAAGGTTCCCTACTGACCACCAGTCCCCAGACCATGGTCCTCTCTGTCCCCACAGAAATTCCTCTACTTGCCCCCTGCCTCTGGGAGCTGGGAGGGAGAACGCTCTGGATGAAAGAGAACAAGAATTACACTCTTCCAATCATTGTTAAAAACGAGATGTGGCACCTTTCCTGCCCATGTGCCAGTCACAGGTAACCCAGTGTGTAGCCCTGTGAGGTCAGGCCCGAGGCTCTGCCCATGGAGCAGGCATTAACAGCTGGCTCCTAGCTGGAACCGGGGGGTGCCTTCTAGTCTGGGGAGCTTGGCACATCTGGTGCACTTGGGGCGGAGGCACCAGATGGCCCAGGGCAGTGAGGCCAGCATGGCCCCTCTCGAAAGGCCCAGGCTGGAGGAAGGGCCTACTGCCCACTCCCAGCCGTGGGGAGAAGCCAGCCTGTCTTGTCCAGGACAGAGTGGCTGTCTTACAGAGACATAGACACAAAGCAAATACACAGTAAGCCAGACAAGCCTTTTCAACAAGGCTCCAAGAAAGAACAGACATGCACCAGAGAGCAAGCAAATTAACGACAGACGTCTGCAGGATGCAAGGAACACGCCCTTTGGAAGATGCCAGGCTCTTGTCCAGGCTCCCACAATGTCCCGACTTAACAACGGTTGATTCTCGGCACAGCTCCCAGGCAGCCCCTTGGCATTTTGGTTACGTGTTAAGGTTTGTGTCCTCAACAGTGTGTCACATTCCCAGCAACCTCCGCCAGGCCAGCCAGGATTTCTTGGCGTGGGCGACTCAGACCCCACAGAGAGTAAGCTGTCCACAGAAATGCCATCAGAGCATGACGTCCGAGGACTATGAAAACAAAAGTCTCCCTCTCTAGGTGGCTGTTGGCCAGTGTGGTAAGCCTGGTTTTTGAAAGCAGCTCGGGATGTGGCATGCTTCCCCCTGAGCTGAGCTGTAGTATGTATGTGCACGACCCAAGAACATGGGCTACAGTCTAATGAAAACAGCAGAACCCATGCTGCACAAGGCCCGGGAAATGTGGCAGCTGGGCCCTTGCATGTGGCTGGGAGGACTGGGGGTTGCTGCAGGGGAACACTATATGGGGATTCGCCTTCCATTAGAAGCGGGGCCTGCATCTGGCCAGGGCCGGCCAATGGCCTTGTCTAAACAGAAAGTCCCCCGGGCTGCCCCCTCCCGCCTCCTGGGGTCACAAGGCAGCAGGGAGACAGGAAGCAGGCTCTGCTTCCTGAGCAAGTGACTTTGGCAGCCATAGCCTGGAGAGGCAACTGACTTGGGCTCCAAGGCCATTTTGTAGCCCAAACATGGAGAACTCTGGACTTGAGCCCTTTCCCCGACCCAGTGGCTTTGTTGGGTCATTGTGACTGGGCTCCAGGCTGGCTAGAAAGAGAGAATTTGAGCCCAGTGTGCCTCAGAGCACCCCTCAGTTAAAAGTCTCCTCAAGAGGGCCTTTCACACGGGATGCCCACAGATGTGCCTTGCCAGCCCCATCAGGCCTCCATCCTTGGACGGCTTCCCAGGGGCCTGACAAGTCTGATGGCTGGCTGAGCACCGGCGGCACCAGCTGAGCGGACCCGTGCTCCAGGTTCCTGCCCTCCTCCTGTGAGCCAGGCCACTGATTCCCCCCAGGGCAGCGGAGGAAACCACCAGGCAAAGCTGTGGGCCTGCACCCCCTCTCATCAGACACCCAGCCGCCAGGAGACCCACCTCACGTGTCACGGGGCAATCCCTTCTCTGAAACTCTCCGCCCTCCCCTTGCTCTCCCACCTCTGCTGGCCGCCTGTTCCACGTGTCTGAGATTGCCCTTGCCCATGACGCCTGGGTGCTGCCTGGAGCCCTGTCCCCTGCCGCAGAGAATCCCCAGGCCCAAGGACTCAGGTTTTTGTTTTTGTTTTGTTTTTTTTTTTTTTGCTCTCAACTCTTGGCAACAGAGTCTCTCTTTCAACTACAGATTTCCACTTTCTGCGGGAGCATCATCCAGCCAGGTTCTCTGACATGAAGACAGGGACGAGACTTCGGTCTGGAACTTTCTGGCAGTGCCTAGGCAGCCTTGTCAGGAATCCCCACGTTCCCGTGTGATGCTCCCCGGAAGGCAAGCAGCTCATCGCTGGCTCCCAGGGGATGGGGGGGTGGGCGGGGGGGGGGGGGTGCTGCTGGCCTGTGCCCGGGGCGCCGCGCCCTCACACGACCTGCAGGCTGCGTTCGTGCCCGTCCAGCTGCACCTTGAGCTTGTGCAGCTCCTCGATCTCGCGGTTATGCCGCTCGGTTTTGTGGCGTACCAGCGAGCGGTAGAAGTGGATGGTGAAGACCACAAAGATGAGACCTACGGGCACCATGATGATGGTGGACACGAGCGCGGCCTGCCAGCCCGTGTGGCCGCCGGGGCCGGGCGGGGGGCCGGGCTGGCGCCGCGCGTCCACGGGCAGGAACTTGATCCAGCAGAGCAGCACCACCTCGGCCAGGAAGAGCAGGATCCCCAGCACGGTCGAGAAGCCCCAGGCCAGCTCGATGTAGGGGTGCATGCGCTCGTGCGGGGACTCGCTGATGGAGTTGAGGTTGTGGATGTTGCTCACGGCCTCCACGTTGGGCAGGATGCACGTGCTGATGAGCAGGGCAAAGAGGTGCACGGCCACCAGCACCGTGGTGCAGGCGCTGAAGGCGATGAGCAGCGGCCGCGGGTACTGGTACTGCGTCTCCAGCTGCACCTCCACCATGGCCACCTGCAATGCAGAGCAGGCGAGGCTGGGCCGGGGTGCCCGCAGCCGCCCCCCACCTCCCCGTGCGGGGCCCACTCGCGGCAGAGGGCTCCCACCTCACTGTCCACATACTTCCAACTCTCCTGTTTTCTGATGAGCTAAAGGACACATCTCACTAAGGAAGAACCTAGAAAATGCAGGAGAGATTAAAGCACAAGGTGGGGGGCAGTGGGGCTCACCCCCTGGGGGGGCCCTCCCAGCCCAGAGGGGTACCGAGCTCTGACCCAGGGCGGAGGCCACCCTTCCCTGGGAACAGGTGGCTTTGCTGCTGACTTAGCTGCAAGACAATGGCTGTTTTTCAAAAACTAAAAGCTAACCTTTCAAAAAGTAAAAAAAAAAAAAAAAAAAAAAAAAAAGAAATCATGGAGGCTCCCGTGGGTCCCCAGGTTCCCAGACTCGGAGGGGCACGCCCAGACAGCCTCACACAGGCCACAGGGTGCAGCTCACAGCCCTAGAAGCCCCGGGGGAGAAGCCCGCATCTCAAAGGCCAGGAATGGAAACAAAAAATGAGGGCAACGGTGATGGGGGAGGCTGTGGGGAGGGGGCTGGGCTGGGAAAAGAGCTGAGTCATCAACCGCAGTCACAGGAAGCCCGGGCCAATAGGTAATGCCTGAGATGGATAAATCGAGAAACAGCAGTCTGGAGAAAGTTTTTCAGAACGAAGAGCCTGAGGGCGCCGCAGCTGGCCGGGGGTGGGCAGCCAGGGTTGCTGGGGTGGTTTACATGCCCTGCAGCAGCACTTTGGTTTTAAACTGCATGCACGTATTCATTTTGATAAAATAAAAACGACTTTTTTAATTAAAAAAATTTTTAAATTTATTTTGGGAGAGCAAGCACAAGTGACAAAGGAACAGAGCAAAAGGGAGAGAAAGCCCAAGTGGGGGAGGAACATACAGGGAGGGGGAGAGAGAGAATCCCAGGCAGACTCCACACTGTCAGCACAGAGCCCAATGTGGGGCTCGAACCCACGAACCATGAGATCATGACCTGAGTCGAAACCAAGAGTCAGACGCCTAACCGACTGAGCCACCCAGGTGCCCCCGACGAAAAAAAATTTTTAATCCATGACCCCGAGATCAAGAGTCACAAGCTCTACCAACTGAACCAGCCAGGCGCCCCAAAACTAATTTTAAATAAAAGGGAAAAAAGACCCACAGAGGGAACCAGAAGCCCCAGCCTAGCTCTGTAGTAGCGAATGTCTACAGCCAGTCAGGCAGGATTTGCTCACCACAGGCCCTAAAGGGCATTCACACTACAGGCTGGGCAACGTGGCCCTCCCCCACTTCCCCCAGGGCGGACCCAGGCTACCGGGAACTTCTCCCTCTGTGGCCTGGCATTCCCCTGCCCCTCAGCACAGTGGACCACCCCCAGCGGATGGTGCAGTCCAGGCCTGGCAAGGACTCCGGGGCTCACCAAGGGTCTTCCCCCAGGTGCCCACAGGTAAGAAACCAGACCAGTCAAGGAAGGGGGACGGGGAGGCAGAAAGAGAGAAGCCAGAGGAAGGCTTCTCCACCCACTGCGTTCGCTTCCTAGATCCGAGCCATCTTCTGTTTTTAAATTTTTACAAGAAAGACAACTTCACAACTTCTAGCAAGTCCTGCCTCCTAGAGTGAGAGACTCATCCTTTCAGCACAGATGGAACATTTGGTTGGTAAAAAGAAGACACGGCAGTGCCAGTGGACCACAGCTGAACAGAAACTCAGAACCGATCACTGCTCCATACAGTTGCCATAGGACACGCGTTGAGGGCGTGGTCTTTTCTCAGTGACCCCTGTGGCCTGGGCAGGCTCTCGTTACCACAAAGGACATGGCTCAACAAAAAGGCGTTGTAAAACACAGAGGGCATTGAGGTAAGAAACAAAGATAATTAAAGGGCCTGCAGTAAGAAAGCAGTTTTGTTCAGCCTCATGGAGAGAAAAGGCCGAAAGGCCATTTTTCAATGTGTTTATGCAAAGATTTTATGAGGCGGCCACGGTTCACTGGCTCTGTGTGTTAGCAGAAGGATAAACATGAACAAACGGGCTTAAGGTTAGGCATAAATGCTCGCTGTGGGGCAAAAGAACAGCTTTGCAATTCTAATCGGGGACACCTAGCAAACGGACTCTTCACTTTTTCTTGGCCCGCCCTTGTTCAGCCATGGTTTCCACTGTTGAGATCCTATCCGATGATCTGTGTTGGTCTTTTTTCTCGCAAGCTGCTCCACAGTCTGAACAGTTACCTGGCCTGCAGGTGGCGTGTTAATCTAGTGGGCCCACTGCTGCTTTCCCACCCCTGGTTCTGCTGCTTTCCGGTCTTCACCATTACCACGGAATGTCCGGTGCGTATTAGGCCGTGGCCGCCCCCATGAGAGGAACCTTCTAGAAGAGAAGGTGAGGGCACCGCATGGCTTCTGAAGTGTATCCCGGGTTGCTTAAGGAAGCATTTGCTGGTAGAGGAGATGCCCCATAAATGTTGAAGAAACGAACGACTGATCACTGGCAAGTGTGACTGCCATTGCCGAGCTAAGGACAGCCAGCAACCTGCAGGATGCATCCAGGCCCTGCCATCCTGGTCTCTGCCTGCGGTCACTATCTTCAACCTAAGACCACTTCGTACCCCTGCGGGCTGCTGGTAAGTGTCAGACTAGTCCTCCAGAATTCGATCTAGGTTTTAGAACCTTATGCACAGGGCCTTTAAACAAGCAGTTTGGGAGGCTTCAACTTGGGTGAGTCTTTCGTTGGCTGGGGAAGACCGCGAAGCTTCTCAGAGTTTGGCGATCTGAGTGTTGGGAAGGCGGGGGTCTAAGAAGACAGCTGCAGACAGGAAGTGACTTCGGAGACCCGGGCCCCGCGCACAAAGGAAACTGTCTTACTGCATCACATCACGCAGCACTTCTCACAGTGTGTTTTCCAGAGTTAAAAACACAAGCGCGAGCCAGACAAACCTAACCTGAGACTATAATTCTGCCATGTGGAAAACAAGCCTTCATAGAGTCGTTTAAACTTCTTACCCGCATTCCGTACAATTAAGCTTGAGAAAACATTCTATCTTTTGCATGTGATGGAAACCACAGGAAGAAAATAACTATATGCCAAAGTTGTGCACCATATGATTTTATGCTTTTGGTGTTATGTTAAAAATAAATAAATAACACAATACAACACATAAATAAAGGCTTTGCTTTAAACTACTGACCTGGGGGTGCCTGGGTGGCTCTGTCCATTAAGTGTCTGACTCTTAATATTGGCTCAGGTCATGATCTCACGGTTGCTGGGATGGATCCCCAAGTGGGGCTCTGTGCTGACGGACAGCATGGAGCCTCCTTGGGATTCTGTCCCTCTCTGCCCCTCCCCCGCTTGCATGTTTGCTTTCTCTCAAAATAAACATTAAAAAAAATTTTTAAAGGGGCACCTGGGTGGCTCAGTTGGTTAAGCATCCGACTTCAGCTCAGGTCATGATCTCACTGTTCAGAGTTCGAGCCCGGTGTCAGGCTCTGTGCTGACAGCTCAGAGCTTGGAGCCTGTTTCAGATTCTGTTTTCCTCTCTCTCTCTGCCCCTCCCCTAATACTCTGTCTCTCTCTCAAAAATAAACTTTAAAAAAAAAGGGGGGTAGGTGCCTAGGTGGCTCAGTCAGTTAAGCATTTGACTTTGGCTCAGGTCATGATCTCGCGGTCCGTGAGTTCGAGCCCGGTGTCGGGCTCTGTGCTGACAGCTCAGAGCCTGGAGCCTGCTTCGGATTCTGTCTCCCTCTCTCTCTGCCCCTCCTTCACATTCTCTATGTCTCTCTCAAAAATAAATAAATAAACATTAAAAAAAAATTTTTTTTTTAAAGAAAAAAATTATTTCCACTCAATGGAGAAGAAAGAGGGGTGGCCCTCCCTGCGTTCTCACTCTGAGTCCTGGCATCTTCACCTTCTGGGACAATTCCCTGAAGGGATGTGAGTCAGGGACTTTGAGGTCAACAGGTGACATGGCCCTTCTCAGGGCCCGCAGTTTGGCCCAAGACTGACTCCTGTGCTGGGAAATGACTCAGAAGGAAGGCAGTGGCCTGGCAGCTAGGAGTCAGGTCAGAGGCTCTGCTCCGTCACCCCAGGGGCCACATTTGGGGGGCATCTGCGTCCTGAGTTGGGCCAAACTGAGCAAACCCCAATCATTGCAAGAGTCCTGCTCAAATCCTTCAGATTTTCCAAAGTCTTGAGGGGTGCCCAAGATGGGAGCACACAGGGGGTACTTCTCTCCCTGCATACTGAAGCTATTTTGATTACTCTCAACCTCCTTGCCAGGTAACTGCTTGGGGACCATCCTTGGCAGCCAGCCTGTCTGCCAGTGGGGCCTAGAGGGAGTGCTTTGCTCCCTGAAGCATCATAGGATCTCGACAGCAAAAGCCCATTTTGCAGGCCGCGTTCCCCACCACGTGTCTGCACTCACCATGGCGAAGCCTGACAGCAGGGCGGAGGTCCGGCTGGAGGCCTTCAGCTTGGCTCTGCTCAGGTAGAGCTTCCTCCAGGAGAGCGCCTGCACAGAGTGGTGGTTGGACGTGACCAGTTCCAGGTAGCTGCGGCGGACCCAGTCCCGGTAATCCATGCCCTTGTGGCCGGGTTCAGAGCAGGCAGGAGTGGAGGGGTCCACAGGCACGTTGAGCTCGGCGCTCATGGTGGGAGCCAGGCTGGGGGCAGGAGGCAGATACTCTCAGGCATCCCAGAGGGTTCCCGGGACCTGGAAAAGCCAGAAGCCAAGCAAGTTGACCTTCTCTGGGACCTGCTGTCTATACCTGACACTGGGGGGTAGTGGGAGTATGGGACCCTGATCCCTAACACAGGACCGTGGGGACCATCTGTGGGCGAGGAGGGTCAGGAGTACACTTCCAGGAACCACCACAGTGTCCACTGTGCCTCCCTCCACAAAGCTAGAATCCGGCCTTCCATCCCTATGTTAGAAAGGCTCCAGTCAAATGTGGGTGAATGGAATTCTAAGGTCAGCCCCAAAGCACCTAAGGAACCTTCCAATCTGTTGCTATCCTCAGGGAATAGGGAGCTATAGCATTTACAGAGACCCTAGGACCTAGTTGCTAGGCCTGGATTTTAATCTATCATGTGATCTTGAGCACGACATCTGAACTTTCTGACCTTGTGGGGGACATCCCCACCCTTACAAGGCTCTTAAACAAAATAACAGACCCAAAGACTCAAAACTGCTTTTCAGTGTCTAGGGTCCCACCACAAGAAAAACATAATAATAATTCCAAAGAGCAGCTAATTTCTCAAATCCAATTTAAATTTTAATCAGCGCAGTTCACCCCCAAAAATACTTGGTTTATATAACTGAAGGAAAAGCCACATCCAGGCCGCGGTGGAAACCCTGAGCAAAAGGAAAAGCTGAATCCACCAACTGACATGAGCACATGTTACAGAGAAACGGAGACCAGAGACCTCTGCGGTCATCCCAGGTAGATATCAGGTTTGACAGTAACACGGAATGAAGATCAGAAGGGCTGATCTGTCAAGACTTGTGAATTTAAACCCAAATCTCCACTAATCCAAATAGGCGATTGGCGGTCTCATGTGGCCCAAGGGACCGGCCTGCGCAGCAGCACGCCAGGATCGGTTCTAATTAATCTGCAGGGCAGACTTCAAGGGCATCGGCACCTCGCAGCTCACTTGGCATCAGATGTGAACTTGTATGTTCAGGCCCGCATAGGCCCCACAAAAAGCCAACTTAAGGCTATTACAAACAGATCAGTGTTTCTAGGTCCCAGGGAGCAGAGCTGGGGGTGGGTAGGTGGTATAAGGGGTGTTTACCAGGGTCAGTGGCTGTGGAAATGCCCCAAACTTGATCTATCCACACCAATCTCTGAAAGGGTTCTATGGGAGGGTCCTAGAGGTGGAGAAGAGCTCTCTCTTTTGGGGTGCCTTCCTCTTTGTTCTCTACTCGGCTGCAGAGGTACAGCTTTTCCTGGCCAACAGGACCCTGGGGAACAGTTCTGTGTTCTCCTATTTCTGCCAGGGGATACCAATTACTAGGTCGTTTCTAGGAAAGTTGGCTTGGGAGCCCTGGTCACTGCCCCATGCCCCTGTCTGCAGCCAGAAGCATTGCTTTCCAGCTCTTCAATCACTGGACCGTCCCTTCCTTCGGGAAGAATTAAGAGAAACATTGCTCACTAACTAATCCGTTGGTCACACCAAATAATTTAGAATGCATCATTTGGAAATTAACTTTTCCTCCTTTCTTTATCCATACATAACAGAAGCCAACCAACAGGTATGAGGAAGACAGCATATGGCAGGTGGATGGGTGAAAGGCACAACCTTTGCCTTCACAGAGTAGCCATCTCTCTATTCTCCATCCAAAAGACACTTCTTACTGGGCTTTAAGGTCAGATTGCATTTGGTACTTAGGCATCAGCGATGAAAATGGTGAGGATCCTGTGAGTTGGGTGGGGAAGCAACATAAGGGGGGGGATTTTCACCCAATGAGCTAAATGCTGCTTTCGTGGAGGGGGTGTGAGGACAAAGGGGCAACTTTGGGCCAGGAGAAGGTCCCTGCTAGGGAGCAAGGACAGGAGTCAAGGACATAGGTAGTAAAGGCAGTACTTGCAAAGAGGGACCCTCCCTCAAAGACGAGATTCTGCCCTCATGGGAGGGTTCTGAGAGACAAGGGATGTGGCAGGAAGGCTGGCTGCAGAGGGAGTCAGGGAAATGTAGGTGGAAAGCAGGATGTGGTAAGTATGTGGAGCCCAAGGCAGCCCAGGCAGTGTGACCGTGCTGGACTCTATGGTGGTGCCGGGCTGCAGGGGCTTTGAAGGAGCTAGTGAAGGGGGCAGCAGCCTGGGGTCGGTGTGGTCTGGGTGATTGTCCGCTGAAATGTTTGGCTGCCTGGGAGGAGCAGGAGGACCTGGTTGCCTCCAAAGGGTGAAAAGACAAGCCCGGGGGCCATCAGTGGGCCTGGGCTGGGCTCAAGTTGGAGGGTGGAGAGGGAGGGCTTTGGGGGCAATGAGGGCTGACACTGGCCTCTGGGTAGTGCCCGGGCAGTCTTGGCCCTGAAGATGTCCTCTGAGTGGCAGGGAGTGGAAGGAAGGGCAGGCTGTCCGTCTGCTTGGAGCCTGGGTCTTGAGGCAGGCCTGTGGGTCCTGGAGATAGAGAGGCCACTTCCTGCTGAAGGAGTAGCCTGGACTGGATTCATATCCCACCTAACCGTCCCAGTCCAGGTGTCCTACCTTCTGCCAGGCCCCCTCCCCCTGCCCCAGGAGAGGCAGAGTTCTCACACTCTGGGCTGGGGTAGCGGTGGGGTGGGACAAGATGAAAATTGACATCTCTGTCGGGTGACAGAGGCTTCAAAGGATGCCCTCCTGGCTAAACTTCACGGAGGCTTTTTTGTTTGTTTTTTATATATAAGGAGCAGTCAGAAAAAAAAGCTCTTGAAGAATAATGGTGTCTCTAAAGATGAGCTATTTATTCTCCTTGGCAGGCCTGCCTGAAACATTTCTAGGCTGTAGGTTTGGGGTTTGCCTGTCTTAACTTCCTTTAAACATCTGGGGCATGAGCAATGGCGAGTCAGACTCTGTCACACCCGCGCGGGGCGGGGGCGCAGGGGCCCCCGCAGCCTCCACAGGGTTCTCCCAGAAGCGTCTACCTGCATCTCTGTCCCTTCCTCTAGCAAAGCCTCAGTAGAAGCAGGACCCGCACTCGGCCCCTGTTCTGGACTTCCAAGTCTTCTCAGCGCCGCACTCCTCCCAGGATCCCTTAGGGTTGGGGTCCCCTGGCCACCCTCCAAATCCGCAGCCACCCCATCCCAAACCAGCCCAGGAGAAAGCCCACCCCCTCCCCCGCGTCGAGTCTCCCATTGCAATTTTGGTCCCCCAACAGGGCGGGGTACCTCCCCCCCCCACTCCGCCAACCGCCCCCCACGGCCAGCACTCACCGAGCTGCCCTGCCTGCCGGCCGGCTCCGCTCCCACTCAGGCTTGTGGCATGCGGCGTGGCCGTGTTGCCCTGTGGCCCCGTGGCCCGGCCGGGGCGCTGAGCACGGCCCCCTCCCTCCTTCCGTGCGTCCCGCCGGGTCCCCCCCTCCCCGGCCCCGCCCCCGCGGGCTGCCCCACCCCCGCAGGCCACCGCAGCCGCTGCCAAGGCAACGGCGAGCCGCCGTCACGTGGCTGGCCCTTGGGGGCGCTACGGACCACGTGATCTGGCTGGCCAGGAGGGGAGGGGAGGAGCGGGACTCGCCGCCCCTCCTGCCTTACACCCCGGCTTCGGGGATCCGTTCTAGCCTGGACCACCCGGCCGGAAGCCGGGGAGCGGAAACCGGTAAAAGGTGCGCATCTCTCCCGTTTCCCCGGCGGGCGTGCCGTGGGCCACAGTGCACTCGGATTGGCGCTGCCGCGAAGGGGGCCGGAAGCCTGGGCATCCCTCGCTTTCACCATCCTCCCTTCCTTTTCCCCCCAGCCGCGCGGGCGCCCGGCCCTGACGACGGAACACAGGACGATGTGGTCGCGCTTCTCTGGGTCCCTGGATCTGGACAACAGGTCCAGGACAGGGTGAGCCCTGCTCGGCCCGAGTGCGTGGGTCTGAGTAGAGGAAAGGAGCACAGAATCCCCAGGGTGAGCCTCAAAGGATGCCCAGGACTGGCTGTGGGCCAGGTGGAGGGCTGGGGAGAGACCAGAAGGGCACGCCCTGTGGGGAGAGGGAACAGGTATCCCATTACCAGGCCACCGGGCGGGTGGGTGTGAGGTGAGTGCGGTAAAGGGCTGGAAGGTGAGGCTCTGTTTGGTAAGGGTTCAGGCAGCCACACCCGCTCGCCAGGGTGGACCCTGGCACTCCGTAGAGTGTGCAGGAGCTGGTCAGGTGGTCATCCGCCGCACCCCCTACCCACAGGCCCAGGGAGACACTTGGGGTCCTAGGCTGGGTGCAACTTGCTGGGCCCCTGATAGACCTCCACCAAGCTGTTATACTGAGATCTAAAACAGGAACGTTTTTCAGGAAGTGCACACGAATAATTAAGAGGCAGGATGGGTTCATATCAACCCCTGTGCCAGAGGGCCCCTCGCAGTCCTTCCTCACAGTCCTTCCTGCGTGCCCTACATAGGATTTTTCCATCTGTCACAACAGCATCTGACAGTGACACATTTATCCAAACGAAAGAAAAATTCCACTCGTGTCAACCAGTCCAAGTTTTCTGACAATTGTAAGAGGAGAGGTTAACGGATGTCAGGCCAAATCCATTAATCTCTCAAGACGCATTTTAGAGGCCATTGCTGAGAGCCAGAACGACACCTTTTAATCCAGGAAGACACTTAAAAACAGACCACAGCATAGGGAAATCCCAGGGTCTGATTACCGACCTTCCCCCATCAACACACACACATTATAGATGGCTATAGGAAAGGGATCATCTGAATTTCACAGGGCAAAATCCTCAAAAAGCAATAGCTCTTTGTAAAATGATGTGGAAAACAGGAAGACGACACTTGGTAAACCAGAGTAATTGCATCACAGATGAGCATTCTTTCCACAACAGAGTCACTTGCTTAAGTTTTCACCGTTGGAGTCTGATCTGACTGCACATCCTTTAGAAGGCTTTCGGTACTAGTCAGTGATGCCTCCACCCTCAAGCACATTTATCCAGCATGTCTGGACAAAAGGAAAATCTAAGTCATAATTACCTGTGCTTTTCAGAGTCCATTTCCTAACCAAACACAGAAAATGGCTCCCCCCTCCTCCCCGCCTAGACGAGTAAGGAAGGTGCTGGCACCATGCTGAAAGGTGGTACAAATTACAATACTAATAGTTGGAGGGCCCCTCAGGTGCACAGGTAGTTGAGCGTGAGTTACACAGAAGTGAGGGAAAGGCCCACAGGGACCAGCCACCCAGTTGGGATGTCTGGGTGACAGTCTGGGCTGTGATTTCCCTAGCTGTTTGGCCATGGCAAGTTGCTCCCTTGCCCAAGGCCTCAGCTTGAAAAAGACCAATTCTTGGAGGCACATCCCGGGGGCCTACCGCGTTCATCTTCCCCATCAATGCATACCCTTATTCAGCTAAGACTGTGGCCCTGCTGTCCCCTTCCCTGAGTCTTCTCATCCAGATGGCCTCTCAGCTGCCCTGGACTATGGAACCAGTCCGGACAGTTCTGTCCCCTTGGCCATATGGCCAGGTCCTCGTCACTACCCCTTATGAGATCTTCAGTTCCCATATCTCACTTTCTGACCCTTTCTCACCCAGTCCTCAGCCGACCACCTCGCTTCCTGGACTCTGCTGAGACCCGCTTTTTGCCCCCAGCCTCCTTTCTGACTCAGCCTGAGCCCTCGCAACCTCTCCTTCCACCACGTTCCACTTCACGCCCAACTTCTCAAGCGACCTGTCCTTACCATCTCCTTCTCGGCCCCTCTGCAGCTGCCTGCCAGCATGGTGCTGACTCTGGGACAGATGTCAGCCGTGCCCTTTTCTGTCTTTAGGAACCTGTCGTTCCAGCTAGAAACATCTCTTTCCTTGTTCTGGTGACCTCACTTTTTTTTTTTTTTTTTAAACCTCTGTGCAGTCTCCTCCTCTTCTGTCCCCTAGATGTGGATGTCTCTCCAATTTCCCCTGACTGGTTTCATCCATTCCCCTTGTGTCAAGCAGCCTGTTGACTCCAAATGGTCACCCCAGCCCGGCAGGGCGTGGCCCAAGGGCCCCCACCTCACCATGCTCACAGCTGAATTCCCCCTCTTCCCTCACATGCCTGCTCTACGTCCTGGGTTACCTGTGTCAGGAACCCAGCAGCTACGCAGCTGGTGACATTACAGATCTGTCATTAATGATTACTCCCATCCCCATCCAGTCCTGTGAAGTCTCCCATTTGTCTCCACAGGTCTCAGACTAATTCAGGCCCTCGTCACCTCTGCACTGTGTTACTGCAAGTGCCTTCCATCTGTCCCCTTCCCATCTAATCTGCACGCTACAAAGTGGAAAATTCCCGTCTCTCCCCTGCCCCCACTGAGCCCTTCAGTTTTCCCTGGGGCCTTAGATCAACTCCAGTCCCCTCACCTAGTGACTGAGGGCCATGACAGGGCATCTGCTTCTCCTCGGCTTGGTTTCTTAGAACTCCTGCATTACTGGGCTACCCGGGAGCTCAGCTCAGACCTGCCCTCATCCCCGAGGCCTGGGTCACATGCCACGCTGTACCCTGTGCTGTGTGCAACTGTGCTGACCTTTTTCTTGTCTGTGTCTTATCAGATCTGGAGCTCCTTAAAGGCAAGGCCTGTGTCTTGCTCACCATCGTCCCCACTGCTGAGCCAGGTACACTCAGGAAACCTTCAGATTAAGCTTTCGGGCATGTTCAACAATTTGCTATATTCTGTGGAAAAAGAAAACTGCTTCAGGACTCGTACCGGGGTGTTCTCTTGACTGAAATATATTAAAATATGGTAACGGTAGCTCACTTAAATCAAGTGTGCCAAAGACTAAACATAAACTTCCACGGGGGAGGAGAAGGCACGCCTGTCCTCACAACTCTCCTTCCATGCAGCCTCGAAACTGATTTAGCGATGTTCCCATTCCCAAAAGCAACATCACTCCTCTAACTCAATTGAATAACGCGCTTTTTCCAGAAGGGTTAATGTTGAAAACAGGAGAGTAAGCTAGCAACAGTCCTTGATAGGTTAAACCAATGTTTCTGAAGGGGGGCCTGTGGCAGAATCTGCTGGGGTGGCTGTCCCAAATGCCTGAGCTGCCACGAGGTGGTCTCTGGGGCGCGGTCGGGGAGTCCAGATGTCAGAGGTGGGCTCCGCGGTGGCCGGGGCCATGGCACCAGTGGCCTCCGGCAGACACGACCACATGCGCCTGTTCAGGCTCTTCCTGCCGTAGCGGCCATTTTTCCAGTATGAGCAACTTCCCCGCCTGCTTTCCGTCACAGATCTGCTCAGTCACCCCTCATTTATCCAGCACCCGTGGTGTCTCGGGCACTGTGCTGGCACTAGAGGTACAGCAGAGGACAGAACAGGCAGGTCCTTGCTCTCGTGGTGCTCTGAGGTGGGGAGGGGAGGGGTGCTGGTGGGGCAGGGTACAGACCAGTAAACGAGATGGATGCTAGGAAGAGAATGGAACAGAACAGAGTGGGCGGAAAGCTGAGGTCCGACAGCACAGGAAGAGGCAGAGCAAGAGGGGAGTGGGGGCATGGACCCCGGCTGAGGCTCCAAAGGGAACCTGAAGCCACAAACCCAGAACACACCAGTGAGGATGGTATTTGAAGCCCGGGTCAGGTTAAGATCTCCTGGGGCCTGGGTGTTGACGACAAAAGGCAGCGCACTGGGTCACCCAAACATTTCGAGTTTGAGCAGAGAAGCCAGCCAGGGAAAGGCAGGAAGAAAGGCAGGAGGCAGCACTGTCAGAGATGTTGAGAGTTCAGGCTTCTCTACTGTGCAGATGCCTCCACGGGCTGGATGTGGTGAAACTGAAGGCTTTCAGTTTGGGGGTGAAACCTTGCAGAGGCGGAAGAACTCTGGGATTTGGGCTGAGAAGGGAGGAGATAAATGGCGTGGTAGGTGCAGGAGAACCTGGAGCTTTGCTCTGTTGCCACAAATGGGAGACCCCAGAACTGCTGGAGGTTGTTGGGGCGGGGGTGGGGTGGGGTGGGGGGACAGTGGCTCCAGCGACAGGGAGGGCGACCAGGGCAGGTGCGTGAAGTCCTGGGGCATGAGGGCTTGGCCTGAACTCCCGCTCTCTCTGCTCTGAGAGAGCTACTCACTGAAGGGGGAGGTGCCGTAAAAGCACCTTTCAGATGGTGGGAGATGAGCCTGTTCGGGAAGACCTAAGGATGGGTGGGGGGGGGTGCCGGTTCCCAGGTGACACCTGTGGCCTTGCATGCCAAGCGGGACTGAGGAGTTCAGCTCCTGATGCCCGGTGAGATAAGTACCGTTCACGCAGGGAACACACCAGTCAAGTCCAATCCCCTGCATTAGCAAACACCACTCTCTGGAAGCCCAGGCTCGCTCACACTTGACACATGCACAGCTGGTTCTCATTATTCCTGGTAGTTCCATTCTGCAAAGTCACTGCGAGCACTGAGTGTTAGTGACTGCCCGGCCGCTGCCATCTGGGGAGACATGGGACTTGGTCACGTCAACTGATCAACACATAACCTTGTTTTATGTGTTTGTTCAAAAGCATTCCTGGTTGGGGGTGGCTGGCTGGCTCAGTCAGCAGAGCACACGACTCTTGATCTCGGGGTCGTGAGTTCAAGCCCCACACTAGCTGAAGAGATTAAGAATAAACTCTTTAAAAGATAAAACTGGGGCGCCTGGGTGGCTCAGTCGGTTGAGCGCCGACTTCAGCTCAGGTCACGATCTTGCGGTCCGTGAGTTCGAGCCCCGCATCGGGCCCCTGTGCTGACAGCTCAGAGCCCGTAGCCTGTTTCAGATTCTGTGTCTCCCTCTCTCTGACCCTCCCCCATTCATGCTCTGTCTCTCTCTGTCTCAAAAATAAATAAAAACGTTAAAAGATAAAACTAAAAAAGCCTTCGTTTATATTGATTCACTAACAATGAACTTGCAGCCAACAGCACTGTAACTCATGCCCGGACAAAGCTTACGTAAGGAAAGCACATCCTGGCCTTCTTGCTCTTAGGACACTAGACAAAATACTTTGAGCACTATGCTTCGGGGCCGTTTTAAAAATGGCAAAATCGTGGCGCCTGGGTGGCTCAGTCGGTTAAGTGTCCGACTTCGGCTCAGGTCATGATCTCGCGGTCCGTGAGTTCGAGCCCTGCGTCGGGCTCTGGGCTGACAGCTCAGAGCCTGGAGCCTGTTTCAGATTCTGTGTCTCCCTCTCTCTCTGACCCTCCCCCGTTCATGCTCTGTCTCAAAAATAAACGTTAAAAAAAATAAAAAAAAAAAAGGCAAAATCAAGAAAAAGCCAAAAAAACTGTTACTAAATGATGCGTTTGAGCTGAACAAGAAAAACAATGTTTTTTCTTGAACGCAGCTGGGAACAGGGCATTTAGGCAACTCCGATTTCTCACCACTCTGTGCCTGCAAACGACCACAGAGCACCATGAGTACTGATCTTAGGGTTACAAATAAGTGTTAGTGAACAGGAGACTTCACAAACAGAACCTGTGAGTGGGTAAGGGGCAACTATATTTAATTTTTTTTTTAACGTTTATTCATTTTTGAGAGACAGCATGAGTAGGGGAAGGGCAGAGAGAGAGAGGGAGACACAGAATCTGAAGCAGGCTCCAGGCTCCGAGCTGTCAGCAGAGCCCGATGCGGGGCTCAAACTCATGAACTGTGAGATCATGAGCTGAGCCGAAGTCAGATGCTTAACTGGCTGAGCCACCCAGGCACCCCTGGGGGGGCAACCATATTTAAAACTATCATATATAATCACATGTACGCATATGCAGGCACGCACCAGGAGGTTACTAAAGAAGCAGCCTTCCTCATCAGGGAAATACAAATCAAAACCACACTGAGATACCACCTCACGCTGCTCAGAGTGACTAAAATGAACAAATCAGGAGACTATAGATGCTGGAGAGGATGTGGAGAAACGGGAACCCTCTTGCACTGTTGGTGGGAATGCAAACTGGTGCAGCCGCTCTGGAAAACAGTGTGGAGGTTCCTCAGAAAATTAAAAATAGATCTACCCTATGACCCAGCAATAGCACTGCTAGGAATTTACTCAAGGATACAGGAGTGCTGATGCACAGGGGCACTTGTACCCCAATGTTTATAGCAGCACTTTGAACAAAAGCCAAATTATGGAAAGAGCCTAAGTGTCCATCAACTAAGGAATGGATAAAGAAATTGTGGTTTATATACACAACGGAATACTACGTGGCAATGAGAAAGAATGAAATATGGCCTTTTGTAGCAACGTGGATGGAACTGGAGAGTGTGATGCTGAGTGAAGTAAGTCATACAGAGAAAGACAGATACTATATGTTTTCACTCTTATGTGGATCCTGAGAAACTTAACAGAAGACCAGGGGGGAGGGGAAGGGAAAAAAAAAGAGAGGAAGAGAGCCAAACCATAAAAGACTCTTAAAAACTGAAAATAAACTGAGGGTTGATGGGGGGTGGGAGGGAGGGGAAAGTGGGTGATGGGCACTGAGGAGGGCACCTGTTGGGATGAGCACTGGGTGTTGCATGGAAACCAATTTGACAATAAATTTTCTATTAAAGAAAAAAAAAGCGGCCTTCAGCCTATAGCTCTGGCACTAAAAGAGCAGTGCACGGGCGCCCCTTGTCACTAGGTCCGGGCCACACACAGCGTCTCCCCAGAGCAGCACAGCGCTGTGGTGCAGGGGTTAGAATGGTGGGTTCTGGAGTCACACTGCTGGGATTCAAATGCCAGCTCTACACTTACTGGCTGGGTGACCTGGGCAAGTTTCCAGACCTGTGTTCATGAATCTTGTCTGGTAAACCTATAAGGCCATCTTGGGGCGCCTGGGTGGCGCAGTCGGTTGAGCGTCCGACTTCAGCCAGGTCACGATCTCGCGGTCCGTGAGTTCGAGCCCCGCGTCGGGCTCTGGGCTGATGGCTCGGAGCCTGGAGCCTGTTTCCGATTCTGTGTCTCCCTCTCTCTCTGCCCCTCCCCCGTTCATGCTCTGTCTCTCTCTGTCCCAAAAATAAATTAAAAAAAAAAAAAAACCTATAAGGCCATCTAATCGAAGGACAGAGTATTCTAATACGAGTACGTTGGCTGGCGCAGGGCTGTCTCGTTAAGTGCTCAATAAAAGTGTGGGGAGGAAGTCCGAATTCCTGTACCTGAGGTTTCCTGACATGACCAAGTTATGCACACCTGTGTCGATCAATTCCAGATTTTTCTCCACCCACAAGCCAATGAATGAGGACATTACTGAATGATTCTCCCCTCATCATGGCTTTTTTGAGGCGGGGGGGGGGGGGGGTCTCTCTCTGTATCTCCCACTCCCTTCTCAATGATGACACCTAACTGTTCTCTTTTCTCAAACAATACACCGAAGACCAAGAGTCATTCAACCGAAGGTATGACGGCACCTTAAAAATCGCCAGAAATTGCCACAGACATTTCCTACCTAAACATCCTCTTCTGAAATGCAGTAAAGGTGCAGAACATAAACCTCCAGTCTGGCACCCGGTTACCTGCTCTGGCATATGCCGCCCCGTCCAACACAACCTGCTCTGCTGTGTCACTAAGCTCTTGGCCAGGTGAACCGGGCAGAGGTGGTGTCAGAACTGGAATCCTTAGGTCTTTGGGTTCCAAGCTCTGGCACCCTCGACAGCCTCCAGGGCAAGCGAACACCCACAAGATCCAGGCTGCAGATTCAAAGCGAGAGTTGTGACACACATCTTGTGGGGAGATAAGGAGACCAACGGCTCAAAGACAGTAGAACAAAAAACCAGCACAGAACTAACCAGCCAGTTCCTGATGAGAGAAACACAGGTTCCAAAACGTACAGCCACGGGGTGTGCCCATTTATTAGGGCTGATTTTCCATTTCAGCTTCCTGGGAAAGAAAAATTCCTGTGGCTTGAATTGCTTAAAGGACAGAAGTTATCACAGATGTCGCCCGGCTCAGGGCGGGGCCGGGAAATCCATACCGCAGAAATGAAAAACAAGTAGAATGTTTCTTAGTTTCCCTTCACTCAAAACCACTGTATCTTTAATTCTATCAAACGCCATAAAAGGCACAAAATATACTTAGAAATTGGAATTGGAGATAAATCATCCAAAAAGTGAGCAAAGGCTCTCATTCACACCATCTCTGTCCCTCCCGCTGGCCTGAAAGGCTGCCCCTGGCCACCTCCCACTCTACTTAGCCCCCCTTTTCTGCAGGATGAAGACGCAGCTTTTGGTTACCACCACCCCACCCCACCCCCCGCTTCTGGTTGGGCCAGGACTCCCCATACTCTGCTCTGGTTCAGCCCAGCCTGGATTCTCAACCTGCTTATTTTTCTCGTTTTCCTCAAAGCTCTCTTCACACTCCAAGTCACCCTTCCTATGGCTCGGCCCCCTGGTTAAGCCCCCCATCTCCCCTTGCACACGTGGGGGCTTCCCGATTCACACCTGTGGACAGGGGGCAGCCGGGCGGCAGCACGTATCACAGGGTACAGTCTGCCCCGCAGCTGAGGGAAATGGCGGTCAAGCACCCTGCGGTGCGCCGTTGGCCCCAGAGCCAAGGCCATTTCCTTCAGCGTGGAAAACAGGTCCATGTTACTGGACCATCCCTGCCACACCATTTCCCAGCCTTCCCTATAGCTTCTGAACAACATTTCACAGGTCTGAACAAAATCTAAGATGTTTCTGCTCTTTACTAAACATTTCTTTCACAGAAGCCTAAACTCATCACTGTCCAAATAGCAGAACAGGGATCAGGGGCAGAAGGTTACACATCTTCCCCATCAGCAGGAACATGAATGAACTCTGCCTGGCAGCCGTGAGTGTCCAAGAGACAGTGTCCAACAGACGGTCCTCTCTGTCCCACAGGCTCAGCGTCCTGCTGACAGGTGGGGCTGGGAATGATCAGGAGGGGATCCCACTTGCTTCTCTCCAGCAAAGCGTTGGGAGGGAAACTGAGTTGAAACACACATTCCTTTTCCCTCGGGTTGTGTGGACAGTTTCCTGAGGTCCTGGTCACAGCATGGGTTAGGCCGCAGAGAGTTGCTACAGCAAACACTGTCATCGACCCATGATGAAGCCGGGCTGCTCCTCCTCTTCCTCCTCCTCCTCCGTTCCAGATGCTTCCTCGGAGCTACTGGATGGCTGCTCCTGGGACTGACTGGATCCTGTAATCACATGACATTTGATTAGAGGCCTACAAATTCACCCAGAGAAGCAAAGGGCACTTTAAAAATGGAGGAGCACTGAGGAAAAATTAGGATCTACAGTTTGCTCTAGAACAATGCAGAGCTTAGGGGCACCAACCCCTCACCCCTCACAGTAAAAAATCCTGTATAACTCTTGACTCTACCAAAATGTAACTATTAACAGCCCACTGCTGACCAGAAGCCTTATCAATAACGTAAACAGTCCATTAACATATTTTGTATGTTGGGGCACCTGGGTGACCCAGTCGGTTGGGCGGCCGACTACAGCTCACGTCATGATCTTGGGGTCTGTGAATTCGAGCCCCGCATCGGGCTCTGTGCTGACAGCTCAGAGCCTGGAGCCTGCTTCGGATTCTGTGTCTCCCTCTCTCTCTGCCCCTTCCCTGCTTGCTCTCTGTCTCTCTGTTTCTCTCTCTCAAAAGTAATAAACATTAAAAAAAAAATTAAAAAAAAAACATTTTGTATGTTACGTGCATTGTATACTGTATTCCTACAATAAAGTAAGCTAGAGAGAAAAAATGGTATTAAGAAAATACATTTACAGTGCTGTACTGTAAAAAAAAAAACCCATGTCTACATGGACCCACGCAGTTCAAACCCAGGTTGTTCAAGGGTCAGCTGTAGTTGTTCCCGTAGAGTAGAGCGAGGGGCCAGAGGGGGTCCTCATGTCCATTAGTCCCTCACGCCACTTCTCGGGTATAAAGGGTCAGTCACAGAACTGCTCTACCACTGCTGGCAGGTGGATCTCATCCTTGTGAAGAAGGTCCAGGAGCATCCATAAAGAGAGCCCAACACCCCATCTAGTGGGCCTGTCTTTTTTTGAAAGGCAATTCCTTTTATTTTTAAGGTATTATAAGGTATTTATTTAAAATTTTTTTTTAACATTTACTTATTTTTGAGAGACAAAGAGAGACAGAGCATGAGCAGGAAAGGGGCAGAGGAAGGGAGACATAGAATCCGAAGCAAGTTCCAGGCTCCAAGCTATCAGCACAGAGCCTGATGTGGGGCTCGAATTCACAGACCGCAAGATCATGACCTGAGCCGAAGTCGGACGCTTAACCGACTGAGCCACCCAGGTGCCCCATAAGGTATTTTTTAATTTATTTTTTTAATTTACATCCAAGTTAGTTAGCATATAGTGCAACAATGGTTTCAGGAGTAGATTCCTTAATGCCCCTTACCCATTTAGCCCATCCCCCCCCCCACAGCCCCTCCAGCAACCCTGTTTTTCTGCATATCTAAGAGTCTCTTATGTTTTGTCCCCCTCCCTGTTTATACATTATTTTTGCTTCTCTTCCCTTATGTTCATCTGTTTTGTATCTTAAAGTCCTCGTATGAGTGAAGTCATATGATCTTTGTCTTTCTCTGACTGACTGATTTCACTTAGCATAATACCCTCCAGTTCCATCCACGTAGTTGCAAATGGCAAGATTGCATTGTTTTTGATTGCTGAGTAACACTCCATCGTATATATAGACCACATCTTTATTCGTTAATCCATCGATGGACATTTGGGCTCTTTCCGTACTTTGGCTACTGTCCATAGTGCTGCTATAAACATTGGGGTGCATGTGCCTCTTCGAAACAGCACACCTGTATCCCTTGGATAAATACCTAGTAGTACAATTGCTGGGTTGTAGGGTAGTTCTATTTTTAATTTTTTGAGGAACCTCCATACTGTTTTCCAGCGTGGCTGCACCAGTTTGCATTCCCACCAACAATGCAAAAGAGATCTTTTCTCCACATCCTCGCCAAATGTGTCATTGCCTGAGTTGTTAATGTCAGCCATTCTGACAGGCATGATGTGGTATCTCTTTGTGGTTTTGATATTTATTTCCCCGATGATGAGTGATGTTGAGCACTTTTTCATGTGTCGGTTGGCCATTTGGATATCTTCTTTGGTGTCTTTTGCCCATTTCTTCACTGGATTCTTTGTTTTTTGGATGTTGAGTTTGATAAGTTCTTTATAGATTTTGGATACTAACCCTTTATCTGATATGTAGTTTGCAAATATCTTCTCCCATTCCATCAGTTGCCTTTTAGTTTTGCCGGTTGTTTCCTTCACTGTGCAGAAGCTTTTTACTTCGATGAAGTCCCAATAGTTCATTTTTGCTTTTGTTTCCCTTGCCTCCGGAGACGTGTTGAATAAGAAGTTGCTGCGGTCAAGATCAAAGAGGTTTTTGCCTTCTTTCTCCTCGAGGATTTTGATGGCTTCCTGTCTTACACTGAGGTCTCTCATCCATTTTGAGTTTATTTTGGTGTATGGTGTAAGAAAGTGGTCCAGGTTCATTCTTCTGCATGTCGCTGTCCAGTTTTCCCAGCACCACTTGCTGAAGAGACTGTCTTTCTTCCATTGGATATTCTTTCCTGCTTTTCAAAGTTAGTTGCCCATATGTTTGTGGGTCCATTTCTGGGTTCTCTATTCTGTTCCGCCGATCTGAGTGTCTGTTCTCGTGCCAGTACCATACTGTCTTGATGATTACAGCTTTGTAATACAGCTTGAAGTCTGCCTCACTGCTTTTTATATGCCCCCCCCCGGCGCCCAGGTCTGTCAACATGGCAGGGCAATGTCCCCGGCCAGCCCTTTAGCATTTAACACCAGGCTGACAATGCTCCTGTGGAGGTCTCAAGCTCTCACCACAGTCCACAAAAGGATTAGAAAACTCTGTAGCAGAGGGCTCTGCCCACAACAAACAGGCCAGCTTCCCGGCTCTTCCCACAGACCCAGAAACCTTCTCTCTTGACACTCCACGCGCAGCTCTGAATTCCAGTGCTTCCCCGGCACGACTGCCGGTACCCACAGTGCAGCTGAGCTGGCCGACAGCAGAGCAGAGAGACAACTTATTCCCAACTCCTCCTCCTCCTCTCTCCTCTCCGCGGGAGCAGGGCAGTGGGCGAGAGCTGGAACAGCAGAGCCAGAGCCACCAAAGCAGCCGGGTCCTCCAGCCCCTTGCGGGCACAGTGGGCTCCCCGGGCCCGCCTACGGACCTCCTCCCTGCAGACGCTCAGGAGCTCAGTCCAGCACCCCCAGAGCACAAGGCACCCGGAGCTTTGCTACGCTGTCATCACCGCATCAGACAGAGAGCTTCAAGGCAGGAGGTGTGGAGTGCCCAGGACACAGCACAGCCTACGATTCACCCGCACACCCTGGGACGCGACACTAAAGAGCACTCACGGCAGTGGGTGGAAACCTCTCAGATTTAACGACTTTCGGGTATTCCTCCTCCTCCTCAACCTCCTGCCAAAAGTACCAACAGTGAGCACTGAACACCTCTCCACGCAGCGCCTTGCTTCACTCTAACAGAAGTCTCTGGACAAGTCCCACGCCAAGAGATCCAGTTCACGGGTGAGGAACGGGGTTCAGAGAGATTAAGTAGCTGCTACTCAACGTGTCATACTCGGTAAGACCCAGGCCTCTAACCTGACTGATTCTCTAGGACTCGGCCTACCTTGCATGCGCAAGTGCACAGGGAAACTGAGGCAAAAGCATAACGAGAAGGAGACAGGAGTGAGGTGAGCACACTGAGTGGATAAGCAGGGTGTGGTCTGTGCACACGGGAATACCAGTCAGCCTTAGAAAGGGACATCGTGACGCCTGACAGACACCACGTGGAGAAAACTTGAGGACACGACATGAAGCGAAATAAGCCAGAGAGAAAGATACCTCTGGGTCCTCTTCTGTGAGGTGCTCAGAGTAGTCCAATTCTCAGAGACGAGAGTAAATGGGCGGTGCCAGGGGCTGGCAGGAGGGAGAAGGGGGAGTCAGGGCTGAATGGATACAGTTCCCGTTTCACAAGATGAAGAGTTCTGGAGACGGATGGCGGCACCAAGAGAAAGTACTTAACACCACTGAACTGGTTAAGATGGTAAATGTTAAGGGGCGCCTGGGTGGCTCAGTTGGTTAAGCATCTGACTTCGGCGCAGGTCACGATCTCACGGTTTGTGAGTTCGAGTCCTACACTGGGTGAGCTTGGGCCCTGCTTCTCTCTCTCTGCCCCTCGTGGGGTTCTCTCTCTCTCTCTCCACCCTCACTCACTTGCACACTCTCTCCCAAAAAAAAAAAGGTAAATGTTATTTCACCACAGTTAAAAAAAAAAGAGAGAGGGAGAGACGCATACCATGGAAAGACAATGAAAAGCTAGAGATGGACTGAAAACCCGGCTCTGAGCCCCAGATGCTACCCCTCAGCTCTCTGAGCACAGCACTCAACGGAAAAGGACGTTATTTCTATGGCACACGGCGTGATGCCTACAAGACCTTGGGCACTTGGTCTCCACCCTGAAGAACAAGGAGGCAGAGTCTTTGCCACTTGTAGCCCATTCCCCACATACCAGCTGGGAGTCCTGCTCTAGAACGTGGGCTCCAACGCGGAGCCCATATTCTGTCCATCTCAAGGCTCTCTAAGAACCACCAACCACCCCTGCACAGGTCTGAACACAGGACAGGAGCACAGGATTTGATCTTCCACTCTGATCTTTTTTTAAAAAATTTCTATTTAGGGGCGCCTGGGTGGCGCAGTCGGTTAAGCGTCCGACTTCAGCCAGGTCACGATCTCGTGGTCTGTGAGTTCGAGCCCCGCGTCAGGCTCTGGGCTGATGGCTCGGAGCCTGGAGCCTGTTTCCGATTCTGTGTCTCCCTCTCTCCCTGCCCCTCCCCCGTTCATGCTCTGTCTCTCTCTGTCCCAAAAAAAATAAATAAAAAAAACGTTGAAAAAAAAAATTAAAAAAAAAAAATTTCTATTTAAACGTATTTTATTTCTACTTTTTATTATTTTTTTAAAGTTATTTTAAGAGAGTGAGCGAGAGACAGCGCACATATGCAGGAGGGACAGAGAGACAGAGAGACAGAGAAAGAGAGAATCCCAGGCAGGCTCTGTGCTGTCAGTGTGGAGCCCAACTCGGGGCTCGATCTCACTACCTGTTGAGTTCATGACCTGAGCTGAAATCAAGAGTTAGATGCTCAACCGAGTGAGCCATCCAGGTGTCCCTTCAACTCTGATCTTGAAGAAACCGTGAAACGCTGACTAACCTGGGTGTTTGTGCAATGGGTGTTTTGGAAGCCTGAGATGCTAACAAGAAGAGGAGGGCTCGAATCATCCCTTGTGATGGAAAAACCCCTGAAAATGTGGTACCTCACCTAATAGTAAACACAACTGATTCCTACGTGTGGGAAACACGTCAGGGCCTAGAAGCATTGCTCTCAAAGAGGAGAAACCTAGGAGTCTGGTGCACATTCGAGTCCTTTGGTAATTCAATAAAATTATTTCACTCGCTCCGTCTTTCAACATAGTAAAGAAATAAAAAACGAAGCGCTCATTACTACTGTGTTTAGTAGCTAGGACCTAAGAATTCAGAAAGATGCTGTCCCAAATGAAAACGAGACACCACAACGCACACCCCAGAATGGCTCAGTTATGCAAACTGATGCTACCAATCGCTGGCGAGGATGTGCAGCATTGGCAGCTCTCACTTGCTGGAGGGACGGCGACATGGAACAGCTGTTCTGCAGACCGTCCGTCAGTTTCTTACGCGGCTACACGCGCTTATCATGTGACCCGGCAATCACCTCCTAGGGACACAGTCAACTGACCTGGAAACACATCCACACAAAAGTCACACAGAAGTGTTTGTGGAGGTTTTCATCACGATCACCAGAAACAGAAGGCCACCAAGATGTCCTTTAATAGACGAATGGACAAAGAAACCATGGTGTCTCCGTACGACGGAATGGTGCAGTACTATTCCACAATAAAGAGGAATGAGCTATAGAGCCGGGCCAAAGCATGGATGGATCTTAAACGTATTTCTCCGAGTGAAAGAAGCCAGCCTGAGAAGGCTGCGTGCTGCGGGACCCCGGCTATCTGGTACCATGGAACACGGTGAAGAGATCGAGGCTGCCAGGGACCGCGGGTGGCAGGAGGCTGGAGAGGTGAAGCACAGGGGGTTCCTTTGAAGGCAGTGAAGCTATTCCGTGTGATACTGTAATAGTGAACACATGACGTCGTGCCTTCGTCAAAACTCCCAGAACTTCACAGCACAAAGAATCAATCTTAACGTGTGCGAATGTAAAGACTTATTTAGGATGTCAAGGATCCCAGGATGAATGCAAAAAGTGGCACGTGAATCCAACCGTGTAACAAATGGAGGAAACAACCTCTGTGAAGGGGACGGGGTGCCGCCCCGACGTACTTTTGGATACGGCGGTGTCTGTAAGACCAAAGGCAAAGGAACTGTGCGTAACACTGCACCAGCTGATAAAAGTTGTGTTGCACGGGTAACGGGTTACCAATTCTGAGCCACGATCCACGTCCATCGGAACTGAACAACTGAATAACCGAACGGTAGGTAGTAGGGGCCAGGTTACTCACTGTCAAAAGTGGGAGGTTATAGGCAAACAAGTGAGAAGGCTGGAATGATCCATGTGGCAATGAATTAGGGTTGGAGACATCGAGACAAACTCACCTTGAGTGAAATACAGATTAATACGGATGGTTATATATAGAAATAACTATAAAAATGCACTTATACACTGGTCAGTACACGTGCACTTTTCCTTGGCCTACAAACAACCACACCCCAGTAGCAAAGAGCACAACGAACCCCCAGATCTCGGTTTGTACTACCATTCCCCAATAAAACAAACCAAGACTCCTCAGAGAAATGGCTGCTTCTAGGTCTGGGGCAGGAAATACACAAGGTAAGTCTGGAATAGCTTGTAGTGCCAGGAAGGAAGGAAGGAAGGAAAGGAAGGAAAGGAAGGAAAGGAAGGAAAGGAAGGAAAGGAAGGAAAGGAAGGAAAGGAAGGAAAGGAAGGAAAGGAAGGAAAGGAAGGAAAGGAAGGAAAGGAAGGAAAGGAAGGAAAGGAAGGAAAGGAAGGAAAGGAAAGGAAAGGAAAGGAAAGGAAAAGAAAGGAAGGAAAGGAAGGGAAAGGAAGGAAAGGAAGGAAGGAAGGATAGGAAAGGAAAGGAAAGGAAAGGAAAGGAAAGGAAAGGAAAGGAAAGGAAGGGAGGGAGGGAGGGAGGGAGGGAGGGAGGAAGGAAGGAAAGGAAGGAAAGGAAGGAAAGGAAGGAAAGGAAAGGAAGGAAGGAAAGGAAAGGAAAGGAAAGGAAAGGAAAGGAAAGAAAGGAAGGAAGGAAGGAAGGAAGGAAGGAAGGAAGGAAACCCCACCTAAATCCCACAATAACAGGAGTATGTAAAAGGGACACAGGAGCCAAAGCAAAGTGCCCCCAATGGCCAAAGCTATAACAATTTGAGTAACAAAAGAAATAAAGTGGTACCGGATTCGACCTAAAGTATAAAATAAATATCCACAAGTCCATATTGATATAAATAGACAAACAGGGGAGAAGAGACAAATCTGTGAAGGATTTCCAATAATTCATGTAGCATTCCCACCCACACAGAGAGGGTGCATAATCCCCCACTCCATACGTGCGGGCTGCACATAGTGACTTCTTCCCAAAATGTACAGTGTGGGAAGGAGGGAAAAGGAGTAAATTTACAGTAGGCAATCCTGACAAGCACTGCCTCAGCCAGGTGATCAAGGTCAACACATCAATAGTGCCAGTCATCTTGACAGTATACAGCCTTGACATGATGTCATTAAGAATGGAACTTTACCTCTTTGGCCTTCCTCCCCAAAATAAGTAACTCCAGTCTCATCATGAGAAAAATATCAGACCAATCCCAATCGAGGGACACTCTACAGGACACCAGACCCTCAAAACTCTCAAAGGCAAAAAACAAGCAAAGTCTGAGAAACTGTGACTGAATGTAACGTGATATCCTGGATGGGATTCTGGAACAAGAAAAAGGCATTAGAGGTGAAAACTAAAGAAGTCTGAACAAAGTATGGACTTTAGCTAATATATCTATCAATAATTGGTTCATTAATTGTGACAAAGGAACGGTTAACTTCAGATGTTAATAACAAAGGAAGCTTAGTATATGGAAATCCTTTGTACTATTTTTGCACTTTTTCTGTAAATCTAAAACCATGTTAAAAAGTTCTTATTAAAAAAAAAAAAAGGACACTGTACCACATTCATGGAACTGAGATTACAGCTGAATAGTGTTGGGAGGGACAATTTCTTCTGCCCTTCAAGGTCCCTCTAGCTGGATTAAGAATCAAATTGACATGGGACAGTAATAGGAGAAAATCAAATTTAGTTTTGTATGTATGGGGAATCCAGACAGATACAAAATTCCAAGAACACGCAACATGAACGCTTGAGTGACATCCTGAGCATAGGAGAGGGCAGGAGCCTGAGGATATAAAGAGGCGGAAAACCGTTAGCAGGAAGGTAATAGGAGATGTTTGGAAAACAAAGGTTGTCCTACTGTGCAGATAATTTCTTAGGTAATGAGGAATCTCTATTAATAGCTCTCTTCCTGACAGAGCAGGTGGTTGAGGGGGGAGGTAAAGAGCTTTTCCTGAATCTGCTAGGTTTTGGTTGCTTTTAACTTATGAAAACTAGTAACAGGAAACCTCACCAAAATGGAGTTGAGGGGTTTTGGCAGGGGGAGGTCTCACACCCTACCATTCGAGGTCGGCTGCAGACCCAACAGGGAGAGATGGGCTTGACTTTGCACGTGGTTACTACTCTTCTATCCCAGGCAGAGGAAGAAATGCTTTACTGTGTATCCCCCCAAAAGCCCAGCCACTGAGAAGCCACCATACTTTGAATTCTCAGTTTACTCCACCGGACTTCCGGTTTGTAACGGCCTTCCCAACTTACCCCTGTCCTCTTTAAAAAAGCATTACCTCGCCTTTGTTCCCCAGACTTGCCTATGGTTTTCTGCAGCTTGCCTGTCCCGACTGCGGTTCTTTTCTATTTCCAAATAACCCCCTTTTGGCTGCTAAGATAACTAGCAATTTTTTAAAAATGTTTTTATTTATTTTTGAGACAGAGAGAGACAGAGCATGGGCAGGGGAGGGGCAGAGAGAGAGGGAGACACAGAATCTGAAGCAGGCTCCAGGCTCTGAGCTGTCAGCCGAGAGCCCAACGCAGGGCGCAAACTCATGGACTGTGAGATCATGGCCTGAGCTGAAGTCAGACGCTCAACCACCTGAGCCACCCAGGTGCCCCAGATTACTAGCAATTTTTATTTTTAAGGTTAACAAACTCAAAATAATGTTCCTGCCAACGTGGCCCATCTTGGGACAGCCTGATCCTGGCTCCTTCAATAGACAACTACATTACAGGATTCAACAGATTCTATAAACCGAGTAAGCATGTGCAGCACCCTCTGGGAGCAAGGTGGAGGGGACAGTTTGGTTAGGTTGAGGAGGGAGGTTAGGTAAGGCTTTACAAAGAGAGAAAACATGGCAGGAGGAAGGCGGGGGATGACTACAAGCCCTTCAGGCAGAGGGGGGTTCAGGGGGCGGGAAAAAGGAAAGAGCGCAGAGTCCAGAGCGCGTGAAGTGAGGTGAAGAACGGAGGCGTACGCCTGGCGAGGGCAGAGAACCGCTGGAAGGGAGTGGCCAGACCCAACTGGTGGAGAGGCTGGGAAGGAAGGGCTGGGAAGGAAGAGCTGGGAACGCGGGAGCTGCTGACTAGATCTCAAGCAGGGTCACCTCGTGGGTAAACACAGAACGTGGAGCCGCATCACCTGGGGTCAAATCCTGCCCCGTCCCCTCCCTCCCTCCGGCCCTGTGGGTGCCAGCACTGTTTGGTGCCTAAGGTCCCTCAACTGTAAACTGGGGATAACACAGTGCCTGTCTCTCAGGGTCGTCGGGAGGATCATGTTGATATTCACAAAGCTCGTACAGCTGGGGGTACATAAAAAATTTTCAATAAACGTTAGCTATTGTAATTTTTTTTAAGTAAACTCTACCCCCAGGGCTTGAACTCATGACTCTGAGATCAAGAGTCACATGCTCTACCGACCGAGCCACCCAGGTGCCCCTGGTATTACATAATGTTAAAAAAGAAAAAAGAAGCCCAAAATTGAGTCATTTGCCGCCCCCCCCACCCCCGCCCCCCACGACAGCAAACAAGACTTAATGACAGTTTCAACCTATGCCAGGAATGTGACTTTTAAACAGTGGACCTGAAATTTCCAGATCTACACGGGAGAGGTCATCTGAATGATAAAAACCCTGCCATTCCCTTTTGCCCTCCCCACAAAGATTTCCCAGCTTGAAACAATCCTTTCTTTTCTTTTGCTTGTATCTTCTTGCCTGACCCTCCTTCCAATAAAAACCTTCCATTTTGTACACCTCCTGGGGGCATCTCTCCACTTGCTGGATGGGATGGTGTCAGTTTCATGAATTGCTTAAAATTAAGCCAATTTGATCCTCAAATTTACTCAGATGAATTTTGTTTGAAGTCACATTCTTATCCACGTGGAGGAACATAAAACTTTTTTTTTAGTTTATTTAATTATTTTGAGAGAGACAGAGCAAGCAGGGGAGAGACAGGGAGAGAAGGAGACACAGAATCCCAGGCAGGCTCTGCACTGTCAGCACAGAGCCCAATGCGAGGCTCGAACTCACAAACCGTGAGATCGTGCCCTGAGCCAAAAGCAACAGGCAGACAGCTGACTGAGCCACCCAGGTGCCCCTGGAGGAACAATTTTTTAAAAGCCAGCGCTGGCAAGGATATGGCAGAAGTGTGCCCCACTGCATCCTGTAGATGACAGTAACAACTGGAACTACTCCTTTGGAAAGTAGCGTATTTCAAGAGGCACGGAATCTTTTTATATTCTATGATCTAGTAATTCCCACTGCTAGAAATGTATCTTAAGGAAATAAACCTTATAAAGGGGGAAGGGAGACAGGTATATAATAGTCGCTAACGTGTCTTCTAAAGAAGACACAAACCAAATCAAGCTAATGTCTAACAAAAGGGAAAAAGGTTAGACGTATCATAGCATGCCAACTGCTGGATGTCATCAGTCACTGAAAAAATTAGGAAGGACTGGAAATTCTCACAATATTAAATAAAATAAGCAAAACAGAAAACTGTTCATACACTGTAACTACATACAAATGACACGTGCATGTGGCAAGAGACTAAAGCAAAAGAACAGAAAGAGGCTTTACTAGGATAACATTTGAGCTGTTTCCATTAGTGCTATACTATTGTTTACACAACATTGTAAAATCCAGGGATCTGACTTTATTCACATATTTTAGGAATACTAAGTAAATGCCACAGAGTGTAACTGAAACGGATACTTTTTATTTTTTGCTTATTTACTTTCTATTTTTATTTTTTACTTAAAATTTTTTTTAATTTTAGTTTTTTAATTTTTTTTTACATTTTATTTTTGAGAGAGAGAGAAAGAGAGAGAAAGAGAGAGAAAGAGAAAGAGAGAGAGAGAGAGAGAGACAGAGCACAAGTGGGGGAGGGGCAGAGAGAGAGGGAGACACAGAATCCCAAGCAGGCTCCAGGCTCTGAGCTGTCAGCACAGAGCCCGACGCGGGGCTCAAACTCAAACCCCAAGATCATGACCTAAGCCAAAGTCGGAGACTCAACCAACTGAGCCACCCTGGAGCCCTAGGATTAAAGTTTTGACTTTATTCTTTTCTGCATATTCCAAAATTTTTTAATTTTTTTAAAGTTATTTATTTTGAAATCCAGAGACAGTGTGAGCAGGGGAGGGGCAGAGAAAGAAAGAAAGAAAGAAAGAAAGAAAGAAAGAAAGAAAGAAAGAAAGAAAGAAAAAAAGAAAGAGAGAGAGAGAGAGAGAGAGAGAATATCCCAGGCAGGCTCTGCACTGTCAGCACAGAGCCCGATGTGGGGGAACTCACAAAATTGTGAGATCATGACCTGAGCCAAAACTGAGAGTCAGACGCTTCAATGACGAAGCGACCCAGGCCCCCAGATTTCTTTTTTGTAATCAACTGATTAATTTTGAGAAAGAGAGAGCGAGTGAGTGAGCGCAAGTGGCAGGGCTCGAGCTCACAAACCTTGAGATCACGAATTGTCTGCATATTCCCAAAATTTCTAAAATGACCATATATTATCTTTATTCTCAAAAGACACAAACAATACGAAGAGTTTCTCAACATAGCGCGTATAAGAATTTTGGCACTGAAACAAACAGTTCAATCCAAAACATATATTGAGTTCCTTCTGAACACACCAGTTGACGTGAGTGTTGACCGGGGCAATTTTGTCCCCCCTTCCCCACTGGCAATGTCTGGAGACCTTTTTTTTTTTTTTTTTTTTTTTTTTTTAAGTTTTACTTATTTTCAAGAGACAGTGTGTGGGGGAGAGGCAGACAGAGAGAGGGAGACAGAGAATCCCAAGCAGGCTCCACACCGGCAGTGCAGAGCCTGATGTGGGGCCTGAACTCACAAACCGTGAGACCATGACCTGAGCCAAAATCAAGAGTTGGATGCTTAACCGACTCAGCCACCCGGGCGCCCCAGTCTGGAGACCTTTTTGATTGTCAGTGACCTAGGTAACAGTGGGTCCTACTGGCCTCTAGCAGGTAGAGTTAAACATCCCACAGTGAACAGGATATAGCCCCTCCCAGCAAAGAATTCTTCAGCCCAAAATGTCGACAGCAGGATAGCACAGAGGATGAGAAACTGCTCTTGACATACCTAACAACAAATCGCCTGAGGCCACCCTGGGTTTCTTTGATAGGGAGGCCTATGTCAGGACAAGTAACATTGGTGTTAGAACACATCGTTTCAGGAGTTCAAGGTTTCAAAAATCCAGATTGGCTTAATGCCATCCCGTGGTGTTGTTCAGACTGCACTGCAGGGTGTCTTCACTGAGTCACTGGACCGGCAAGGACAACGAACGGGGAGATTTCCTCGTGAACAACAGAATGGAACTCGTAGCCAGCTGTCCCTTGCTGCTTTTTAGAAGGGCCTAAAAAGCTGGAACGATTTCAGTCCAAGCCCATCAAGAACCCAGCGGTGCACAGAAGCCACCTTGTGGCACAACTCGGTATCACCACATTAAGTTTCTATTCATTTCAATCAGACAACAAGATCTATTTTGTCTTTCACAATATGAAAAATAAAGAAGGAAACTGAGAAGGCACAGTAAAAGGCACACACACCGTCTTTATGACCAGCACTCTATCCTGCTCACTGGTACCAAGCACACACAACCATGTATTATTACTGATCACTGTTTAGTACGTACAGGTGCTAACTTCACAATTAAGCATAAGAGCAGGGCCCCTGAATCTGAACAATGATTTTCTTTTTTTTTTTTTTTTTTTTTTTTTTTTTTTTTTTTATTTATTTTTTTGGGACAGAGAGAGACAGAGCATGAACGGGGGAGGGGCAGAGAGAGCGGGAGACACAGAATCGGAAACAGGCTCCAGGCTCCGAGCCATCAGCCCAGAGCCTGACGCGGGGCTCGAACTCACGGACCGCGGACCGTGAGATCGTGACCTGGCTGAAGTCGGACGCTTAACCGACTGCGCCACCCAGGCGCCCCTGAACAATGATTTTCAAATTTGTTGGTCTGCAGCCCACAGCTGACACAGAATCTGAAAGAAAATTTCACAAATACTTAACCAGAGTGTGATGCACTCTGACAATTTCTAGTCTGTTCTATTGATGTCTGGAAAAATGACAGCTGCAGCCTCAAAACTAACTGCATGACTTAGCGAGTGAAGATCACACCCTCGGCTTGAGAAAACACCGTGCTACTGTGGTGTGACTCCGGGATGTGGCATTATGACAAACATCTGTCTTTTTGATAGAACTGAACTTTAAGACAGGTGGAGACCCGGGGAGAGGGCACAAGGCTGCTGTAAAGAAGCTGGAGGCTCCAGATGAAATCTCCCCGAAAACACTAAAGCCTGCTGTACGATCTCAAATACACTTCATAGCCTCGGGCAAATTAAAGAAAGGCGACAGAAAACCGTACGGTCAGGTGCACCAAATGTCTAGAAGAGGTTAGAAAAGGAGGATTCAAGAGGCCCCAGCTCTGTGATGGTGCCACTGGTCCCCTTCAATTACAGAACCGATTACTAAAAAGTTTATATGCCATTCCAAAGACCCAATACAGGTTCGTTCGTTAAGTGCAAACTAACACCTGTTTCTTGTTCTGAAAGAGTTTTTAGACTCACTGGTGAGGGACCACCCCACGCCCCCAAATATAGTAATTACAGCAAGGCATTTGGCAAAGTTATCAAACTACAGAATTTTAGATCGAGAAAGAGCTTATCAGTTATAAGCTAAAAAAGAAATTTCAAGTAAGAGAACCCAGATGTTTGAGGTCAGGGTGAGCCAGAGGAAGAGCTAACTTTAGAACTTACCTCTACTATACTCACTGCATGATCTCATATTACCACTTAGTTTCTTATGCCATGTCTGTTGGTAAGAGGAAAGAAGAGGGAGTCTGGTTGCTTTCTTAGTGGGAGAATTAACTCCACACTAAGAGTTTTAACAAACCAGTTCCTGCCAGCCTACAAGGAGGAACTCTCCTGTGGATGTTAAAGGGCTCTGGCCCCCACCCAGGCTCAGTCTGGTTCGACATTTTTATCAATGACAAGGGAATTATGTTTATCAAATCTGCCTATGACAACATCAGAAAGACATGGTAGGCAACATGCTGATTTCAGGATATGGATTCAAAAGGATTTTGGAACCTGAATCAACAGAGCCGAGAGCACCAAGTTAAAACGCAAAAGAGCTAAATTCCCGTGTTTGAATTAAAAACAAAACAAAACAAAAAACAAATAGAAGGTTCCAGGTAAGATAAAGCAAGCACACGGACTCCTCCTCTCCACTGAATATAGTGACGGGACCTGGACAGAATGATGGACTCTTGAGAAGCAAGCAGACTGCGGAAAAAGACCAGCCTACAAAGTGCCACTGGAACAGTTTTGAATTCCTAGGGTTTTTCCCCACTCCGGTATCCCTCGGTCCAGACTCAGATGTTCAACATGCAGAAGTGAAGCCTGGGCACAGACAGAACCCTCCGCTTGTAGTCTGAGGAGTAAGAAAGGGGGTTCCCGATGCTCAGAGTAAGGGAAATTCTGTGCTTCTTTGTTCTCCATTCTCTCACACCCTAGCTCCCAGGCCACTCTGCCAGAGTCACAGCGGCAACAGCAACTGCGGCGGCAGCGGGGGCCTGCTGGCACAAACACTTCAAAAGAGGGGAGCCTTTCTCTCCCATCAGAGGAGCCGTGGGTCCTAAGAGAGCTGGGCAAGCCTGCCGCTTTCCCCCTCCGCCCTGGATGCAGGGGCAACTGGAGGAAGGACGTACCAGAGTGGTAACTAAAGCCCCGGCTTTCTGCCTGGAGTTCTGAAAAGCAGAGTCCTAGGGACCCGGACAGTACAGGAGCAGTCACGGAGAAAAAGATTAGAACCTCCCGAATCCCTGGGCTCATGCTGACAAGCACACGTATGGACGTGGCCCTAGTCATCATACCAAATGCTCCGAGAACCCAACCGACGCTGGAGCCGCAACCACAACCTACAGAAGGCTGGCGAGAACCAGGCTGCCCGCCTGCTAAAATAAGTATCAACAAGACCAAAGCCTCATGATAGAATATTCAAAGTGCCCAGGATACAGTAGACAGTTACTTGACATATGAAAAATCAGGAAAATCTCGACTTGCACGGGGAAAGACAATCAACAAATGCCAATGCTAAGATGACTTAGATGCTGGAGTAACCAAATACTTTAAAGCAGTTGCTTGGAAATCTTTCTGGGAAGAGTGAACACTCACTCTCGAAATGAATGGAAAGAGAGAAAATTGCAGCAAATAGAAGGCATATAAAGAAGAACCTACTGGAAATTTCAGGACTTTTCTGAAAAAACACAGTAACTGAGATAAAAAAAAAAATCCATTGGAAAGGATCAACAGCAGAATAGATGGCATAGGAAAGAGATAGTTTGAAGTCAGATCAGTAGGAATTATCCAATAGGAAGACCAGAAACAAAAACGACTGAATAAAAATTTTTCCAAAAAAAATTTGTTTTTAATTTAATTTACATCCAAGTTTGCAGCATATAGTGCAACAATGATTTCAGGGGTAGATTCCTTAATGCCCCTTCCCCATTTAGTCCATCCCCCCCCTCCCGCAACCCCTCCAGTAACCCTCTGTTTGTTCTCCATATTCAAGAGTCTCTCATGTTTTGTCCCCCTCCCTGTTTTTATATTCTTTTTGCTTCCAAAATTTTTCCAAATTTGACAAAAGACAAACAGGCCTACAGATTGGAGTAGCTCGGTGAAATCCAAACAGGATTAAACCAAAGAAATCCATGTGCAGACCCATCATAATCAAACTGTTGACATCTAAAGACAGAAATATTAAATAAAAGCAGCCAGATAAAAATAATGATAGAACAATCTCAATAGTTATAAAATTTTCATCAGAAACCATGCAGGCCACAGAAAGTGGCATGGTATTTCTAAAGTGCTGGAAGAAAAAACTGCCAACCCCCAATTTTTTTTTAAGTTCATCTATTTAAAAGAGGGGCAGGGGGAGAGATTGAGAGTGAGTAAGCGAGGGCAGGCAGGGGAGGGGCAGGGAGAGAGCAGGCTCCACAATGACAGTGCGGAGCTCAAACAGTGAGATCATGACCCAATGTGGGGCTCGAACTCACAGTGAGATCATGACCTAAGCCAAAATCAAGAGTCAGACACTTAACCGAATGAACCACCAAGGTGCTCCCCAAATTTTATATCTAGTGGGAATGTCCTTCAGGAACAAAGGTGATATAAAGACAGCCTCATATGAAGAAAAGCAAGAAAATTCATAGCCAGCAGACCTCTTCTAACCAAATGACTGAAGGAAGTTCTTCAGACAGAAAGGAAATGATGCCAGAGGTAAGCTTGGAACATCACAGACAAAGGAGGAACAACAGAAATCTAACTATCTGGTTACTATTATTGTTCTAGACAATTCTCCTCCTGATCTTCAAAATGTACCGGATGATTGAAAACAAAAATAACATTATCCACTAGGGTTTTCAATGTATGTAGATGTAATACTTAAGACAACCACAACATAAAAGGTCAAGAGACCTAAATGGTGACAAGTTTCTACATTCCACTTAAATACCGATTCTAAGTAGACTGTGAAAGGAGTACATATATAGCAAGCTGCAGAGGAACAACTAAAAAGCTAGAAAGAGGGATATAGTTAAAAACACAATACATTAAAGTGAGATAAAAAAAAATGTTCAAATACAAAAGACAGAGAAAAAGAAACAGAGAAATACAGAAGGAACAACAGAAAAACCCCCAAATAAAATGGTAGCGCTAAAATCCAAACTATCAATATAAAAAGGTAGAGACTCTAAGAATGGGGGGAAAAAAAACCCCATGACTCAAACATCTGATATCTACATGAAACATATTTATTCAGAAGAAAAATTTTTTAAGTTTATTAGTGCATTTTATTTTTATTTTATTTAAAAAAAAAATTTTTTTTTTAACGTTTATTATTTTTGAGACAGAGAGAGACAGAGCATGAACGGGGGAGGGGCAGAGAGAGAGGGAGACACAGAATCGGAAGCAGGCTCCAGGCTCTGAGCCATCAGCCCAGAGCCCGACGCGGGGCTCAAACTCACGGACCGTGAGATCGTGACCTGAGCTGAAGTCGGACGCTTAACCGACCGAGCCACCCAGGCGCCCCAGTGCATTTTATTTTTAAATGTTTATTTTTGAGAGAGACAGAGGCACGCGCACAAACAGGGGACGGGCGGAGAGAGAAAGGGAGACGTAGAATCTGAAGCAGTCTCCAGGCTCTGAGCTGCCAGCGCAGAGCCTGACACAGGGCACGAACCCACAAACTGTGAGATCATGACCTGAGCTGAAGTCAGACACCCAACTGACCGAGCCACCCAGGTGCCCCCAAGAAACATTTCAAATATAGGCAGGGAAAAGTCTAAAGGGATGGAAGCACTTTCAGAATGGCAGAGTAAGGATCTCTAAAAATCTGCTCCTCCATAAAAATAATTAAGAACATCAACAATTGTCAAAACCAACTTTTTCAGAACTCTGGAAACGTTCCTTGGATTGTTCAAGAAAAATGGCTGAACCTTGGTAAGTACAGCAAGTTCTGTGGCATTCTAACGTCTCTCTCTCACCATATCCAAGGTAGCCCCTCATCACCACAGCGGTTGTGGAAACCAACCGCCTGGCAGCCACTGGAGGAAGTAAACTGTTGGACGGTCCTCAGAAGTTCCATACTCAGAGCACTGTCCCTATGTGAGCTGTCTAGCTGCTCCCCGGAAAACTTCCACTCCCGAGGCTTATCTTCATTCAACCTTAGTGCAAACAGCCCTTTCTCAAGGGTGGTCGTCAAAAACAACCAGTGGCAACTGTTGAACATTGCAGCTGCCTAAGGTATTAACAGTTGGCGCAATCAAGAAATCCATCAAAACCTGAGGAAAAGTTGGGACTTTAGACAGCCACGTGCAGAGCTGTGTACCTGTCTAAGAAAGACAAGTGATGGTCCTAATCTCACCTCTGGCTGACCTCGAAGCTCTGTGCAAGGAGGGCACGAAGGCTAAAGCAAATTGTGAACCGCCTGCCAAAACGTTGAAGGCATGTTCCTACAGATACGTAGAGCCCCTCGGCAAAGGCTGCGAGACTTGGAAGTTCAAAGAAATCTCTACTCTTCAGCTGACCACTAAGCTAACAAAGCAGACTCAATAAAGAATGCAGGCTTTACAAAATTAGCTCAGGAAATTCACTAAACACTAAATAATAGCAATGACAACACAAAGAAAACATAAATCACCTAGAGCCAAGGACCTTTCTATATCCTGATGTCATGGGTCCAAGTTACAATACCTCCTTCGATATAACATGAGACTGGCTCGGGCGCCTGGGTGGCTCAGTCGGTTCAGTGTCCGACTCTTGATTTTGGCTCAGGTCATGATCCCAGGGTCATGGGATCGAGCCCTGCATCAGGCTTTACACTGAGTGTGACGCCTGTTTGGGATTCTCTCTCCTTCTTTCTCTCCCCTACTCACACATGCGCTCGCTCCCTCTAAAATAAATAAAACAAAAAACCAAAAACCAAAAACCATGATATTGGCTCCTGTGCCCAATCCTCCAGCCCTTGGATCAAGTACTGGATGTTCCTGTGTGTGTGGGGAGGAAGAGGGCTGGGAAAGTAATGAGGTGGTTTCTTTCAGGGATGAGGTCCTAGCAATCATATTTCAGCGTTATAGAAAAAATGATTCTAAGAAATGGGGAGGAAGAGTCTAAGACTATACCATACAGAGGGTGTCACGCAGTATATTTGCAAACCATAAGGAAACTGATCCTGGAAGGGACCGATCATATTTAGTGTGTCAGTGAAAGTCTGACTTTATCTTAAGACCAAAACTCACAACCGTCTAACCAGGAAGCATGCCTAGTCAATCAGGGAACAACCACCAATTCAGTAATGTGTATGCACTTGTCGTTTTTTGGTCTCTTAGCATCTTTGGTCCTTTCCATCTGAGGCCCCTCTTTCCCGGGTTCTCAGCTCAGGGGCTCTCAGGGGAGCGGCTGGCACCTCTGGCCAGGTGGAGTGCTCAGAGGTGGACAGGACTGGTAGCACTATGGGACACTGACACGTGACTCACCCCTATTCCTCCTCGTTAACAAAATCTCATCCCAGTCCGGGGTGGCAATGTAGCCGGCTCCCAGAGATTAATCGTGACAGGTTAAACACGGTCACAACAGTTCGGTTTTCTATTCGTCTAGCCTAATAGCAGCAAGGGATGGCAAGGTGACCAGTGAAATATAAAATGCCATCTGTTGGGCACTTCTGGGGGATCTTCTGCACTTCTGTTAAAATACCAGCATCCCCTGCACTTCTCTCCCCTTTGGACACAGGTATGATGCCAGGAGCCACAGCAGCCATCTCACACCCACAAAGTAAAGGCCAAGAGAAGTGCAGGGGATACTGGGCCTGCCACTCCTGAGCTGCTGAACCACAAGAGGCTGCCATCTACCACCAGATTTCTTATTAAGTGAGAGAAATGAACTCTTCTTTGTTTAACTACTGCTAGTTTTCTGGTTTTTTTTTTTTTTTATAGCCCAAAGCATTCTTAACTGACTTGCCAAGCGACTTCATCAGGGCCAAAAAAACACAAAAGCACTTTTGCGAGGGACATCCCCTCAGTCTTTCCTACTGGACGAGAATGAGGCATGGTGTAGCCCCAGGTACCCCACAACCACAGGGAGGACATGCACCTGCCTGAGGACAAGGAGCCAGGGGACAGAGGGAGACAAAGAAGGCCAGTAACATCACGGAGCTCATTTACTAGCCATCCCTGAAGGGAGGTCTGTCCTGACTTAATGCCAGTCAGCATCTTTCTTTTTGCTGACACCAGTTTAACATCCTGACACTTGCAATTAAATGCGTCCTAACTCATGGAAGGAAGTCCTCGTGTCTTCAGTGGCCAGCCAACCAGCTCCAAACTCTAAATCTCACTCCTGATAGGTGAGAAAGGTCCCAACCAAGAAAAGCAGGTGCCACTCACCTTCTTTCTGTTTCTTCTGTTCAAGTTTCATCTTCTTTGCCAATAATTTCTTCTCTTTTAACTTCTGGCTACAAATATAAAATAAATCTATTAATTCCCCCGCTACCTTACTATGTATTTTAGAAAACAAACAGCTACTTATGGAATGTTTAAAGACCTTACAATTACACAAACACTACAATAATGAAATGGAAGAAATACTTTCTCATGATTCTGCTACTCCAACACCATCAACATTATCAAGCTGTTTTCTTCTTGAATCAAAATGAAACAACCTTTCAGAGTCTTGAGGTGATTAAAACAATCTCAGAAATATTGGACAGATTTTTCATTCCAAGATGTTTAGGGACTGTTTTGATTTATTTATTTTTATTTATTTTTTTAGGTGACACTTCGTTGCAGCCATCAGCAAAGGTCAGATTTCCGAAGCTGGTGAAGGCTGGGCAGCATTTCCATGTGAAATGTTACAGCTTTACAGGTTTTGTTTCTTATTTAACTCTACATGCAGAAACTGGAACATGATAAAAGAAAAAATACAAAACAGAAAAAAAGATGTAATCAAGTTGTAGCATACAGATGTGCTCTTTAACTACCTTTACTATGCCTATTGGAAAGCAAATGAAAAAGAACTACCCCAATACACGAACAGATTGCCAGAAACAGACTAAGAATTAAGGACCGTTCAGGAGCCCCTGCGTGGCTCAGCTGGTCAAGCGTCTGACTCTTGATTTTGGCACAGGTCATGATCTCATGGTTAGTGAGTTCGAGCCCCACGTTGGGCTCTGTACTGACAGTGTGGAGCCTGCTTGGGATTCCCTCACCCCTTCTCTTTCTGCCCCTACCCTGCTCGTGCTGTCTCAAAATAAATAAATACACTTAAATAAGTAAATGAATAAATAAGAATTAAGGACTGTTTTCAGAATCCTGCTCAGCTCTTTAAAGGTCGAGGGAGTATTTATTAAAACACACACACACATGCAGTCTACATGCTCACACGATGTCACTGAGGGAGGTCACACACCCTAATTTAAGGAACAAGCTAAGGGAACCTTACTCGCAGCATATTGTTAAACTTGGTGTTAAAATACAGAAGGGAAGGAGACCCAGAAATCCACGTGAGCACCAAAGTGCTGACCTGAGCTATGGAGAATCTGTACGGGGGAAGGGGGATGCAGTGGTAGTTAAGTGACCTAATCTCTTCTCAGTTATTGGAAGGAAGGCCATTCCTCCACTGGGTAACACCTAAGACCTTGACAGGTCATAAGGTGAACTTCTGCCCGCAAGGACGACTCATTCCCCAGCTTTCACGTTTCTGCCTTTAAGTGTCATCGGCTAGGAGAAGCCACAAAGCCCTTACCGCTTTTTTCGGCGCTTTGCTGTCTGCTCTTCTGCGGCGATTTTATTTCTTTCCAGTCTCTTCTGAAACTCTGCATCCAATCTTTGCTGTGAAAAAACACGTCATTTAGACACACTCTGGGCTGGGTATGGGAGCTCTGGAAGTCGCAGCACTGGGGGTGCCATAGGCACATCCGGGTCTCTGGGGCCACCGTAACCATTAAGAGGGTGCCCCCAGTATCTGGCTCTCCGATGGCGAAAGTTACTTCGTTCCGTAGGGTGGCAGTCATACACAAAACATGAGCGCACGAGAAGGTGCACACTGTGTATTCCCTGAAGGCAGAGGAAGAATTACCGGCTACGTAGCCAGGGCCTTGGCTAGTGTGACATTGTGATTTACAATAAGAAACGTACACAGCTGACCTTTGAACAACACAGGTTTGAACTGTGCGGGTCCACCTACATGCGGATTTTTTCGATAAATACAGTCCAGTACTGTATTTTCTCTTCCTCGGGATTTTAACATTCTTTTCTCTAGCTTACTTTATTATAAGAATACAGTATATGATACACGTAACCAAATATATGTTAACTGACTATATTATCAGGCTTTGGGTCAATAGTTAAGGCTATTAGAGTTTTAGGAAAGTCAAAAGTTACATACAGATTTTTTTACTGCATGGTGGAGGGGTTGGTGCCCCTAATCACCTGCTAAGAGTCAACTGTATTTGGTCTTCATCCATTACTTCTGGAACGTGGCTCCAAAAGCTCCTATAAATTTCCTATTCAAGAGCCACAGGGGCACCTTTTATTATAATACTTAATTATGTTCCCAGTTTCTGAAATAGCTCCCAAGAGAAGGTGAAATGGTGTCTTTTTTTTATAACAAGCCCCTTTTGAAACACAGGAGTTTAAGTTAACGAGTGAGTTCTGGAAAGCCCTTAAGGAGCAGGGCTGGTCACCAGGGTAACTTTCAGCCCCACCTCCTGTGCTCCAGGGAGGGAGAGGAGCTGCAGGCTGAACTAACTGCCAAATGCCAATGATTTGATCAATTGTGCCTTAGTAGTAATGCCTCCAAACCCCCCAAAAGATGGGGTTCAGATGGTTTCCGAGTTGGTGAACATGTGGAGGGGCTGGGAGGGGACAGAAGCTCTGTGCCCCCTTCTTCCACCTGGCTTCTCCTGAGTCCTGTGAGTCCCTCTGAGCAACTTAATTGAACCTGAGGAGGGAGTGGTGGGAGACCTCTAATCCACAGCCAGTCGGTCAGAAGGACAGGGGACAACACCTGGGCCTGGGACTGGCCTTTGAGGTGGTTGGGGGCGGGGAGGCAGTCTCACGGGACTGAGCCCGTTGAACATGTGGCATTGGACGTTCTTGCCTGGTGGATGGCATCAGGATTGAGTTAAACTGTAGGATGCTCAGCTAGCGTCACAGAATTGCTTGGTGTGAGAGAAATCCCCACATACTTGGTGACCAGAAGTGTCAGAAGAGGAGCAGAGAACTGAGAGTAGAGGAGACACACAGGGGCACGTTTTTTCCTTACGGTGACCTGGGCTCATCAGATGGAACAGCCAGAGAGGGGGAACCATGGGATTTTCAAGTCTTAATGATGACAGTCATCAGGTGACTGATTCCACAGCAAGACGACACCCAGTGCCATCACTGCGACTAAGCACATACATGTGTCACACAGGAATACGTGAATGTACACACATCCATACAAGGCCAACCCTTGCCCTTGTTGGCTAATAATTCCCTTCATAGCAGCTCCCTGTCTCTGAGCCTTCGTTTTCTCACCTATAAAATGGGGAAAAGACCAATTCCTCTCTCCTAGAGCCCTTAGAAAGGATAACATACGATAACCTACTAGAAAGCACTTGTAAACCACAAAGATACAAGGATCTAAACTGCCGTCTCTGAGGCGCGTAGGTGGCTCAGTCGGTTAAGCGTCCAACTCCGGTGCAGGTCACGATCTCACAGTTCGTGAGTTTGAGCCCCGCATCGGGTTCTGTGCTGACAGCTCGGAGCCTGGAGGCCTGCTTCGGAGTCTGTGTGTCTCTCTCTCTGCCCCTCCCCCACTTGCACTCTCTCTCCCTCTCAAAAAATTAAATTAAATTTAAAAAAATAATAAAATGCCATCTCGTTCTTCTAGTCAAAGCCTTAAAGGTCAACAGAGTAAACAAGGGGCCAGCAGAGGACAAGGTGGCTTCAACCCCTCTGCTGGCCTGCACTGCCAGGGCTGTGTGGCTCTGCTTAGAGTGACGCAGAAACTCTCTGAGAGCAGAGATCATGAAATAAGAGGAGTCAGGACGCCTGGCTGGCTCAGTCCGAAGAACGTGCAATTCTTGATCTCGGAGTGGCGAGTTCTAGCCCCCCGCTGGGTACAGAGATCACTAAAAAAAATAAAATACATAAAACAGGGTACCTGGGTGGCTTAGTCAGTCGAGCGTCTGACTCTTGATTTCGGCCCAGGGTTGTGGGATGGAGCCCCGAGTTGGGCTCCGCGCTGAGCACGAAGCCTGCTTAAGATTCTCTCCCTCTCCCCCCACTGGGCCCTCTCCCCCACTCACACTCTAAAATAGAAAGTAAAAAATAATAAATAAGTAAATAAGAAAAAAAAGAGAGAAGGGTCTCCTTTCAAGGAACCCAGTTCCGATTAGAGCACCAGAAAGCAAACGACTTAAAAGGAAAAGCATGTGGTCTGTTCACAGCTGGACCGTAAACTCACTCTGCTGCCGGAGCAGCTGCAGCCAACAAGTGACCCGCCGGAGCCCCGCCGGGCCTGGCAGGACTTGAGCTCACCACGAGCGGCGCCACGAGCCCTTCCAGTGGCGACGCCCTGTTGGTCACCGTGAAAGGTGGGGACACCCTTGCCTCTTTGTTTCTTCTAACCTCAGAGCCTGTCTTTCGCCGTGTGAAATAAGAACCTGCGTGTCTGTGTGGATTCAAGGTCTGTGAAACATTTTTCTGTGTTTTCCCTGGGTCTTTAATCGATGTATAAAAACCAGACTAGCTGATGGTAGTTGAGCCAACAGCTTGCTCTGTTTCCTTCCCTCTAAAGTAGTTTCAGTATGTAAAGTAGTTTCAAAATGAAGCTAAAGTAGCTTCAGATAGTTTCTACATAGAGTTTTATTTATTCTTGGTAGTGGAAAACCCACTTCAGTGACCAGGTAGAGGTGTGACCAGCCACCAGAAACTCCCCCCTAGAATTGAGAATGCCACATCCAGAGGACGGCAGTAGCTGGAGAAGAACCACCAACAGCTGGGGGCCAAGAGAGACGCAGGACAAGCAAACAGCAGGTGAAAACCACCACGGCAGATTCCCTTCTGTTCCAAAATCATAAAGGTATTTTTCAAAGTCAATTTTTGGCCATTCCAGTAAATTTTTACATAGTTTCTTCTGTATCATATCTATCCCTTTAATAATTTCCCTGGCATTTTATGTTGGAAAATTTCCAACATAGAAAAGTTGAAGGAATCATACAGTCCGTATACCCACCACTAAATCCTACAGACATTTTGCTACTTGCTTTAGCACATGCCTGTCCACCTATCTATCCCTCTATCCTTCCATCAATCCATCTTATTTCTTTTTAACACATTTCAAAGTAAGTTGCAGACACCAGGACTTTTCACCTCTAAAGATTTAAGCATGCATATCATCAACTAGAGTTTAATATTTGTTAACGGTTTTTCTGTTTTCTTCCACTTAAGGTAATACATACAACAAAATGATCAAATCTAGAGTGTACAATGTAATCACACCAGAAAGTTCCCTCGTACCTTTTCTTATCCAACTCTCAGAAACAACTATTCTGATTTTTAAAAAATGTTTATTTTGACAGAGCGAGAGAGCTCAAGAGAGAGCTCGAGAGAATCCCAAGCAGCCTCTGCTGTTAGCATAGAGTCAGGTGCGGGGCTTTGAACCCACAAACTGTTGAGACCACGACCTGAGTGGAAATCAAGAGTCGGACGCTTAACCAACTAAGTCACCCAGGAGCCCCTGATTTTTTTTTTTTTACATACATTAGTTTTTCCTCTTGTAGAACTTCATATAAATGGAATTTTACAGTGTGGTTTCTTTTATGCAAGGTTTCTTTCACTCAGCATATGTCTTAAGAATCATCCACACTGTTGCATATATCAGTAGTTTATTCCTTTTTATTGCTAAGTAGTATTCTACTTTTGTGAATGATTATTTTAATGTTTGTTTGTTTTTGAGAGACAGAGCATGAGCTAGGGACAGGCAGAGACAGAGGGAGACACAGAGTCTGAAACAGGCTCCTGACTCTGAGCTGTCAGCGCAGAGCCTGATGCAGGGCTAGAACTCACAAACTGTGAGATCATGACCTGCATCAAAGTTGGACGCTTAACCAACCGAGCCACCCAGGTACCCCTTGTGAATGATTATTTTAAATTTTTAAAGCATTTTATTTCCTTTATATAGGAAGAAGTTCTACAGTGAGTTAATTTTTTTTTAAGCAAATTATTGGAAAATCACACGCTGTTGCCCAAAGTGGTTTCCTCCTTTATAAAAAGCAAATAAGGGATACCTGGGTGGCGCAGTTAAGTGTCTGACTCTATCTCAGCTTAGGTCTTCATCTCAAGGTGGTGACTTCACAATACAAATACATATCATTTTAAAGCATGTGAATCTCTAAAACACACAAACGTATTCCATGAAAAAATGGGCACCATAGTCAGAGTGAGGAAAAGGTCTTACATTGCATGTTGTAAGATTAAGAATGAGAGGCAATCTCTCATGCACGTTAAAAGGAGAAATCAGGGGCGCCTGGGTGGCTCAGTTGGTTGGGCGTCTGACTTCGGCTCGGGCCATGATCTCGCGGTTCACGAGTTCAAGCCCTGTGTCGGGCTCTGTGCTGACAGCTCAGAGCCTGGAGCCTGCTTCGGATTGTGTGTGTGTGTCTCTCTCTCTCTCTGCCCCTACCCCACTCGTGCTCTGTCTCTCTCTCTCTCTCTCAAAAATACATAAAAACATTAAAAAAAAATTTTTTTTAAATAAAAAATAAAAAAAATTTAAAAAGGAGAAATCAAATGTGGGAAATCACAAAGAATTTGCCAAATAATATTTGGTTTTTATTAATAGCCAGGTTGGAAAATAGAAGAGCCCTAAAACATCAGGGTTTTTTCTGATTTTTACTAATAGTCAAGAATAAAATATAAAGGAGTACCTAGAACCACTGCAATAAAAAAAATCCCTTAAAATCTTGGGGGCGCCTGGGTGGCTCAGTTGGTTAAGTGTCCGCCTTCGGCTCAGGTCATGACCTCACAGTTCATGGGTTTGAGCCCTGCACCAAGCTCTGCACTGACAGTGTGGAGCCTGCTTGGGATTCATTCTTTCTCTCTCTCTATCTCTCTCTCTCTCTCTCCCTCCCTCCCTCCCTCCCTCCCCAACTTGCACTCTCTCTCTCAAAATAAATAAACTTAAAAAAAAAAATTTAAAAATTTAAAATCTTTGGGGCACCTGGCTGGCTCAGTCAGTAGAGTACGCGACTCTTGATCTCAGGGTCTTGAGTTTGAGCCCCACGTTGGGCATGGAGCCTACCTAAAAACAAGCCCCGCCAAAACTTAAAATCTATGAACAAATACAGTGAGATAAGTATCAAATCTCCATAAGTCATCATTGAGAGACACAGAAATTTTTAAACAAAAAAAGATAAAAGTTTCTAGAGGGGATAACTAAACACTATAACATCCATTCTCATTCAATTTAAGTGACAGATTCAACTCAATTCTAGTAAAAAAAAAAAAAAATCCAACACAATTTTTGGTGTGGATAAAATAACTCCAAAACTCTCTCTGAAAAATAAATAAAATAAGCGAAATGTCCAAAGAGCATTTTTTAAGAGCAATAAAAAAGAGGTTTCTGGCCCTTCCAGTCAGGTAACAAAAACCTTAATAGTTCTTTAAAAAAATCTTTTTTAATGTTTATTTATTTTTGAGACAGAGACAGAGCATGAGTGGGGGAGGGACAGAGAGAGGGAGACACAGAATTTGAAGCAGGCTCCAGGCTCTGAGATGTCAGCACAGAGCCGGATGTGGGGCTCGAACTCACGAATTGTGAGATCATGACCCGAGCTGAGGTCGGACACTCAACCGACTGGGCCACCCAGGCACCCCTTATGATACGATTTCTGATTTTATTTTTGAGAAAGAGACAGACACAAAGCATGAGTGGGGGAGGGGCACAGAAAGAGGGAGACACAGAATCTGAAGCAGGCTCCAGGCTCTGAGTTGTCAGCACAGAGCCTGACATGGGGCTGGAACCCACGAACCATGAGATCATGACCTGAGCCAAAGTCGGATCCTTAACCACCTGAGCCACCCAGGTGCCCCTCAATTTCTAAAGCCATTCCCAATTCTTATTTGACACCTGTCATGAAGAAATGCCAGTCTCTACGCTAGACAACTCAAAGTAGACACACGCACACACACTATCCACACTAAACACATAGCTGAATGGAATTATAGGCGTTCAGCCAAAAAGAGAACAACAGAATTAGAAATAATAACTCAAGTGATGCGGGACATCTTGCTTTCTATTCCATTTCACGGCAAATGGCCTGGAAGGGAGAGAGGTCTCTGCTGTCCTTTCTGCCCAACTGGAAGTCTCCCTTCTCTCATATATCTCCCAGTGGGAGCATCTTGATGTGCTGAATCTGACCTAGGACTAACCTGGATTTACTTGACGTCTGTTTCCCATGCTGACTTAAGAAGGCAGCCTTCACACCAGGTGTATCTTCTCTTCTTTAAATGCCTCTTCCTGGGGAGCCTGGGTGGCTCAGTTAAGCGCCCAACTCTTAATTTCAGCTTAGGTCATGATCTCATGGTTCCTGAGATCGAGTCCCACATCAGGCTCTGTGTTGCAAGAGCCTGCTTGGGACTCTCTCTTTCTTTAAAAAAAAAAAAAAAAAAAAAAAAAAAAAAAAAAAAAAAGCCAAAAACAGCAGCAGCAGCTTTTTCCTAAAAGTCCCAAGTGTACATTGCCCAAACCCAAGGGCTCAGCCAGCCTTGTCACTCACTGACCTTCTCAGCCATGGCATCCATGTAGTCCTGTCGCTGGTACTCTCTCCGGCGCAGATGCCTGTACACATGGAACTCTCCACTGCCAGCCCCAGCGCTGGAACCTATAGCCAGGAGAGTCCAGAGTTCTTAATGAAATCCAGTCACCGACACGGGTGACCCTTGATCAAAAAGGACCAAAAAAACAAACTGGAAGTAATGGAAAGGACCATGCCCCACTGAACTCCAGAATCTAGCAGTGACTTGCATAGTGTCGGCATCATTAAAGAATTGTTGCACGAATGTTGAAGGGGAAGTCACTAAAAATTCCACCCTAACACAGTAGTAAGAGGAGAAACAGTCTGCAGTTAAGTGACCAGAAACCTAGAAGATCGCTTAAGACCTTTCCCTCCCCTGCCAGATGACTTCACACTTGACACGCTAAATTTCTACTGAGCTGAAAAGATGTCCATGTATATTAAAGGAAAAAGGTAGGCTACTAAATAGTATGTGTAGAATGGCCACATTTTTTTTTTTTTTTAAACATTTTTTTTTTTTTCAACGTTTTTTTTATTTTTTTTTATTTTTGGGACAGAGAGAGACAGAGCATGAACGGGGGAGGGGCAGAGAGAGAGGGAGACCCAGAATCGGAAACAGGCTCCAGGCTCCGAGCCATCAGCCCAGAGCCTGACGCGGGGCTCGAACTCACGGACTGCGAGATCGTGACCTGGCTGAAGTCGGACGCCTAACCGACTGCGCCACCCAGGCGCCCCAAATGGCCACATTTTTAAAAATCATTTTTTCTTACACGAGTGATTTTGACTAGGGGAGTTTAGAAGGTTGTAGCAGCATGCTACAAGGGGAATGATGGAATTATGGGGGTTCAAAATTTTTCAGACCTCTGTTACTTAGTCCTCTTTATAATCAGTATGTTAATTTACAACCACCCAAAATAATAAAGCTATTTCCAGTTAGATTTAAAAAAATATGTTATTGGGGCGCCTGGGTGGCTCATCGGTTAAGCGTCCGACTTTGGCTCAGGTCATGATCTCACGGTCCGTGAGTTTGAGCCCTGCGTCAGGCTCTGTGCTGACAGCTCAGAGCCTGGAGCCTGTTTCAGATTCTGTGTCTCCCTCTCTCTCTGCTCCTCCCCTGTTCATGCTCTGTCTCTGTCTCAAAAATAAATAAACGTTAAAAATAAATAAACAAACAAACAAATAAATAAATATGTTATTTAAACAATGCAGAAGGGATTCCTGGGTGGCTTGAGCACCTGACCCTGATTTCAGCTCAGTCTTGATCTCACAGTTCCTAGGTTTGAGCACAGAACCTGCTTAGGAATTTCTCTCTCTCCCTCTGTGCCTCATACCGCTTGCGCTGTTTCTCAAAATAAATAAATAAACTTTTTTTTTTAAAATGCAGAAGAAAATTCTCTAATGCCAAACTGTAAGCAACAATACCCCTTTGCTGTAAGTACAAAGTTACTGAAACGGTGAACTTTTTTTTTCCTATTTTAGATTTAATTAACAAATGCTAACTGCAGGATTTTTAGATCTATGCTTTAAAAACTATATTTACACACACACACACACACACACACACACACGACATTACCCATTACATCTCGAACAAATTCTGGGGGAGGCCGGGGTGCCCATTCACTCATTTTTTCTGGAATCGGAACTGCTTTGTCCTGCAACATTTAAACACAATAGCGTTTTTAAGCACAAACCTGCTGACAATCACATCTCTTAAAACCAAAGCATTTTAACTGGATTGGTGAAGAAAGGCTGCTTTGCTCCTTGGACCTAAAGCCGATTTTCTTCGCTGCCTTAGATTTATTTCATCCCATACATCTTGGGGTCTACCACAGCCCGTGGCCTTGCCAGGGCTACACTTAACTTTCCAAAACAAAACTCAGAAACGCAACTCACCATTTATGGCTGGAAACTTCTAACCCTAACTCTACTACGTGCGGAGTTAACCCTTTCTAGCCAAAGGTGTAAGAGACCTCACCCAATTATTTTTATGACTGAGGGAGTGATTTGCTCCGGGTGGCTCAGCCAAAGCCTTTCTAACAATCAGTGCTGTTTAGAAGTTAATAAACCCTTGTGCTAACCCATGAATGCTATCCTTCCAGTCAACGCTTCTGTTCGCAGAAAGTTAAACTCTAAGTGTCTAAAAGCACCCACATCCGGGCTGGGCTCCAACACAAGGACAGAAGAAGCTCAAGGTCTGCGAGGTCGCCTACTCCTTCCTAAGGGCTGGCCCTGGGGTTCGGGTACTCAGTTCCTAAGTCTGGAGGTGGGAGAGGTGGGCCCGTGGGTCCCCAGCAGCGCCGTAACGGAAGGAGACTCGGAGGAGGAGTCGAACCAGTGCTTCGTCTCACCGGGTTCTTCATGAGCCGCTCCAGCTTGAGCTTCTGCTCTTCTGCCGCATTCTTGGGGATGACGAGCGCTTGTGGCTCTTTCTTGGGCCTCGGCGGTCGCACCGAGGAAGCAGCCGAACTCGCCATGACAGCGTTCCAGTTCCCCACGGCGAGCGGCGGCGGTGGCGGCGCGTACTTATGACGACAGAGCCGCGCGCGAGCGGGGCGAGCGCAGTCTTCTCGCAGGGCGGGGCTGGGGCGGAGTCGCAAGCCGGAAGCATCCTGCTGAATATTCATGAGCTCGTGGCCGAGTAGGTTGTCTTGATCAAAGCCGTTTGCTTTCGTTTCCTGTGTTTGTACAAATCAAGGCAGCCGAGAGCCCAAGTTCCTATGGGAGAGGTGGCCTTGCACGCCCGAGGGTGCGACCCCAGTCGCCCTCTCCAGTCCGCGTACGCGTCGTGGCGCCGCCGGGAGCCCTGCTAATGGCTCTCAGCATCCCCTCCTGCCCCTGGGCCTTTGTCCTGGCCGTTCCTCGGGGCTGGTCCACTCTCCCATTTATGACAATCTTATGAGAAAGAGAAAAGGGCCCTTCCCGTCTGGGAGCTGGCTTGGCACTTACAGCTAGACCTTGATGTCCTCCTGTTGGACGTAAACAATTTCCCAGAACACCGACCTCACACGAGGCATAAACAAGACTGCTCTGTAATCATGTTTGAAAGTAGATGAAAACAGGAATATTGTTGAAACCTCATTCTGGCTCTTGTGAGTAACTACTGCTTCTTTAAAGCATTAGCCTCGGTTCACTTTATTTTATTTATTTCTTTTTCTCTATTTTTCCTTTTTCTTTCTTTTCTGTCCCCCCCCCCCCCCCCCGGTTCACTTTAACTATTAAGACAGCCAGTCATGGAATTGTGTTGCTTCCTGACAGCACCTAGAGTTAAATCCACTTACTTGAACCCTCCCCCAAATCACTTCACCCAAGCGTAAATGCTACAAGAAGTCCTCTTTCACACCCCCTTGTTGGAGTCAGTGTAGTCTCCTTTCCTAAAAGAGACAACAGACCAATTGTTTTTTCAACTGCAGGTGTATTTCTGCTGGTCCTCACACTTGCTAGTTTTCTCCTGTATTTGTCACCAGCTAAAGAATGGGCATTCTATTCACTGCTGTATTTCGACATCTGGGGCAAGGACTGGCTCACAGCGAAGGACACAATTAACCTTTGCTGATGACCATGGGATCCTGGGGGCCAGGCACCTCAGATACTAATGTTGCTGCTGTCTGCACAGCCTGCTCATCCAGGCAGCTCTCTCACTGAGTGTCCCAGTCTAGCCAGGTGACCCCGGTGACAGGGTGTTTTGTTAATGCCTTAAAGCTATTCCTGCCCGCCCCCCCCCCCCCCATAGTGGGTGGTTTTCCAGTGCCCAAGGGTGATGAATTAGAAGTCCTTGATTGGCCTATGACTGTCACCGGAACCTAGGGAGAGCCTGACCTGGATGTTGTCATGGACACATGACCTACATCATATACTCCAGCCACCCAGGTACCTCACTTCTCCCCAAACGTACCACACACACAAAAAGACTTTACCTGGAGTGTCTTTCCCTCCCTGGAGAACTGCCCTACACCCTTCTTAACTTTGTTTAAATGCTAACTCCTCCACGAAGCCTCTTCTGATTGCCCCCCTGTTCCCTCCTCCAGGCAGTCAGTTGCTCCCTTCTTGGTGCTCTCCCTGCTCTGGGTCCTGATGGCTGGCATATGGTAGTTAGCACAGCGTGTCCTCACCATCTGCCTACCCACAAGTCTGGGAGGAGGGTTGAGCCAGAATGCCAGCATCTAATCCTGGCCTCGAGTTGAGTGGTGCTTCCAGAATGCTTGCAAAACAGGAGTTAGGGAAGGAGGAAGGGGGGCGGGGAGACAACAATTGCCTGAAAAAATAAAGAATGGATGTGTCAATGTGATAACCAAGGGACGGATGAATGAATGAAAAAGAAATTTCAGTGAGTCTGAAAAAGAACGAAGGAACACTCAATAAATAAATGGATACTCCAGGAATGAATGAATGCATGAGAGAGTGGATCAGCTGAGTTAAGAGCCAGGAGAGCAGCCGTCTCTGTCACCCCTCCACCTCCGGGTCTGGCACAAAGCTGGTGCTTGGCAGATAGCTGCTGGATGGAAGTTAAGTCAGTGAACGGAGTGAATGAGTGCACAAGGGTGGGGGGCATGTGGGTGTGATGGAGCTGGTAATTACAACCTCAGTGTCTAAGCCTAGTCTAAGTGTGTCGACACGCTCATCATCCTGATTTACAGATAAGGAACTGAAGCCCCGAGGGCTGAGTGATTGGCTCAGGATTACACACAGACTCAAACCCAGCACTCTGGCCCTGGGTCTGTGAGGGCCCGATTGATCACGTGACTCGCGGACGGCTGGACCAAGGCCCCCAGCAGGCCTTGGTGGGGTCCCTCCATGTGGCACCTTTCTAGGGCCGAGGCCAGATTTGAGGTCCTGCTCCCTGGGGGGAAAGGGTGTCTTCCGGCTCCCACCACTGGCTGCCCCACGAGAGTGGACTCTGACCCAGAGTGCCTCCTCTGCTGCCACCAGAGGGCAGCAGAGCTCTACCCAGGTGCACCTGCTGGCCTGTGCCCCTGAAGCCCAGGACCCCGGGGGGATGCTTTGGAGTCTGGCAGATCTGGTGCCAAAGTTTGGCTCCACCTATTCCGGAGCGTGGGCTGGGGAAGCAACTCTAGAAGGTTGTTCCCTCATGCACGAGTCAGGGCACAAACCCACCCTTGACACTTTCTCATGAATAAAACCATGTGATGGATGTTCAGTGCCCCGGCATTCAGTGGCGACATATCCCCGTTTGGTGCCAGGATGGAGGGGTTTCTCAGGATGCAGGACTTTCAGTGTTAAAACCAGGAGAATCCCGGGCACACTGGCAAGTTAGTCACCCTAGCCGGGTGGGCGCTCCTACTTTTAATCCTTTGAGTTGTGGTTGGTGCTTAAAGAACTGAAACACCAAAAATATTTACGGCTATTCCATAATTTGAGTTTCTCACTGAATTAGTGAGTCAGTGGTCTTCCCACAATGGTCCTGCCAAACACGACAAGAGGAAAGTTCCACCAAGGGGAATAAAAACTAAGGTGGAATACACCCACTTGGGAAAAGAGTTTGTCAGTTTCCTATCAAGATCAACATACATGTACCATATAGCCCAGAAATCTCACTCCTAGGGCACCTGGGTGGCTCAGTCGGTTAAGTGTCCGACTTGGGCTCAGGTCATGATCTCACAGTTTGTGGGTTCGAGCCCCACCTTTGGCTCTCTGCTGTCAGCATGGAGCCTGCTTCAGATCCTCTGTCCCCCCTCTCTCTGCCCCTCCCCTGTCTCAAAAATAAATAAACATAAAAAAAATCTAATCTTTTTTTTTTTTTAAAGGTGTGTGGGTGGGGGTGCCTGGGTGGTGCAGTTGGTTGAGTCTGACTTCAGCTCAAGTCATGACCTCATGGTTCGTGAGTTCAAGCCCCACATCGGGCTCTCTGTTGTCAGCATGGAGCCTGCTTCAGATCCTCTGTCTCCCTCTCTTTCACCCCTCCCCTGCTCGTCCATGCTCTCTCAAAAATAAATAAAAGCATTAAAAAAAAAAAAAAAAGAATCTCACTGCTAAGCATTACCCTAGAGAAATGAAAATATGCGTCCAGTGAGAGACCTGTATGCAAATACCTATGGTAGCTTGATTCATAATTGCCCCAAACTGGAAGCAACCCAAATGACCATCAAATTGTGATATATCCATAGAGTGACGCACTTCTGAGGAATAAAGCGGAAGGAACTATTGATATTTGCAACCACATGGATGAATTTCAAAAGCATTATGCTTAGTGAATGAAGCCAGATTTGAAGGACTACAACCTGAATGATTCCATTACTTGCCATTTTGGAAAAGCCGAAAACGATGGGGACAGAACACGGATCAGTAGATGGCCAGGGGCCAAGGGCGGGGGGAGGGGATTGACTGTCAAGGGGCCAAGGGAACTTTTGGGGGTGATGAACATGGTATGTCTGGATTGGGCTTGTGGTTATGTGAACACACACATTTGTCAAACTCATTGAAGTATATGCTTAATTTTTTTTTTTAATGTTCACCTCTGAGAGAGAGACAGAGACAGAGCACGAGCGGGGGAGGGGGAGAGAGAGGGAGACACAGAAGCTGAAGCAGGCTCCAGGCTCTGAGTTGTCAAGCACTGATCCCAACACGAGGCTCAAACTCACGAGCTGCAAGATCACGACCTGGGCCAAAGTTGGATGCTTAACCGACTGAGCCACCCAGGTGTCCCAGTATATGCTTAAAAAAGATGAATTTGGGGCACCTGGGTGGCTCAGTCGGTTGAGCATTCAACTCTTGATTTCCACTCAGGTCATGATCCCGGGGCTGGGGGATCGAACCCCATGTGGGGCTCTGGGCTGAGTGTGGAGGCTGCTTGAGATTCTCTTTCTCTCTCTCCCTCTGCCCCTCTCCCCCACTCACACTTGCTCTCTCTCTAAAATAAAATAAAATAACATAAAATAAAATTAAATAATTTTTAAAAAGAGTGAATTTAAGGGGTGCCTGGATGACTCAGTCAGTTAAGTGTCTGACTTTGGCTCAGGTCACGATCTCACTGTTTGTGGATTTGAATTCTGCATTGGGCTCTGTGCTGACAGCTCCCAGCCTGAGGCCACTTCAGATTCTGTATTTCTCTCTCTCTGCCTCTCTCCTGCTTGTGGTCTCTCTCTCTCTCTCTCAAGAATAATTTTTTTTTATATAAAAAAGGTGAATTTACGGGGCGTCTGGGTGGCTTGGTCAGTTAAGCATCTGACTCGTGATTTTGGCTCAGGTCATGACCTCGCGGTTTGTGAGTTTGAGCCCCTCATCAGGCTCTGCGTTAACAATGCGGCGCCTGCTTGGGATTCTCTCTTTCCCTGTGTCTCTGCCCCTCCCCTACTCATGCTCACTCTCTCTCTAATTAAATAAATCCACGTAAAAAAAAAAATACAAATAAAAATGTAAAAAGGTGAATTTGATTGTATGATAATTATACTCCAGTACACTCGACATAATAAACAGAAGTCACCTGCCAGGTTACAGAGGTGCCAACCCCCTATTGTCTGGGTGGCTTTGGGGAGCACTGCCAGCTTTGAGCCCATCGTGCTCACCTGAGGCAGCTCAAAGCCTGTATACGTGCCCTGCTCTGGCCTGTCCAGAGTGGGGCTAAGGGCTCGGGTGGCAGCAATAGGTTTTCCAAAGCCCAGAGGCCAATGTGGATGAAGCCCCCATGTTTCCGCCTCTGGGCCCCACACACCCACAGGCCAGGGTCCTGGCGGCTCCGGCTGAGGCAAGTCAGCACCCAAAGCCCAGGGCTCTCTCTGACCCAGGCCACACTGAGCAATGGTAGGAGGGGCTTAGAGCAGCAGGTGCACAATCCCCATCCTCCAGAGCTCCCCGTCTGACTTACTAAAGTACCTTCCTATTCCTGAACTTGGACTCCTAAGGTTAGGGGACTTCAGTCTGCTGGTTGAAGGACCCAATGGGAGAGATGAATTGCTCTATCTGGGTTGGGCCATCATCTCTCCCCTTCCGACACTATCTGCCCCACCTGTGTCCCACACACCTTCCCTGGGTGGCCGTCCACGAATACATGTGGACCGCCCACAAATCTGCTAAGTTCCACATGCAGGGTCACATTCAAAACACCCCCAGCCCAACGATAATCAGAGTCGCTAACCTTGGCAGGTACCTTCCCATACGCCAGGCTCTTTGTGATGGGGTCCTATGCAGTATTTCACGCAGAGCTTCACAAAAACCTTCTGAGATAGACACTATTTTAAACTTTTATCTTGTGAGATAGAACACACACGCAGAAAAATGTACGCAGACAAAACACAGCTCGATGAACGAACACAAAGCAAACACCCATACGGCACCATTCCCGTCAAGGGCTAGAACACAGCCCACGGGCCACTCGCAATCGTCCAAATCACGACTCTGTTCCCCCTAGAGGTAACCACTCTTCTGGCTTGAATGGTAATGGCTTCCTCAATTTTCTTTATATCTTTATAGTTTCACCATCTAACCATATGCCTCTAAAACTCATGTGGTTGGTCAGATGTTTGAAACTCGACATGCTCGGAATCAATCAGAATGCATTTTAAATATCTTCCTTCCACTCTGTGTTCACCTGTTTACTTGTTTACTGCCATCAGTTGTCAAAAAGGAACTCCCCGTTATTCTTTTTATGTTTGTTTATTGATTCTGAGAAAGACGGAGTGCTTGAGAGTGGGGGAGGGGCAGAGAGAGAATCCCAGGCAGGCTCTGCGCTGGCGATGTGGGGCTCGATTTCGGGAACCATGAGAACATGACCGGAGCCAAAATCAAGAGTCAAACGTTCAACCAACTGAGCCACTCAGGTGCCCCAGCTCTTTATTCTAATGTGGTCAAATTTATCACCATTTCCTTTGGTTAGGGCTTTTTGTGTCCCATTTTATTTTTTTCCTTTTTTTTTAAATTTAAATTTTACTTAACCTACAGGTGTCAGGAGTTGAGTTCAGTGATTCCTCACCTACCTACAGCACCCAGTGCTCATCACAACAAGTGCCCTCCTTAGTACCCATCACCCAGTTAGCCCATCCCCCACCCACCTCCCTCCATCAACCCATAGTCTGTTCTCTGTCATTAAGAGTCTCTTGTGGTTTGTTTCCCTCTCTTCTATTGCCCCCCCCCCCGCCAATTCCGTATGTTCATCTGTTTTGTTTCTTAAATTCCACGTATGAGTGAAATCACATGGTATTTTTCTTTCTCTGATTGGCATATTTTGCTTAGCATAATACATTCTAGCTCCATCCACATCATTGCAAATGGCAAGGTTTCATTCTTTTTGATGGTCAAGTAATATTCCATTATATATATATATATATATATATATCGCATCTTCTTTTTCCATTCAACTGTCAGTGGACATTTGGGCTCTCTCCATAGTCTGGCTGTTGTTGCTATGAAAATCAGGGTGCATGTACCCCTTCAAGCCTGTATTTTCGTATCCTTTGGATAAACACCTAATCGTGCGATTGCTGGATTGGAGGGTAGTTCTATTTTTAGTTTCTTAAGGAACCTCCATACTGTTCTCCAGAGTGGCTGCACCAGTTTGCACTCCCACCAACCGTGCAAGAGGGCCCCCCTTTCTCCACATCCTCGCCAACACCTGTTGTTTCTTGTGTTGTTTGTTTTAGCCATTCTGGCCAGCGCGAGGTGGTATTTCATCATGGTTTTGATTTGTCTTTCCCTGACGATGAGTGATGTTGAGCATCTTTCCATGTGTCTGTTAGCCATCAGGATGCCTTCTGTGTCCTATGTGAAAGGTTTTTTTTTTTTTTATGTTTATTGATTTCAGGAGAGAGAGAGAGAGAAAGAGGCAGGGGGAGGGGCAGAGAGAGAGGAGAGAGAAAACTCTAAGAAGGCTCCGAGCTGTCAGTGTAGACCCCCACGTGGGGCTGAATCCTGAGAACCATGAGACCACGGCCTGAGCCAAAACCAAGAGTTGGATGCTTAACTAACTGGGCCGCCCAGGCACCCCTTTCGGTGTCCTACTTTAAGAAATTCTTTTCTTACCCACTCCGTTAGCTTGCCTTTGCCATTTGGATCTGCGATTTACCTAAAACTGTTTCCAGGGCTTGAGGTAGAGTCAAGAACTAATTTCGCTTTCTGGTTATCTCATTATCTGGTTTCCCCAGCATCGCTTACCGGAAAAAACTGCCTTTCCTCACTGTTCTTGTCCTTCCCTTCAGATCTTCCCGACCCGACTTTTATTATGGGCCTTGTTCCTGGAGCATGGCACTTGTCTTGCTTCATGCCCTGGGGCCCACTGGTACTCACGCGGATCCAGAGCTGGTCGCGGGAGGGAGTTAACGTTACATGTGGGGTGCTTGACCGATGGGGACAGGAACTGATGGATAAATGCTTCTCTCTTCCGCTCCTGGAGTGGAAAATTCTGAGATGTGCTCTATGGGGCTTCGCAGAGGGTCCGAGTTGGCTTCAGCCCCAGAACGCCCACAGCGGGGAGCAGCTCAATCAATCTCTCTTGGATTGGCGCTTTCTCTTCCTTGTTTCCATCTTCCTTGTCCCCTACTTTCTGTCACCCTGGGATCGCTTCCCAAAATAAATGACTCATCCTTCTGGATGGAACCCAGGCTAAGACAGTTGGTAGTAGAAGTGACTCAAGAAAGCGGCCCCTCATGATTGTAGGATTGGGTTGTGCACTGGGCAGGCTGTGGGAGGGGTCCGTGGGGGTGGTGACAACCCCCAGCGGGCAACAGCAGCGTGATCGCTCCTGCTGTCTCCTGTGATAGATGGAGCCAAGACCCAGGTGGAAGGTGTGTTCGCTCATGCGCCTTGATGGCACTTGAAAGGCTTAGGAGCAAAGGAAAGTGTGAGAAGTATGCTGTGGGCTGTTTCCCGTCAACTGCTTCAGAAGGGCCAAAAGAAGAAAACGCAGGCTCGGGTTGGCCAACCACGAACTCAAGGCAGGCTGCGAAAGTCAGAAGGCATCCAAAGTGACAATGAACCCCAGGTAGACAAGATGGCTCGTCTGGTGCTGGTCATTCAGCTTCTGTCTGAAGCCCCTCCGGTGTCTGTGCATTTGGCTCCGAAACAGGTGTCTACGCAGGAGCAGGGCACAGCTGCACAGAGAATGGAAGTTCAGGTGCAATCAGAGCACCGTGAGATGGGGGTAGTCTTGGGCATCGCCTCCCCTTCCTGGGGCTCTTGGTAGCAGCTGAATTTGCATGAGCTTTATTTGGAAGCCTTCTACCCTCTGCTGATTCATATGCAGCTCAGGTCAACTCGCACTCTCTGTATTTGGACCTTTGTCTCGTGAAGCTGCCGCAGAGTGGGAGGGGGCCACGTGAGGCACCTGACGATTCTCCCTGCGGAATTTCCTTGTGGGGACACCTCCGCCTCCCCGGCTGGCCCAGCGTGATCAGCAGGGCAGGCACCCTGTCCTTAACAGCTCCCATCCAGCTGCCCAAGGAAGAGAGGCGACCAGTCGCACAGGCTGCGTCTGTCGTCACCTCTGTCACCTCCAATGGTTGACATTCCGCTCTCACCACCTTCATCCCGTCTCACAGCTCCAAGCTCTGGAAGTACAGCAACTTTGGTTTCAATCCAGGATCTGCCATTTACAGGTTGTCTGACCCTGAGTGAGTCACCCATCTTTCGGAGTCTCGATTCCTTATCTCTGAAATGGGAATAATGACGCTATCTCATGGGATGGCTGTAAGGGCCAATTAAGATCAAATGTGTGAATAGGGCACAAGCTGGCATTCATCTAATGGAGGCTGGACTGTAGTTGCCACCCTCGCCAAGGTCAAGCCTGCCACCTGGGCTTTGCACCTTTTTTTCCCAGGACCCTCCAGCCCTGGCTCCACGGGGGAGTTCTTTTTCTGTCGTTCTATCCCTCCTTCCACATATAAACATGCTCCAGACTCGACGTCCCCGTGCAGGGGCTCTCCTTCTCCTCACCATCCAACTTGTGCTTTTTGAAAAGTTTAATTATGGTTATAAAAAATAGTCCTAAGAAGACCAAATACAAAGTGATTCCCACGTACTCATCACCTAGCTTCAACACCTGTCAACACTTTTGTTTCTGTCCCTGCCCCCACCCCACCCCCACTGGAATATCAGCGAACTCCAGACATCATATTGTCTTATCTGTAAATATTTCTGCATGTGTCCCTAACAAATAAGAACCTTAAAAAAAAAATCTGTAATACCACTATCACACCTAACAAAATTAACAAGAATTCTTTTATACTTAATACCCAATGTTTTCATATTGCCAATTGTCTCAAAAACGCTGGTTTTTTTTACAGTTGGATGATTTCATTTAGTTCCTACATCTTATCTATGTCAGTTCCCCTCCCTTTTTTTCTTAAAACATTGTTTTTTTTAATCTTTATTTATTTTTGAGAGAGAGACAGCGTGTGAGCGGGGGAGGAGCAGAGAGAGAGGGAGACACAGAATGCAAAGCAAGCTCCAGGCTCTGAGCTGTCAGCATGGAGACCGACACGGGGCTCGAACTCACAAACTGTGAGATCATGACCTGAGCCAAAGTTGGACGCTCAACCGACCGAGCCACCCAGGCGCCCCATCCCCTCCCATTTTTCTTTTTCATGACAATTATTTGTTGAAGAAACAGAGTATATATTCCTGTAGATTTTCTCAGTTCTAGATTTGGCTAAATGTGTTCTGTTCTTTTTCTTTTTTAAGTTTATTTTTATTTATTTTGAGAGAGAGAGAGCAAGCAGTGGAGGGGCAGAGGGAGAGGGAGACAGAATCCCAAGCAGGCTCCGTGCTGTCATCACAGAGCCTGACTCAGGGCTCAAACTCATGAACTGTGAGATCATGACCTGAGCCAAAGTCAAGATTAGGATGCTTAACCAACTGAGCCACCCAGGTGGCCCCCCTCCTTTTTTTCCCCAAGTGTTCTTTGACATGTTCATCTATCCCCGTATTACAATAATGTTTTAAATAAACTCATATTTAGATCTAGAGACGTGATTGGATTCAAGTTCAACTTTTTTGCTTATTTGTTTGATTCATAAGAAGTTCTACGTTCTTTCCATCATCTCACTTCAGGACTTGCTTTTAGTCATGATAGGATTGATTGGGGGTTAGAAGTTGGCAGGCTAATCCATCCATTATAAAGCTCCAAAAACCTGACCTAATGGTTTTTGCAGCCCGTGGTGGTTGTTCCTGCATCCATTATTTCCCTGAGTGCTATAAGATGTTGAATTTTATCATTCCTTATGCATTTATTAGCTGGTATTTTTCTCTAAAGAGCTTTCCTCATTGCCCATCTGGTTATCTTGTAGAGATAATGCTATTGAAGCTATAACCCACATCTCTTTGGCTGACCTTTGAGTTTACCACGTGCCCTGAGAGCCACACACCTCAACTGTCCGTGTCTCTCTGCTCCTGTGGATGTGGCCTGACAGTTGCCAAGAATCTCACGTATGTTGTAGTCTTAGATCCTGAAGGATATGGGGGCAATGGCAATTCTATGAACTGTGGAGTTGGCTGACTTTTCTTTACCGCCTGAGAAAACCGGAAGGAAGAAAATAACAAGCTCAGGACAGCCAGTGGAACCCAGCACGGAGACAGTGCCTTGATGCAACCCTTAAAGGGACTTCTCATCTCCAGTAGCTGGAGGCGAGTCAGTGCTGAAAACCAGAGCCAGCAGGAGAAGATGGAGAAAAAGCACCAGAGTAGTAAGAGTTACTGGCTGAGAAATTTCTAAAATTGATGAAAGGTATGAATCCACATATATAAGAAGTGCAGTAAACCCTAATGGGCTCAATACAGAGCAAACCACACCTTGGCATATCAAAGTCAAACTTCAGTAGACTGAAGAGAGAAAGAGAAAATTCTTAAACAGCCAGAGGAAGAGGACATTTTAAATTCAGGGAAACAAAGGGGCACCTGGGTGGCTCAGTCAGTTAAGCGTCCGACTTCAGTTCAGGTCATGATCTCACGGCTCCTGGGTTCGAGCCCCGTGTCAGGCTGTGTGCTGACAGCTCAGAGCCTGGAGCCTGCTTCAGATTCTGTGTCCCCCCCCACCCCCCACCCCGCCCCTCGCCTGTGCATTCTTTGTCTCTCTCTCTCTCTCAAAAATAAATAACAATTAAAAAAAAATATTAAGACATTATGTTAAGAGAAACAAGGGAGACACATAAGACATTATGTGTTGCATGACTCTGCTTATATGAGGTCCCGAGATTTGTCAAATTCAGAGAGACAGAGTGGAATCACCTTTCAGGGGCTGGGAGAGGGGAATGGGGAGCTAGTGTTTAAAGGGGAGAGCGTTTCGGTTTGCGCACACGGGCAAGTTCGGGATACTGCCCACGCCTTCCTCCGTAGGGTGATGCTGACAGCGATGATGTGCCAGAAGAAAAGGAAGTTGCCTGATTGTTTCTTTTACTTGTGTCCTCTGGACCTGCTTCAGTCCGATCCCAAATGTACCATCTCCACTATTCGATGACTGCACTGTGTCCATCCAGCCTCGTGACCCGGTGGATCTCACACCATCGCCCTCATGACAGCCGCTCCAGTTCCATAGACCATGATTCCCAGGGACAGCGCTCCGTTTCTTCCGGAAACTAGTAGTCTGGATGGTTCTCCACGAAAGAAGCACTCTTCCCCAACCTTCAAAAGCTAGAGACAAGAACTTAGTTCCAGTCCGAACACAACGCTGAATCAAAATTATTGTGCAAAACAGGGGCGCTTGGGCGGCTCAGTCGGGTAAGTGCCTCACTTTTGGCCCCGGCTCAGGTCACCGTCACACAGTTCGTGAGTTCGAGCTCCACGTCGGGCTTCCTGATGATGGTGTAGAGCCTGCTTGGGATTCTCTCTCTCCCTGTCTCTCTGCCCCTCCCCTGCTCTCTCTCAAAATAAATAATAAATAAACTTAAAAAATTACTATGCAAAACAGAAAACAAAACTCTGGTGTTTTAGGAGAGCAAAACACACTTTCTGAAACATTTAGCATCATTTTCGTGTTTCAAAGAGGACATTTAGTAGACCTGGGAGCAGAGAGGTGAATAGAATGATTAAAACAACAACAATAACAACAACAACAAAAACACAGCCGGTGGGTAATTTTTCCCCTCCCGTGGCTGGAAACTTGGGCAAGTGCTCTTTGTCCCTTCTGCCTGCTCCTCGAGGGCCCTCTGGTCACTGTAAAGTCGCAGAACATAGTCCCTGTTCAGACCAAGTTATGGCTCAACCTCGAACTCACTGAGGGGTGTCAGGCAGGGCTGACAGATTTGGCTGGTAAAGAAACGACCAGACCTTTTTAGATTTGACAGTTTGTCATTTACATAGAGAGCAAAAGCGAGTTGGGCAAAAGTATCAATAACCCACGTCCTTGCTCAACAGGACCCAAAACAAAAGACAATAGTGTAACATGAAGAGTTGAGTTGTTCCCACCTTATTTTGTCCCCCCACACCTGCCTCTGGCCGCTTTTAGGATTTTCGCTTTATTACTGATCAATCCAATTTGATTGTAATATGTCTTTTTATTTTTATTTTTTTAATGTTTATTTATTTTTGAGACAGAGAGGATAGAACCTGAGTGGGGAGGGACAGAGAGAGAGGGAGCCACAGAATCAGAAGCAGGCTCCAGGCTCTGAGCTGTCAGCCCAGAGCCCGATGCGGGGCTCGAACACACGGACAGCGAGATCATGACCTGAGCCGAAGTCGGACGCTTAATGGACTGAGGCAGCCAGGCACCCCTGACTGTGATATGTCTTGACAGAATTTTCTTCATGTTTCTTGCACTTAGGATTTACGGAGTTTCTTGAATGTGTAGGTTTAGTGTGTTATGAATTTGGAAAAAATTTCAGCCATTATTTCTTCAATATTTTGGTCCCCTTCTCTCTCTCCTCTCCCCTTCTTTGGGGACTCCAAATTCATGGATGTTTAGCAGCCTGAAGTTTTTCTACAGTTTGCTGATGCTCTGTTCATTTTTAAAACAGCTTATCTTGTTTAATTTTATTTATTAGCTATTCTTAATTTTTAGTTTTTAAGTAGGCTTCATGTCCACTGTAAGGCTTGAACCCATGACCCTGATAACAAGAGTCACATGCTTTACCAACTGAGCCAGCCAGGCATCCCATTTTATTAATTCTTTTATTGTGGATAAATATATATTACTTATATATATATATCAAAACACATAGGTATACATTTATATATAAATAATATCTGTTGTATATATAAATAATATCTATCATATATAAAATATATAATTTATATAAATATATATATAGTTTGCCACTTTAACCTTTTTGACTGTAATTCAATGGCATGAATTACGTTCGTGGTGTTGCACAACTGTCACCACACTGTTCCCAGATTTTTTTGTCAGCCCCAACAGAAACTCTGCAGCCTTAAGCAATAATCCCATGCCCTCCTCCACTCAGCTTCTGGTAAACTCTGATCTACTTCCTGTCTCTGTGTAACCTGCAGATTCTTGATATTTCAAAGGAGTGCGATCATACAATATTTGTCTTCTCGCGCCTGGGCCGTTAATTTTTATTCAGTTCCCCTCTGGTTAGTTTCTGTTACTCCCCCTCCAAGCTCGCTAACCTGTTCTTTTGCAAGGCCCAGTCTGCTGTTAATCAGGTCTTGGGTATTTTTCTTCTTAGTCCTTGTAATTTTCATCTCTAGAAGCTTGATTTGGGCACTCTGCTTGCTGTATGTTTCACGTTTCTACTTACCGAGTTCACTACTTTGTATAGCTTCTAGACCATGTGGAATCTCATTATAAGAACCATTCCGGATCTCCTTGTCTCCTAATCTACCATCGGTGTCATTTCTGGGTCACTTTTGGTTGACTGTCTTCCTCGTTATGGGTTAAACTTTCTTTTCTCTTCACACGCCTGCTAAGTTTTAACTGGATGTCAGACCTTGAGAGCTGTACCTTGTTGGATGCTGGGTAATTTTTTTTTTTTAAGTTTTTCTTTTTTTTTTAAGTTTATTTATTTTTAGAGAGAGACAGCATGAGCAGGGGAGGGACAGAGAGAGAGAGGGAGACACAGAATCTTAAGCAGGCTCCAGGCTCTGAGCTGTCAGCACAGAGCACGATGCGGGGCTTGAACCCACAAACCGTGAGATCATGACCTGAGCTGAAGTCGGACCCTTAACCGGCTGATCCACCCAGGCACCCCATGGGTATTTTTATATTCTTCTAAATATCCTTGAGTTTTGTTCTGGGACACTGTTCTGTTACTTGGAGACAATTTGTTCTTTTTTCTTTTTTAATGTTTATTTATTTTTGAGAGAGACACAGAGCGTGAGCAGAGGAGGGGCAGAGAGAGAGAGAGAGAGAGAGAGAGAGAGAGGGAGGGAGACACAGAACCCTAAGTAGGCTCCAGGCTCTGAGCTGTCAGCACAGAGCCCAACATGAGGCTGAAACCCACGAACTGCGAGATCATGACCTGAGCCAAAGTTGGACACTTAACTGACTGAGCCACCCAGGCGCCCCCAGTTTGTTCCTTTTTTTTATTTTATTTTATTTTTTTTACACTTATTTATTTTTGAGAGACAGAGAGAGAGACAGAGTGTGAGCAGGGGAGGGGCACAGAGAGAGCGAGACACAGAATCCGAAGCAGGATCCAGGCTCCGAGCTGTCAGCACAGAGCCCGACGCAGGGCTCGAACCAACAAACCACGAGATCGTGACCTGAGCCGAAGTCGGAGTCTTAACCGACTGAGCCACCCAGGCCCCCACCCCCTCCCAGTTTATTCCTTTTAAACTTGAAGTGCTGTTTGGTCCGGGGTTGATTCTCTCCACTGCTGAGGCCACACCCTGCCTTGCACTCTGATGTTCTCTGGACTTGGAGGTTTCCCACTCTGGCTGTTGGACGCATGCACTATTCTTGGCCCCGCTGTGGGTACGGCGCCCTGTTCCCACTGATCCTTCCAGGTGACTCTCTTCCTGGCCTCTGGTAGTTTCTTCACATCACATACTGCAGGTGCATTCAGTATTCTCAACTGAACGCTCAGGGAGGGCCCTCGGCCGGTCTCCATAATTCTGTCACCATGCAGCTTGCTCTTCCCGCTACTTGCCCTGCGGACTGTAGCCATTTTACTTTCTAGATTTCTGCCTCTGCGTCCTCAGCTTTCAGAGGCTGCTGGGCTCTTCCTGGCTCCCCCGTCCCTGCACCGCAGCCTGGAAACCTTTTCCAGGCGGTAATCTGGGACCCTCGTGGGGCTCAGCTCATTTGCTTCCTGTCTGCCAGACATCGCTGTTCCCTCCCGCTGTCCAATGTTCTGCGTGGCACTGAGGATGGAGAGTGAATTTGGTCCATGCTACCCCGTGTTGACTGAGGCAGATGTCTAGAACCTTAGCTTTGTCCTTTCATTAATTACCATTCATCTTATTTTAATGTTTATTTATTTATTTTTCATGTTTATTTATTTGAGAGACAGAGCTCGAGCTGGGGAGGGGCAGAGAGAGAGGCAGACAGAGAATCCCAAGCAGGCTCTGTGTTGTCAGTATGGAGCCTGATGTGGGGTTCGAACCCACGAACTGTGAGATCATGACCTGGACTGAAACCAAGAGTCGGTCACTTAACCAACCGAGCCACCTGAGCACCCCCTGTGTTTATTTATTTTTGAGAGAGAGAGAGAGAGAGAGAGAGAGAGAGAGAGCACAAGCTGGGAAGGGGCAGAGAGAGAGGGAGAGAGAGGGTCTGAAGCAGGCTCCAGGCTCTGAGCTGTGAGCTCTGAGCTGTTGGGCCTCACAGAGCCCGACATGGGGCCCGAACCCACGAACCCCATGAGATCATGGCTGAGCTGAAGTTGGATGCTCAACTGACTGAGCCACCCAGGAGCCCCTTGTTTATTTATTTCTTTATCATAGGCACTTTTAGTGTTTATATGCAGATAAATGCAGATACAAATTTATAAAAGCTAAAGTCAGAAAATTCAATTGCACTAATGTTAAGTAAAATTAATAAGAAGTACCAGAGAAGTATGTCAAATACTACATTTAAAAAAGTATCTTGGGGTGCCTGGGTGGCTCATTCATTCGGTTAAGCGTCCGACTTCGGCTCAGGTCATGATCTCGGGGTCCGTGAGTTCAAGCCCCTCGTCGGGCTCTGTGCTGACAGCTCGGAGCCTGGAGCCTGCTTCGGATTCTGTGTCTCCCTCTCTCTCTCTGACCCTCCCCCGTTCATGCTCTGTCTCTCTCTGTCTCAAAAACAAATAAACGTTAAAAAAAAAATTAAAACAAAAAAACCCAAAAAACTATCTCAAGGGGCACCTGGGTGGCTCAGTTGGTTAACTGTCTGAGTTTTGATCTCAGCTCAGGTCTGGATCTTGGGATGGTGAGTTCAAACCCCATGCTGGGCTCCGTACTGGGTGTGGAGCCTACTGACAACAAAAGAAAACAAAACAAACCATCCCGAGACTGGGGTCGAGGGGGAAAATGGGGAGCTGCTGTTTACTAGGTGTAGAGTTTGAGTCTGGGGTGATGGAACTGTTCTGCAAGGGGTGGTGACAGCAGCTACACAACATGAATATGCTTAATGCCACTGAATTATATCCTTAAAGCGGGTTAAAGTGGTACGTTGTGAGGTATACACATCTTACCAAAATAAAAAACCGTGCCGAGAAAACTTACATGAAACACCTTCCGTAAGTCCACGGAATGTTTATACTGTTATCTGAGTTTCTCAAGAGCCAGTGTATAAACAGATTCTACCAGCACCCTTGATTATTACACATCTGAGCTGCCCATCCACCCTTATATTTTATTTATAAACTCCATAGTGTCATTTTGGTTGGTGGTATACTTCAGAGTTTCATGAGACACAGCAGAGAAAAATGAGAGCTACGGCCATGGGCACTGAACACATTCTATCTTCCAATGATGGGTACGACAATATCTTTCATCTTGGGGCACCTGGTTGGCTCAGGAGGTGGAGTGTGCAACTCTTGATCCCAGGGTTGTGGGTTTGAGCCCCACGTTGGGTGTAGAGATTACTTAAAAATAAAATCTTAAAAAAAAAAAAATCTTCTATCTCATATGCTCTTTGAGGACCTTACTACTTTTACTACTAAGAGATGCTGAGTCCCCCTTGAATTCTGGGTAGGCTTGTAACCAACCTTGCAGTAGCCATACCAGATGTTTTTCAAACTTAGGTCATAAAAATGCAGTTCAGTTCCTTTCTTTTCTAGATTACTCCCCCTGGAGTGGCCTTCTGCCACCTCATAAGCAATGCAACCGCCCTGAGGCCGCCATGTTGTAAGGGAGCCCCAACTAGCCCAAATGGAGAGGCCCCAAGGCTACTGGAAGAGTATGAGAAGGCTGGCCAGCCCTCGCTGCTAGGCTCCCACCACCATTTATTTGCAACTGCGTAAGATACCTGAGCCAGAACCACCCAGCCAAGCCCTTCGAGAATTTCTGATGCGCAGCCACCGTGAGAGATAATAAAATGATTGTTGTTGTTTTATGCCATGAAGCTTTGAGGTGAGTCATTATGCAGCCACAGTCACTAGAACAGACATCGTAAGCTACCTTGAATTCTGTGCAAAAATCTAAATCCATGCATGACCTCCGGGCAGGATTTTAAAGTAACTTAAAAAGAAACTTCCCATTTCCCATTTGACCTCAGCCTTGGTGGAGAACGTGCTGCTGATCATTGTTTTGGGGATCTTGTTCTCTTGTATTTCAGTTTAACCTCAGTGAGGCTGTCTTTTTCCATAAATAAGTCATTTCAGAAACACGAAGATTAGCAACTGACAAACCAACCCAAGGTACGGTTATACTGTATTGGGACCTTACAAAGCCTTATTAATTTTGAATATTGGGATCCATGGATTTTCCTAGAAATGGTAAAAGTTAAAGCATTTTATGTGTTTACTCCAGATATTTAAATATTTTGCCTTGGGGCGCCTGGGTGGCTCAGTCAGTTGAATATCTGACTCTTGATTTCGGCTCAGGTCCTGATCTTGTGGTTCGTGGATTCGAGCCCCACGTTGGAGTTTGTGCTGACAGTGAAACATTAAAAAAAAAAAAAAAAAAAAAAAAGAATTTTGACTTAGTGGGGCACCATCATACATTTATTTTTTAAAACACAAAAATGAAAATCAGAAGTTTAAGTATAATATGTATATATGGAGGTTTAAAAAAATTATCTTGAAATTTTACACAAAGAATTTTGTGTAAATTTTTCCTTTTTCAAGTGTAGAATTATTTTTGAGATTTGTATGAAGTCTTCTTTAATAACTTCATTTGTAAACTATTTATCTCAGTAGCTTTATTGACATGTAATTCACGTATTTACATCTACATTAAAATTCACCTTGAAAATTGTTTTTAATGTTTATCTATTTAAAAAACTTTTAATATTTATTTAGTTTTGAAAGAGAGATAGAGTCAGGTGGGGACTCCGGGGGGGAAGAGAGAGAGAGAGAGAGAGACAGACACAGAATCCAAAGCAGGATCCAGGCTCTGAGCTGTCAGCACAGAGACAGATGTGGTGGGGCTTGAACCCACGAACTGTGAGATCATGACCTGAGCCAAAGTCAGACACTCAACCTATTGAGCCACCCAGGTGCCTCTAAAATTCATCCTTTTGAACTGGAACCAGTTCAGTGGTTATCAGTATATTCTCTGAGCTGTGCAGCCATCACCATTATCTGACTCCAGAACATTTTCATGGCCCACAGAAGAAATCCTGTACTCAGAGCGATCACTTCCTATTGCCCTCTTCCCCCTGCCAGCCCCTGGCAGCCACTAATCTACTTTCTGTCTCTGTGGATTTGCTTATTCTGGACATTTCAGACTACATGGAATAATTATAATGTGCAGCATCTTGCGTCTGACTTCTTTTCAGCTAGCGTAATGTTTCAGGGTTCAGCTATGTTGCAGCATGTATCAATACTTCTTCCTTTTTATGGCTGAAGAGTATTCCATCGCATGGTTATAATGTATTTTATTTATCCATTCATCCACTGATGGATATTTTGGTTGTCATCGCTTTTTGGTTACTATGAATAACGCTGCTTTGAACATTCATGTTTGCATTTTTGTGTGAACGTATGCTTTGAATTCTCTTGGGTATATACCTAGGAGCAGAACTGCTGTGTTATTGGGTAACTCTGAATTACTAAGCTGTTTCCCAAAGTGGCTCTACCATTTTGCATTCCCACAAGCAACATAAAAAAGTTCCCATTTTTCTACACATTCTTGCCAACACATGGTGTTTTCCAATTTTTTGATTACTGCCATCCTGGTGGGTGTAAAATGGTATCTCATTGTGGTTTTGATTTGCATTTCCCTAACGACTAATGATGTTGAGCATTTTTTCATGAGCTTATTTGCCACTTGTATATGTTCTTGGGAGAAATGTCTTTTTTTTTTTTTTTTTTTTTTTGAGAGAGAGAGAGAAAGAGTCTGTGTGTGAATGCATGTGCGCCTGCACAAGTGGGGGAGGGGCAGAGGGAGAGGGAGAGAGAGAATCTTAAGCAGGATCCTTGCCCAGTGTTGAGCCCAATGCGGGGCTCGATCTCAAGACAGTGAGATCATGACCTGAGCTGAAATCAAGAGTTGCATACTTAACCGACTGAACCACCTAGGCATCCCAGAAATGTCTATTTATTCTTTTAAAATTAATGTTTACTTATTTTTGAGGAGGGGGAGGCTCAGAGAGAGAGAGAGAGAGAGAGAGAGAGAATCCCAAGCTGGCTCCATACTGCCAGTGCAGAGCTGGACACAGGGCTCAAACTCACAAACTGTGAGATCATGACCTGAGCTGAAAATCAAGTGTCGGATGCTTAACTGACTGAGCCACCCAGGAGCCCCAGAAATGTCTATTTCGGTACCCATTTTTTCATTTGAGTTATTTATCTTTTTGTTGTTGAGTTGTAAGAGTTCTTTATATATCCTGGATGCTAGACTATTATCAGATAGACTATTTGGAAATAATTTCTCCCATTCTATGCGTTGTGTTTCACTTTCTTTTTCTTAAAACAACCAGTTAATGGGGTGCCTGGGTGACTTGGTTGAGCATCCAACTTCGGCTCAGGTTTGTGGGTTTCAGCCTCACGTTGGGCTTTGTGCTGACAGCATGGAGCCTGCTTTGGATTCTCTGTCTCCCTCTCTCTCTGCCCCTCCCCTGCTCACACTCTGTGAGCTTTTCGAAGTGGCTCTACCAATTTATAACTCTCCTACTCAACTAAAAATTCTCACTGATCAATTTTGGTCATGGAGGGTACTGAATGTAGTTTTTGCCAATCTGTTGTGCATAAACGGTAATTTATTTGGTGTGTGTGTGTGTGTGTGTGTGTGTGTGTTTTATAAATTGCACCAAATTTACCATTTCAGCCAATTTTTTTTTCATTTTAGCCATTTTTAAGTGTACAATTCAGTGGCATTAATGATATTCACAATGTTGTGCAACTATTACCATATCTATGTCCAAAACTTTTCTGTCACCCCACATGGAAATTTTATACACATTAAGCAATAACTTCTCTTCTCCCCCAAGTCCTTGGTAACCCTTCCTCTACTTTCTGTCTCTATGAGTTTGCTGGTATCTTTTAAAGCTCCTGGGCACCAAATTTTAATATCAGTGAAGTTACAAAATAATCTTCCAATTTACAAAGCTTCAAGTTGAAAGTTAGGATGCAGAAATATACATGGGCATAAAATCCTTTAACTGCTTTCTTTTAATTAGCCCTCTCCAGCCAGTCTGAAACCAGGAGAATAATGTCAGTGAGAGAACATGCTGAGGGCTTTTCAGATAGTGTGCATCTGATTTCTTATCACGATGCCATCGTTTCTCTGCCACCTCTGAACATTCTATTTCAAATACATGTAAATTGCCTTAACTCTTTTTTTTTTTTTTTTTTTTTTTTTTTTAAAGTAAGCTCTACACTCAACGTGGGGCTTGAACTCATGACCTTGAGATCAGGAGCCACATGCTCTACCAACTGAGCCAGCCAGGCACCCCTGTTTTTACTCTTTAGAGCAGGGTTGTTAACCTGAGGTTCTGAGATGGTTCATGCATAAATCATTCAGTAAGTCCATGAACTTGAATGGGTATAAAATTACATCTTTAACTAACAGCTAGCTAAGAGTTACAATGCTTTAATTGAAGGAGAAACCACAGCAGTGTTAGTGGCACCTGTCGCTTTGCCACGGCTAGAAATCAGGGATATTTTCATATCAGATCTCGGTCGTTGCAGAAACTTCGAAGCATCAATTACACTAGTCATTCTTTGAAAATTACGGTACTTATTAGAGCCCCTGCTAGAGCTTGCTATTTAAAGCGTTAATAGGGGCACCTGGGTGGCTCAGTCAGTTAAGTGATGCTTGATCTCAGTTCAGGTCCTGATCTCAGGTTCATGAGTTCAAGCCCCTCATTGGCCTCCGTGCTGTGTGTGGAGCCTACTTAAAAAAAAAAAAAAAAAAAAGAAAGAAAGAAAAGTGTTAACAAAGAAGCGTGTAGCTTGCCGTATCACAAGTTAAAATTCTTATTTGAATTATTTTTTATCTTTTTTAATGTTTATTTATTTATTTTGAGAGAGAGTGTGTGTGAGCACGGGAGAGGCAGAGAGAGAGAGGGAGAGAGAATACCAAGGAGGCTCCGCACTGCCAGTGCACAGCCCAACGAGGGGCTCAAACTCATGAGCCGTGAGCTCCTGACTTGAGCCGAAATCAAGAGTCAGATTCTTAACCAACGGAGCCACCCAGGTGCCCCAAATTAGTTTTTAATTGTAGTTAATATTTTGGCTGAATTCCAGTAAAATTTGTTTCCTTTGCAAGTCTATGCATTTTACTTCATGAGGTGTTTTGGTTTTTTTTTCCCCCAGATTTTATTTTTAAGTAATCTCTACACCCAACGCGGGGCTCAAACTCACAACCCTGAGATCAAGAGTCGTTGCACATTCCACCGACTGAGCCAGCCAGGTGCCCTGCTTCGTGAGTTTTAGAACATTATTCTGAGCATTATTCTTCATCAGACTACCACAAGGTCTGAGGCACAAACGAGATTGAGGACTCTTGGCTTTTTCTACCCACAGGATGGCAATTTGGGCCAGATGAATCTTTTTTCTGTTTTTTATTTTTTTTAAATTTTTTAAAAATGTTTATTTATTTCTGAGACAGAGACAGAGCATGAGTAGGGGAGGGGCAGAGAGAGAGGGGGACACAGAATCCGAAGCAGGCTCCAGGCTCTGAGCCGTCAGCACAGAGCCTGACGCGGGGCTCGAACTCCCAGACTGCGAGATCATGACCTGAGCCGAAGCTGGACGCTCAACTGACTGAGCCACCCAGGCGCCCCAGTCTTTTTTCTGTTTTTAAAGGATTTGGGGACACCGACTAAGGTTCATTAGTCAAAATCTGCATTAGAGCACTGCTTTGCTGTCTCTTAATACATATAAGAACCCCCTCCTAAGTCCCAGGAAATTTTACATCTTCTATGCCCAAAGGGCTCAAACTTGGCTGTTAGGAGCCCCCCTCCCCCCGGCAGAGGATACTGTTTATTTGAGTCCTTGCTGGTACATCAGTTCTCTTTCTGCAAGTGTTTTCACCACCAGGACCATAAAATACTGGCTTTGCATTTTGATGGAGCAGGCACAGGTGTGGACCCTCTGGCCTACCCCAACACACATACCTCCATTCCCATGGCAATGGCCTTGGAGCAAGTTCAGCTTCATGACTGGAGGCAGGATGGAAAGCATCTCCCCGCTTCTTGGTCTGGCAGGTGGGTGGCTGAGTAAGGGAAAACCCACCTCACATAGTCAGGTCTGGGTGCCCTCCGGAGAGACCCCGAAGCCTTGGTTTAGCCTGGAGCCCTCTGAGACAAGGTGGCTTGGGTATTGCGCATGGGCCCAGATTTAGCGTGACCGTGTAACGCTCTCGCCTCGGGCGAGATTTCTTCCTTCTCTCCAAGTGGATTCTGAGTTCTCCACAGCCCCTCTCAGGTGGAACCCTCCAGGTGGGTCCAGCTGGCCTCCAAGCCTCAAGCCTGAGATCCCCTGCCCCCAACCTCCCCCCACCTCGTCTCCGCCCCCGCCCCTCCCCCTCCCATCAGTCTATGGATGATCTTCCCTCTATCTCCTCCTCCTCCTCTTTGCCCTGACACAGCTCACCGCCCCTCCCCAGACCTCCGCGCCCTCCCGGGCCCCCTGCCCTCGTTTCTGCCCCTTCCAATCCCTCCTCCCCCTGCCCCTGACCTTCCGGCCCCAGGATGATCTGTCTAAAATGCAGAACTGACCATCTCTGCTCCCATTTCAAGCTGGCTCTGGCTCCCCAGTGCCTTCAGTTCTGGCCTGGCATTCAAGACCCTCTCACCTGGCTGTTCTGCCCCCTCCCTGCCCCTCACACCTGGGGCCCCCGGCCCCACCGGTGCCCCAACAGGCAGCCTGGGTACATCTGCCATGTGGTTGCGGTGCATGGGACAGCCCCCTGTCACTGCTCGTCACACTACGATGGGCCTGCCTGGCTGACCGCCCTGCTACCCTGTGGGCCCCATCTGGCACAGAGTGGGCACCTGAAATGTCCCCCACCCCGCCACAAGAAATGTTGCTGCCACTGGACAATGGCGGTGGTTTCCTCAGGGCCCCAGAGTCTGGGCTTTCTGGAAGCACCATTTTGAGTAGCAGGCCTGAGGGTATCGCCCTGGGGGCCACGCTGCGGGGAGTCCCCTTTCTACTTGACCTCCTGCTGCTGGCCCTTCGTGCCTCTTGGAGAACCCAGGGTGGTCCCCATTCTCTGCTATTCTCCCCCAAATTCATTTTACCCTGGGAACACCTCAGGAGCAGCGCCTGACTTGCCAGTGGGAGGTGGGCGCAGACCCTTCTGCACTTCCTCACGTGCCCCCAGTTCAGCAAAGGTGACGGGCTTCATTCCTTTTGCCCTACTTCCACATCCAGATTCCTGCTTGGGGGCACTCCAGAGTGGCCCCCTGTGCCAGGAGGGGAGGGCGGGGAGGGCCTGAAGGCCCACACACTTTGGGCTCACGTCTTAACCCCGCCCTGAGGCCACTCTGAACACTTCCAAGGGGCAGTCCCCTCAGGGAACAAGGATGGAGCCCCAGGCTTGGGGTGCTGTCTGGGGCTCAGCATCTTGCTGGAGGGAGGAATGTTCTGGGACTCCAGATGACTGAGAGGCAGAAGGCAGCCAAACAGAGCTCTCACCAGCCCCTGGGCCTCTGCCCAGCTTGAGCCTCACCCCAGATCTCTACTCCAGGCAGGGTGGGACAGACCCTAAACCACCAGGGCCTGGCGGCAAGAGCGCAAAGGGCCCCTGGCCAAATGGATGGAGACGTCGGAGGCCGAGAAACAGGCTGCTCTCCAGAGCATTGGCCTTGCACTCCTCCTTCTGCGAGACGGCAGCCGGAGCACGGCTGTCACTTCCAGGTCATTTTGTGAATCAGGATTGGGTAGCTGCAGCAGCAAAGCCCTGGGAGCCCCATGCAGGTGCCAGTGCCCCCCATGTGGGGGAGGGCATGTGGGTGCTGCAACCAGCAGACCCAGGAGGATCACTGGTCTGGGGGGAGGGGTCCCGAAAGGCACATCACTGCAGGCTGTGCAAGGACACAGCTGGGCAGGGGAACCTTGAGTCTGTGGCCCCGGGTGTTTGGATTGAGGGAGGGGCGTGTGCTTTGGCTCAGCAGGAAGGAGATCCTCCCCAGAGGGAGTATTGCCAGAGGGCTGGGGTGCTGTGACCTTGAGCAGGCTGTGCCTCCAGTGGTCGGGACACAGGAGCCACAGCTGGAACTCCGCCTGCAGGGAAGCATGGGCTGGGGCTGGGGGCGGGAGGGCCTTCAGTCCTCTTCCCAGTTTGAACCTAGGTCAGAGATGGAGACTCAGCCTCCCAGTGCGCTAATGTGGAGGAAACCTGCCCCGTCACCCCCAAGAACACTCTTATTCTCTCTTAGCCAGGGACTACTCCTTATCTTGGCATTCAAGGCCCCCACCATCTTCCCCGAGTCCCTGCATCAAAGGACCCCTCCTTTCTCCTTTTTCCCCAACCACCACCCTTCATTCTTCCCCCCAAGGGTCTGCTCAGGTCACAGCTCACCCAAAATTCCAATAAAGCCCCCTCCCCGATCCCTTTCCCCCCCGGGGCCGTCTCCCTGAGCCCTGCTGTGGGGCCTAGTGCACGGTGTCTCCTTCGGGTCGTCTCCTCGCCGGACTGGGAGCTGGATCCCCTAAGGCAGAGCCGGATCCAGCTGGATCCAGCCACTGTGGGCCTGGATAGGGAAGGTGTAGGAGATGGGGATGCCCGGTGTGGTACCGGTCCTCCTTCCCCGCAGTCCCAGAGGAGCGGTGTCCGAGGCCAGGGCAGGAGAAAGGACGACAGGAGAGCCGTGTGCAGTCCCTAAAACAGGCTCTTTAATAACATTTATGTCTTCACTGAAGAGCTTCGCTTTTCCCACCCAGCGCCGGGCTGGGGCCGCTGGACGGAGGGATGGACGGGTACGGCGGCGGCCGCACGGCGCGTCCGGGGGGCCCCAGGGCCTTGGCGCCGCCGCGCCGGGCTAGTAGAAGGAGTACTGGTTCTCGACGGCGCGCGTGCGGCCCCGCGCTCCCTCGCCGGCCGCGGCCTCCGGGGGCTCGTCCGCGCCGCCCCCCGCCGCCTCCAGGAGGCGCTCGGCGCTGTTGCTGCGGCTGCGCGCGCTCAGCGGGCCCTCGGCGGGGCGCGGGGCGGCCGGCGCCGACGCGGCCGAGGACGACGAGGCGGACGAGGACGAGGCGCCGCCCGCCTCCGAGGGCGAGGCGGGAGGGCAGGCGGCGGCGGCCAGGCTGGAGAAGTAGTGCTGGCCCGCCGGCTCGCTCCAGCAGGCGGGGGGCGCGGGCGCGGCGCTGGGCGAGGGCCCCGGGGCTGCGGCGGGAGAGCGCGGGCGCGTCAGGGCCCGGCCCGGGCACCCTCGACCGCCCCCCGACACCCCACCCCCCACCCCCCAGCCCTCCGCAGCCCCGGCGTGTCACGCGGGGACGCGGAGTGCCGGGTAGCCTGGGATCACACCCGGGGCCGGGACTCGCATTCAGGTCTCCCGGCTCCGGTCCCCCATCCCCGGGTACCTAACGTCCCAGGTACACACAGACCTGCGCGTGCTGGCCACCCTCACCACCCCCCTCGACACGACACTTCCTTCAGCGGCTCGGCGCCACCGAGCCCCACCTGTGCAGGCGTCTAGGGACCCCCACCTGTGCAGGCGTCTAGGGACCCCCGCAGCGCCGCCTCTGGGCGACCTCCTTCCGCCTGCCCGGAATCACTCCGGACCTGGCCCCGGGCTGCCAGTCTCCTCCCAACCCCCATGGCCCAGAGTGCTTCCAACCCCCCAAGACCTGGCGCTCCTCCGACCCGGACTGGCAGTGCCGCGCCCACCTGTGGGTGACTCCCTCTGCCCACCGCCCACCTGTCTACACAGGCCCACTGGGGGAGCCTTACCGGGTGGGGGGCCCTGGGCCCGCACGTAGCTGCGTAGGGTGATATCCGCAGAGCCGCCTGACTCCAGTGGGATCGGGTGGGTGTGGAAGTGGCGCAGCATGTCAAGCACAGACTGGAACCACAGGTGCTGCACGTGGCACTGCCCGTGGCTGTTCAAGGACAGGCGCAGGTGCTGTGGACACAGGTGGGTGTGGTCAGTGGTGGGGTCCTGGACTAGCCAGCGGCTTCGCAAGCGCCTCTGGGGGGCACTGGGAACACGAGGTCTCGAAGAGGCCACGTGGGGCTGTGTCAGAGCGGGGACACCGCACACGTGAGCCCCCTCTTAGGGGGTTACCCCTGTAGTAAGGGTGGGGAAGGAGGGCAACAGAGCCAGGCTGGGACTGAAGGGAGCCATGCATTCGTCCCTGTGCTAGACGCACCCACATCATGCCTTTCACACCCCATCTCTCGTCTCCACTAGCCCTCGAGGGTGGAGATACACCCCCCGTGTTAGAGATGGGGAAACTGAGGCACTGGGAGGGAGTGACTCGCCCACAGTCACAGGGCACCCAGCTGGGAAGAGAACTCATTTGTGTGATTCTCCCACCCCAGCGGGGAGCGGTCGGCCTGTTATTCCTGTAGAGTCCAAGCCCAGAGGGTAGAAACAACCCTGAGTCCAGCTGGGGAGGAGTGACCACATCTTGCTTCCCAATTGTGCTGTCGCAGGAGCCCCTGAAGCACGAGGGATAGCGCTGGTTCCTCCTGGGTCTCCAGGGGAGCCCACACGTGACAGTTGCCTCAGGGAGAGGAGACACAGGCCTGTGGTCTCTAGTGGTGAGCCACAGGTCTCTGGCCTCAGCCTTATTTTGCTCAATGTGTATACGACAGGAGGAAGGGTGGTTGTCTGGGGGGTGGCGGGAGGGTGTAGCAAGAGAGCCAGCGACAGGAGGGTTTCAGGGTACGCCCAGGAGAGGAAACAGGCCTGGCCCCCTACCTAAAGGACAGAGAAGCCCCGTGAGGAAGTTCTGCCACTCAGCAGGGCCAGAAGTTGCCAGAACAGTGTGAGCGAACCCAGGGAGCATCAATGGCAGCCTAGGGCAGGGGCTCAGCCGGAGAGGAAAAGCATAGTGGGTCCTACTATAGCCTCAAGTCTGGGCAGGGCCTTTGGGGGTAGAGGACCAGGCAGAGCGTCTCAGTTTTCGGGACATATTACCCGAAGATGGAGAGAGCTGTCTAGGAAGACAGGGGTCTTTCTTCCTAGGAGGTGTGCAAGCAGCAGGCTGGGGGTCCTGCTCTATCCCACGACTAACACGTCAAATGCTGGACAGTCACCCTGCTCTGATGGGGCAGCAGATGGGGTGAGTTCAAGGCTGGGTCACGCTCTCGGAAGGAGAGGAGCCTCCCACTCTGCTTCACCACCTCCCAACTCCCTCCCCCCACTGATGTCCCACAGGGGGCCGGACACGGTCCTAGCCTCCGGCTTGGGTAGGAGTCAGACCCAGGCCCTCCAGGGAGTCTGTGTGGGGCAGTGCTGGCCCGGAAGGTAAACTTCAGGCTGCCAGGGACGGGCGTTAAGTGCCTGGTTGCCAGAGGAACTGGGAAGGGCAGCTGCTTTCCAAGGAGGTGTCCCCCGGGGAGGCGCCGTCTCTTTCATGGCGGGGCCGGCGCTGCCGAGGAGAGATGCCCAGGGAGCCGGGGGAGGGCCTGTGGCAGGCCAACCAGGGGTTGGGGCACTGACTACCAATGCAGGCCTGGAGCAGGAGTCCTGGGGTGCCCCCTCCTCCAGCAGGGACTGACGGGAACCGTGTCCTGGGAGGAGCCGGGGCCGGGTCTGTTTCCTTATCGGAAACTTGGGATGGTTGGGGGGAGTGGGATGGGGTTCCTGCCCATTCTGGTCACATTGTAGCCACAAACCACCCCTCCCCGCCCCAACGTTCTGTCATATTTTCCTTTGCACTTCAGGTCATTATTAGCACACAGTACCCTTCCTCAGGAGCCCCCCCATCTGGATGCACGGCCACTCCCTTGCTGTGCCCTGTTTGGACCTCCCTTCTGCTCGTCTTCCCCTCGAGGATTCTCCATTCACTGCATGCCTCGGGTCACTGACCCCTTATTCTGGCTGGTGGGGTCAGGAGCACCCCCCGGCCCTAAGACCCTGCATGGCAGCCCTCTGGCCCAGTCCTCCTCCTCTTCCTTTCCTGCCTGGCTCTTCAGGACACCACCTGCGTGCGGTTCTGTGACCCTGGGCCTGCCACCGGTCTGGCTCAGAGCCGGGGCCCGGGAGGGCTTGGGGAACTGACCTGAGCAGGGAAGAAGAGAGCCGTGTGGGGGTGGGTGGGGCAGGAGGGCCTTGGTTGACCTCTGCTCTGCACCAATGTGGTGGAGACCCTCAGGAGTCTCAGTGGTAAGCGATCCGCAAGGTACAGGGTCAAATTTAAACTCTCAGAAGGGCCCGGCCTCCTGTGGGCTCAGCCAAAACGTGGGTGGCTTCCCCATGTGGACAATGAAGAAGCCACATCTGGGGCTGACTGCAGCCCTCAGAGGGGTGGGGGGGGGGGGGGATACAGGTGGGGTGAGGGCATGCCTGTGGGCAGTCACGCCCCGCCTGTACCGCGGAGCCTGCTCCTGGCACCTCCTTAGCACCCCTCCCTTCCAGCCGGCCACTCGGCCTCTGTGCGCCACCTCCCCTGCCCTGACTTGCCTTGGCCTTGCCCTGGAAGTTGAAGGTCAGCACGTACTCCCCAGGCCGAGTCTCGCTCTGGCGGATCACGAAGAGGCCGTGGCTCCGGGGTCCTCCCGCTAGCACCAGCTGAGCCGCCCTGACCCGTGACAACGTGCCGTGGAACCAGGGGTAGTCGGAGAGTTCCAGCTCAGGCTCGGCCTCAGGCTCTGCCTCCACTCCCTCCTCCCCTGGGAGAGGACGACAGCGTGAGGGGCATGGGGGAGTGGACGGGAGGCGGTGGCGGGGGGTAAGTAAATGAGAGGTGATGCAACAGCCTGTTGGGCATTTGCACATAAAATGCTGTTCGAATGATCTTAGAACAGGGCAGGGCACCAACCCAACCCACTAGTTCAGCATATGAGGTAAACTGAGGCACAGGGCGACCAATGATCCTGGAGTTACTCTGTAAGTCGGCAACAAACCTGGGAACGAGTCAAGTCTCCTCGTCCCCCACTCCTGGTTCCAACCCTTTACAAGCATGTTCCACGGAACCCAGGGCTCGTGGGAGGGGTCAAGTAGGACGTGCCTACTGAGTTGTTGAGCACTGGACCCGGTGGCGTGAAATGTCATGACTTCTGAGGCTCAGGAATGGCCTTAGAGGGAGTCCAGGGGCCTCTGCGGCCTGGGGTGGGGGTTCAGGAAGGAGGGCCGGGGACAGAACCCCACACCCACTGCACCTGTGTTACTGCTGTCCCTGCCTCTGCCACCCGGGGATTCCAGGGTCTCCAGGAAGGTCTCCAGCGGGACGTGGACCAGGGACTCCCCAACGCCATCTCGAGCTCGGCTGTGTGGAGCTGTCACCACGGCTGCCGTTGTCTCTGGGGGCCGGGGCAGGTCCCCTGCTGGAGAGAAGTGGCCATCCGGGAACACCCACCCCCTCCGGCCCTGCCCTCCGCTACCCCCGCCAGCTCGGCCCCCACCTACCGTCAGTCAGAAGCTCACAGCTGCAGGAGGCTACTCGGCTGGCCAGACAGCCCCCCCGGGCACAGGACAGCTCGGCGTCTTCCTCGCTGTCCCTGTGAAGGCAGGAAAGCACAACCGTGTCCTGCCACGGGACTCGGACCCCAGCCACCGGCTGCTCAGGGAGCCATGCCCCGGCTGACAACGGCAGCCCTCTCCTGCTGGCCTGGGTCCCTCTGCCTCCACGTCCCTCTGTCACACCATCAGCTCACTGTCTGGCCACCATGTACATGACTAGGCCATATGGACGGCTCGCCAAGTGGGTGCAGTCTTCCTCCTGGGACCCCAGGGGGTGTCCCTCAGACGATGGCAGGGCACAGTGGTAGGCGGGGCCCCGGGCGGCTCCCTTCCCTGCCCCAGCCTTTGTCTCCCTGTCCGTGACATGAGGCATCTGGGACCCTGCCAGCTTGAAAATGCTGCAAAGTGAGGGTCACCTTCACAGGGGCTGGGGGAAGAGTTTGCAGACCAGATGGCTGGGACGGTGGCAAGGGAGGGATTACAGCCACTTTGGGGATCCGGGGGCCTGGGAGGCACTCAGGCCTTTAATTGTGCTTCTTCAAATGAAGCTGTTAATTAGAAAGCAGCAGCCCCTCCCCCCGGGCCTGGCTCACCCCATTAGCCAGACAAGCTGCTGCCAAGTGCTCCGGGGTTGGCCAGCCTGCCCCTCCTACTCCTGGCCTCAGAGTCTCTCCTGGATCATGCAGCCAGCCTCCCTGCTGCTCCTCCCCACACAGCTGACCGTAGCTGCCCTCTGCCTATGACTAGCCATGGCTCCCCGCTGCCCCCAACTTCCCAGGCTCTCATCAAAGTTGCCCTCATCAACTCTACTTCCAGCAACCCGGAGGCCTTGACATTCCCCGCAAGTCCCAGGCGTTCACACACCTCACACCTTTGGCTGAGCAGTCCCCTCTGCCTGGCTCAGGCCAGCTCTTCCTTTAAGTTTCAGAAGAGGTGAGTCCTTCTACCAGCACGCCTTCTCCGAGCCCCAGGGCTGGGTTCGGGGCCTTGCCTCTGTTCCCCCACCCCTGGCCCTTTGGGCTCTCCCCATCACTGCCCATCTCCTAGTGGTCTCAGACTACCCTGGAGTGGGGATAAGCATCAGTCTAACCTTCTCCCAGGTCCCGAGGCCCTGGCCCTGTGCAGCAGGCTTCAAGGAGCCTGTTGGGGGTGGGGAACGACGTGAGCCTGGCCGGCAGCACCAACATGGACAGGACTGCCATGAGCAAAGCCCAGCTTCCAAGCTCAGCCCCCACCCTCACCGGAAACCTCATCCCGTAGGGGGGACCAAGGGTACTACCCAGCCAGGCCCCCACCCCATCTACCCATCTGAGGGCCACCTGGGGCACTCACCCGGGGTCCACACAGCCCTGGATGTCAGCCACCCACGAGTGCTTCTGCAGTGAGTCGATGGTCTCCAGGATATATTCGGCTCCATTCTCTACCTGGGGAGGGGGAAGCCAGGAGTCCCGGTCTGCCAAGGGCTCCAGACTCCGGGACAAATGGCTCATCCCGCCCCTCCATCACGGGGGCTCACTGGTGTGGGCAGCAGGGAAGACAGCGGGGTCACCATCGGGTAGCAGCCCAAGCCCAGGTCAGGGTCCTGGGGTGGAGCCTCGGCCACACTTTCGGCAGCCCCTCCCTCCAGAGGCTGCCAGTGGGGATCACCCGGGGCGATGTCCGGCCCTGCTGACCACGGTTCCTTGGGCCCTGGGGACGCAGCCTCTGAGGAAGCCATGCTGGCCAAGGAAGGGACGTACCCTGGCACCCCAGAGATGGGGTAAAAGAGTGTCACAGCCCTTAAGTGAATGAAGGGCCAGCTGGCCCAGCACATCGAGTCGAGGGGCTCCCACACCTTAGCGCCTGGAGGGGCGGAGAGGAGGAGGAAGCCCCTGCCGTGGTCCAAAGTGCAATTCTGCACATGCGTCACCTGAGGCCCTCTTCCCAGCAGCCCTGTGAGGGGGGCGGTATGTTTTCCCCATTTGATGGCGAAGACTGAGGGTCAGAGAGGTCAGCTGACTTGTTCACACCAGCACTCAGTGGCAGCGCTGGGACCTGACCCCGGGTTTCCGGGATGCCAAGGCCCCGAGCTCTCGGCCCGCAGGGTGTGCGTCTCGGTTAAAACGCGGTTGCTGACTCCCGGCATCTTAGAGCTGGTGGTGGTGGTGGGGCTTAAGTCCTGTCTCGACAGATGGGGAAACTGAGGCCCGGAGCGGAGCTGGCAGGGGAGCCCCTCTGCCTCGGGGCTCCCAGGCACAGTCAGAAGCACGGTGGCCAGCCAGCTGTCAGGAGTGAGGCTCTGGGCCTGTCTCGCCCAGCAGACAAGAATGCCAGGCAGGGAGGGACTACCTTCTCGGCCCCTGGCCTGGGGTGACTCAGGGTAGGGGCTTGGCAAACATTCGCTAAACGAATAAGGGAGTTTGTGACTAAACAAACAGGGCCAAGTAAAACATAAACCCGACGAGGAGCCTAGAGAGGGGGGTGGGAGCTTCATGTAGCTTTGGGTGGGTGGAACCGGGCCTCCTTGGGGACTTGGCCTCACAAACACCCTCCAGTGCTTTGAGGAGGCACAGGGCCACAGCGCTGGCAGCCTGGAGCTGTGTCCTCAGCAACCCCAGCGGGCCACCCTGGTACCGTGGAGCCTGGGAAAAAGGACGAGCTGCCCCCAGACCCACTGGGGTGCCCCTCCCGCCCACCCTCAATGCCTTTGTGCCCTCCGTGGGGCCAGGCAGGTTCCCACACTCCAGTGCCCTGTGACAGGGGCATTTGCATAACTGCTGCAGACTGCGGGGTGGGGACATGCTGGTTCCAGTTGGGGAAGGGAGGCGAGGAAGTGAAACTCAGAGGAGCTTCGAGGGGTCAGGAGGAAATGGGAATGGGGCGGGGGGGGCAGATGGTGGGTGACACCCAGAGCCCACGGTGCTAGAGCCCAGGCCTGGGTTCGAGTCCTAGCTGTGTGCTAGACGTCGGGGTAGGGTCCTGGGCCTCCCCACCAGGGCCGCCTCCCCGTGCCCTGCTGTTGGCTCCTTACCCTCACCACCCGCAGCCCCCCCACCCCCACCCGGGCAGCGGCCTCAGGCTGTGCTGCCCTCAGCAGAGGTGGCCTGGGGCAGCCAGAGGATCTGTGAGGTTGGGGGTGGGGCTCACCTTGAGCACAAACGTGTTGTCCTTCTCTGGCATCTCCAGGGGCATGGTCGTGCGGACCTCGATGATGGCCGAGAGAGGGATGCTGACCTTGGGCCTGGAGGCCTGGGAGACCAGGGGAAGGGGCGGTGAGAGAGTCACCCGGGGCCTTCTGACACCCTCGCTGCCCTCCCACCTCTCGGAGGTCAGAGCAGCCCTGGGCACAGAGGTGCTCCGAACTCCATTTTCCACCGATGGCTACGTTGAGGGGGTTTCTAGGAAACAAGGGACCTCCCCCCATAGTTACAGGGCAAGTCACAGACAGCTGGAGCTGACATCGGAGTCTCCCACCTCTGAGCCCTGAGGGGAAAACCACCCAGGCTGCCCTTCTGCAGCCCTTCTACCCACCACATCTGTGGTTCTCACATTTTTGACCTTGACCCGTAGTAAGAAATAGATTTGACATCGTGACCCGGCACATACATGCTGAGGTAAAAATATCTCTGAAACGAACGTTTGACAGACAATATTCCCCCTGACTGTGTGTGATGGAGGGAGGGATCTTCTGGTCTGTCTTAGTTCATTTAGGGAAAAAATGCTCTCCTCCCCCTTTAGACTAGACTTCCCAGAGCCTGGCTCTGGAGTCCCTGACTTAGAACAGGGCTCCTGGAGCGGGGCAGGGCCATGTCCCCGGGGGGGGGAGGAAAAGGGACCAGTGTGGGGTTTAACCAAGGTGAGCCATCAGGTCTCCGGGGGAGGGCCACCCTGTGCCTGGCCCCGCCCCACTCTGCTCCAAAGCTCCTGGCCATGGCCCTCAGGTCCTCCCGGGCTGGCTTGAGACTGGGCTTCCCGGCAGGGCTTGGGCTCCAGAATAGGGACTTTCTCAGGAGGAAAGGGAAGGGCCACACGCTGGGTGGGCAGGCTGATGGGAATTCCTGGTAGCACTGGCTGCCATCCAGCGGGTGCAGGCTGGCGGGACTTGGAGCAGGGACCGAGGGCCTCGGCTGACCAGGGCAGGCCATCGTGCCAGCCAGTGGAGCAGGGGCGTGTGGTCCTGCAGGGCAGGCCTGGCCTGGGGGCTTCAGCTGGATTCCCCTGCCTGGCATCTGAACTGCGTCTGTCCTGGCCCAGCGGCCTCTGACCCCGCTCCAGCCACACCTCCCCATTCCTCTTCCCTGGCCAGAGCTGTCAGGCTGTGTCGCACCTCCAGCCTTTGCTCACTCAGCTCGTTGCCTCCGGAGAGGCCCGTCCCGGGGGCTCTGCTCCTGGTGGACACTTCTGCAGCCCGAGCTTCCCCTCCTTAGGGCTCCCAGAGTATCCAGTGCTTGCCCCGCTGAAGTTGACCATCTAGTCCTGCACGTACAGGTTCCCTGATGGCTCCCCAACAGCATGGGCCAGGCCCACTGCTCCCTGGAGCCCCCAGGGCTGGCCTGGCAAAGGGCTATGGTGGGGGGGACCTGAGGTCTAGGAGGCTTCCTGCAGGATGAGGGAGCAGGAGGCCAGAGACTTGACTCATGGGGCTGTGAGAGGGAAGTCTGAGGATCCCAGGAAAAAGTCCCTAAGCCGCGGACTCCGTGCTCCTGTGCTCCAAGGGTGCAGCTAGGCCTCCAGGAGCAGGAGATCTGGCCCAGGGGTGGGTGAACAGGACTAAAAGGCATTGGGAAGGGGTGTCAGCAGGGATGCCCTGTGGGGCTCACACACCCTGGGAGCCAACACATTTGGGGGACCTGACCTGAGCCCTGACCATAGTATTATCTACCTTCTATGGGGTTCACTTCCGAATTCACAAACACTTCGTTGGAAAAAGGAGGGTCTGAGGCCAGATCAGGGGCTAGGAACCCACCCGTCTGCCTTCCTCAGAGCTGGGAAAGTGACCCTTCAGGAGCTCTGCCCTCTGTCACTGGTGAATGGTGGGCTCCAGAGAGACTAACAGAGAGGCCCCATCTCCTGTACGTCCTCCCCCCAAGGGCCGCAGACACTGCTATTTATGGCCAGGCAGCTGTGACTGCCACTCAGGCCCAGAGGCTTTGGAGCCCTGGGCCTCTGCCCCTGCCCTTTGGGCAACTCTGGGCAAGCCCCAGCCCCCCCACCCCCCACTTGCCAGGCCTCGGTCTGACAAGCGGTGGAGCTGGGCATAGTGGTCAGTGATTTCTCTCAGGGGCCTAACGGTGGGGGCCTGGCAGGGGGAAAAAGCCCTCGGGAAGTCGGGGTCCTTGGACTCAAGGAGAAAGCTCTTCAGGGAGTAAGCGTGTCCCTGGGAAGTCACCTCTCCAGAGTCCACGCAGCTCGTGGGCACCGAGCCTCGGGGAGCCCACGCCCTGTACCTCCAGTGGAGAGAGGCCAGGAGGCAGTGGGGAGAGACAGACCGGGAGATGGAGAAGGCGAGAGGCTCAGGGTGACTAAAGGTGCCTGGGAGTAGAGTAGGCCTGGGGTGGGGGCTGAGGGCCTGGGTGGTTCCTGGGGATGCTGCCAGCTGCTGCTCCAGCACGACCTCCCACCTTTCCGAATCTCCTAGCACACATGCGGCTCCCACCTCCACGCTCCCTCATTCTAGGGACCACCAGGGTGGTGGGTATAATTAGCCCGGCTCTGCCACCCACCAGCAGTGCGCCCTTGGGCAGGCCGCACCTCCTCTCTGAGCATTCCTTTGTTCTCTGTTCTGTGACCTGGGGACCACGATGCCCACCCTGCCGGGGTCTTGGCGGGGGAGGAGACTTCGCACCCGGCTTAGGCCTGGGAGGGCCGCGTGCCCTTGGAAAGTGGGCCGCTGTTACTACAATGATTCCCACTTTCCAAATAGGGCAGGTGTGCCCCCTGGAGGAGGCCCATAGCTGCCCCCGGGGGCTCTCCATGGGAGAGGGCCCAAGTTGGGGAGGGGCCGGGTGCACTCAGGTGAGCAGCAATGCTGGTGACAGCGAGAAGCTCAGCTTTCAAAGCCTGAAAAGGGCCGGCCAGCAGGGGCTGGGCGGCGCTGGGGACCAACACATTTCAGGCACCCTCTCTGTGCCACTGTCACCCCGTCTGGGAGGCTCCAGCCACCCAGGGGCCCCAGATGAAGGACGGAGGAGGGCAGGCAGCCAGGCAGTGTGACCCGGAAGCCAGCCCCTGGCACCCGCAGCCGCCCCCCTGGTCGGGGCTGGCGCTCACCTTGGGCGGCACGAAGAACTCCAGGCGGAAGCGCTCGCCGGCCACGGCCCTGCGCAGGAGCAGGCGGCACTTCTGCCACTGGGCGGTGCCGCCCGGGCCCGCGGCCGCGTCGTCGGCCACCATGAAGCGCAGCGCGCCCTCGCGCTGGATGTCCACCAGCTCCACCTTGGCCGCCAGCGTCCGCGACAGCCGCAGGCGCCGTGTCCACTTGTCTCGCGGCTCGGCTGGGGGCTCGGCGGCCCGCGGGGCGGCGCTAGCGTCGGGCTCCGGGGAGGCGCGCCGGTGCCACATGTCGCGCACGCCGTCCACGACGCACAGGCTCATGTTGCGCAGCGAGAAGCCCTTGCGGACGCGGGCCTTGGCGGCCGCCTGCGTCGACACGTCCTCGGAGCTCCGCGAGTGGCCATAGGCCGCCGCCTTGAGCGCCGCGGGCCCCGCCGGCTCGGGCTCCATGGCCTCGGGGTGCTCGGCCACCCCCCGAGGCGCCGGCCCGGCCACCAGCACGCGGCGCACCTCCTCGCCGAAGACGTCCAGGAAGTTGGCGGCGAAGTGGCGCGAGAAGGAGGCGCCGGCGTCGGGCGTGTCGTAGGCCGGGTTGTCCCGCAGGAAGCGGCAGAACTTGTGCGCGAAGTCCACGGCGGCCGCCTGCGCGTGCAGCTCACAGAACTGCCGCCAGTCGGGGACCGGGGCGGGGGCGGCGGCGGCGGCGGCGGGGCCGGAGGCGGCACCATTCATGGCTCCCGTCCCATCGCAGCCCCCTGCGGCTGTGGGCGACAAGAGTGCGGAGTGACCCTGTGACCACAGCGCTCACTACTCGGCCCCTCTCCCCGCCCCCCGCCCCCCCCCCCCCCCCCCCAGGGCTCCCTGGGGCTGTGTGTGTGTTGAGGTGGGGGCAACGTCCTGTGGCCATTCGGAGCAGAGAGAGAGAGGCGTCTGCAGGAGGCAGCCCCCTCCCCCCAGTCATACCCTTCAAAGAGCATTCTCAAGGTCATTTCTGGGGCTGGTGAAAGAGGCTGGGGTGCCAGGTGCCTTGATTTGGGGTCCCTATGAGCTTCCTGTTGTCTAGCATCCCAAGCTAACCTCTATCCGAGGGCCTCCGAAGGCAGGTGGGCAGGAAGAAGTCAAGGGCAATCCGCTCTGCTCTGCCTTTGAAATATGCCAAGAACCCAACCTTTCCTCCACTCCTCATCATCCAGGCTGCCGCCCAGGGGCCCACGTGACCCTTTCTCTGGCCTCCAGTACTTGAGCAGCCTCTTCACCGGTCCCCCGGAACCTGACCTCACCCCCGAACCATCTGTTCTCCACCCAGACATCACTCCTAAAACAAGACAGATCAGGTCCCTCCTTTGCTCCTAATCCTGCATTGGCTCCCATTCCACTCAAGGGAAAAAGTAGAAGTCCTTCTCATAACCACCCAGGCCTCACATGATCTGCCTCCACTTACCTCACTGAGCTTATCTCCTGCCACTCTGCTCTGGCTGCTGTTGGGTCCAGCCCCAGGGCCTTTGCACTTGCAATTCTCTCTTGCACTTGCCTGGAATATTCTTTACCCCCACACTCCCTCACCTCCTTCAGGTTTCTGCTCATATACCATCTTGTCCAACAGCCTTCCCCAACTCCCACTCCACTGAGAGGAAGGAAGATTCCTGCTCCACTCAGTGCTGGTGTCTCCACACCCTTTGGCTGCTTACTACTCTCCACGATGCTTATCCTCTCTGATATATCATTGATTCCACTGCTTGGTTGTGTTGTCCTGTCCCCAACTGCCCGCCACGGCCTTCCCCTGAGAATGCAGTATTTCAAGTGGCTGTGTCCCCAGTGCCGGGCACATGGAGGCGCAGTAAACACTGAATGAATGGCGGTGGATCAGTTGGAGGAGCACACGGCTCTTGATCTCAGGGTCGTGAGTTCGAGCCCTACGTTGGCCCACGGGCATGTCACAGCTGTCACTGCCTAAGCCCTCGCATGGGGCCCAAGAACATGCAGCTTGTTAGTGATCGACCGGGGATTCTCACCCTGACTCCAGGACTCGTGGGTCACCTGGTATGGATAAAGTAGGGCCGATTTGGGGGTGCCTGGGTGGCTCGGTCAGTTAAGCGTTAGACTTCAGCTCAGATCATGATCTCGCGGTTTGTGAGTTCGAGCCCCACATTGGGCTCTGTGCTGGCAACACAGAGCCCGCTTTGGATGCTCTGTTCTTGTCTCTCTCTCAAAATAAAGAAGCTTAAAAAGAAAAGTAGGAACCAACTTTTCATACTGGCACCGAAGGCACTGCCCTCTCAGGTCTCTCTCCACCCCCGGAGCCTGCACTCTCTATTGTGTTCCCACCTTCTAGAATCCTGTTCCCTCCAGAGCTCCCATCCAAACCTGGTTTTCCTGAAGAGGCCCCAACACAGGGATCCCAGCTGTCTCGTCAGCCAGCTTTCTCCTGCTCCCAGGCCCATCCAGCCTTCATCACTCTGAATCGCCACCCTACTGGTGTGGCCAGTCATTTGGGCGGCCTTGCTTCCTTGTCCCCCAAGATGGCCATCACCCGTGGGGGCACAGAGCAAGCTCATTGTGTGTACGTAGTCCACCCCTGACCCCAGGCCAGGGTGAAAATTACCAGTGGAGAATAAGTGGGGTAATGTGGTCCTGCCCTGCCTTGGGGAGCCCCTGTCTGAGGGGGCCAGCCTGGTGTTAGGGGAGTTGAGACAGAGGGTCAAGCCCTCACCTGTCTTCCCAGGATCCCCACGTTACCCAGCATGGCCTTTCCCTCACAGCTCCTGGGAGCATCATCTCATCTCTCCTCTGGGATCCAAACTCTGTAATTAAACGCCTGGTAAAAATAGCTGCCCCACTTCTGTGAGATCATCTGCGGGGCCTCTGGGCCATAGGGCACTGTGGGAATTCCCTCTCACCTTGGGGCAACCTCGGCCATCGATCTGAAGTCAATAACCACAGGGCAGCCCCAGGGAGGAAACGGGCCACTTGATGAGGCACTTAGCACAGAGGACAGTTTTCCAAACCAGCGGTCTGCTCAGAGACTGCTGCCCCCGCACTGCGGAAGAGGGTTGCGAGGAGTTAGGAGGGTTTCCCGGAGGAGGTGGGGTCTGCGATGGCCTTTATGACAGTGAAGAGGGAGGAGAACAAAGAGTGACCTCACTGTAGGCAAGAACAATAACTCGGAGGCTGACTTTCGGGACATAGGGGAAGGGGCTGGGGGAGAACGGGGGCTGAGGCACCCATAATTAATCCAGGGGCACTTCCTCCAGGAAGCCTTCCCTGACCTCCCCCACCCATGTGGCATGAGGATCTCCTCCAAGCTCCCACAGTCCCCTCCGGTATGCCCCTCGGGAAAGGTGCCAATGACAGGGTGCTCCAGGTGTCTGTTTCCACGTCTGCCCCCCCCCCCCCCCATCCGGCATAGACACTCCTTGGGGGCAGAAGACAGGCCTGAGTCATAATGCCAGGAATGAGGGCGGAGGTGGGAACACACCTGCCACTACCAGCAAGGCCTCCAGGGAAGGTGGAGAGACAAGGCCTTGGCCTGACCTGCCGAGGGGGTACGTTTTTGGGGGTGGGAGTGGGGAGAAAGCCCGGCGGCTAAGCCGGTGAGGCTCTGTTCCTGTTGTTCCAAGCCCATCCACTTACCCCGTGTGGTTGTGCTCCCCACAGGTGGGAGTGCTCCCTACTTCTCCCCCTGTACCATCAGGGCGGTCAGAGTGGATGACACAGCAGCCTGGGAAGGGCTAGCACCGAATCCAGCACCGAATGTGAACACCCGTTTGCCCCACAGGGGAACGGGGCGCAGGGAGGAAATCAGTCCCGGTGCGCCTCTTTGCACATCAATCCCTGGTCCTCCCTGTTCTTCCTGCTGCTTGAAGGGGACAGAGTGGAGGCATGGGGCCCTGAGGGGAGGCTCTCACAGCGTGGGTCCCAGCTAGCCCTCACTGGAGATAGGGGTGGACCTCAAGAGAAGAATCTGTCAAGGGTATGGTGGCTGTGGCCACGTCCTAGGCAGAGACTGGACTGCCTTGATCTCCCCTACCCACCCCTGCTCGCTGGCCAGGAGCCTATGGGGCTCAGTGTCCCCCGGGTCTAGCCAGGGCTACATAGAAAGGACAGGGGTTGGGCATGGAGAGGTAAGTGACAAACAGCAGGGCCAGCAGGGAGCCCCACACTAGCTACAGACAGGGAGACAGAGGTCCAGACGTGGCTGTCTGCAAAGAGAAGGCTGCAAGCCATACAGAAGAGGCCTCGGCCTTGGCAGGAGCAGTGAGGTACTGTCCCCAACCGAACTGCCCTCGGAGCCAAAACAGGGGATGAGACCAAGTGCAGGGATCTTGGCCGACCTAGGCTCAAAGCCTGACCCCACTGCTCTCTGGGTGAGTGACGACCACGACTCCCACCTCTGAGCCTGTTTTTTCACTTTAAAACGGGGTAAGGGGTGTCCCTTCCTGGAAGGACAGCACAGGAGGCGGACTCTGCAATGTTATAGTCCATGGGCGGCCACGGGCAGAGCCGGGGTCCTCCCTAACTTCGGGTGCAGTCAGGAGGCCTTTCCAGCCCTCTCCAGGGACCAGCCAGTGTCACCCAATGAATGAGATGGGGCCCTCTCCCATTCTGCAGGTGACCAGACCTCAGCGATCCTGGAAGCAGGGTGGATGAACTCACCCTGGCCCCCACTGTCTGGCTCGCCTGGAAGGTTTATGGATGAATCCAGATGGCCCTAGGCTCTCCCTCCTCCAGTGGCCCCCTGGTCCTGGCCTGTGCCAGTCTCCTGCCTGAACAGCTGTCCTCACTCTACTGACTACTCAAATTCTACTTGGTGTTTAGACTGTGTAAAACCTCTTCTTCCAGGAAGCCTTCTCCCTACACTGGCCCTCCCTCCCCGAGCTCCCATGGTCCCTGTGGTCCTTGGCCCTCTTGTTTCCATGGGCAGAGTCCCAGTTCCTCCTGTGGCCCCATACAGCCAGAAGAGACCTGCTGAGTCGGTGCGGGAGGGCACTAGAGGACTGGGCTCTGTCTCAGGCCAGGCTCTGTGTCTCCTCAGGCTTCCCCACCAGTAAAATGGGCCGCTGGGGCAGTGGCCTCTAAGGCCTGGGACTGTTACGGCCCTTGGACACTGAAGACTGGGGCCTCACTGTCACCCCCCTGGGACCAGGGACGGGCAGGGGTTGCTTCTTCTCTGAGGACTGGGGCTGGAGACAAAGGGTGCCCACCCAGGTAGACCACCCTCCCCTGATCCATCACCCGGGGGTTTCCGAGGCTCAGCCGGCCTGTCTGGCTCCTGGTTTTCGTTCTCATTTCACCAGGGCCAGAGCGGGAAGGGAGGGGGCTTCAGGGAGGAAGCCTAATCAAGTCCCTGCCTGTCACTTTTCCAAGCCACGGACTCTCCTAACCCTGCGGCCAGGAACCCAGATGGGAGACCCTACCCCCACCCGGTTAGCCGCCTGGGAGAGGGGGCGGCTGGCCTTCCGGTAGTAAAAATAGCACTCACAATTGGAATAGAAAAAAGGCCAGTCATCAGCCCCTGCCACACGCAGTTCCGGACCCCACGGCCAGGTCATGCCTTAAAATATTGATGAGGCAGCCTGGCCACCCCCGCTAATGGGCTGACGACCAATCGATCCAACTCGCGGAGGACCTCTGCCCCGCTGGAACAGGAGGCACCGGCCTGGCCCACGACCTGCAGGGGCCTCACGGCCTTGTTTGTGGGAGCCCCAGCTGGGGGTTTTACCATCACGGAAGGCAGTCTGCCCCTAGGGAAGGGAAGGCGGCCCTGCAGCGCAAACTAGCCACCCAGTACCCTGCAAAGGTGTCCTGGGGGCAAGCTCCTTCATCGCCAAGGTCCTCGACCCTTCGCCTGCACCCTCGCTCAGCTCCGTGCTTGGAGAGCACCCAGACGGCCAAGCGCCAGAAGGGGTGGTGAGGGTCAGAACTAAGGGCGCTCGGTTTTGCACCAGGTGAGCAGTGCTCCCCTCCCCCCGCCATGAGCCACTCACGCTGGGGAAGCTTGTGGTCTCTACCGAGGGCCCCCCAGCACCAGAAGAGGAGACAAGGCCTCACGTGGCCTCAACCATGCCCACTGTTGTCTTCTCCTCCGGGTTTCCTGACCCGGCTACCCCGACCCCACACGTTCCTTCTGTCCTCCATCCTGCTCTCCTTCCAGCTGACCTCCTGGCCTCTGTGGGACAGTCCCCTCCAGCCCCTCCTCTGCACCCCTCCCTTCACAGGATGCAGACAACCTCTGGGCTGTTCCTTCAGCCAGAGGTGCCGTCCGCCTACTGGCTGCCTGAGTCTGTCCTGCGGACGGAGGCTCAGAGTACATGGGGCACATTCTCTGCGTCACTGCTGGGGCCTCGGGCCTTGGCTCTAGAGTCTAGTCCCCGCCCCACCCACCCCCAGAACGCGTCCTCATCTTCTTGGGGCAGGCTCTGAACCAGGGCCTCCTTGGGAGGAGGTGGCTGGAATTCCCCGCCCTCCCCACACAGAATATCCGTGCTCACCCCACGACCCTGGAGAGGCAGAAATGGGTGTGATTTCTGGTCTTAACAACCTCGAACTTGCTGGGACTTTGCTGCAGAGTGGGTGTGGGAGGAGGGCGCTCTGGCTAGTGACAGGGACAGGTGCAGGTTAAGAGCCCTTGGGATTCTGGCCCTGTGTGGGTGGCGGTGGGGGGGGGGTTCCCTTAGGGGGCCCTGGCTTTTCTTAAAAAAAATTTTTTTTAATGTTTATTTTTGAGAGAGACAGAGACAGAGTGTGAGCAGGGGAGATGCAGAGAGAGAGGGAGACACAGAATCTGAAGCAGGCTCCAAGCTCCGAGCTGTCAGCACAGAGCCTGACGTGGGGCTCGAACCCACGAACCATGAGATCATGACCCGAGCCCAAGTTGGACGCTTAACTGCTCAGGCACCCGGGTCCTGGCTTTTCTGAGCATCAGTTTCTACAGCCGTGAAGGGACCAACAACCATGCTGCTCTCCCACACGGGCTGCTTCCTGGCCCAAGGCCCATGCTGAGGAGCAGCGCTGGGAGGCAGCTCTGTGCCCAGGGTTTCCCCACGCCTATCATACACTCCCGGCCTTTCCCCCTGTGGGGTGGTGAAAACCCTCTGCTGAGCCCCCGGGCTTCCACTGATGCCCCCAACCCTGGGAGAACTCTGGGACCCACAGACCCCTAGTCCTTGGGGCTTCCATAGCTGCCCCCCTCACAGAGGCCCCACTGCTTGGGCGTCCACATCTGATCATCTGACACGCAGGACAGTGGAGAAGGTTAAAAGCCTGAGATCGGGAGCCAGTGCGTCTGGGTTTGAATCCCAGCTCCACAGCTTCCTAGGGCCTCAGTTTCCTCATCTGTTAAAGGGCTCAGAGGGCCATCACAGGATTAAATAACTGGGGGTGGGGGGGGGGTGGGCACCTGGTTGGCTCAGTCAGTGGAACATGCAACTCTTGACCTTGGGATTGTGAGTTTGAGCCCCACACCTGGTGCAGAGATTACTTGAAAATAAATTTTAAAGGGGCGCCTGGGTGGCTCAGTCGGTTGAGTGTCTGACTCTTGGTTTCGGCTCAGGTCATGATCTCACATTTCGTGGGATCAAGGCCCGTGTGGGGCTCCGCACTGACAATGTGGAGCTTGTTTGGGATTCTCCCTTTCTCTCTGCTCCTCCCCTCCCTGTCTCTCCCGCATACACTCTCCCTCCCTCCCTCCCTCCCTCCCTCCCTCCCTCAGTAAATAAAACTTAAAAAAAAATCTTAAAAAAAAAAGTAAATGGTTTAAAAATCAAAAGTCCTCTGCCTCTACTTAGTAAATGCTCTGTATCCATTCCCTCTTTTCCTCTCACTGCTCTGAGCAGATGGCTAGAGGCCTCCTCCCTGGCCTCCCTGTTTCCCACTGACCCCTCCAACCCCCAACAAATCCAGGCTCTACAGTGTGGCCAAGGTCTTTTCCTAGAACCCACATCCAACTGGGCTATGCCCCTGTTTCAAACCCTTCTTCTTCTTCTTTTTTTAAAAAATGTTTATTCATTTTTGGGGTGCCTGGGTGGCTCAGTCGGCGAAGCGTCCGACTTCGGCTCAGGTCATGATCTCGTGGTTTATGGGCTCGAGCCCCACACTGGGCCCTGTGCTGACAGCTCAGAGCCTGGAACCTGCTTTGGATTCTGTGTCTGTTTCTCTCTCTGCCCCTCTTCCACTCGTACTCTGTCTCTCAAAAATAAACATTTAAAAAAATGTTTAAAAAAACGTAGGCCTCAAACTCACAAACCGTGAAGTCATGACCTGAGCTCAAGTCAGATTGTCAGCCTTCAATCAACTGAGCCACCCAAGATGCCCCTCAAACCCTTCTCCCCTCACACCTTCCCGGCCAGGAAGACAGGATTTGCCCATTGCACAGATGAAGAAATTAAGTTGCTGGAAGGGAGGTGACTAGCCTATCGTTCACTGGATGTGTGCTGGCTTCCCACTAATGTCAGCAGCCATGCTGGTGGGTCTGGGGTCACAGAATGGGCAAGAAGGGAGTGTCCAGCAGAGTTCGCACCTGTCTGCAGCATGTGCTACTCACAACAGGGCCCTGTCCCTGGGAAGCTCTCCTTTGAGGGCATTCATGGTGGGCGTGGGGGACCTAGGCCCCGCCTCCCGAGAGGAGATGCCCGCCGTGAGAAGCGGCACTCTGACAGAGTGGAGGGCAGGGGAGTCCAGAGCTGGGCCTTGCAGGAAACAGAAGTCAGAAGAGCAGGCAGCAGGGCCCAGGACAATAAGCTAGGCTGGGGCCTGGGGGGCTTAGAGGGAAGCCCATCTTTCTTCAGGAGCACCTGGTGCTGGACAGTTCCTGGACAGGCTCTAGGTGGAATGCAGGCTGGGATGGCTCCAGCTGTACTAGTACAGAGCGGGGGCACCCCCTCTCCAGCCTTGGCCTAAGCCTCAAAGGTCTCTCCCTCTCTCTCAGTGCCATGGATCTCACCTAGGTCCGGATTCATACCCTTCCCAGACCTCCCTGGCCTGGCCCCTGAAACCTGCGAGACGCTCTCAACCCCCACCACCCAGCCCACCTGTCTGCCTTCTGGCTTTTTCATGACACACATACCAGTGACTCCTGAGACCTTCAGTACCTCCCCTCAGTTCTGAGATACTCTGGGTACCGTAGATGCTTATACGGCTTCCTTGGGTCTTTCTCCAAGCACCTGAACTCCCAGCCTGGCTGATCACCAGGCGCCTCAAACTCACCACCTCCAAGTTCTATTACATCTTCGTCCTCCAACCCCTGCTTGTTCTCTGCTCGGAGTCTCAGCATCCAGCCAGGCATTGCCCCGCCTGCTCCCACTCCTCTGCCCCAGTAGCTGCCAGGCCACTGAGCCTATGGAGGCCTTGGGAACGCCCCCTTTGTCCTGTCCCCGCCTCCACCCTCCCTTTCCTGCCCCTCTGCGATAGCACCAGACCATGAACCCCCAGCAGATGTTATACGCACCCCCAGGTGGGCCCTATACATAGAGGGTCCGAAGTATCTGGAGAAGGGAGCCCAAATCCTGCATCACCCAGAGGAGTCAAAAGATACTATACTCCTACACACTGATGCTCTGCCCAAAGAGGTGCTGGCTGTAACCTCCTCTAGACAAGGAGGCACACTCCCTTGGGATAGAGTGCAGACATAAAAACAGACCTAGCCAGGTGAGAAGGGAAGAGAAACTTCCCCAAGGCTCCAAGGCTGACCCTGCCCTTGGAGCCACGTGAACAAAGGAGGAGCAGGAAGGGAGGTGGGCTCCAAGACTGGACCAAGAACCCCATGTGGACAGCAGCCGGGAGGCTCAAGACACCTACGCCCCATTTCCCTACAACCCAGGATAGAAGAGGGAGCAAGAGGGAACAGCCAGGCTTTTGTCAGACACGAGTGGTTTGGAGGCCTGGCTTGTTGGTTGAGTGACTCTGGCCGAGTCATTTCACTTCCCTTAAACTGTTTCTTTCTCTGTAAAATGGTGGTAATAATAGTAACAGACCCACAGGGTTATTGTAAAGACTACATGAGAACCAGCAGGACGCCCTCAGCTTGGCACATCGACTCAAAACCAAATGCTCAGCCTTGGTGGAATACCACCCTTAGGTATGTATGTATGGATTCTCCTTGGAGACCCACTAAGTAGGTAGGAAGGGTTTAGAAAATTTAGACACAATTTTCACAGTAGGTAAGAGGAAAAGCATGCACAGATGAACCCTCAATTACTTCGAACCATTCCATTAACCTGCTTCGGAATCTCTTGCCCACCATCATTCATTCATGCCCTCTAGGGGGAGAGAGGAGTAAAAGGGAACAGTTTGTGGGAAACTCTGCCTTCCAGACCCCCATGAACACCCTGACTCACGCCAGCCTCCCAGCACTGCCCCTACTGCCAGACTTCTCCCAAAGTTCCTAGAGCTAGAAGGTTCTAATCAGTCCCCTGACCAACGGCCTCCTGGATGGAGCAGGGAGGTTAGGAGGGAAGAGATCTGTTTAAAGTGGGGGCAGAGTCGGGGAGGTTTCAGATCATGTCCCCGGTAGAGACAGCTTAGGGGAACCTCCCCTCCCTCCTGCTGCTGCCCTCACTCACCCCACGACCGGTGGCCTGTGTTGAAGCGGACAACTCTTACTGGTCCACCAGCTAGGAGATAGGCGGCACAGTCTCCATTTTACAAGGTAGATAATGGAGGCTCAAAGTGCAGAAGTAGGGGTCAACCCAGGTTTGACTCCCACCCCTGAGGTTCTCCCCTGCACCAAGTCGGTGTGAACACAGATTCTGGCTTATCCATGTTCAGTTACTCCTGAGGCTGGCAGCCGGATCGGCCTTGCGCGGTTCCTAACGGACCCCCGTCACTGTAGCCTTCTCCCTCTGAGGACCTCACTTCGTGGGCTGATGGGGGCCGGGCCGGGTCCCAGCCTCTGCCTGGCCTTGGCGCGGTTCCCGGGCCCCGCGCGGCCAGTAGGTTCATCAATGGTTGAGGCCGAAGGGCCTGAATGGAGGGCATGAACCCGCCCCTTCTTAAAGGAGCCGGCCTCTCGGGCACCCTCCACGGTCCTCCCCACTATCGAGGGCGGTCGGAGAGCTCCCGGGGTGGGCGGGCCGAACTGGGGACCGTGAGAAAGATGGCCTGGGCCCAATGGAGGGCGTGCCGGCCCGGTGACTGTGGACTGGATAGGGTCCTCTCGGGGCTCGTACCCTCCTTCCAGGTGGGCCCGCCCCCCGCCCTCGCAGCCGAGGGAAGAGTCTCGGTCTCCCTTGCGACGCTCCCGGGCCAGAGACCCCTCCTCCAGGGGGCCCGCTGAGCTCGCCCCACCACTCGGCCTGGGCCCTAGGAGGGGGCGGGGGCGCAGCTGCTCCGGAGGCGGCTCGGCCCCTCCCGCCCAGCCCGGGAGGGGATCGGCTAGTGGGTCCCCGCTGGGGACGCATCTCCTCCGTCGCGCTCCCTCCCACCCGCGCACACAAAGACGACACGCGCGGACCAGGGCGCGTGCGGCCGCGCTTCCCCGGGCAGCCGTGCGCACACACACGCACGCCCTCAGGGACGGACCGGGTCTGGGGAAATGGACGAGGGAACTGAGGACAAGCAGGCCGTACCTACAGGCGCGCAGCTGCGACCGGGCGGGCCGGGGCGCCGGCGGAGCGCTGCCCCGACCGCGGCCCGGCTCTCGGGGCCCGGCGGCTCATGGCCCGCGGCGGGTTCGGGCTCTCTCCCGGCGGGCGCCGGCGTCGGCTGCGGCTCCTCCTTCCCTCGTCCGCAACCTCGAAGGCTCGTGCGCTCCTCGCGGGCCCTGCGCGGCCCCGGCTCGGCGGTCCCGGCGGCCGAGCCCCGCGCGCTGCGAGCTCAGCCCCGCGCCGCGCGCGCCCCGCCCGCTCCCCCTCCGCCCCCCGCCCGCGCGGCGCGCGCCTCCTCGGCCCCGCCCCCGGCGCGGGCCCCGCCCCCCGCCCGCCTCGGGCCGCGTCGGCCCCGCCCCCGGCGCGCCCCCAGCCCTTAGCGGAGCCTGAACCTCGCCCGCTGCTGGTGTCAGCCTCCGTGGGGCTGCTGCGGCGGCGGCGACAGAGTGCTGGGGCTCAGGGACTTAGGAACTGGCCGGCAGCCGCCTGTTTTGGGGCGAAAGTCTCCCCCTCGCGGAAGCGTGCCCCGCGAGCGCGGCGGGTGGGGTCCGGGTGGGTGGCCTGAATAGTGGGGTGTATGGGGGCGTAGGCGCCCCTTGGAGATGGGCCTCCAGCGGGGGCCGCCGCCGTCTTGGACCCCTCTGCCTCGGGAACAATGGGAGCCTCGAGGAGGCCCAGATGTCGCAACAGGGGAAGTCGACGTCTGGTTCTCATAAATCCCCAGGGCGAGCACCACGCCCTCTCTTCTCCGCCCTCCCCTTGCCGGAAATAGCCCAAGGGCTAGAGGGCGGGGAAGACCCAAGCAGGGGCCCATCTATGCACCTTCACAGTGATGGGGAGACTGAGGGCTCCCGGAGAGATCTTCAGAGGTCAAATGGGGCTGATGAGGGTGGGACACAGCCCTGGCTTTTTCACCCCTGCTGGGTTCTGCAGCCCCCAAAGCCCAAGGCAGAGATTAGGGCCAAGGCCACTCTGGCTAAGAAAACAGACTCCTGCTGGTCTTTGCGGAGCAATTATGGACTGACCCCTCACAAGCTGGGGCCTCCAAGAGGCTAGCAGGGGTCCAGGGGGAGTGGGAGGGCAGCTCAGAGATCAGACCTATTGCTTGCTCCCGGGGAGAGGAGGGTGCTGGAACTCCTTCTCCCCTCCTCTCCTGTGCCAAGCCCTCCACCCCTGCAGGGGGTGGTTAGATCAGTTCTCCCTGCCCTTACTAAACCTTCCGCAGCCCCACCTCTGGCAGTTCTGTGGTCGGCCATGGTCTCCCTACTAGCCGAGAGTGCCCCCATCTGTTGTCCTTTCCCACCCATAATGACCTCTGATCTTTGTACAGAGCCCTCTAACCTTTCTCAAAGCCATTTCACATCTCTGATTTCCAAGGAAGCAGGACAGGCCAGGAAAGGTTTTTATCCCAATCTTGTGGATGGGAAGGGTGGGGCCTAGAGAGGAGCACTGGGCTGGTGAAGGTGGAGACTGGCCTGGAGCCCTTACCTTCTGCCCCCCAGCCCTGGACTGCCCTCTTCAGGGGTGCTGAAGTAAGTCGGGTCTCATCCGAGGTCCTGGTACCTGGTCTCTTCCCTTCCACACCCAGACCAGCTGCCCCCTCAGCAGGACCTGGCTAACAGACACTTGATGAAAGCTTAGACGTGGACCAGCTATCGATTGGAGCTGTGCAGAGGCCTGTACTCCTGGCTGGCGACCAGGAGGTCTATGAATGAAGCCGGCACAGCTGCGGGAGTGTGTGTGGGTGGCCTGGCTATGGTCCCCCTCCACCCTTCTGGGAGATGGGAGGGCCTGGCCCCCATGGACTAACCTGCTTCCTCCAAGTAGTGAGCTGAGCTCTGCTGATGGGCTGTCATCGGCCAGGGAGGGTCCTGGGACTTGGAGCCCTGGGCAGGACAATTGCTCTGATCTCCAGGGAGGAGGAAGCGAGGAGGAGCCGGCTGCTTGGTGACTCTGACCCATAAGAGGAACCAGTGGGAAACAGTGGAAGGAGGGTGGGGGGTGTTGGTGATTGGCCAAGAGCAGCTCTGTCGCGGGGACAGGAATGAGAGTCAGGGAGGACAGGTTCATCATCTGGGGCCCCTGAGGGCAGGAGCCTCTGGGGCCTTGGAGGAAGGTCTGATGGGGCAGGTGCTGAGGGTGGGACCCCAGGGTCCTGCACTCTAGTGTCCAGGACTAAAACGGAGACACGGATGGTACAGGGGACTCTGGCCTGGTGGGCTGTGGGGCGGTAGCTGGGTGTGGAGCCAGCTTTGAGGCCAGCTGGCCAGCGGGGCCTTCACAAACCAAAAGGAGGCCCCTCGGTCTGGGTGGGAAGGGACCCATATGAATAGAGCTGGGCTGGGGCGGACCTGTGGCTCAGGGGGTCCCCATGCAAAGCTGGTACAGGAGGCTTGGTGGGCATGGGCTCTGCAGTACCTGGCCAGCAGGGGCCCCAGGGAAAGTGGCAGAGAGTGCATGGCTCCAGGGCACATAGAAAAGGATTCCCCAGAGGCTGACATCACACATGCATCACGCGTCACACATCCAAATGCAGCCTGACGGATAGTTTTGGGGTTTTTTTAAAAGAGATATACGTCTCTTCTTGATTGGGTCGCTTATCTGCTCAAGAGAACTCAGACTTTGTGGATTTTGGTCCCCGCAAAGGTCTGGACCCACTCACGGAATTCCTGAGGGATGGGAAAAGGAAGAGACATCCCACGTCCTGGGGGGGCCATGCCTGAAACGAGCAGAGCAGCTGGAAGGTCTGGCCACAGCTCCCAGGCACGTGGCTGCGGGCACCCACCAGCCTCCTGCACCCCGGGAGTCACAGAGCACGGGCACTAGTGTCGCTGCAACCATGTGTTTATTTGAAATGTGCAAAGCTGAACACGCAAGTGCAAATCTAACCTAGGAGGATCGGCCAGTGGCCCCAAGGTGGCCATGCAACGATGGCCCACGGCCAGTTCTGCTTGGCTGAGAAAAACACCTGGGCCCCTTGGACCAGTCCTTGGGTCTGAAGACCCTGAAGCCCAGGGGCTCACTGGAGACCCGTCCTTGCCTAGAAGCCAAAATAGCTTGCTAAAGAAGAAAGCAAAACTCACAGTGGGTCTGGGGGCAGGAAGGAGGTCATGGAAAACTATCCCATGCCCGCCGGGGCCTCCCCTTCTTGGGGTGGGGTGGGGACTCAAAGCCTGCTGGCCTGTTAGGAAGGGCCCTCTATCTCTTGGGGAGTGGTGGTAGATCCTAGGGGGGCCCTAGAGGATCCCAGAGTCTGGCACAGAGAGGCCCATGGGTTGCCAGCTGGATTAACCATGGCCAGAATCAGTGAGGACTCCATCAGCATCATAACTGGGAGGTGACTGCCACCAGGCCTGATGGCCAGGCTGTGGGTGGCGCCCCTAAGATGGGGCTGAGGGGGCCCCTTGGACCTTAGCCTGGCTGGGCCTTGGGGGGTTTTTGGACCTAGGGGGCCTGATATGGCTAAGACATTCTTTTAAGGGGGCACGGTGGGGGGGGGGGGGAACCTGGACCTCTGGCACCGGTGGGTGGTTTCTTAGGGGAATTCTCTAGGGAAGTCTAAATCATTAGAAGCAGCTGAACAAGCAGGGGGGCAGAATGCAGCCATCACTGTCGTGTCGGGGGGGGCCCCCGGGGACTCATTGCCACAAGTCACCGGCGGCCGGCCCATTGTCATTCTCGTGGAACTTGTGCAGGTGATCAGCGAACCTGTTGGGGACAGAAACCTTTGCTGAGACCGAGTGTAAAAAGGAGAGAAGTGCTTGTGTGTGTGTGGGGGGGGGGCACGGGGATCCCCAGGGGGCGTGCACCATGTGACAGGGTAGGTGCTGGGGAGCCGGGCGTGGGGGGCAGGTGAGGGGCTGGGGGTGGGGAACACGGGAGGAGCTCGGTGGGGCTGGGGGGCTCAGTGCAGGGCTGTGGTGGGACTCCGGTGATGTCCTCACTTCTTAGCGCAGAAGGTGGCACAGTCCCTCTCCATGCTCTCGCTCCACGCCAGCTTGTAGAGCACCTGGCCAGGCAGAGACACAGTGAGCCGTCTGTCCTGCCTCACCCCCACTCCTGCCGTCTACCCCCAGACCCTGGGCCTGGCTTCCCGGCGGCACATGATGGTTCTCACGGCCCAGACCCCTGGGCGGGAGGGCCTCAGAGATGCCCCTGTGCCCACCTGTGTCACACACGGCCAGGCGGGCCTGGACGCGGAGGCACGGTCCTTAACATTGTAGCCTATTGGCCCTGGGGTGGGAGTTGGAGCCCAGGCTAACCATGTAGGGGCCTTGCTGGGGACGGGAGTCCCCGAGGCCGGAGCCTTCCGCAGGCACGCCCTACCCTCTCCGATTCCCTGACTCAGCGGACTTGCAGACATCATTAGGCCGTGCCCTCTAACTGGACCATCACTCTGCATCTGAGGAGATTCAGTTCAAGACGTCCCTGCTTGTGCAGCCCACCTGGCTGGCCCTTAGTAGAGTTTTCAGACCTTCTTTCCTGCCTGCCTCAGGCTTCCACAGTGGCCATTCTAGGCCCCCGAGCCCCTCTAGGCCCGGCCCCTGGATGGAGTCAGCCAGGCTGTTTCCACAGAGCAAGCACCTGGGCTGCAGCCCCAGCCAGAGGGAGAGAAGGGGCGAGAAGTGGCCAAGGGTAGACGGTATGGCTTAGGGTTGGCCCAGGGTGCCAGGCCACGATAATAGGGACCCCGCTGCCCTTGGAGGTCCGGGAAGCGTGGTGAAGGCAGTCCTGGCTGCCTGCCTGGATACTCACCAGGAAGACCAAGCAATGCAGGAACAGTGTGTAGAAGAAGCCAATGGTGCGTGCTATCTTATTGGAGAGAACCAGTCGTCCCTGGGGAGCAACAAGGTGTGGAGTGGGGAGGGGACAGGCCTCAGCCAGCCCTGAAGGGCCGCCCTGGGTTCCTGCACAGAGGGACCCCCGGCAGCGAGAGGAGGGGAGGGCAGGCAGCGGGGCTGAGAAATCGGGCCCCAGGAGCGCTAAGGAATGGCGCCCCCTGCGGCATCATTCCAGAACCTACCATGAATGGTGCTACCAAGAGGAGCTGTCCTGGACAGGGAGGGACCCTGTTCTAGGTCCCACAGCCACTCATGGCAGGGCCTGTGAGGGGTGAGTGGGGTCCCTGGGGCCTCTCCAGACCGGACGGAGGGCAGGTGTCTTTGGAGGCCCAGAGTCAGAGGTTCGGCTGGGCGTGGAGGAGGGGACTCACCATGCTGAGTGTGGCCTTGTCCCAAGGGCTCAGGCTCAGGTACTTCCGCTGCCGCTCCTGAAGGGGGGGAGATGATGAGGAGAGGACCCCGAGGGTCCCACAGGCCCCGGCGTGCCGCAGAGAGGGACCGTGCCCTGCCGTTCCTGCAGAACCCCAGGGGGCTGCCGGGGCCTCCCTGGTGTCCCGTTCCACTCGGTGGCACACCTAGGCTCACCCGACCCCTGTGTGAGCAACTCCCGCCATAGCTGCCTCCCTCTGCCCTCTTCGGAGGCCCATTCTCCCTGGCGGGGTCTCTGCAGCCAGAGACGGGGGGCTCCCGGAGGCCCCTTGACATGGGGAGCTCCGTGCTTGTCTGCCTGACCCCCGAGCATGCACGTGGGGTTCACCCACTCGCTGTCACGCATCCCCACCAAGCCGTCAGATATTCTGGGCGCCCTTGGCCTGCCCGGCGTGGACCCTGGGCCTCCGCGGCCCCAAAGCAGGCACGGAGGCCACGCCGGTGGTCTGGGGTGTGTGTGGGGCCGTGGGGCCGAGTGCAGGGCGAGGCCGGGCCTGAGCGAACAGACCAGGGCTGGTGGCGTGGGGAGTGAGGGCGGGCTGAGGCCCGGTCAGCTGGTGGGTCCTCCGGGCTTCCCTGCAGCCCCCGTGGCCGGGCCAGTGAGGGCGTCTGCCCTGCTCTGAGGCCGGGCTCACGCACCCGCCTGCTGAAGGAGGAGAAGGGGTCCAGGCGCTCCTCGTACTGGGAGGAGTACCGCAGCTCTGTGTCGTCACTGCTGCCACTCTGCAGGAAGAGGAGAGACCCAGTCACCAAGGGCCCGGCAGGGAGGCCAGGGATAAGGCTCTGCGGCTGGCAGGATCACCTGGGAGCCTCAGTTCCTCATCAGCACAGCGGAGGCGAGGGAGGGGCCCCGCACCCTAGAGCTGGGAGTGGGCTGGGTGACAGCAGGCTGGGGCCACACGTCTAGGAGCATTGCCACGGGGGTCTGGGCCGCCTGACTCCGGGCAGGTAGTGGGAACTAAAAGCCCAGTCTGGGGCTGGAACGCCCAGCACAGGCAGGGCTGGACCAGTGCAGGGAAGTGGGTTTGGAAGGGGTTCGCTGGGAGCGTGCAGGGTGGCCGGGGGGCATGGGCGGGCACCTTAGAGGTGAGATGGTCACACTCGCCCCAGCCGCGGGCACTGGGTACATGGCGCTAGTCTGCACAGAGTCTGAGCGCCCTCTGCTGGCCTGAGTACAGTTCCAACAGGTGCAGTGGGCGATCGTGGCTGAGGCTCTTGTCCTAGGGTGGCCCCCCCGCCGGGACCCTTCCACAGGCCACTCTGTCTCCCTACGGTCACAAAGGGTTTCCTCGCACGAGGAGGTCCCGTGTGAAGCCGAGGGGCTGAGAGAGAAGCCAGGGAGGGCACTCCGAGGCTCAGAATGGAATAGGTGTTTGTTCTGCTTTTCTGGATTGTTTTGGGGGATATTGGAGCCAATTCGTTTTTTTGTTTTTTGTTTTTTGTTTTTTTTTTTAAAGAATGTAAGTTTAAAAAACCTATGGATTCCCCAGGGCCTATCCTGCATGTTAAAATCCCTGGATCCTAAGATCAACTAGGAGACCACTCCCACTTCTTGGAGGGGTCACCCGGGCCCACGGGTGGGCCCCCGCCTCTTGTAGCACCTCACCACCCCCCGACTGCTTCTGAGGAATGCACCTGCACAAAGGCTCCGCTGTGGGGGGCTCTCCCCGGCTTAGGGAGGACCGCTGGTAGGCAGGGCGGGCTGGATGGCCTCTGAGGGCTCCTATGCCCAGTGCTGCCCAGCAGGTCACTGTCTCCAACCCTCTGGCCTTGGAGGGCCCCGTCGACCCCTCTCCCTGCCTGGGCCTACACCTGGGGCTGAAATCGGGGAGGGCGCTTACCCGGCCCGGGTAGCTCTGCAGGAACTTGATCTTCTCGAAGAGCTTGATGTTGTCGGCACGCAAACTGTCCAGCTCGCTCTGCAGGGCTTGGATGGTGTGCTGGGCCAGGCGGTTCTCCTGGGGGCAGGCGGGCGGGTAGGCAGTGGGCAGGTGGGCGGGCAGGCAGGGCCCGCAGCGGAAGGGGAGGTGGGGGGTGGAGAGGCCACCAGGCTGGCACAAGTATTCCTCCATCTACCTGGAGCCCCTTCTTTGCCTGTGGCTATCTCCCTGACCTTCTAGACTCTGGCAAGTCCCCCTTCTCCTCCTGTGACCCACCCTGAGCAGAAGACAGATTGGGGTCAGGTTTCTTCATGTTTTGTTTGTTTATGGTATCATCAACCTTTTATAAAGTTATATATATATATATATATATATATATATATATTATACATAGTATATATAATAAACACTTAAAGTATATATAGTACATATACCTATAGTATATATACTATATATATATATATATATATATATATATATATATATATATACTTTAAATGTTTATTTTTGAGAGAGAGAGAGAGAGAGAGAGAGAGGGAGAAAGTGGGGAAGGGGCAGAGAGAGGGAGACACAGAATCCGAAGCAGGCTCCAGGCTCTGAGCTTTCAGCACAGAGCCTGACGTGGGGCTCGAACCCAAGAACTGGGAGATCATGACCTGAACCGAAGTCGGACACTCAACTGACTGAGCCACCCAGATGCCCCTATAAAGCTATATAGTTTTTAATGTTTTATTTATTTTGAGAGACAGAGAATGAGCAAGGAAGGGGCAGAGAGGGAGGGAGAGAGAATCCCAAGCAGGCTCCGCACTGTCAGCGCAGAGCTTGATGTGGGGCTCGAACTCATGAACCATGAACTCATGACCTGAGCTGAAATCAAGAGTCGGACGCTTAAACCGCCCAGGCGCCCCTGGTGCCATCAACCTTTAAAAAACCATCAAGATGTAATTTGTATAATAAACGCCACTGTCTTCAAGTATACGGTTCAGTTTTCTAAAACAGGCACAGTGTGATGTAACCATCCCCATCATCCCCTTTCACAATATCCTTATTACCCCAACAGGAAACTCCAAACCCATCGGTCATTCCCTCTTCCTGTCTCTTTCGATTTGCCTCTTCTGGACACTTCGTATAAACGGAATCATACACTATGTACATGATTTTAATGTTTGCCCATCCAGGAGCAAACGAGAGGGGACCTTATTTGTCAGCTTATTCCAATGCTTAAGTCGCTGTTTCCTTCATACTGTTAACAATTCAAACAGGACTAAACAGTATGTGGGAACAGGATGGCTCCGTATGGAATTGCCAAATGATCCAGGAATCCCACTTCTGGGTATCTACCGGGCAGAGCTGAAAGCAGGGACTCGAGGAAATCTTGGTCCACCCGTGTTCATGGCAGCATCGTTCACAGGCACCAAAAGATGGGAGCAAACCAAGGGACCGCTGATGGATGAATGGATGACCAACATTTGGTCTAGAGCACAACAGAACACTACTCAGGAAGGAAGGGCATTCGGACACCTGCTACAGCATGGATGGACCTTGAAGACATTATGGTCAGTGAAATAAGCCAGTGCACAAACAAATACTGTACGATTCCACTTAGGTGAGGTCCCCGGCGTAGTCAAATGACAGACACAGAGAGTAGAAGGGTGGCTAGCGGGGGCTGGGTAAACGTGGGGTTAGTGTTTAATGGGGGACAGAGTTTCTGTTTGGGAAGACGAAGAGAATTCTGGAGATGGACGGTGGTGATGTTCGTCCAACGCCGTGAATGTACTTAATGCCCCTGAACTGAACACTTAAAAATGGTTAAGATGATAAATTTTATGTTATGTGTGTTTTGCCACAATTTTTAAAAAGTAAGTCCCTTAATTAAAAAAAAAAAACACTGGATTTTTAAAGCAAAAGGTGGAATTCTAGAAAACGTTTTTCCTCCCATTTAATCTATTTTTAAGACCTCCTGTTAAGGGCTGCATAGGATTCCACTGTGCGGCTGTCCCTGGTCCCCAAGGAGAGTGTTTCCAGCCCGTGCTGTGAGGGGAGTGGTTCCGACCATCTTTGTTTGAAGCCTCTAGCTGTGGAGCCCAGATCGCAGGAGGTCCTGTTGGGTCGGGCCCACCCTTGGACCCGCAGTGGTCATTGAACATCGGCCTCCCCTTGGGCCGAGCCTGAAAATCCCATGGGGGCAACCGTGGGTTTGGAGAGGAAAGGTCTAGAAGCTCCCTCATCAGCTCAAACAGTGACTCTCCCCGGCTCCTGCTTGCACTGGACAAGATCGGGGATGACCTGGGCTGGCTCTGTGGGGAGGGGAGTCCGCAGGGTCCCCAAGGCCAGGATGGTGCCACCTCCCAGTATGCCTCTGGTCTGTCACTGGGACCTCTGCAGTCTGGTTCCAGCATCCACCCCCTCGGGCGGGGGGGGGGGGGGGAGGGGGAAACGCCCTGGCCTGGGACTTTGTGTCCAGGATATTCCTTGCTCATGCCCCTTTCACTTCCTCCCTGACCCCACTCTCGTTTCCTGTTCCCCTTTCCGGAACCACAGCCGTCCTGCTGGCACCGCAGTCGCCATCCAAGGGTCAGCAGCACCCACGGGGAGGCGCCTCACGGTAAAGGTCACCTTTGCAGACCACCCCTACCTCACGGCACGCCTCCAGGAAGGCCCCTCAGCCTGGCGCTCTCCCGATCCTTACAGAGCTCCTCAACAGTTCCAGATTGTTCCTCCTTACAGGGCTCCAAGACCTCGCTCTCTCCAACCTGCTCTTGCCTCCGGTCCCCCACCTGATTTAGATGTTTCTTCCAGGACAATGGTGACCACCCCCCAGTCATCTTCTGAGGCCAAGTTCTGTCCCGATTTGGCTGCCGAGTGGCCCTTCTTACGCTCCCTTCGGACCGTGTCACTGCCCTGCTTAAGTCCTCGGGCAGCGCCCCCGCCTGCCAGTAGGGCACTCTGCGTCTTAGGGCACAGCCTTTCTGGTTTTGTTGGCCGCTTAGTCTCCTCTACTATCCTTTCAAAGCCCAGCGTGGCATAACCTCCTCCAGGAAGCCCTCCCAGACCGCACGGAACACATCTAACCCCTCTGAGGTGACACCCCCCTCCTCTCCAAGCCTGTGTGTCCCCCACTGCGTCCTCAGGTCCAAGGGGTGTAAGGGAGGGAAGAACGTGACTCACGGCCTCCAGCTCCTGGTTCCGGGCGCGGAAGCGCTCCCTCTGGCTGGAGATGATGGAAAGCAGCGAGTCTACCTGGCCCTCGGGGAGGGTGCCGCTGGCTGGTGCCGAGGGGCCTAGGATGTAGGGGGAGAGTGTCCTGGGGTGGTGGGAGGCAGAACCCACCAGTGGGCCCTCAGCTGGAGCAGCCCCAGCTCTGACGGAGCTCTGGCCAAGTGCCATGAGGGCAGAGGCATAGGTGTCTGAGCACAAGGTGCTGGGCGGTTGGGGAAACAGAAGGGTGGCCAACAGAAGAGGTGCGACAGGGAACAGGGATCCTGGGAGGGGAGGGCCACGCTGTCGGAGGGTCAGGCCCCAAAGCCCCCTCCTCATTCCTCTGTACTTGAGTCTGAGACCCCTGCATCTGTCAGACTCGGGCCCCGGCTCCTGGGGAAGCAAAGGGACGCTGAAGGTGCCGGGAAGCCACGAGAGCCCCCGCTCCAGCGTCCTGGCCCCGGAGCCCTGGGTTCCGCCTCAATACCGAGACCGGAGGAGGCCACCTCCCCGGCAGCGCAGGGGGCTCCCTGACAGCATCTCAGTGCTGAGGCCTCCCGTGGGGAGCTGTCGACAGGCCACTGGCAGGGCAGAGGGGGTCAGGGTCCTAGGAGGGGGTGTCAAGCTAAGGCACAGAAGGGCAAGTAGGCCCCTCGTTTAGGTTGCTGCTGCATTGCTGGGCTGGGGGACCATGACCTATGAGGAAGGGGAGTGCCCTTTAGGGATCAGCGCTCAGACTGTAGCACCTCTCCTCTCCCTGCTCCTGCCCCGCGCATCGCTGCCTGGGAGACAGGTCAGCCCGTGCTTACCATAGAACAGGGCAGTGGCCTCCTTGATGGGCTCTGGGATCTTCTCCAGGCCGTGCTCAGCGGCGCCCTGCAGGGGAGAGGAAGAGGCCCCTCCATACGTGCCACCGAACATGACCTTTCGGGGTGCCAAGCAGATGGGGGGCAAGGCCCAGGCGGGGCGGCCTGGCGGCAGGGCTGGGCACGCTGGTGGCCACGAGAGGCCTGGAGACGGTGCCTTACATGGGCCGCCAAAGGGAAGGCTGGGCCTTAAATTGACTCCGAGGCGGGAGCTCAGTGGCGGTGCTGTCACGGGGCCACTCGGCCCTGCCCGCCAGCCTGCTGGGTGACCTGGGCCGGCCCGGCTGCTCTCGCCGAGCCCCATTTCTTCATCTATAAAATGAGGTGGGGGACAGAGCAGAGTGACTTCCAAGGGCCCTGTGTCCCAGCCTTCCATGCTCTTGCGGCCTCAGTCCTCTAGCTGTGGGATGCCTGGGTGAGCCCACAGCTCCCAGGGCCCAGTTCCAAGCCGGCGCCTGGACACAGGGTGCCTCGTGCCAGCTCCAGGAAGCCTGCCCCCTGTGCCCTGTGGTCCGGCGTCCCGGAACCGGGCCTTTGCGGTGACGTGTGCAGGCGATGCTCAGAGGCTGTGGGTGACAGCCCCCGCGGGCCTTGTGGGGGCCGGTGGACACCAGCTGCCTGAGGACCGGGCTGGTCAACCTGCAGAGTTGCAATTTCCGAGACTCAAAGCCTGGGGCTGGCGGTGAGGGGGCAGGGTGGAGGGGGTGGGCTCACCTCGGCGTCTGGCCGCTGAATGGACTGGATGGTACTGAGGTCCTGCTCCAAGCGGGCGATCAGGTCCCTCTGCTCAGCGGCAGTGGCCATGGCCTCGGTGACGTGGGCTTGCAGATCTGCGCAGCGCCCTGTGCCAGAGGAAGACGTGGTCATCAGAGGGAGCCTGGTGTGGCTCGTGCTGCCTCTCCAACCCACAGCCTGTGCCGCTGCCTAAGGCACCACCATTAGGCCAACCAGTGAGGCCAGGGGTGCTCCTGGCTCTAAGAACTCATTACGCGGGGACGGGAAGGAGCCCAGGTCGGGGATGCGGGAGGAACGGGTCCACTCTGGCTCTGTCGTGACCAGCCTGGCCAGCCCCTGGCCCGCTCCAGGCCTCGCTTTGCCTCTGTCAAGCAAGACAAGGAGGTGGAACCCGGCAAACCCCACGTTCCTTCCAGGGCCGGTGCCCTGGGATAACGACCAGAGCGAGGCCTCGGGGTAGCAGTCAGAGAGAAAGGTATCAGCAGGCGGTAGGAGGCGCAGGGGTGGGCAGGCCCCCTGCAGATCCGGCAGGAGGTGGGGGAGTGAGGGGTCCCGCCTCTGGAGCTCAAGGCCAGACTTGCTTGGCCTCTTCCTCAACAGGCTCTGGCCCAGTGAGGGGGGTGGGGTGGCCCCCCAAGAAACCTCTGATCCACCCACGTGCCACCCGAGTGTCTTCGCAACGGCGCCAATCCAAAATAATTTTGTGTGGAGACTTCCCTGTCCTGGAGGGTGGGAGATATTGGGGAGATCTAATCCAGGCCCTGGTGGGTGCCATCAGCAGCCAGTGGCAGGGGGGACGGCAGGGGCCCCGGGGGCCAGCCGACCTGAGCTTGAGGTCTGGCTCTGCTTCTGGTTGGCTGCGACTCTGGGCAGCAGCATGGCCCTGTCTGGGCCTCAACAGAGAAGGTGCTGGAGGCCTGAGGCCCTGGGCGCTGTCCTCTGGGATAGACTGCATGGCCACCAGGGGGCACTGTGACACCAGAAATGCCCAAAGGCTCGAGGCTATGGGCAGTGTCAGGAGAACTGCCCGTCCTCTCCCCATCACAGTGATTCGCCCTCAATCACTGTGCCGCCTGCTGACCTGCTGGCCAACCTGGTCTTGGCCGTGCTCAGCGTCCCCGGCTGGGGGGGGGGGGCAGCTGACCCCACCCTTACCTGCTCCATCTCCTGGGGGCCCACTGCACGCCCGAGTTCTTTACACATCTCCTAACAATTCAGTCAGGCAGAAAAGGCGATCCCCATTTTATAGATGAAAAACTGAGGCCTCCTGGTCCAGGCCCAAACCTAAGGGGGTCCACTCCTGGCCATGTCGGGGCCCTTCCCCACCGCAGGGTCTGCACCGGTTCAGGCCCTGAATGGCCTTCTTCCTTCAGACGTCGGTACCCGGCAGGTAGGTGGTGGTGGTGAAAGTGAGGGTCGGGGGGGGGGAGGGGGTTGGGGGAAGAGGCTGGATCTGAGGGCAGGGTCAGGTCATGGAGGGAGAGCTGTGGGGTGGGGGGGCAGGGTTGGGGTCTGGCCTTCGGGCCGTAGGCCCTGGGGACAGAAGGGACAGAGAGGCCAGCAAGAGGATTCCTTGATCTGCCACCGGCGTGTGGCCATTCCAGCACGGTCCTGGCCAGGCCCCTGGGGTAAGGACGATCTGCAGCTCCGGGAACCCGTGGTGGGCACGGGGGAGCGGAGGGGGCGCCCCGCCCAGGTTTCCTGTGCCTTCGTGCCTGTGCCCGCTGCTGTGGGTGTGGGCACACGTTCCCTGCCCACGCACACACGTGACACTGGGCACGTGAGGGGCCTTGACAGCAAACCCCGTGTTCTGGGCCGCCCCAGACGCTGGGTCCGCCACCGAGGGGACCGCTGCGGGGGGCGGGGGGGGGCAAAGCTGGGTGTTGCCGTCCCCGAAGCGGTGGCTCTGTGCAGATCTGAGGGCTGGCGGGCACGCACTCGCAGCAGACTCGGTGGACCGCTGCCCCTGGGGTGCGGGGAAGAGGCTGGGCACGGCGGGCCAGCGGAGGGGAAGGGGTAAGGCTGAAGGATGGCCCCGGGTGTGGTGGGACACGGGAGGCCCCAGAGCCAGGACCTGGACGCCGTCGAGGAGCCCAGCCAGACCCCGGCGGCAAACCGTCGCTCCACGCCGCGGGGACGAGAATGACCGCGTGGGCATCCCCAAAGGAGGGACCTCAGTTAGAGACCCTGCTTGGCACTTGGGACACAGAGTCCCGAGCCACTTAAAGCTGCTACGTGAGGGTCCCCTGGCTGCCACCTCCTTGCTTTCCTCTGCCTCCTCTACCGGGGGAAGGAGCATCTCAGACCAAGAAGTTAGGGGTCACCTCTCCGGGTGGCCACTCAGTGGTGTCAAGGGAGGTCTGAGCCGGATTCTGGCGGAACTGGGCCTGAGTTCTGGCCCAGGGACAAGGCAGGAGAAGGTACTGGAGACAGTCATGACCCCTTCGTCATACAGAACCCAGGGGGGGAAGCCCGTGCCTGGAACTGGCTCCCCAAGTGGGGAAGGGGAGAGCAGCAGCGTCGTTTGGCTTTGGCAAGTACAAAGTGCCAGTGGACCGGCTGAGGGGTCGTGTGGATGAGGGAGGGGGACCGGTGGCCGGAGGCAGGGAGAGCTCAGCAACCCCCGCCACCCACCCACCCCTACCCCCCGCCAGGTCCCACCCCCAGGGTGGCAAACATGGAAGCCCAGAGAGAGCTGCCGTGAGAATGGCCAGAATCTTCAGGAACGCGGACACCTTCAGGGGTGTCCCAGAAAAGACCCAGAGAGGAGGTGGCAGGAAGCGGGGCGGGGGGGACTCAGGAGGAAGCATGCCAAAGTGCCAAGGTGAATAGTGACTGTCAGTGAGTTAAGGAGGGGTCACCGGCGTCTCAAGAAAGGCTGAGCAAGGAGGCCGAGGGAAGCCACCGGTCAAGGGGTGGTGGAGCGGGAGCGGCAGGGGTGTGGAGGGACCTGGGGACAAGCCCACTCCGGACAGACACCGGATGGTGCCGTGCAGTGGGCAGAACCTGGAGCAGGAGGCATGCGGGATGCTGTATCTAAGAATGAGGGGGAAGCTTCTGGAGAGGGAGAGGCTGGGCAGGGGGAGGTGTGGGGGCAGGGGTGACTGATAGAGGAATGCCTGTGTGTGAGCCAGACAGCCTCCCCCCACGCAAGTTCGGGGGACCTCGTCCTTCTGGGAGAATCCGGGAAGGCTTCCTGGAGGGTGCACTTCCCAGAGGGGAGAAGGAAATCCAAGCAACATCAAGGTCAAGACTTAAGGAGACTGGACTATGACTTAAGATCGAGGCACGATTTCGGACTGTGGGCCGATTAAATGCGCAACTTGTCACAACTGGACGGCAGGCCCGGGGGTGTGGTGCCCACAGCTTTCCCGGGGGTGGGGGACCCCGCGTCATTCCACCAGCCACTTGCCAGCCAGCTGGGAGTGCCGGGGCTGCTCGTCACACACCGTCTCTGCACCTGTCTGTCCCCACAGGTGCCCAGAGATGAGCGCTGAGGGCTCCCGCACCTGCAGTGGCAGCTCCCCTCGCCTCCCCCTGCCCCCACTCCCAGGCCAGAGGACCCTAGCCCGTGAGCGCCTTCTCTCCTGTGCCATCGGCTCTTGTGCTCCTGCCCACAAATACACCAGCGTGTTGACCTTGTTCTGGAACACACACACACACACACACACACACACACACACACACACTCCTCTTGACTCCACTTCCCAAGTGTCCTTAAACCTTTCCCGTCTGACTTGGACGCCCACCATGCCAACTGTCCTCGCCAGGGTGGCCGATGACGTCGCACACGCTGCTGTGTCCCCAGCCCCCGTCTTACTGACCCACCAGCACCTGGCTTCTCAGGCCTCCTGCCCCCCCTTGCCTGTGCCGCCCCTTCTCCCTGCTCAGCTCTCAACACTGAGGCACCCGGAGCTGGCAGCGCACACTACTGTCCCGTCCCTTCCCTCTGGCCACCTTGCGTGCCTCTGAAAGCTGGTAACTCTCCAGCGTGCCGTCCAGGCCACTCCTCTCCCTGAGCTCACTGTGCGGAGTCCAAACAGGTCCCGCCTGAAGGCCGATCCCCCCCGCCCCCAAGCCTGCCTCACCCCAGCTGGACCCCCTTTGCACAGCCCAGGAGGTGGTATCCTCGGGGCGGTGGGAGCAGAGGCCAGGCCACCCGTGAGTGGCCGGGCCCAATTTCCTGGGGGCCACCCTTGCTCCTTCTCTATCACTCCTTTCATCTGATCTGTCTCAAGTCCTATCTTCGGCCCTACCATCAAAACACGTCCAGACTCCAATCGCTTTTCACGGCCTCTGCCAGCCCGTGCCGGTCGTCGGCTCTCGTCATTATGGTGACAGCTTCCTCACTGACTTCCCTTCTTCCACCCCCACTCCTACAATCACAAAGCAGCAGTCAGAGAGTCTTTTAAACAGTGAGATCGGACCACCTTCTGGTCACACCGTCCAGTGGGCCCTACATCCCTCAGAGTAATAGCCAAAACTCTACAACGGCCTCCGAGGCCTTCCTTGCCCTGCCCTGTCCTCATCTCTCTGACCTGGTTGCCTCCCACTCTTTCCCTTGGTGGCTGTGCTCCAGCTCGTCTGGCTCCCAGGCACACTGACACCACAGGACCTTTGCACTTACTGTTTCCCCTCTTCCTGGAATGTTCTGACCTCAGGCATCGGCCATAGTTCATTCCCTCCCCTCTGTCAAGACTCTGTTCACATGTTAGGTTCTTAAGGAGGCCTACCCTGACCTCCTGATTTAAAACTGTAACTCCTCTACTTGATTTTCCAGTTGTCCTCCTTCCTTTGTTTCTGTCCCATAACACTTATCACTGCCTAAAGCACTGTGGAATTCTCTCGCTTATTATGTCTACCGTCTGACAGCCCCCACTAAAAGGCAAGCTCCTTGTTTGTCCCCTGCTATCACTGCAGTGCCCAGATCAGTGGCACACAGTTAGCCCTTAATGCCTGCTAGCCGACGGGCTGAGTTTGCTCCCCCCCAGCGGGGAAGCGCCCATTCCCTTAGGTGGAAAGTTGCAAAGGGATTTCCGGGGCCACACAGTCTCCCAGGTTGGGTCAGAGGTGGCCGGACACAGGCAGTAAGGGCTGGCATGGCCAGCTGGTCTCTGCTGGTCCCACCACCTGATAACTGCCCAGGCCTCACCCAGAATCCTCTGGGCCATGCCCTGAATTGGGACTGCGGATCCATTTTTGACTTGGGCACATGCTGCCTCTCACTCCCGTGTGCCCTCCCTGCCTCCTGCAGCTGGCTCTTCCCGTTTCAAGGCCACTCCCCATCAAGGTCTCCTGCCTTTTTCCAAGCCGGTGCTCCGGTGCCCCCTCAATGCCAATTGCAGGCCCGGGCCTGGGCTGTGGTTGTGCACCTGCTCTGTCTCCCCTCTGGGCCGTGAACCACTTGAGGCTGCCGGACTCCTAGCCCGGAGCGTGTCCCCGGCACAGGGCAGTTGTCAGTGACGATCTGCTGACTAAGCCCGTGAAGGACTGGAGAGAGAGCTGCTGGGTGTGGGGGACTCGGCCGCCTCACCTGTGTGCCCGCCGTGTGTCACCGGGCATCACTGGCGGTGGTCAGGCCGCAGCCACTGGTGCTCTGGCTAACCCGCCAGAGGGCCCGGCCCTGCGTAGGGGCCCCTCCCGCCCCGGCACAAAGTGGACACAACTGTGACTAGAGGGGCTTCTCCAGCCACTAAATCCAATGACACGACACCCACATCAACAGCTACAACTGCCACGTCCCGAGTGCCCGCTGTGGGTTGGGCGCTGCGCCTACAGGTGCCATCGCTCGGTCCCCCCCCCCCCCCCCCCCCAGCGGCCCTTCGAGTCCGGCATTATTATATCCCCTTCAAAGAGACAGAAATGGAATCTCAAAGACGTTAAAACTCATTCGTTCTTTGCGAAAGGGTTTCCTGAGCACTGACCGGGACTTGCCCAAGGCCACCACCAGCCAGCTGGTAAGAGAAGACACTGGGAGTCCCGAGCGTTGCCACTTGACCGATGCCTCACTGGAAGGTGAGTGGGGTCCTCAAACCTCACTCCCTGGAGCCCCCTCCCCGCCCCCCGTTCCACCGTCCCAACAGAACAGCCTTTTACCTGTCCACAAACCAATTTCCTGGAAAAAAAAAAAAAGCCCTTCCTGGTGATATCCTGGAAGAGGTACTAAGTTCTGAATGCCCAACACCGTGCACGCGCCCTGCTTCCTGCTTCTACTAAATTGGCTCACCCCACACTGGGTGGGCCAGATGCAGATCAAGGGCCTGGTGACCGGAAGCCCCCCACCAACATCAAAACAGCCCTCCGGGGCCCTCTGGGCTCTCAGCTCGGCCCCCCACACCCCTGCCCCCTCATAGGAACCGATGCCGCACCCAAGCGGAGACCAGCAAGCATGTGTCCCCCCAGAGCCGGCACGCTGGGGCTGCGGAGGAGGCAGGCCGTACCCCAAACACAAGCAGACAGGATCACGGCGGATGGCTCGCACACTCTAATACCTCCTGCGGCCCCTTGAACAACGCAGGCTTGAATCGCGCGGGTCCAATTAGACGGCGGGTGTTTTGAATAGTACCGTACCGCACACATATTTTCTCTTCCTTAGGATTTTCTTGACAACGTTTTTTTCTCTAGCTGACTTTATTGTAGGAATACAGTGTATCATACGTATAAATACAAAACGTGTTCAGCGACTACATTACCGGAAAGGTTTCGGGTCAACGGTAGTTGACATTAGTAGTTATGTTTTGGGGGAGTCCAGAGTTATGCGCGGATTTTCGGCTACATGGGGGGGGGTCGGCGCCCCAAACCTCCGTGTTTTCCAAGGCTCAACCGTTGCTTCACCCCCTGTATCACCAACCGTGTTTCCTCCGGGCATCAAACAAGGCACATCATTGCTCAGACTCACTTAACTGTAGGGGGAGGAGGGAGGCTGGGGGCCCAGCCGGGAGTAGGGCCACCCCCTGCCCCCAGTCGCAGTCCCTCCTCTGCCTTAGGACCTGGCAGTTTGCAAAACGAGTCAGGCCGACCAAACCACGGGCAACAGCAGTTTTGCTTAATTAAATCTCCCTTTAAAAGCACCTGGGGAGACTTTCCGGGTTAAGAGATTTTGTGCCAAGTGTTTTTTTTTTTAATTTTTTTACATTTTACATTTTAATTTAGTTACCAGATCTTTGAAGGGGGACGGGGCATACATAAACTAGCAATCTGCTAAAAGTCGCAGATAATGTTAGCTGAATCAGACTTCAAGTTTGTCAAAGTCAGACGGACAGAGCTCTGTTGGTTTTAGGCACATTTCTCCCATCTGTGGGGGCAGACATTTGGGGACAGTTCTAGATGCGCTCAGGTCCCTGAGTGACCACATGAGGCTCAGGGCTGCCGGCAGTGCCTGGCCTTGGTGCGGGACCGTCTTGTGCTGGGGGGCTCCTCCCACTGGAGGCAGGATCGCTGAGGCTCCTGTGTCACATTAGGAGCGTCTCATTCCGAAACCTACAAATTAATGCACGACAAACTAATCACGCCCCCGCCCCCTGTCACACATGGGTGAGGAATGGCAATTCTTTTCCAACCTTCTAGATTTCAAGATCAGAAACCGGCCAACTCTGCGGAGCTCTCTTGCCTCCAGCCTCGAGCGCTGGCTGGAGACCCCTTCTCAGGAGCCCGATCATTCCAGAAACCCACAGACATCATTTCCTCCTTCCTCTTCCCACTCACTTGCTCGCATTAACCAGTGCCCCTGGCTTATCCTTCACGTCGCGATTCAGGGACAAGGTGAGAGATCCCCATAGAGCAGGCAAAGCCAGGCCACTGGCTGAGTGCTGGCTGCTCTGAAGACGTACCTGGCCGCGGCCCTGGGGCCCCTGAGCCCCACTTACTGGGCTGCTACCATCAGCCTAGTGCCTCGCTCAGCACTGCCGACTACCATTCCTGGTCCTCAAACAGCAAGGGTGACAACAGCAAGCGGGGACGCAGACCCGGATGCAGACCCGGTGGAGAGCAGAGAGCGGGGCCAGCTGGTGCGCAGAGCCCCGCGCATCCTGCCCCACGCCAGGTTTCTGCTGACACCTGCCATCGGGGACACTGGGAGGCGGAGGGATGGCGATACTTTTTTTGTTTCATTTTAGAGAGACAGAGAGAGAGCACGAGCGGGGGAGAGGGGCAGAAAGAGAGAGAGAGAGAGAGAGAGAGAGAATCCCAAGCAGACTCCACACTCAGCAAGGAGCCCAACGCGCGGCGCGATCCCACGACCCTGGGATCACGAGCTGAAATCGAGAGCCAGACGCTCAACCGACTGAGCCACCCAGGCGCCCCCGGAATGGCAGTCCCCGAGGTGCCCTTTGGACACAGAATGACAGTGTTTGCTGCTTCTCCTCAGGCCGGGGCACTTTAAATAAACACAACCCACACATTCTTGTGTTTGTATAAAAGATATTTACTTCAATTATCACACCTAGGGTGCTAGTGAATAATAATAATACATGGTGTGAGTTTCATACAGTGATATTGCTTCTCCATATCATATAGGGACCGTTGTACAGTGCTGAGAACAGACATCGTATGGCTAACCAAAGACAGAAGGGACGACGTCGAGGGGCCGACGGGTGCCTCCCCCACCCCCACGCCAGCTGGATCAACTTTTGACTCTTAATGTCCAAAACAAATAGCAAGAAAAAAAAAAATGTTACCAGAGATGGGTCACAGCAACACAACAGAGGCTTCTCAAAGCTATTTGTACAAAAACGACGCCTTTTTTTTTTTTTTCGTTTGTTTTTTGTTTTTGTTTTTGGTCAATCGGGTCTCTGTGAGGATTTAAAAAAAAAAAAAGGTCTGTGATTGTATTAACAAACGAGCTCTAAAAACATCTAAGACTTAGTGCGTTACAGAAAATATAAAATACTGCTAAAATGTAAGACACCACGATACACTGGGGGGTGGGGGTGGGGGGGGAGCTGAGCTTATGAAGAGTTTTCCGGAAGAAGTCCGCCACTCTGCGAGCGAGCTTGTCTTGTGCTGTGTTAGTAGTCTGGGCAGGAGCGTGGTGCTCCCCGCTCTCGCGGCAAGTAGTTATTGCACATTGCAAAGAGCTAGGTCTTACTCAGTGGAAAGGGACGTGGGGAAACCCACCTTTTCTGCTGCTTTTTTTTCCCCCACTTGTATTTGCTAACGAGTTGTTCTCAAACGCGGTAAAGAGTTTTGCACGAATCCTCACGTCTCCAAAATGCACAGCATTTTCTGAGGGGTCTCGGTGGGACAGGAGAGGCCCGTTTTCCCCAGGAAAGAGGCAGAAAACGGCTCAAGAGAGAAATGCATAGACTGATTCGAGAGAAATGAGAACTCTTTGGGGCGCTGGGTGGGGGAGATGGGGGCGGTTATTTCGTCGGAGGGCTTTCTTTCAGAGATGAGGACAGAATCAGGACCCCCGACAATTTCAGAGAAGGGAAGTCATGGCACAGAAAGCGAGTCGGAGTTGGGGGGGGCCCTCTGGGAGCGGGGGTCAGCCGCGCGGCCCCATCTGGACCTCGGCCTGGCGGGCAGCCCCCTTCTCCTGGGCCCCACCCCACCTTCACACCCGATTAGCAAGCAACGGGCTGTGTTAGGCTGTGTTACTCCCTCTAAGCTTCAGAGCTTCACCGCATTAAGCGGGGAGGGGTTCCCCCCCCACCTCGCTGGTGTGGGTCCTCAAGCCACAGCCGGACCAGAATACACTGTTGCTTCGCGAGATGCAAGATGGTTTTGACCAACTTTGTGTGCAAGGAAAACAACCACAATAACAACAAGAAAAGCCAACAGAACACAGCAACCCACGCGAGCCTTGCAAGAAACCGCTCTCTCCCTCGGAAGCCACAGTCTCGACCAGGCCGCTGCCGCGCCGCCCTCTCTGACCAGGGCTCACTGAAACTTCATGAACCCAGAAGTCTTAACCAGAGGCTCTAGGAGGCTTTGGGGAACTGAACTTTGCTTTTCTACGTCTCTGCAGCTCCTTGCACTGAGTGTTCTTCTTCAACTCTCTCATTTAAAAAAGTTAGACACGCGGAGACCGCTAGTTTTTGAGTGGCTACTCTGGACACAGATGTCTGATTCTGCTGGAGAAGCCCCCTCTGGCCCCCCAGTCAGATCCCCAGACCCTTCGGTTCTTTTGGGGACCGGGGGGCGGCGGGGGGGGGGGGAGAGGGCAGGAGGCAGAAGACAGTAACCACTGGAGTGATAGCAAAAAGCATTTATAACAACAACAACAACAACAACACAAAACAACAATACACTCCTGATAAGTACTTAAATGATTAACCTAACAATAAATAGAAGAGGATAGAAATAATTTTTTTTTTTCTTCTCAAGGAAACATCCTTTTATAATTCTCCTCACGCACGCTGGCAGGTCAGTAGCAGTCAATCCATCTCAACAAGAAAAGGTTAAGTGCTGGAAGGGATGGCTGTGGTCTCACACTTGGGAGGGTTCTGAGCTGCTGGGTCACAAACACCGCCCCCCCCCGCCCCCCACCCCTGCCCCCCCAGCCAGCGGTTCCAGCAGGTGCCCGGGGGGGGCCCTGTGCACCTGCACACCTCGCTCGGTGGTAAGAGGCAGGCTGAGATGGGGGGGTGGGGGGATGCTGGGGAGGCCTGTTTTCCCTTCAGTTCATGAACAAACGGAACTACAGTGAACATGCTCACCCACAACCTGAATCGTCCTGGTCTAAAGCTTACTTCGAGTTCATTTGGTGTGCAATACATTACCTCTTAAAAATGAAGAAAAATGATTTCTATTGCACAGAGCTTTTTACACATAGTCATCTACTTAAGTGCTTTCTGTTTAAAGCAAACTACAAAAAAAAAAAAAAAAAAAAAGGAAGGCGGGGGGGGGGGGGGAGAAAAAGAAAAAGACAAAGAAGGGAAAATGAAAAGGGAGAGGAACTTTCAAACAAAAGCAGCCCCGTGCCACTTCGATGCATCTTGCTGAATGGTGTCTGGTTTCGCCAACGGAAGTCCCAACGCTTCCGTACACACTGTGCTTCTGATTATTTTTTCCATAGGGATGTAGCCGTGACATTGGGATATAAGGCACCTTTCCTTTCTGATCACAGAAAGCTTGATACATAGCATATAGCATTACTTTGTGGTAGAAATGAAAGCCTAAACGCTACAGAAAACGACAGTAACACAGACTACACTTATTATTGGAGAAGCGAAAATGATCCATGGAAAGCAACTCAAAGGTATTTTAAAAGGTTAATACCAGGGGGATGGGGAAGTGCACATTTCTGCATAGCCTAATGCCTTTCTCTCACTAGCCTTTTTTAGGATTCTTCGCCTACAATGCCCAACTTTTCAAGTTAGCATTCCGGAGGAGACTAGGCGCTTTGGAAATGTCTTGTTAAAGCTAAATGTCACTTCATGCAAAAATGAGAATGGAGATACCGCTGACAGCGTGGTCACGGTATCTTTGGAGGGGAGGTGGAGGAAGGGCCGCAGGGCCTGGGCAGGTGGGGGCAGGTCCCCTGAGAGGAGAGAGCCCGGGGAACCTGCCTTTCCTTCTTCCCTCAGCAGGATGAGGCTCCAGGGCTGCTGGGGCAGGGAACTCGGGCGGAGCTCATTTCCTGCCCAGCTCACTGCTCTCCACGCCCCTCCTCTGCCTTCCGGATTCACCCCCTGGGTTTGGGCCTCCACTTTTCAGCACATCTGTAAAGGGTTCACAGGCTGGATCTTTTCGGAACTTTCACTGGGAACTGGTTTTCTTCTCCTGATGGTTTTCATCTACAAAAAGGCAGAAACTGATGGGAATGGAAAGATTTTTGTCAAACTGGACCCTTCTCTCAGCAAACGTTCCGGGCAATGGGACTGTATCACGTTAGAGTCCCAGGCCACCACCTTGCCACTTGGGGTGGGAGCTCTGCCCTGGGTACAGGGGTGGGGGTGGTGGTCCCGAAGGCTCTCCTGTTGCCACCAAGGCGCAGACGAAACTACAACAAGCACGGGGGTGGGGGGGGGACTTCTAAGTGCGAGCTTTCCCGGCAGATGCGCAAGCAGGCGATCATGGCACAAATCTTTAGTTAGGTTCCCGAGTCGTTCCGGCAGGAGAATACTCTGGCCACCAGAGAGGGCGCACCCACATCTAACCGGCGGCTCAGGGAGCTGTTTTTGTTTTTGTTTTTTTTTTTTCTTCCTTCCTCTGCACTGCATAGAAACTGGCATGTTCTTTTGGGCAGAGTCACGTGATTGAAGACTGGGTTTGTGGACTGGAGAACACCATCTCCTCTCCTGACCTTGAGAAGCTTCCGAAGGAGGTCTCGCGGTGGAGTTGAAATCAGAGCCTCCCTGTGCCAGAGACAATGAAGGCAGAGTTCCCCAACGCCAGGTAGGGATCCTGGGGAAGTGTCCTCACGTGGCCATGTAGGGGCAGCTCAGGGCAAGGGAAAAACGGCTTTGATGGAGCTCAACAGCTGAGCAGGAACGGACAGAAAGCAAAGGCAGGCCAAAGACAAGGCCCTCTGAGGCCCGAGACCGCCCCCGCCAGCAAAGGAAACAGCTGTCAGAGCGTCAGGAACAGGTGGAAGTCGAGAGAAAAAGCCATGTGCCTCGTGGAGCACAGCTGTCCGTCCATGTCGCGCTCACAAAAGAGAAGAGGGGGAAGAAGCCTGCCCGCCAGGCCGAGACACTCAGGAATGCCGCGCCTCTGGCTCTTTCCCTCTCTCCCGCGCCGGAGTCCACTCAGGCCTCGCGGTTCTGAGGGGCTTGGGGTGGGGAGTAGCATCGGGTGGGAGCACAGGTCAGTGAGGTAGAAGGGGACGGAGGAGGAGTGTGCTGACGAGGGAGGACATCCAGGGAGGGAAGCAGACCTCCCGTCCTTCCCGGGGAGGGAAGGGACGTGGCTAACCCGAACCTCGCCTTGCTACATCTCCCCCGCACGGCTGGCTTACTGGCCTCAGAAAGTGGGGGCTCGGGATGGCTAAGGGCGGACTCTTGTTTTTACAGGCCTGTCCAGAGGCGCCCGGCAGAGTGCATTTAAGGCAACGGCCGCTGTCCCCCAGCTCTAGGTGTAGCCGGTCACTAACACCGGTTCACTTTGTGCTAATCCCAGAAGGGCGTGCGTACACCCTACCCCCCGGCTCCTCTGCTACTTTCAGGGAGGTTTGTTTTTCTAAGGAGGAATGAGAAACATTGCATAGAATGTCAACAGGGTTCATTGATCACCGTGCCAGAGGGGGCAGGCGTTCAGGAGGAACCCCAGTTCACCTGCAGCCGGGAAGGCGCCGGCCTGTGGACTGAGCCGTCCGGTGACTCTTGTCCCGACCTCTTAGGGCACGACTGGGGCGTGATCTCAGGGCAACGAGCCGACACCAGAGCTTTCCCTCGGATTAGAGTACAACCTGCCTTCTGCTTGGTTTCCTCCTGAGCCGCACGACTGACGTGGCTCCGGGCCGGTAGGGGGGGGGAGGCGGCGGTACATGGGGAGGGTCTCCCATGGCCAGAGAGAGCACAAACACTCAACCCCAAGCTCTGTAGCACTCTGGGTCTGGACCAGCAACCAGCGGACCCAAACGTCCACATCGGAGGGGATGAGTTTTAAATGGGGAGAAGAACGAAGATGCCGAAAAGGAGGAGACCGGGCAGGGAGGCACCTGTGCTTTGGAAGCACAGGGAACCGGCCCCGGGGAGGCAACCGTCATCTTTTTGCCTCAGTCACTCTCACAGACACAGCGGCCATGGTTTGACGGTGGTCATACGGGTCAAGATCCTGGCATTTCCTGGAGACTTCTCCAAGCCTGCATCCCGGGACAGTCTGCCGACCACGAGCCACCTTATGTTGTGATGTTCCTCACGCAGGTCGGCTCTGAGCATACTCGAGTTGAGCTGGATGGCTACGGCGATCCTTTCTGAAGATCAGTCTGGCGGACAGAGATCCCGGACAGGCCGACTGATCCAGAAGTTCAAGGCTGGCGGTCGCCCGGGAGCCAGACGGTGGAGGCGAGCGGGCACAGGTCTAGGACGGAGCCCACACGCCTTCCCCCTCCGATCCCACAAAGGGAGTGTGGCTGGAACCAAGGGTCAAGAGGCCGAACGCGAACGCGGATTTTACACCGAACCTCCACTTAGCCAGCTAAGTAATGGCAAAACCCTTAAGTTATGAACACTGCCTCCAATTAACAAAAAGAAGCCATTTAAAATGGCATAATGGAGCTTGTAATTAAGTGTTAGTGTTTTATACGGAACCGCTTTCCCCAGGGGAGAGGTACAAATCAGCTTTTTAAACTGATGGAGCGTAAAGAGGAGGTCGGCTGCCTGTGGGGGCTACAGCTTGGAATGCCAGCCAGCTGAAGGTAAGCCCCCCCGGAGAGGATGCTGTTCAAGGCACTTGAATATTGCTTATCAAGATGAAAGATCAACCCTTAGACTCACACTGAGGTGCAACGAGGAGGGGGGACACTCCCCCGACCCCCTGACAGGTTTCTGTTATATAGTGGCAGCTCTTAGAAGTGTTACAGTGAAAGCTTAACACAAAAGATCATAGGGTTGGGATCACGATAAAAAAAAATATATATAAATAGAGAAAAAATACAAACACAGAACCGCAAGCAAACTTTAACCAACTGATTGTATCGAGCACCCAGATGTAAGTCTGGCAAAAAAGGTAGAGCGGAAGTCAACATAAACCTAGTTTAAAAACCACCACCACCACCACCACCACCAAAACCCAACAAAAATGACTAAATCGCTTGGAAGAGCCAAAGTGGCTGTTTTAGACTGTTACTATTTGGCCACGAGGATGGACAAATCTATACTTTTTTCAATTCCCTCGGATTTAACGCCTTGGTAAATAACAGTCATGCCTTGAAAACGAAAACACTACCCTAATATTTCTGGTTAACACCCTGCTTTTCATTGCAATGAAAAATCAGATATTTAGAGATTCATCACACATGATGACACGATTCCCTCGAGGTTTTCGTGGAGAGGACACCACAGTACTGTCAGGGGCTCCGCTACTCACTGTCCTGGGGGGGGGGGTCACTAATGCAAACTCGCTCTTCTTAATGCACCTGAATCGAGCCAGATGTTAATCTGTTTCCCCTTAAGCTCCTCCATTTTGAATTCTCTTCTCACTGAACCAGGTATCAAGTTCAGAGATGATACGACCATCAAAAGGCAAATAGCCTGCCTCCCAGCCTCCTAGAGCCTTCTGAAAACTTCTTATTCACGAAAAGGCATTGTCTTTAGTGTAGTGACTCTTAAATTTGTGAAAACTTTAACTAAGTGCTGTAGTTGCAGGTTAAAGGACTGTAAATGAACTACGTAATTTCTAAAACATCATGCAAGAAACGTGGTTTCACATCTTACAGTCAAAGTCCTACAAGTTAATTAATACAAGCACACTGAGGTGTAATAGCGGGGGCATACCTTGAAAATTATAACTCCCTCCCACCCCCCCCATCAAAAAAAAAAAGGTAATATTAATTAAACTTAAGAAATAATGAATGCACCATTAAAATGCCATCCAAAGATGTTGACCTAAGACAAAGGTTTCAATGATACACAATACGGTCAAAAAGTTTTCAATCAGTAATATACAGTATGACAACTACATCTTGTAAATTATACCCAATACTGCCGGCAGTCTATCCCTCTAAAGAATATTTGCCCCTTTCATCCCTTCCTAACAATCAGATAATAAAATACAGCACCTATAAATAAGCAAAAAAAAATATATATATATACCGAAATCATCTATTGTTAGTTTAAAGATATGGCAATAAAGGAGTCTAAATTAGCAAACTTGTAGAAGCCATAACTGATAAAACAGCTTATTGAAAAAAGGTGGCAGTAATGCACTCTATGTGTGCACAGGTACTTAAGAAAATACACAGACGTATAAAATTGCACACACGCACACACGCACACTCTCACCCACCTCTATTCTCACGCGTATACACATAGACAACAGGAGGAATCAGAGACAAGTTAGACTTCAGGTTTGTACTTAGACTGCCCTACACTGTGCATAAAAGAACTGTTCCAAGAGGCAGAATGAATGAAGGGTCGATGGATGGTCTGGTCTGGAAGTGAAGAGCAACAACGTTTTGGTGGGAGTGTGGGCCATCTCTACAGGGGTGAGGGCAGAGCCCGGACTGCCACGTTCTCTCCGCTGCAGGGAAGGAAGCTTCCCACGACGGTCAACAGTCCTCAGTGCTTGTGGTGGGAAGAGCGGGAGAGAGAGAGAGAGAGAGTGCGCGTGCGCCAGAGCCTGCCGGGCCCGGGGAGCGGCGGCCCCTGGTGGGGCTCAGTCCATCAGGCGCCCGGGAGAGTGCTGAGAGATGTGCTGCCTTCTGTGCCAAGGGAAGCCTGCTGACCACGCGGGGCGGGACCCCTGTGGCCCCCCCCCCCCCCAAGCTGCCTGCTGCCACCTCGGCGGCCCACTCTTTCCTCCTTCCTTTACACGCTCGCACGTGTGCGGACTCACCAACGCAGACGTAGACACCATAAATTAAAACAGAATGAACGGGGACATGCTACAGTTCTAACTTGTCTCCTAACCTCCGAGATATGAGGTCTGATCAGCGTGCTCTGCGGTTAGAGGTTAAAAAGCAGATTATAAAATACCTAGATTCGGATCTTTTCTTTTTGTCCTGATTTGGCCTAGAATGGAGTGTATTAAACAGACCCTGGCCAGCAAAAGCCCAGAGCCAGTTAAAGCTATGGATCATGTGCACTACATGTCAGGATTCTATTCACGTACAAGAAAACACTACGTCAGCTACCACAAAATCAGATCGTTTCCTGATGTGACTTCTCTTTCTGTTAAAAAATATGTGGAGTAAATGTGTTTTATTTTAATTCAAAGTTTCAAACGAGAAGATTCTTTACTTGAAAATATTTAGGAATCCAAACTAGTGTGTTTAGAGTCGGTTTGACTGTGCAATCTCTTAGTGGCAACTGAACAGCTACAAAAACTTTCTTTTTTTAATTTTTCTGAAAAATCCCCCCTCCCACCCCCCCCCCCTTTTTTTTTCCTGGTTTAAGAAGATAATAGTGTATTATCGCTCTGAAGCCATTAGATGGCAGATAAAAAGCCCCCTTTTAATATGTGGGTTTGATTTTTTTTTTTTTTTTTAAAGCCCACACGAAAGAGGAGGGCGCAAGGCAAAGCTGTAAGAGTTATTCCAGAACCTGTGGAAATCACTTAGGGCAATAAAAAAAAACACTTCAGGGTACAAAAAAGCTCGACTACACATTTCCGTTTTCTTCCTTGAAAACACGACATAGATTGGGCTTAATGCTCCTTTGTTTTCTATATGCACCTTGGCCTATGGCGATTTTGCCCTGTGGCCCGCAGGGCGGTTAAGTGCGCAACACGGTCCAGGCCGCGGAGTCGGCGCCCGCCCCTCTGCCCGGCCCAGCCCTGCCCAGCTCAGCTCGGCTCGGCTCGGCCCAGCTCGGCTCGACCCGGCTCGGTTCGGCCAGACCCGGCTTAGCTCGGCCCGGCCCGGCTCGGCCCGACTCTTGCTCGGCTCGGCTCGGCTCGGCGGGACGGGCGGGCGGCGCCCTCTCAGAACTCCCATTCGATGGGCTCCTCCCGGCTGGCGGCCTTCTCCAGGCGGTGGATTATGCTGTTCAAGTTCGCGGCCTTCTTCTTCCTCAAGGGGTTGTCTCGAGAGTCCCTGGCGCCCGCCGCCTCCGGGAGGCCGAAGAGGCTCTGCAGCGAGCTGGCCCTGCGGGCGGCCGCCGGCGCGCTGGTGCTTGGCAAAGCGGAACTCCTGTCGGCGCCGTCCCGGGCCCGGCAGGGGCCCTCCGCCGGCGGGGCGGCTGAGGTAGCGGCGTCCTCCCCGGCCGCGGGCGCGGCGGCGGCGGCGGCGGCGGCGGCGGGGTTTGGCACGGGCCCCGGGCCGTCGGCGGGGCCCTCGGGCGGCGGCGGCGGCGGCGGAGGGGGGCGGCGGCGGCGGCGCCCGGGGCCGGCCCTCGTCGTCCGCGTCGTCCGGGGCCGGGGCCCCCGAGGGCGGCGGATGCGCCTTCTCCGCCGGCCTGGGCGGCTCCTCCCGCTCCTCCGGGGCCGCGGCCGCGTCGGCCGGCCCTCCCTGAGACTTGGCGGCGGCCGCGGGGCCGCCCGACTCCTCGGCGTCCGCGGCGCTCGGGCCCTCGGCGGCCTCCACGCCGTCGCAGCTGTCGCCCTCCGAGCTGGGCGCGGCTCGGCCGCTTCGGGCCGACGGGGAGTCGCTGGCCCCGGCCTGGCCCTGGCTCCCGGCCTGAATCTCCTCAATGAACAGTTCTCTGCGGATCCGAGACCTGCGAGACACAAGCGGAGCGGCGCCGTGAGCAGGGGGGCGGCCGTGCGCGCGCTCGGAGTCGCGGGGGACCCCTCCCCGGCCGGGCAGGGCGTCACCCCCCACGCCAGGCCCGGGCCTCGCCCCCGCCACCTCCCAAGCTCAGTGCCTTTGCCCGAGTCGCCCCTCGGGGCCAGGGCCAGGCCCCTCTTTTCAGGGAGGATGGCGCGCCAGTGTTACTGGTTCGATGGCACTTTTCCTGCATCTCCTGTCCCACCCCGCCTCCAATCGCGCTGTGAATGGCGCGGCCCATCCTTCGCGCACCCCAGGCCCGGCATGGTGCTAGGTATGCGGTCTTAAATGAGGACTGAACTAACAAATGGAAATGCAGAACGGGCCTGTCCTCCCCGGGACTTTGGGTAGTCGCCCAAAGTGTCTGAGCCACAGGTCAGGGGTCGGGGCCCGGGCAGGGTTCTCCCAGATTACGTTTCAACCAATTCCCTCCTTTCAGAGGAGACCAGGGAAGGGTCACTTTTGAACAAGCAGGAAGGAGACCAGACACGCGCTCCAACACAGCAAGCGTGTTATAATCAAGCTCCCATACTTTGTCGGGTGTGAAGGGAACAAGCTGCACACGGGCCCTGGCCGTCCCTGGTTTGGGACGTCATGAAATGGCTCTTGTTAAGTCTGCTTTTGGGCCTGCGTTTCTCCTTCCACCTTGCCCACTGTACTAGGCTCGATGAGAAGTCTCTCTAGGTGGTTCCAAAGAGCTGAAAAAGCCTCTGATTAATGTGCCAACTGTTAGTGGAAAAGCATCCTCAGGTCAAGTCAGCACTAAGCCCACTGTCTTGCAGAAAGAAACCGGGCCTTGGGCTAGGCATGCATAAAAATATTTTCCCCAGTGAAGGTAACCTGTTTTGAGAGTCCACTATATGCCAGGTCTTGTGTTGGGGGAGGGCAGCGTTGAAGCCACCGGGAATCTGGCTGTAGTTTAGTCCAGTGTATCAGAACCCTGATGGCACTGATGTGTCAACACTTATTTGCTCCCTGCGGAGGACTCTTGTCCGGAGGATGGTTTCTGAGCCAGAGCTTCAGGGTGAGGTCCTAAAGCATCCCCCCCTCCCGAAGTTCCCAGGGGGTAACAGAAGACTTCCCTCCCTCTCTGGGCTCCCACGGGAGCCTATGAAGTGGGAGCCCCTGCCGTCAGGTTCCTGGATGCTGTGCTGTGAGGGCAGGCCTGTCTGCTGCCTTTCAGGCCCCTTGGCAGCCAAGAATGCCAGCCGGGGTGAACACCTAATCCCATCCCACCCTGGCTGGGGAGGAGGGAGGCCAGACAGGCAGACCTGTGGGTTGTAACTCTGAGTCCCAGGGGTAGACTGGCCCCAGAACGGAGCACAGGCTCTGTGGAACCAGGCAAACCTGGGTTTGTAAACTTACTAGCTCTGCAACATGGCAAAAATTCCTGAACCTTTTGGAGCCTCTCCGTATGATCTGAAAATCATGGAGAATAGTTTCTTCCTTGCAGAGATGTTAGGAATAAAATATTAACGCATAATACGGGACACAAAGTAGACCCAGAAAAAAAGGGCACTGTGCTGACCATCCAGCTGCCTTTTGAATGCCACAATCCCCGTTGTAAGTGCTGAGGCTGAGGTCAAGGGGCTGCGGGGCGGGAAGGGACAGCTTCATGCCTGTGGCCTGGCATCCTGGCCGCCCCCCTCCGCAGCTGGGTGAACCCGTGTAACCTCTGTCTGGAAAATGGGGCCAGTAGCACCGCACCCCGCTGCCGATCAGAGGATCCGATGAGACAACACACATGATGCTCCCGGCTCGGTGCCTGGCACACACTCTGTGCTCAGGCGACAGGAGACATCATCTTTCCTCGCCTAGATTTGTCTCCGCGTCTGTGAGGAATATCCTCTTCTGAGCTAGAAACACCAGGTCCCGGGAGCAGAGAGCCATGTAAGGCGAGGTCTGCAGGGCGCCACGGTATTTAGGGTTCAGAAGAGTTTCTACTGGGGGACCTGTTCTTCCGGGAGGAGACCAGGTGTCCTGTGACACCCTGTTCCGGCATTCCTGGCCCTGTTCCCAGGTAAATGGTCACCCTAAGATACTTCTAATTCCTTGAGGGTGAAATGGTAAGAGGAAGCAAAGTTTTACTCTCTTGATGGGGGTGAAAATCGATCTCCAACCCCCCCCCCCCCCCGCCCCACCACTATTCCCTGTGGGTTCCCGTGGGCAGGAGAAAAAAAAAGTCAACTTCTCCTGTTTAATTAACTCCTGCAGAATATGAGAGACATCTCCTCCCTTAGGAACTCAGTGTGTGTGTCAGGGGCCTGGATGGCTCAGTCTGTTAAGTGTCTGACTCTTGGTTTCCGCTCAGGTCACGATCTCCTGGTTTGTGGGTTCGAGCCCTGTGTCCGGCTCTGTGCTGATAATGTGGAGCCTGCTTGGGATTCTCTCTCTCTGCCCCTCCCCTGCGTGCTCTCTCTCTCTCTCTCAAAATAAATCAGCATTTTAAGAAACAAGGAAAGGAACTCTGTGCATGTGTGCTAAGTGCTGCTGTGTGCCAGTTCTTGTAAGAAGCTCTGGGGTCTACCGGGCTGGTCTCTGCTGGAAGCATTTAGTTGGAAGAGCTAAAAGCCATGGAGGGGGTGTGCTCTCCGTCTGAATCTCTGCTCTGCACTCTGCCTCCCGGGTGACCCAAGTGACCTCAGTTCTTGGGGCTTTATGCCAATTCTGAATGACCTGGTGCTCACTTCTCATCTGATCTATTTTGTGGCTTATAAAATTCTTCTCAGTTCTTTTGTCAAGACCCTGCACATCTCCTACCTCTTGCAGAAGATCTTTCTAGATCTCGGCAGCTGAAGTGAATCTCTGCCCCAGGTTCTTCCGTTTGTCGGCCTGGCCAGCTTTGTTACGGTTATTTTTGCAAGAAAACATTTACTGAGCATCCACTCTAGATCTGCATCTGAGCTCATTTCCTAAGTTTTGAGGTTCTCTTCCTCCTTCTCCTCTCTCCCCCTTCTGTCTTTACTTTTGTGGTGTATGGTTGACCCTGCTGCTGTTAAACGCACACATGGGGCGTCTCCACAGTGAGCAGCTGACCACCTGTACTGTGATGGGCGTTACACAGTTGTCAGGAAGGCGAGTGACCAAAGCTAAGAAACCGGGCGAGAGCGTGCCCCGGCCAGGAGGCAGTGACTGTCGTTCAGCTGAGGCCTGTAGGGGAGGGTCTGGGGAACGAGGTGACCCCAGCAGCGCCAGGGGAAATGTTTTGGAGGTGTTTTGGGTAACAGGTGGCAACCTGACCCAGTTAACTCCGCCGTCTCCAGGGTTCCCGTGCTTGCACTGAAGTGGACGTCGCTTGGGGCGCCTGGGTGGCTCAGTCAGTTAAGCGTCCGACTCTGGCTCAGGTCATGATCTCGAGCTTTGTGAGTTCAAACCCCTCAGAGCCTGGAGCCTGCTTTGGATTCTGTGTCGCCCTCTCTCTCTCTCTCTCTGCCTGCCTCCCCCCCCACCATGCTCTGTGTGTCCCTCTCTCAAAAATCAACATTAAAAAAAAAAGCGAACATAGTTGCAAAAGACCTAAAAGAACACATTCGAATGCACCTTTGTGTCTAGAAAGTAAAAATGGGATTGCATAACACCTGGCGGGGAGAGGCTCCGGTGACCCTCTGCCCAGGTTTCCGTTCCTTCTCCTTCATTTCACTTGTTTCCCGCTCTCAGAGCTTCCGTCCAGGTGGAGGGAGCTCCACCATTGCAACTGCTGGCCTCGCTCTGCCTCTGTTCTTATCTCATCTGTAGACCGAGGATGAATAAGCTGGCTGTGCTCAGTTCGTGTACTGTCTTTGTCCTCGCGGGAGCCAGGCCGCGCCCGGGAGGCCGGCTGGGGACGGTGCTGCCATCGTGGCTCCCCTTGCCTGGTTCCAGCGGTCAGGCAGCAGGTCTGTCTGGCTCTCACACTAAGCTACAAATGCCTACTTAGCTTTCACCGGCAATAAAGGTACTGTTTTGGGTCCCATCTAATATTTTCAAAGTCCCCACTTTGTTTAGCACCTGGTGGGAGGGGGGCTGGTTACCAGGGCGGCTTGGGAAGCTGCAGCAGAACCTAACAGCTAAGGCAGGGCCCAGTCCGAGACACCAGTCCCTGTGGTCCCCGGCTGCTTGGGATATACTCTGTTGCCCGACACCTGTCTCAGGTGGGTAACCATGAGGGCTCCGCCCGCACTGGCCACATGCGTGTGCTTGTCCCCTGGGTAGAACCAGGAGCCCCCGACTCAGTTTTGTTGGGCCCTAGAGACAATGATGTTCTGATGACAACCAGCAGTTTGAGACAGTCACTTCAGGGCATTAAACAAGCAGGGATTTCCATCGGGCCACCGGGAAGTCCCGGTTTCTAGCGGCAGGAAGTCTTGGTTGCAGCTACGATCGACATGCATTGTGTGTCGGTGTCATGACCTACTCCAAACATTTTACCCTAGTCGGCTTCATTCTATGGGAGAGCACTAGGCCCTAAGCTGACACGCCTCGGTCAGGTATTTAGCCTGTGTGAGTTTTATGTCTTTCATCTGTAAAATGCAGGTAAGGGGCACCTGAGTGGCTCAGTCGGTTAAGCGTCCGACTCGATTTCGGCTCAGGGCTTGATCTTCTGGTTCGTGGGATGGAGCCCCATGCCGGGCTCTGCAATGACGACGTGCAGCTTGCTTGGGATTCTCTCTCCTCTCTCTCTCTCTCTCTCTCTCTCTCTGCCTCTCCCCTCCTCGTGCACACTCTCTCTCAAAATAAATACTTGGCTCAGTGTCTGGAGATCTGGTAGGTGCTCAATAAATCTCATTAATTTGACTGGATTTAGTTCATTACGAAACAAATCAGGCTGATTTGGAAGACAATGCTGTAAAAGAACCTTTGGGTCTGCACTAAGACATGCTCGCTGCTATGGAACCACGGCCGCCTACACTCTCCCTTACAGTGATCTCGTTTTCCTGGCACAGCAGACAGACGTGGATTGTCCCTAATGACGTGATCCTCCACCTTGGGAGCTAAAATCTCCAACGAAACATAAAAAGCCAAACTAACCGACCCAGCACCAGGCTTTCAGTCCCCAGCCCGCCAGGGCCAGGTCCCCAGCACGTCAGCCCGCTGCACCGTTCGTGGCCCTTCCCTGCGGGACAGATGGGCCGCCTCCCAAGGGCTGAGGGCGCCGAGGGCCGGACCAAGCCGGGACGTACCTATAATTGTGGAACCAGTTGATGACGGTGCTGGTTTTCAAGTTGAGCTGGGTGGCGAGTTCCTCGATGGTTTTTGGTGACGGGTATGGCTTTTGCTGATACGCTCGCTTCAGAGCTTCTTTCTCTTCAGGAGCCAGCACCACGCGGGGTTTCTTCAGCTGGTGCTGGGGCTGCGGGCTGGCGCCCTGGCTGTAGTCGATGCCAACGGAGGGGGGCTCGCAGGGCTGGCTGTCGCTGACCGAGCTGTGCCGCCGCTTCATGTAGGCTGAGGGAGGGAGAGAAGGCGGATTGAGGTGCAGGCCCAGCCGGGAGATGAGCCCGGGCCCCTGACTCCCAAGAGCGCCACGGGGCGCTGCCGGCTCACACTCGTGTGTACGTCGTGGCAGCCGGCCGTTCGGCCCTGCTCTTCCAAGAGCGTCTCGGAACCCCTGGGCCAGAACCGTTCTGAAACCCAGCCCACGTTCGCCAAGCGCCTGCTCTGTGGGAACACGACGTCGCCGGCTGGCCCTGCCTGGCGGCTCAGCGGGGGACGCGGGGAAGCGTACCGGCGACCCCGGGGAAGCGCGGTGAGGGAGATACCAAGGGAGGGAGGTACCCAGCTCAGCCCGGGGAGGGGTCAAGGGAGGCTTCCCAGGAGAGATGGTGTTTAAGCTGGATCTTGAAGGCCAAGGGTGATTAACCAGAAAAAGAGAGGATGAGGTGGGAGGCGGTAGGAGACTGTTCCGGAAAGTGGGACCGGCAGGTGTAAAAAAGAGGGCACAAGGGCACGAGACGGCACAATTCCAGAGTGTGTATGTGTGTGAGCGTGCGCGTGCCCGCGTGCGCCTGGGGTGTGGAGGGGGAGGGAGGAGCCGGAGAGACGGGCAGTGCCGGGGTAGGCTGGACGTTTGGACTTTACCTCAGAGGCAGAGGGAAGGAACGAAAAGGTTTTAGTCGGGAATGGTCTGATCAGCTGCATGCGTTTCGGAAAGGCTGTTCTGGCTGCAGTTTGGAGGATCGAGCGGATGGCAGGGCTGGCAGGAAGGTGCTCCGTTAGGAGGTAAGAATGAAAAAGACCTGAACTGGGGCAGTGGTGGTGGGACTGGAGAAAAGTCCAGAGGGTGTGGAGATGGTAAGGGCCAGAGCTGACAGGACGGTGGGCGGGGGGGGGGGGGGGGGGGGGGGGACTGACGCAGGAGGGGCTGAGGAGGGCGGAGGAGCCCCCGGTCCCAGGCTGGGAAGTGAGGAGGGTGCTCGGGTCTCTGGGTTGGCGCCACGGAAGAAGGGAGAAGACGGTGGCTCGTCTTGGAATTGTGGAGTCGGAGGGGTCTCTGGGTTGCCCACCTGGAGATGGCCTGTGGGCAGTGAGACAGGTAGGTAGGAAGCCCAGAAGAACGGCTGGGCCAGAGAGAGGGATTTTGGACCACAAGAACACAAACTGTGGTCGTGGTCCGTGCCGTCGGTGAGAAAGATGGGGGCTGGGAACGGAACCCTGGGACATCCACAGGCAGAGAGCACCCCCACGAAGAAGCAGCCACGAGGGATCCAGAGATGGGAGGAAAACCAGGAGACAACGGTGGGAGAGAGGATGAGATCTACAGTGTCAGTGCTGCAGTGAGTCTGACAAGGACCCCGGAGACCCTCTGGCTTTAGGAGATAACCAGAGACCGGGGGGAGCAGGCAGAGCAGGGCTGTGGGAGCAGAAGAATCCAGGTGGCTGTAGGCCGAGTACCGAACGGGAGGTGACGAGGTGAAGGCAGTGAGCACGAGTTGCTATTTTAAGACGCCTGAATGTAAAAGAACAGCGAGAGACAGGATAGTTTCTAGAAGGGCCGAGGGTGGATCTGAAGCTGAGAGCGAGCTGATCGTGTTTCCAAGCTGAGGGGCGAGAGCTGGCGGTACAGGTGAGAGAGATGATCGCTGCAGGTGCACCAGAATGGCGTCTGAACAGGACAGGCGGGGAGGGCTGGAGGTACAGACGAGCTTAGAGGGGCTGTGGCAGGGAAGGCTGGTGGCTGGCGTTTTCCTGCTGAAGTAGGAAGGCAGGAGTGATGATCTGAAGTGATGGGAAAGGAAGGAGTCTTGGAGGGGTAGAGGAGAGCGGTGGAGAAAACAGGCAGAGCACGAACCCGAGGTTGGGATCTGCAGGGGGACGGGGAATGGGAAGGCGGGAGAGAGACGGCTGTGTCTGGGACAATGGCAGGAGGAGGTAAGGGTACCAGGTAGCAAAATGATGGGGACAAGGGTGGGAACAGGGATCGGCGGGCCTGGAGGCAGAATGAGCCATGAAACATGAGAGACATGGAAAGACAGAAGGACAGCAGAACGTGGTCAGGGGGTGGGGTGCCTGAATTTAGTCTCTGAGAAGTAGAGTAGTCGTGGGTGACAGCAAGACTTGGGGAAAAGCCCATGGTTAAGGAGATCAAAGAACTTGAGGCCTGGCCCTGGACGGGGTCTGAGGGTCTTAAAACACCCCTGAATGAGGTGGGACGTGGGTATGGAGGAAGGCAGCAATCCAGAGGCCATGGTCTTGAGAAAAAGTCCAGTAGTGCGGGGCGGGGGGGGGCGGCTGGAGGGGGCTCGGCGCTTCAGGGAACATGCACCTGCCCTGGGGGACTTGCCCTTGCCCTTGCTTTTGGGGACAAGCAGGGTCCTTGTGCCCTTGATATGGCTTTTTACTGTGGAAGGACTGCAGGGGGGAGCAGTGGGCAGCAGTGAAGTAAAGGGGACGTGCCTTCAGATTCAAGTTCTCTGTTCTCTCTGTGCTGTTGGGGCTTCATCTGCCCCGTCTGTCCTTATGCATCACCTGTCCCCAGCTATGCTTCAAGTTAAAACCCATTCGGGTTTGAGCCAATAAGTCATCCATAGTGATCTTTCTAGTGGATTAGCTTGGTTGGAATAGAGTCTGCAAATCCTTGAAAACTTCTTAAAACTGATGGAAGATGGGAGGTAATATTATTGAATAGGAGGAGCAGAGTGGCCAACATCTGGGACGGGATCCTCCCACGTATGCGGTGGGAGAGGGGTCATTGCCACCCCTGCGTACAGGGGAAGAAACCGAGGCCCGGAGAAGCGAAATGCTGGGCTTCAGGTCACACAGCTGGTAAGTGACAGGACTGAGGTCTGACCCAAGTCCGTGCTGGGCAGTGCTGCTTGCCTTGAGCTGCCTGATGGTGGCCAGTGCCCCGGCCCCGCAGCACGGGAGCCACCCTTCAGCAGCACTGATGTTCAGGTCTCAAAAAAATGTTACAGGAGAAGACTATGGATTGTCAGGGTCCATCTGTAGCCACCAGGAAGAGATACTGATGAGCTAGCCCACGCTGTACGGGCGCACGTCTGGGGGCTGGTGGCCGTGTGGACAGGTTGGTTCAAGGGCCGTCTCGTGAAGGGACGGAAAGCAGAAGGCAGATCAGGATGGAGACAAAAGTTTATGAAGAAGGAAAAAGAGCAATAAAAGATTGGAGCTAACGGGAGAAGCAGCAAAATCTTTCTGGAAGAGAGGGAAGCATGACGCACGTGCGAACCCCCTAGTCTGGATCACCCGGTGCTCACTTCTTCATAGAGTCCAGCCTGGGAGCATGATGGACTTTCATCTGCTTTAGAGGAACCCAACTTATTTTAAAAACTGTGACATACGGAGCACTTAGGTGTGCTGGTGGTTAAGTTCCGTACATTCTTTCTAATGCTCACAAACCTGAAGGAGGTCATATTACCATCCCCTTTCTACAGATGCAGAAACTTAGACTAAGGAGTTACTTAACTAACTTGCCATTTTGTGACTGACCTAGGACACAGCTGAGAAGGCAAATCTTCCCCAAAGAAAACGAAAATCATACTGTCAGTGGCCAGAAAATGAGCCTGGTAAGCCGGCCGCTGCCACTGGGTGGACGGCCGGTAATCGGCAGAAATCCCAGGGAAGTGCTGTGCTCGGGGTCACCCACTGTGGTGAAGGCTCCTCCAGTGAGCATCCCTACTAGAGGGAGAAGACAGTGGGGCCACAGCCGCTTTTCGGGAACTTGGGACGTGGGGAGGGGCCTGGGCCTGGCTGAAACAGTAACTCCTTCGTAACACAAGATGGCGCCCAGAGCCCGTGCGGAAAGAAGGAGGCCTGTGCCGCCCCCCAGAGATCTACCTGTGGGGGCAAGGGTCCTTTCCCAGTGGCCTAGGAGAAGCACGCCAGGGAGGTAGAACCAGGGCTGTCCCCCTCCTGACACCTGCAGCGACGGGAGGCTGTGCAGGAGGTGGCCTCGGAGGGCCGGCCACAGGGAGGGGTTCCCCAGCACAGGGCGCAGCAGCCTCACGGAGCTCAAGGTGGCAGGCCCCGCCCCTTGACAACGCAGAGAGCTCTAACATTGCTTGGGTGAGCACTGATAAGTGTCGCAACTCGGTGATGGATATATGGGGTTCACGATGCCATTCTACGTCTTTATTTGAAATTTCCCCAAGGGGGAAATGTTAAAAAAACCTTTGGGGGTGATACGGCACCAGGCGTCACATCACGTGCAGCTGCCCAAAGGGTCGCGGCCTATGTCAGAGCCGTGGCCTACACACCGGGAGGCAGGCCAGGGTCCACTGGAGGGCCCTGGGTGGGGTGGAAGGCTGCTGCCTGGGCACAGGGCCCCAGTGTGGCTGATTCTGGACAGAAGGCCGCACAACACACATCTGAGAGCACCAGCTTCAGAGCCTGATGGCCCGTGAGTGCGGGTGCCGGCTCCCTACTTATTAGGCCAGCGGTTGAAAGCAGACAAGTCTCATAACGCGAGGGCCTCATCTCTCCTGGATGATATGCCTACGCTAGACAGAGCTGTGTGGACTGAGTCAAGTTTGGGCACCGCGCCAAACAGGAGGCCCTCAGGACCCAAAGTCTCCGTCCTTAGACAAGGCCTGACCCCACAGAGCTCTGGGAAGAGACGTCAGAGGTGCCTGCTTCCTCCTGGAGCTCCAGCCCTGGCTGGGTGACAACAGTGCCACTAGGCCGGCGGCGAACAGCAGACTGCCTTGGTGAACTCGGGACGCAAGCCTGGGCTTGGTGCCTGGCCCCCGGCTCAGACACGCACGCCTCAGCCACGTGGGTGGGTGGTGCCTCGTTCCCACATCTGAGGGACTCGGGTTCGACCACTCCGTGAGCTCAGGCCACCGTGAGCTCAGGCCACCGTGCCCTCCGCGGGGAGGAGCAGCAGGTACCAGTACAGACCAGGAGACAGAGAAGACATTCCTTGCCACCACCAAGGTGCCCCTGCTTTGGGATTTCTCCCGTGTTGTGGCCTCCGGGGTGCGGGAAGGATGCCGATCAGCATCCGAGAGGGCTCCAGATGCGCACGGAAAGAACAGCCACGCTTGGCCCTCAAGGAGGCTAATCCCACGCAGCCCCACAGCCCATAAAGTAACAGCAAGAGGGATCTGTTCTGGCTGGAATGTGCTCTTCCGGTGACCAGGCGGGGTAACCTTAACGGAGGCACCTGGCTTCTCTGAACGCGGGTTTCCTTATCTACAAATGTGTTTATAAATGAGCTTTCCGATAAGACGGGAGACGGAAGGCCCTGGCTGGTGGTCCACATGCAAGAGACAGAGCTCCCCAGGCGCCCAGCAAGGCAAAGACAAGAAACAAATGGGCCGCCACCGAGTGCTGTGACGCTCGCTTCTTGGTGGCCTGAAACAAGGGCTACGCTGACCGCCAGGGCGACCATGAGGAACTCTCAGAGTGCCCCCCTCAATGCTAAAACGTATTTGGGTTCAGTCGGCTGGGTAGAAAAGTCACAAACCTTCCCAGTCCTCTTAGGTACTCCTCCATTGATAATTGTCAGAAGAGAACCGCCCCCCCCACCCGGCCCTGCCTGAGGGCCCTTCGGCCACAGATCAGTGCCCTTCGCTGCTCTGGGCGAAGGCTTTAGAAGCGACGGCGCGTCTGTACACGAGAAAGCAACGAGCCGGGGCAGGCGCCGGGGCTTACCTTTCTTTTCCATCCGTTTCATGTCCATCAACTTCTCCACGTTGTTGGGGTCATTCAGCCATAGCTGCATCCGGACGAAGGGCTCCCGTCCCTTCAGACTGAGCTTGTGCCAGGGTTTTGGGCGAGCAAGGAGGTCGGAGACGGAGCCTTGGGTGAGCCCCAAGATGGTCTCCCCAAATAAGCGCTGACCTGGCGAGAAAACGGAACGGAGAGAGACGTCACTACAGAGACCCAGGGATCTGGAAGGACAAGGTTAGATGCAGGCACAGGTTGAAAGACCCAGAGTCTGGTCAGCTGGGTCCCGCGTCGGAGCGAGCGCTTGTTAGAAAGCGCTCTTCAGCCAGACTTGTGACGAACTCCACTGGTGACGGAGACAGTATCACTCCCGCGTGCTGCTGGCACACAACGACGTCTCTCGCAAAAAAGCCTTCAGGCTCTGGAGGCACCGAGGCCTGGATGTCACCGGTAGCGCTTATCAGAGGTGGTTAATCCCTCACCCAAGCTCAGGAGGTTAATAGCGCACGGGGAGCCCTCTCTTATACAACCTCAAACCACAGGGCTGTCTGGCTCCTTTCACGATTAGCAAGGTTATCCGGTCTTGCTGAGAAAACAGGCCACTTGACCCAAGGTCACAGCAGGAAAGAGAAGGAGAAAGAGCCCCTTAGCGCCGTTTTTCTGAAAAGCAGGCCATTTCCAATTCTAAAGTCTATTCCCGCAGTCTCAGCTGCCTCTGCTGACTGGAGCTCAAAGGCGATGGCAACCCCTTCCTCGAAGCCTTTTCTCCGAGGCCGTGGTGGGCAGCCCGCTCCCCAGGCCGATCAGAGGGAATTCTGCTCTGGAGAGCACAGCGACACCAGGGCTGCTGGGTTCGTCAGAGGCTTCAAGAGAAAATTTCTCTTCTCTGAGAGCCATTCAGCCTCGGGTGAAGAGGGGCCGGCACTTTTGAAGGCGCAAATGAGAATGCGGCACAACCTGAATGACCAGATGGGTTCGGAACGTGACTAACAGGACTTATTAGGCGGAAATGGAGACTGGGATCAGACAGGCCGGCGCTGGGTACCACACAGAGTAGGGAACACGACACCTGGGTCCCCGAGCGGCAGGGTGACCGCGGATGACAGGCTCATGGGCTCCCGTCTTCGAGAGGGCAACACCACCCCCTGTGCTCCCAGGGCAGGTGTGAGCAACGGTGGAGTACCTCCTTGTAAAAAAGCGGGGCTTCAGGGGCTCCCGGGGGGCTCAGCGAATTAAGCGTCTGACTTCAGTTCAGGTCGTGATCTCACAGTTCGGGAGTTCCAGCCCCGCCTCGGGCTCTGTGCTGTCAGCACAGAGCCCGCTTTGGATCCTCTGTGTCCCTCTGTCTCTGCCCCTCCCCTACTCGCACGCACGCACCCTCTTTCTCTCAAAAATAAACGTTAAGAAAAAAGAGCAGGCCTTCAAGTGGAAGTCTACAGCCCGGAAAGCACTGGATTTGAGATATTATTATTTTTTGTTTCCATCATTTTCACTTAGGGATACATTTACCGATTTCGTAAACCTGTGGTTCCCTGCATTTCAAACTCATAGGGCCTATAAGCGTCCTAAGTCCTCACCAGATTTTTGCTGTGGTAGTTTTAAATAAATTCTATCTAATTCTCATCTGGCAAATGAATCTCATTTACATTCCAAGGAGCTTGGGATGGTCAGGAAAGTGGATATATGTATACACGGCTAGTTACTACTTGCTTGACCCACCCAGTTGTATGGTGGGGGGGATTATTCTTGGAAACCTGTACTGCTTCTAGAGCTTTCGCAGCGGTGGCTCTCAATCATTTTTGGGTCACAGACCCACTTGAGAACCCGAGGGACGCTACCTACCCTCTCCCGATAAAATGTGTGCACGCACATACTCTGCTTATGATTTCCAGAGACTGACCCCCGAACGTCTCAAGATCTCAAGCCAGAGGTTGAGGACGCCTGGGTCTGACAGCTGCATAATTCAGCGGTAATTTGGCCCCCTCAGTCCCCACTCAGAGACCCCCAGCAGGGGAGATGGGCTCTTCCTCGGAGAAGCTAGGACCGGCTAGAGCTACCACTGTGCTGGCTTCTCAGCTCCACGGTGGCGCTGCTCCGGAGCTCTTCCGGAAGTTCCTGCTCTAAGAGGAGGCAGTCATCTCTCTGGAGAAGTTTCACCCCTGAGAGCACTGATTTACGCATCACACGGCATTGGCGGTACATGCCCAACACCGGCTGAAACTCCAGCAAGGATGGAGACACGGACGGGAAGGCCAAGGTGGAGGCTTTCATGCTCGTGATCTCACGACTGCGACCTTGCAACTTAGCAGTGGGCTCACGGCAGAGCTGTCTTCAGCCGCTTGCCCACATTTACAGAAAACGACACTTCCTGTGAGGGGGTGGGCGGCAATAAGATATCGGGCCTGCTTCTATGGACTCGTGATGGGACTGTAAGGTAGGGGAGGACCCAGGTCTAGGAATCCCTGAATATTTCGATCATTGATGAACATATGGGGGCTTCACAGCCATTTCATTTTTGTGAATTAACTTCATTAAAAACGTTCCCAGCTGACACCGCTTCTTCCCTTGTTCTGGTTTGCACAAGCGGTGGGGTAGAGAACCTCAACCAGGCAAGCTGGCCACCTAACCCCCCCACCACACAAACTTCCCCGGACTTCATTGCTCCTTCCTTCTTGTGCTATCCCCTGGGAGAAACAGACACGCAGGGCCCCTCCGCAAATTCCAGCCGCTCTTCGGGGCTGTCTTAACACGCACCGCACACAACACTGTTCCTTCCGTTGACCTTTACACTCGGGAAGTAAGGACAGAGTGTTTGGGGACGGGCTGTTTCCATTCTCTGGGTGTCTACGACCAGGAGAATCCCATCTGGTCAATGCTGTACCATGGGGGCACGGAAGTTTAAAATGACCAAACACTCTTAATATTCCGACAGACAAAGCCACCGCCCGTGTGCCCCAGAGGCTTCAGAGAGAGCTGCCTCGGGTGGGGCACGCGCGAAGCAAAATGGCCTGGGTCTGGGGCTGAGCCCCAGTGAGAGGGGTGGTGAACTCCGTTCCACCGAGGCTACTGCCTCCCAGTGGAGGGCCTGGGGAAGGGAGCCGGCTTCCTGGAGCAGCAGGGAGGACAGTAATAGACTATCAGCTGCCAGGCGCGGTGCGAAGCAATGGCTTCTGCTCATAAGCCCCCGTCGGGCATTGCCGTCCCAGATTTACAGGGGAGGCTCTGAGAGTGGCTTGCTCAGGATCACAGACACAGTCAGAGGAAGAGCCGAGACGTGAACCCCGTCTGTGGATTCTTCCAGTATGCCATCGGGATGCTGCTCCCGCCCGGCAGCACCCGTGAGGACCGGGGAGTTGCACCGGGCATGCCCTGGTCAGGGCGCACGGGCGTTGGCTGAGACGTCCTGGTGGGCGCGCCGGGGAGGGAGCAGGCTGGGACCGACCGCCCTCGGGAGCCCTGGTATTCACAACTGGAGGGTGTTTTATGTCCTTAGCGATGGCTTACAAACGTTTAAACTCACTGGCTGGTCCCTGCACCCATTCTTCCAGAAACCACCAGGAAGCCACCCACCGCCCCCAGCGTGGCAGCCGGGGAGGGCACCTACCGAGGTTGTTGTCTGTCAGCACCTCCTTGACTCTCTTGGTTATGCCGTAGGTGTCCAGCTCGGGAGACATGGCCACCAGCTCTTGAATGCTGAGGGCCGAGTGTCCGGAGAGAGGCAGTGGCGTGGCGGGCTGGGAGTCTGAGGCGGGCGGGTCGCTGGACTCCGGAGGCTTGCCGTCCTTATTCGTCTCAATGGGGGGACAGGGCTGTTGGACCAGTTCGGTCAAACTCTTCACTGATTCGCTAGAGCTCATCGGCGACTCGGGCGCAGGGCTGCAGCTGGCAGAGGTCTTTGGAGTGCTTTCTGTAATGAAAGGACACGAAAATCTGAGGCTGAAAATAGCTGTCTCTCACCATGAGCATTACTTTCCTTACCCAGGAAATACATTAAACGCCTGTGCAAGAAGACAGCATGGCGAGCTATTGGGTGTATGGCCTGAGAGAAACTTCATCTTCTGCATTAAAAAATGAAAAAACAAACAAACAAACAAGAACCCTGAAAACCGCAACAGAAGAAAAACTAGAGGTTTGAACAAAAGGGATCTGAAGGCTTAAGACAAGGGCATCCTGTTGCGAAACTGCTGTCGTATTAACCATGGGCCATCACGGTCATGACGTCTTCCGGCGGGACCCTGTGATTCCAGAATTCAGAAGTCCCTCGGCTAAATTATAATCTGCATCTTATATTCTGTCCCTAATTTTCAGAACAAAATGAACGGGTGGATTATTTTAAATGAGGGCGGCCCACGACGTGTGGTTAGGAAGGCCCCAGAAGAGGAGACCTAAGGCCTCGGCCGCTGGCCCCAGGGGGCCCCCCCCCCCGTGCTGAGTCCTGGGACTCCCTGTGGGTTCTTGCTCTGATCCCAGAGGGCTCCACAGCACCCAGCCTGGAGGGGACCGACAGAAGAGAAGCACTCACTCTGCTCCCTGTCAAACCCCAGGATGTGCTTCTGAAGGCCAAGCTCTGTCACACACGCTGGCACCGGGAGAGATGGGGCCAGAGTGGCAGTCGGGTCTCCACGCTCTCCCTTCTGTCCTGGTCCGGGCGCCCAGTAGGGAGCGCCACCCCGTGCCACCCGTGAAACCCAGCCTCCATCGGAGTCCTAGGATGTCTGGAATGAAGGCTTTGGCCATTTCCTAATTACCAAATACACAGAAAGGCTGTGTCCGGGAGGAAAACGCAGAGTGAGATAGCGCTAAGGTCCTATTCGAGGCAAAGTCAGCTGATGGCTTGGTGTCTTGGGACAGGCTCCCTCTCGCCGCCTCCCATCAAGCCTGGCACGTAGCAAGAGCCCATGTGCCACGTGTGAGGGGCCAGGCCAGGTCCTGTCACTTGGGCTGTATGGCCTCAGAGAGATAAGTCTCAGGAAGCAGGCCCCTCATGGGACATCAGAGCACCTGGGTGGCCCCCAAAACACTCGCTGCCTGATTAGACAAAACGTAACGTGGAGTAGTGACTGAATTTCAATTGGCCATAGAAGTGGAGTGTCCTTTGCTGGACAGGTCACATCCAAGATAGCGACCTGGATCAGACGCAGGGTAACGACCTATTCTGAACTCAACGAGACGGGAGATGTATTCTGAATACAAGGGATGTTTTGTGTGAATACCTAGAAAAAATCCCAAATGAAACAACTTCAATTCAACCAGTGAACCTGTTCATTATCCTAAACAGGACGAGGGTTCCACCATCACATAAACCTGTGTCCTCAACCCGGAAATTCTGGTTTAAAAAAAAAAACCAAACACAAAACAACCCGCTGGTTTGTAAAAGATGTAAAAGAGCTAGACGTAAACAGCGGAAATGATCCATATCAATCTTGAAGGCAATATGAATCCTACAAATCGGATTTCTTCTCTCTGCTCACCTCCGGGTCATCGTACAACTGGATATAAAACCCAGCAAATGTTATTTTTGTGTCTGAAGCAGCAAAGAAATTGTACTGTAAATTTGCCCCGATCCACCCATGCGAGGGACCGATGTGGCAGACCATCCATCTTGCTCACTGCACACTGTCCAGGACGGCATGAGTCCCCACATGATAAACAGATTCCTTCTCAGGTTTGTGTCCTGTAACCCACAGCAAGGTCAAAAGCACGGCTGCCTGGCTAACAAACCGCACGGTGCCACCGCCTGGTGCTTCCCCTGTTTTGTCTGGTGCCGGCCGAGACCGAGCTCCCGAATCCCCGGACGGCGGCGCGTTTCTTTCTCGCAGGCATTCCCGGCCAGTACTCGTGGGGATTTTTGCCACGCAGAAGCCCTGAGAGAACCGAACAGAGGCACTGGCCGCACGTTACTGGAGTCCCTCTGCGCTCCCAGCCATGGCTGCAGACAAAGGCAAGGCCCTCAAGATCAAACCCCGCCCCCCCACCCCCGAGCTGGGCCTGGAAATGTACCGGGAAAGTGCCGCTGGGCGGGTTTGCATTGGATCTCCACTCTGTGTCGAAACTGCAACCGACAACTCGAAGCGGAGTGCTCTTTCCGGGGGACGACGATTCACGGACCGACACGTGCACACACACGCCACTGCGCTCTCGGGTCACGGAAAGCAGATTGGGCCCACGTGTTTGGCTAGGCACGGACAGATGCAATGGCAAATGGCCCCGTGGGAGACGCCACAAATCCTCACGCAGAGAGCATCACGTTGGAAAGGGAGTCATTTCTTTAGAAAGCTGTTTCCAGGAAGCCCTACGCTCCAGCGGCCGGACCGGCACCACAGCGGCTAATTAACCAGAACCAAGCCCGTTTTGGTGGGAGCATCACAGAGACAGGCTCTAGAGCCCCTGGCAAGGTGGCCCGGCCCCTGGGTGCAGGAAGGACAGGTGGTTGCCTGTCCTTGATCATCTTGACAGAATAAGAAACGTTGTCAACAGAAGAGGATAGTACTTTTTTTTGTTTGTTTTCCCCCAAATCACCAAATGGAGGCCTCTGACTAAAACAATACTTTTTTTTTTTGAGAGAGAGAGAGAGAGAGAGACAGAGCACGAGCAGGGGAGGGGCAAAGAGAGAGGGAGATACAGAATCCGAAGCAGCTCCGGGCTCTAGGCTGTCAGCACAGGGCCTGAATCGGGGCTCGAGCCCACAAACCAGGAGATCATGACCTGAGCCGAAGTCGGACGCTTCACCGACTGAGACACCCAGGCGCCCCTAAACCAATACTTTCTTGAAGGAATAAGGTTTTCTTCCACTCCACGTAATTACAAGTAATTTAGAAAACAAAAAAAGGAGGAGTCCTGGGCTTGGCATTAAGATACGAACTTGGGGGTAGGGCTACCTCTGTTAGCCAGCTGTTTTAACATGAGTGGGATTCTCAACTTCTTGGAACATCCTGGTTTCCTCATCTGGAAAATGCAGACAGCGTTGTAGTGAGGAATGAACCTGGCACATGGTTAGTGCTAAGAAACAAAACCCAAGTTGGATGTTTTGTTTTGTTTTTTTTTTTTTCTTTTCAAAGCAGTTATTAGGGGCATCGATCGGGCTGGCTCCTTTGGAAAAGCACGTGACTCTTCATCTTGGAATTTTGAGTTCAAGCCCCACACTGGGTATAGAGATTACTTAGAAATAAAAGCTTTAGGAAAAAAAAAAACAAAAGCAGTTATTAAATTGTATTGAAATACATTTGTTTATATAAAGGGAACCTACGTTCAGTATAAATCTCCTCCTGATTACTGCTGTTTCTTCCACAGTTCCTGGTGGATACCATGGAGATAACATTCTGGCAGAGGTAAGACTGTAGGGGCATAAAGCAGATCAGGGTGGCGGGCAGGACTAGACTACAAAGGGGTCCCAGGGAATTCTGGGGGGGGGGGTGGGGATGATGGGATTCTTCTGTGTCTTGATTGCCAGAACTCACGGGACACTTCCATGAGCCAAGAGTGAATTCTGCTGTATGTAAATTACACTTTGGCACCAAGTTGCTGAGGACAAAGTTCTGGAAAGAATGAGATGTCATTCCCTTCATTCTTTCACCCGCTCCATAATCTGCTGAGTCAGGCCACTGGGCATATGGTGGTCACCTGGTCAGAGGTGGTCCTGCCCCCTTGGGGCTCATGCCTAGTGGGGAGACGGCCATTCGACAGAAGTACCTAAAGGGCAGTGGGGGTTCTGAGGTAGGACAGGGGGCAGTGGGCAGGCAGGGGACACTGATGTGGCATGAAGATCAGAGAGGTCCCCCGGGAGGGGGATGCCTCAGGTGCGCTTCAGGCACGAGCAGGAGTTAGCCAGGTGAGTCGCGAGAGGCAGAAGTGGCAAGGGAGGTGTAGACTACTCTGGACATCTGGTGGGCTGAGGCACGAGTGAAATGTCGTGTGGCAAGAATATGAAGCAAAGAGAGGCCCCCTGAGGCTGGCCGGTGCAGGGGCTTTGAACGGGCCCCGATGTCTGCTGTGACCCTCACGCACTTGGGAGCCAGGGCAAGGTCTGTTAGAAAGTGGGCCTACCCTTCACCCCAGCGGTGCTTCTCTTCTGGGGACTCAGAGCGGTCACCAGGATGTGTATTGAGGCCTCATGTGGAAGAACACAAGACTGGGAACAGGGTCCGTCGCTGGGAGACCGGGTCTCCAGATTGTGGCATGTTGATACAACATACTGCGTGCTATGTAAGCAGCGGCGAGGACGTCAGGGCTGGGGCCACACATACCGGCACCCGGGGTATGCTGGGGGAGCCCACAAAGCAAGGGACAGAATGAAACGGAGCGTAACGTTTGCGTACGTTGAGGGCCCATACGTACTTTACGTTTTGCATGGCTACGTAGATACGTAGAGGCGAGGATTTAAAATCATGCATGGAAACTGGGGCGCTTGGGTGGCTCACCCGGTTGAGCGTCCGACTTTAGCTCAGGGTCATGATCTCACTGCTTGTAGGTTCGAGTCCCGCGTCAGGCTCTGTGCTGACAGCTCAGAGCCCGCTTCAGATTCTGTATCTCCCTCTCTCTCTCTGCCCCCCCCCCCCCCCGAGCATGCTCTGTCTCTGCCTCTCAAAGATGAATAAACATTAAAAAAATTTAAGGAATAAAATAAATAAAATCATGCACAGGAACGATAAACAGCAAATCCAGGAGGGGTGGCCTTCAAGGACCAATGAGATTAGGGGGAGGGATTCAACTCTATCTTTGAGGTTTTGTTTCTCTTACAAATAAAGGATTGGATGGTGGCCAAATGGTAAGGGTAAAGTTGGGTGTTGGAACATGGGTGCTTACTGCGTTATTCTGGGATTTTAAATATCACAGGCCTAATGTCAAAAAATAAGAAACCAATTCAGCTCCCTATTGCTTCAGAGGGGGAGAATGAACTTGCGAGCAGTGAGGCTGGGGCCTGGGGCCTTGTGGAGGCTGCAGTGCTGTAGGGGGAGAGCGGGTGCTGGCCCGCAAAGCAGACAGGCAGTGGGGTGGGGAGAAATATCTAGGTCCAAGACAGATGGAGGGGCTGATATGGGGAGTGGATGGAGGAAGAGGGAAGAAACAGGGGTGCTTTCCACGGTGGGGTCTGGGTACCTGGACAGAGTGCTATTCACTCTGGTGAGTGCCTTAACAGCAGGAGCCTTAACAGCAGGAGCACCTTGGGGTGGGGTGGGGTGGGGTGGGAGTGAGACCGTATTAAGAAGGCTTATGTTACCATCATTTGTAAAGAGCAGCTACCACTGAAGCTAACATCATTTCTCATGCACTCCCCGTGTGCCAGGCTCTGGGCTAAGGCTCACGAGAATCACCGACTGCACTCCTCGAAAGGACCAGAAGGGACATCCATGTTCCTCTTTTCACAGATATAAGACGTCACGTTCAGCGACACAGCTGGGAACCAGTCTGTATTCATAATAGGCCACCTATATCGTGGGGCCATGCCTGCACCCGCGTGTCCTTTCGTGGCAGAAGAACCGGGCCTGCCTTCCAGGACACAGTTGCTCTGCGATCCGTGTCAACATGCGCGAGTCTCAGAAACTCGCGGTCAGGGCCAAAAAGCCAACCCACTACCGGGGTGAGGGAAGGGAACCAAAATGTAATTAGCAGCGAGAGAAGGGCGTTTACACCCGGCTGCATCAAATTCTCCTGATGGCCCCGCGATGGGAATATAAATCCTGCAACTCCAGGTAGGGAAACTGAGGCTCAGACCGGCAACATGAGTTGTCCAGACCACGTTGGATGGAGAAGGATCCGAACCAGATTGAGAGAAGAAACTCTCCACATTTCCACTGTCCTTTGTCTGGCAATTACGGAAGTATAAGCATAGGCATGCTTTCATTCATTCATTCATTTGCTCGCTTGCTCGCTCGCTCAAGCATTCTGAAAGCACCCACTCTGTGTCATGCACTCCGCTGGCACTGGGGATAAGTGAGAATCAGACACCCATCTTGCTTTCAAGGCATCTATAGCCAGGAGGGCGGGGACAATCGGAAATGGGTCGTCTGCATATTTGAAAAGCCCAGCCACAGAGTTCACGTATCCAATTTTGACAGCAATAGTAAGGTGTTACATTAAAAAGTGATCCATGTGGATTAGGGTTTTTTTTTTTTTTTTTTTTTTTCTTTTTTGCAAGGCTTCGAATCTTACACAAGAGTAGCTTGTAAGATTACAAGAAAGAAACAGAAAGCAGAGACAGTGACGCGAGCCCCTATGAAACACATGAGGCATTCAGGAACTATAAAAGGATTATGAAAAATATTATATTCCAAAAACAGCAGGCAAACAACAGCTGCCTTAAGTTTCCCATACAAGCCAACTGAAAATCCTCGCCCGCCATGATTTCCAGAGACAAATCTCTCTGCAGTTTATCCGATCCACTGTTTAAATTTCCATACCCAGCCCTCTATCTGCAGTAATAATAACCCAAATTCCATTTAGTGTTCATTTGAGCAGTCAGGATAAAGTCGTTTCTTATTATCTCCCCACTGTGTAAAAAACAGCTTGAAGGTAGGAAGTCAGCAAGCATTTTCACCAAAAAGTAATTATTGTAAGTGACATTTTTACTGCTGGCATGCCATAAGGCGAACTGTGCATTCAGAAGGACAAGTTGCTGAAACAAAATGACAGGGTACTCTGTGACATTCTGACAAGAACCCAAACATTATTTAACTGGTGGCCGGTCTGATGCACTACTTTTCATTATGTCCATAGTTTAGGCTTTGAGCCCCTGCCAAGCCAGGAGATTCCAAGTGACTACAAAGACAGACAAGTATGGAAAGATGGGAGAGCGGAGGGAGAAGATGGGGGGGGGGGAGAGGTTGGCCAAACGGAGCCGGGGTGCAGCGTGGTTGTGGTCCGGCACGTGGAAATGTGAGCAAGAGGGAGTCAAGGAGAAGATACAAGGGGGGTGTGGGGGAGAGGCAGAGAGTGGAAGCCAGGGGGGGGACAGCAGCCTCGGCAGCTGCGGCCGCACAGTGGGGCGAGGACGTGCAGAAGGTTCTGGAGTGCCCGGTGCCGGCACCCTGGGTCCAGCGGGAGCTCTGGTGGCCTGGAAGGACCCTGCCCGGCTGTAGGCCCTCCTGGCTGACGGCGCCGACAGCCTCCAAGGCCACAATAGCGTGACCACTGGTCTGCAACACTTCTCAGTGGAGTTCGGATGTGGGTTGTGTGACGGAGCCACTGCACCCGAGCCGAAGCGTGGGGACTCCTCACTTTCCTCCAAGGGACGCACCACCCCTCTGAACAGCAAGGCTCATTTGCCCTCCTGTGTTTAGCCAGAAATCGACCAGGCCTGCACCACACCTCTTAGGATGTCCCCGACGCCACGCCCTGTCCCAGCGGCAGGGGGCGGCGTAGACGGGCTCCTCAGCCCCGATCCCTGCCTCGGGGGCTCACAGCAGACGCTCGTGGCCCCTCAGGACTACCGCCGACTTCTCCGGGCCAGCAGAAAACGTGGAGTTGTTTGTTTTTGAGTATGAGCAGCCTTTTGATGGATTAGCACGGGCTTGAAACCAAATACATGGATACTTGAATAGATGACAGAGCTTTCCACACGCGTCCTACCACGTCCCTGGACATTTTCTACCGAGAAAGAACCGGAAGTAATCTAACCACATGCTAACCACATCCATGCTACAAAACAGCCTTCCTTCTGAGGGCCGAGGCCTGCGTCTGATACCCCAGGGGAGTAAGTAACCCATTCCCGAGGGTCTCCCCCACCCACAGGAAGGTCCATTCCCAAACAGGTGGTGGCATCGAGCATCAGCACACAGTGTCCCCTCCTTGGGCTGGCAACACGCTTCGGCCCCAAGCCAACCTTGCCTTATATCGCTGAAACTCCCAGCAAACCTGCCAAATCCTTTGTTTTTTTCCAATGGCAGAAAGGAGTAACCGGAGGAAGGTTTGGGGCAGGAACCCCTGGGGAGGACCCAGGAAAGGAAAGTGTCTCCGTCGGTCCTGGTTTCTTCTGGAATAGGGAACATCGGTGCTTTCTCTCCCACAAACCCGGATCCTACTGGGTCGCGCTGGCCAGGATAGAAGCGAGGGTGGGAAAAGACAGCAGCCCCAGCACGCGGCGGGTACTGAGCTGCGTGTGTGAACACAACATTTCTAATGCCTGCCTAAGGAACTCTTACAGTGACATTAAAGCCCACATCCTTTACTTGTTAACTGAGAAAACTAAAACAACTAAAATAAAATAGAAGCAAGGTTATTTAACTTGAGCCATGTAGAGCTTACCTCCCCAAACTTGATTTCTAGGCCACTTGAAGAGAGGGCCTGGGCTTTCCATTCAATGAGGGGGCCCTCTAAGTGCCAGGCAGGGCGCTAGGGGACGGGGGCACGGTCGTGAGCCAGGAAGACTTCATTAAGCAAGTCACGGTCACAAAGACCCTGAGACGAGGGCGGGACGGGGACGCTTGGGGGCACCGTGACCCCGAAACTGAGGCTGGGTGGGTGTGGAGGGGAGGCCGCGGTGTGCCAAGGCCTGGGTGGAGAAGAGATGGGGGCCGGGTCACACACTAAGAAGGTGGGACCCTAGGGAAGGGCATGAAGCAGGGAAGGGAGTGTCCCAGCCGGAAGTGCCATCTGGGACGATGGCTCTGAGGCTTGGGCCAGGGTGGGGACTGAGGGAACGGAAAGAAAAAAATTCTGCGAGACACTTAGGAAACAGAAACTGTGTGTGTGTGTGCACGTGTGCATCTGTGCGCACACACACGAGTGTGTGTCTGGGAGGGTGCGTAAGAGGGAGAGAAGGACCGAGAAGGGCTGCCAAGGTTTGGCTCAGATGACCAGGGTTACAGGCTTGCTGTTCACCGAAAGGAGCAGTCCTGGGGAGACAAGGCTGAGTTCAAGGTTGGGTGCATTTCACTGGAGGTGGCCCTGAGTTCTTGGGTCTGGTGGTGGCGGTCCACCTGCGGTGGGAGGAGTTGGGAGGCAGACGGTCGCTGCACACGCGGGTGCGGGAGATGCTGGCCTCTGTGACCGCTGCCTCGCGGTCACCCAGAGACCTGCGGATGATCGGCTCCTCCCGTCCGACACAGTCCTGTGCCTGCCTCATTCTCCAGACTGTTTTTCACTCTCTTTTCTCCCCACACTGGGGAAGCACACGGGGGAGAGACGTTCTCAGCAACCCTGGGCTGACCCAGCTGTGGCAGAGCCAGGGCGGGCTTGGCGGAAAATTCGGGGCACCTGTCCGCCCTCTCCCAGGGATCCTCGTATTTGTGGTGCACGTTGTACAAGCTCTTGAGGAAACACGCACATCAAAAGCAGAGTCTGGGAATTCAGTTCAAAATTAAAAACCCTTCTTGAATCACGATTCGCCTTTTGCAGTGAACTTGGTCTGGCGAAAGTTTGCACTGGGCGACACAGTTGGCCCTGCTTCGGAGCTCGGTGATCTCCCGGCTTCCAGCTTTTCTGCAGATCTATACTGATTTAGAAATAATGCTTTCAAATTACCTTCAATAACCTTATTACCGAACCAGCTGTGTGTATGAACACTTATCAATGCGTCCCTGTGCATTAAGAGAAAATGTATGTCATACAAACAGTCTAAATATATATTACTGAGATGGGAAAAAACAAACCCTCTAGTTAAATTGCTTTGCTGTAATCAAAGATTAATCACTCTGAGCGCGTGTGAGTGTGTGTGCCCGCGTCCTCGCTTCTTCTCCAGGGTTCCGTTTCTGGCTTTGGGCAAACCTGCCCATCCTTCACCGATATTCATATTCTCCGGCAGACCGGTCACACCGCTGTTCCGAGGGTGGAATTAGTTTTCCCGGATTTCTGAGAGTTGGAGGTGGTTTTGGATATTGGTTTATTGCTGCGGCTTCTAGGCCTGCAGCTCAGAAACCCTCCTTTCCCCAGGCACATGGTGGACAGCAGGCTTCGAAGCGTCCATATGTGCAGAGGCGCTAAGCGCCTGCCCCGAGAGCAGCCTGTCCCTGCTCAGTAACACTGCCAGGCAGCCTGGCATGTGGGTAATGATGTTTGGGCTGTGACGGAATGTTCCTCAGAGGATCCAGGGCCGATGGCAGGCGCCAAATGTGACGGTGTGGCGGGCCGGGACCCGGCTTTCCAACAGCACGCAGGTGGGTGAATGGGTCTGGCCCCACACGGGCACCGGGCCGTGCCGAGCAGAACCAGTAACGTCTCGTCGTACACGACGGTATTAGAAAAGCTATTAAGGTACGTTATTTTACACATCCTCCTAATCTCTCCATACTGCTTTACTTAATTTGTGATGAAATTGTTGAGAAAGGGTACTTAATGTAGGACAGTCAGTAAAAGTAATTTATCATCTTCCCGCTTCGGTGCTCACGTTATCAGCGAACTCATTTTCTGCATGCATCATGCAATCAGCCTATTATTTGCATATTAATCAGGCAGTGGACCATGAAAGAACTGTATCCCAGCCAAACGCCGCACTATCTCAGGAGAAACACTCCGTAATTATCATACATCAGTGTTATGATGTGGTAATTGATTATAACATCTTTCTGCTGCCCCTGGGGAGCCCCTCTGCTCACCCAGCTCCAGGCACTCTGGACAGATTGTTCTTTTCCTCCCCAAAACCGAGTCACCGCTGCTGTTTTCGCCGACTGCTATTTCCGTGGAGTATCGATTCTCCCTTTCAATTTTGGGAGGTATTTAAACCACGTGGAACGCAACTGACCGTAACTCATGGACGAGCAGGTCTAGCCAAGAGGAAGGCACGTCCCTCTGGACTCCGTGTTCTCTCTGTCTCTCTCTTTCTCCTCCCTCAGCTTTTGGCTTTGGAGGTGCTGCCGAAGCTTCCAAGAAAGTTTCCTTATCAGACAAAATGCCCCAACTTCAGTCCCTCCTTGTTGCAAAGTTGGTACAAAGGCAGTTCGGCTGCTTTATTTAAGTGCCAAATGACAGACTAATTTTGGTCCTCTCATAAAGGACAAACCCAACATCTGCCAATTCAGACTCAGACTATATTTGGGAATCCAGTTCCAAAGGGAAGAGCAAAACACAAAATCAAGATGAAGCTGGTGATGGAGCCTCCTGGTTTGCTCTGTATCGGAGCCCCCCCTCCTCACTTCTCGTGCAGACCCTGAGCGTGGCCCAGGGGCCAGTCGTAAGGGGCTGGGGCTCGGGTCCCTGGCTGGCTCAGGGCTCCCAGCAGGGAGAGGGCCAGACAGCTGAAGGGCAGGGCTATCCTTCAGGAAGGGAAAGGGCCCTGCACCACTGTGTGTATTTTCCGTGCATGTAGACGGGAAGGGTTTCAAAGCAGCACCGACCTGTATCCCCGGCTGGATGGATTATATATGTTCCATTGCAAACTGCATAAAGTCGGGTCCGGCTCTGCCACTGATTTGTCGCTGGCTTCTCTCCTCTTCTCCTGCCCAACTCCTGGCTGAAATACAAGGGACGCGTCCCGGGGTAATGGAGGGATCTGCTTTTCCTATTGTTTCTTTAGTCTTGGATCTGCTTTTCTGTATTTATTCAAATTTATAATTTGGATCCAGTTTTGTTTCTGGTTTTGAAATGCGGCCTTGGCTTCTCTCTGAGCATGTCGTTCCAGGCACCAACCCTTTACCCACTGGGGGGGCACAGAGCCCTCGGGGCTGAGCGACAGCTCGCCTGGGCCCAGTTCCATGGCAGTAGGGCCGCTGGCCTCAGGACCACGGTCGCTTTTTCCGTCTTCTTGACTGAGGGCAAATCACCGCTCATCTCTGAGCCTTGGTTTTCTCCATCCGTAAGATGGGGGAAATCACTTCCCCTTACTGATGGAGGATTAAAGGTATCAGCTCTGTGCAGGGCACATAAAAGATACGAATACGCGAGTTTTCTCCTTTCAGGCCTGAAAATCACCTGAGGATAGATACGCATGTCAGCTCCTTCGTCTTTCCCTGGAACCAAACCACTGAAAGCCCAAGTCCTCATTTGCTCCTACGACCTACTTTTGCTCCTTGCGCCGAATGCCCAACGTACTGTAAATTCTGATTTCCGAAGAAAGCCGAAAGGGGCGAGAAGGGAGACGTGTCCAGAGGCCCGTGACGAGGCTCCGCACGGGCTTTCTCTCAAAGGCGATTTGGGCGGTGCCCGCACGGAGGTCCAGGCAGAGTAACCAAGGGAACCTGAGCGGGACGGCACGGCTCACCCGTGCCGACGGTCGGTCACCCCTATATCCCGGCAGCGTGGCCGGGTTCCACGCCGCTCGGCCCCAGATGGCATGAGTGATAGAACCTGCAGCCTTTACTCTGGAAGCTCAGGATTTGGGGTCAACTTTACAGGATGGTAGACGGGCAGGCAGCTTCCAAAGACCGATGGCAGTTCCGAGGAGCCGGGAGTCTGGAGAGCTGCCCGCGGCTTCCCCTGCAGCAGACCCTGGCTGCCGGCTTCCACCCGGTGATGTTCGCGCCTGACGAGCTCCACCCCAGGAGCGAGCGGCTGGACTGCTTTCCTGTTTGAAAGCGGGAGGCCTGACGTTCTGTGTGTGCACATATATCATTCACGTATACGCGGGGCAACGTGTAACGGAAGTGTAGCAGCAGAAGTAAATGTTCCAGCGGCGGCCCCTGTTCTTTTTATTTCCTTTTAAACAGAGTTTGAATCTTTTTTAAGTTTATATATTTTGAGAGTGAGAGAGAGAGAGGGAGAGGGAGACAGCATGAGTGGGGGAGGGGCAGAGAGAGAGAGAGAGAGAGAGAGAATATCCCAAGCAGGCTCCACACTGTGGGTGCAGAGCCCAATGCGGGGCTTGAACTCGCGAACCGTGAGATCGTGGTCCGAGCCAGTATCAAAAGTTGGTCGCTGAACCGAATGAGCCACCCAGGTGCCCCCAGAGGGCCCGGTTCTGAAAAGCTTTTGTACACAAAGTCATTTAAAGCTCCCAACAGCCTGGGAGACAGGTCCTGTATTTGCCCCATTTTACAGAAGAAGAGTCTGAGACAGAGAAGTCGGGGCACTTGCCCAAGGCCGCACCGTCGCTAGGCGGCAGAGGCCGGACGAGCCCTCGGCAGTCGGCTGAGCCCGCTGCGCACACGGCCGCTGACACGCACTCAAGGCTGGTCACTGCAGGGCAGTTGCTTACGTTTTGCTGTTGAAATCAATGGAAATATTTCTCACCAGTGACTGGTTAAATAAGATACCGTATATCCAGATATGGGACTTCCCTATAGCTGTAAAAAGAGGAGAAGATTCTTTGCGTACTGGGCTAAGAAGTACCTGCGACATATTGCTGCTTGAGGAGAGTAAGACACGGCACCTGGACGCCTGCAGGCTTCCTTCTGTGCAGAACAGTATCTAGTTACAGGGACCGTCTGCAGGAAACGGGATAGACAGTCTCCGGGGAGGGCGGCTGGAAGACGGGGGTTTTGGGAGGGTGGGCAACTCATTATTTTTCTCAATTAAACGTTTACTTATTTTTTTTGAAACATTTTGTTTTTAAATTCTTTTTAACGTTCATCTATCTTTGAGAGACAGAGAGAGAGCACGAGCACGGGAGGAGCAGAGACAGAGGCAGACACGGAATCCCAAGCCCGCTCCAGGCTCCGAGCTGTCAGCACAGAACCCAACATGGGGCTCGAACCCACGAACCACGAGATCATGACCTGAGCCAAAGTCCGACGCTCAACCGACTGAGCCACCCAGGTGCCCCAATGTTTACTTATTTTTCAGACAGAGCGTGTGTGAGCACAGGAGAAACAGAGAGCGTGACGTGGGGCCTGAACTCAAGAACCATGAGGGCACGACAAGAGCCGAAGTCAGACGCTTCACCAGTGGAGATCAACTCATTTTTAAAAAAGGGGTGTAAACTCTTTGAAAGCTTGCATTTTATAATCATGGTGTACACTTCATTTATTCAAGAAAACCCCACAAATCATAATTTTTAACCAAGTCAAATCTCTTACCCTGAGTTGCTCTCTCTCTGTCTCTTTTTTGGAGAGGTAATGGTGGCAAATCCCACTCTAGGAACAGAGACTTTGGGGGCTGATTTACAAAGGAGCAGTCTTTCCCAGGAACGGTGAGGCTGACGTCTGCTGCCTGAGAGCGAACCCCATGCGGGGCCTGTAGGTACAGTGTGCTCCGGGTGAAGGCAGGCGGGCCGGGCCTCCACTCTCCCCCTGCCCTCCTACATTAACATTGCAGTGGGGGCTGCTTCCGGGTCACATGGCCAGACCCCCGTGGTGAATTCCCACAAAGCGGCGAGTGCACACGCACTAGGGGGAGGTGACAACAAGTCCCATTTCGAGGGGGCTCAAGAGAGGGCCTCCTCCTGTCCTGTGGCATGGCCGAGGCCCCTCCTGCATTTGCTGTGCCCGGCCTGCATCTCATCATTCTTGAAGGGTTAGCTCTAGAATGCCCAAACCCCTTGTCACCTGAGCTCAGCTGAGATAAGGCTGACAATTTTTGAAAGACATTAATTAGAAGGCAATTCACAGAGCACAGTTTCCTAGACCGTCTGGGCTGGCACAGGGGATATCTCGCTCTTGGCAGAGCAAGTTACTCCACTGCACCCAAGGTGAGGAAGGAACTTTCTAGGCCCTGGTGGGACATTCCCTAAGCCCTGCCTCAGCTGAGGGCCCCAGGCCTGGTGGCTCTGGGGCACGTGCTCCTCGGGCTCACAGCCTCCTCAGCCTACCCTGTTTGAACAAGGCCCTTCCCCATACGGGGCCAAATGACCTTTGGGCTTTGGGCCATCATCGTCCACGTCCTCTCCCTCTCTGCCTCTGAGCCCCCTAAGGCTATCCTGTAGCCCTGGCCAATTTCTTCTTGAACTGTTCCCCCTCCCCCGCTGCGCATATTCAGCCACTGCTAATGCCATCTCAGTGCCCTGCATCCTGGAGGCTATGCCACTGGCCGAGTCTCAACCCCTCACCTGCCCCTCCCACGGTCCAGTGGCGGGAAGTTCTTTCCTGCTTATTTCCTGGCTCCCTGTGGTCCAGCGGCTCAGCTCTGAGGTCAGGAGTTTCTTCCCTCCATCCTCTGATCTCTTCGGACGGGGTGGGTGAGAACTCAGGAGGGCTGTGCCACCGATCACGGGCCTCAGCCCCCCTCCTCTCAAGAAAGAGCCACCGGGGGGGGGGGGTAGGGGTGAGGAGAAGCACTTTGGTAGGAGAGGCAGCAGGTACACATCGCAGGCCCAACACCACCGGGGAGGGGGCGGGGCAGGTCGCCGAGGTCCCCCTGAAAGAGCACGGGGCCTCCCTTCTGTCCCACCGTCCACACTTTTCTTCTTCTTCTTCTTTTTTTTTAAGTTTATTTATTTATTTTGAGAGACAGAGAGAGTGAGTAGGTGAGGGGCAGAGAGAGAGGGGGAGAGAGAGAGAGAATCCCAAGCAGGCCCTGCACTGTCAGCAAAAGGAGCCGGATGCGGAGCTCGAACTCACGAACCGTGAGATCATGACCTGAGACAAAGCCAAGAGTCGGATGTTTAACTGACTGAGCCCCCCAGGCGCCCGCACACTTTTCTTCTTACCACACAAGCCTCAAGGCAGCACAGCCAACGGTAGACTACACACAGGAAAGACCAAATGCTCCCAGGATCTACTTTCCTACTGTCGTTTTAAAAGGAAAACAAACCAAAAAAAAGCCCTCTGCGTCAGGGGCTTCTCACCTTTTTCAAAGGTTCTGCACACGCCACGTGCTTCCCTGTCTATGAACTTTGTACCTGCAATGTTCTCCTCCCTGACCCCTTAGCCCTTTACGGCCCAGTCCCTCCGTGGGGCTCCCTCAGCGTCGCGGGGCCTGCACCCACACATACCGACAATAGGAAGGCAGGCTGTGTCTGAATCCAGAAACCCGTCTTTTCTGACCTAGACCTTAGAACAGTTATTCCTTTATCATGGCGTTCTTGATATAACAAAGCATCCGAATGCAGGTTGCAACCAAGAAAGAAAGGCACGCACGGCACACTGAGTTCTCCCGGCCATACTGCGTCGATGAGTGGGCGCACAAGGCCGAGCCCCAAGCCAAATGATCAGCAGCGGCCCACCCTCTGCTCAGGGAAGGGCACTCTCTAGTTCACAGGTGGCTTTCCAGAATCCTCTTTTGTTTTCGATCTGTTCTCTGTGGCCAGGTATAAATCAGTTATATATAAATCTTTTCAGGGGTTAGAAAAATTCTTCTTAGAGAGAACCGACAGTTACGATCACTGATTTATTTCGATGGAAGAGAAAGAAAAAAAAAATCAAATCAAATCTAGTCTAAGGCACTAAACTGAGGCACTAAAACTGACAAGTTTTAGATACCGCCATGGAATTTTCTGGCAGTCCCTATTAACAAGCTGTCCAAATGCCTGCCCGAGAATCCCACTGCTGAGTTCAAAGCACTAAAACCCCGGACAGATTTTCCTGGTCATCTCACGGGCACCAAGCAAGAGTCATTCTGCGTATTACACAGGAATGTTGGCCCGTCCCTAACTGGGGGCTGTGGCCACGGGTCTCTCCAGGGTGTGTGAGGCCACCCACGTTCAAGACACTGTGGCAGCTGTCTCCTCGGGAGGCAGCTGCCGCTCTGCTGACTGACAACAGTCAGCCATGGGATTCTCCACGGGTGCAGAGGACCCGGAACCCACCGCTCCTGACTCACATGCTGGGAAAAAAACTGGATGTTGCAGAATTAATCCGAGGAGACTGGGGCATGCTTTGTCTTATGCGGTTTGCAATAATCCATCTGAAGGGTGGTGTGGAAGCTTATTAACTGCAGTAACAAAATGCTTTCGTGTTCAAAAGTTACGCTCTGTAATGTAATGACTAACATCGCATCCAGGAAAATCTGTTCCTTTCCCTTTTTTTTCCCTCCCCCTTTTAGATCGTCTCTTGTCTCCTTCCTTCCCTTGGGGCAAAGAGATTAATCACACCAAGGAACTGTGAATATAAAATGAGCTGTAGGGAACGAAAATGGAAAAAAAAAAAACACACACACACACACAAAAAACCCCAGCGGTTTACCAGATCGTATCTGCCTACCGATCTATGTACCTACCTACCTACCTACCTACACACGTGCCCTCACACAACCCCCTTCCGTGCATCTTGAGGTTTTCTTCCCTTTAAAAGAAAGCCTGCTACCTGATCAGCAAGGACTGGAGGTCACACTCAGGGGAAACAGCCCTTACAGGGCCCCTCCCTTCATCCGTAAGTGCTTTCTTTTGCTTCCCCAGAGCATGGCGATAGCTAAGCAGCGAGGTCAGCTGATGCCTGGTACCTGGGATGGAAGACCGACAACAGGAAGAAGCAGAGAACCAATCCCCAAAGGACTATCTCCCAATAAGTTTGCCGTATGAGGTCAAACACGACCCCGTGCAGAACCACCGGCTCACCTCCCCCAAGGCACTGGGAACTCCGAAAGAAGCCAACTCAAAAATGTTTGTAGGGAACTAGACTGCCTGGAAACCTCAACGAGTACCTGATCGGAAGTTCTGGCCTTTAAAAACCTATCTATCTATCTACCTATCTATCTATTAAAAGTTAACTCATGTGATCAACACAGGACCCTCTGCTCTATCTAACTATCTATTAAAAGTTAACTCATGTGATCAACACGGGACCCTCTGCTCTCCTAACTCTTCGTCAAGGCCCCAACAGCTTCCAAGAAAAAGCGCAGGCCGCCAGCAGAAAATGGCATTCACCCTCCTGACTGCCCGAGGCCATCACCCCAATGCTCAGATCATCAAAGGAACATTCAGGAATGGTTCCGTTCAAGAAGAGGAAGGGGTGATGTAATTAAAAGTTCGGTCTCTCTCTCTCTCTCTCTCTCTCTCTCTCTCCTCGTAAAGCTTATCAGCAAGCTTGACGTGCAGATCATTAAGGAAAACGGAGACCCCGAGGGGCAGCAGCGCCTGGCACAGAGAAGCAGGCAGGGAGCCTTTAGTGAGGCAAGCAGACTCCTGTGTCAGCAGCTTGCTGTTCAGATGAGTGAGGCCACTCCACTCCCGGGCATCTTATCGCCATGGTAACCGAGCACAGAGTCCTGCGCTGGGCCCACGCATTCTCTGCCGGGCAACTGTAGTCTCTCACTGCTGGGCCGTGGACAGAAGGCCGGGCTTCCAAAGCCCTTCCACACCCGGGAGGCTACTCTGGCCACTAGGCCGGCCCAGGGCCCGGGCTGCTCAGACGCAGAGTGTTTCTCCCCAGCATCCAGGAACCAACCAACCTAGGCTTGGAATTACCTTCCCACAGCCATCTGTTTCTACCACGCTGAGCCACCTCTGGCACGGGCCTCATGGAGTCACTGCCAAGGACAGCACCTTTCTGGGCCCGGGGGCCTTGGGGAAGGATTCCATGGTAGCCGCGGTGAGAACAGAGAACTCGAATCCTGGGGAAATCCTGGAACCGGAGGCTTTGCTAACGTGCCTCTGGGGCAGCACGGCTTCACTGGAGGCTTCCTCACAGACACTCATTTTCTACTCTGTCGAGGAAGATTCTGGCGTCCCCTCTGGGCATCCATCCCAATGATACAGCGATACTCATCATTACAAAATAATTCTCTTTTTCAAATCTAAATCCCACAAAGTGAAAAGCTCTGCTACTTTGACTTTTAGAAATACTCCTGAAAAGAGACCACTGGTAGTAAAGAAGTTTCACGCGAGAAAAACTACCACCCACAATCCTGCTGCAGTGATCATCTTTCTTTTAACGTCGACGAGCGCGTTTTCTCGTCTTTGCGATCCAGAGAAACGCTTTTGCTTAGCGACTGTCATATTAAAAAATTCGTACTTTCCTACAATGTAGGAAATATTTTTCCATCTTTTCCCCCACAACCCCCACAATGAGTGTTTCTACTGACGACTTCCCTATTGCTGACTGTCCCTGGGTGCGACGGGCAAGCGGTCTATGATCCGTCGTCTCCCGTTTTGCCGGGATGACACAGGGAGAGGCCCGCCTGCCACCTCTTCACAGAAACTGCTGGAAAGTTCTTTGGTGCTCATTTTGATCCAGAGGCTCCCTGCCTCCGCCAATCTGCAGACTCTCCAAGAGTCTTACACATCGCTTTATTTTATAAAGTAATTTGACATCTTATTACAAATACCACTTACGTCCCTCTGAGGGGCCCAGCGTGGTTTCCCTATGTCGGAAACGTGACAACAGACCTCCCAGCAACAACAGCAAATACCTGCCATACGATAAAGAGCGAGAGGCCATTCTTCAAGGATGTGTTCGCACATGGAGAAGATTTGGGCATCGATCATGACTGACTGGGAGCTGTGGGAGAGCTCCTGTTTTCTTTAGGAACAAGTGATTTAAAGAAAAATTTGTTTTAAATGTTTTTGAGAGAGAGAGAGAGAGAGAGAGTATGAACACGGGAAGAACAGAGAGAGGGAGACACAGAATCTGAAGCAGGCCCCAGGCTCTGAGCTGTCAGCACGGAGCCAGACGCGGGGCTCGAACCCATGGACCCTGAGATCACGACCTGAGCCGAAGGCAGAGGCTTAACCGACTGAGCCACCCAGGAGCCCCAGGAACAAGTGATTTTGATCTAAAGTACGTTCGTCACGATCTGCCAAGTGTAGTCCTAACTCTGTTGGGCAGCAAATACTCTTGGAGAGTTTAAGGGGAGGCCAACTTTCCGCTGGGGCAAGAGGCGAGGCGAATTTTCCATGCAAACGTCTGTGAAGCTCTGGCACAAACAAGACTGTGCATTATTTGCCCCGATGTATCTGGGACGCGAGCCGGCGCTCTGTTAAGTTCTCTGGGACTCGCTACTTCAGTTGACCTACCCAGACATGAGGGGGGGAAGGAAGTACACGTGGTCCCTCTTCAGGTGGACAAACCACTCCATTCAGAGGTCCGGCCAAGAAGACCAACGATTTGGGTAAGACACCGACTTCCACCCCCCGTTTTGGTCAGAATCAAAGGGAAGCACCCAAAATGCAAACTCAACCAGGCCCTTTGCGGCTGACGCCCCGCTCGGGGCGCATCTGTGTGCAGTTCGGTGTCTCTCGGGCCGCTGCCCAGCTGTTCCGTGTGCTACGCACGTTTTCCCTCCTAAAACTTGCAGCAGGCTGGCGGGCTTCGTGCCCCTCCCTTAGCTCTGAGTTTTCAATGAATCGATGGGATATGGAGGCTAATCCGCGTGTTTAGAAAAATAAAAGCGAACAGAGGAGCAGCTCAAGACGCTGGCCGTTCCCGGAAGCCGGGCAGGCAAGGCTCCGAGCTCACGGAAGCGCGGGGTGGACGTGTGATGACGGCCAGGAGCACGGTGCCGCCGCAAGGGGTCCGCAGAGCAGAAACACCGGCTCAAAGGCCCCGGGGCTCCACATGCCAACCGGAAGGCGCCAGGTGTCTCGGCCGGCCGGCACTGCAGGCCTTCCACCACCCACCTCTAGGCTGGATTCCCACCCTCAGCCCTTACTGGCTTCCTTCGTCCCCATCCTTCTTGCTTGCAGGTGGCCCCAAGGTCTTCTGGATGGACTCAACTTCTGCCTGCCCATGACCCTGCCGGGAGAGGTCCAGCCCCCTCCTGTTAGAATGGAAGCGCCCGCGAGTGCAGAACCTATCTCTGACTTGGACCCCAGCCCCCGGTCCTGAGCACCTAGAAGCCACAGGCCGATGAAAGAATTTGGTGGCGAGCAGGAAAATGCTGGAGGAGACCCTCACGCGGCTGCTAACTCTCCCTGTGTCCATTAGAAACCAGGACCACGAGGAATCCAGTGTGCCAGCCGCATATGGTGTTTTCGGCTCACCGAATCCAGAACCAGGGATCCTCGGAGACCCCCCGCTACAGACCAGAGGACAGGGAAACGTAGAGGGAGGGAAGTATTTCACACAAAACAACAGAAATCGCTAGTTACCTGAGCTCACGCAGCCCTGCTGCTGGGGGTCCTGTAGTGACGTCACAGAATGGAGGACTGAATAAGACAAAGGGTTACAATTAAATGAGGAAACAAACCCCAGGGGTTTAAAACTTCCTAACGCACCGAGCATAGCAGAGCGTAGACGGCATAAAGTTCCCAAAGGTCCCGCTCCTTACAGGGGGGGCCAGAACTCGGGGTCCACGCAGGCAGAAGCTGGAGCCCGTTGTATCTTTCACCTCTGTGTGTCTGGCTGATTTCCTTTCCTGATTCCCTGATTTAGCTACTTGACTTTTACCTATATTTATGTACAAACAGCATTTTCCTAATTAGTAACTCATTTTCTGCTGCTTATAAAATTAGCTAGGCACAGCTTTCTGTCTCCGAAAAACTAAAGTCAGTCCCATGGCAACAGGTTGTGGAGGAAGGGGGCAGTTCTCCACCCCCAGGCGCCGGCCAACAGTCCAGGGCGCGGCTGGTGGCCTCACCACCCCCTGCATGCATTTCCCTTCCCCCCATCTGCAGGAGCCCAGGGAGGGGCTGCCCTTACCTGGCCCTTGCTGTTGCCCTTGGACAGGCAGGACACCCTGGCCCAGCTCGCCGTTCAGCCAGAGCTGCATCCGGATGAAGGGTTCTCGGCCTTTCTGGGTCAGCTTGCTCCAAGGCTTCGGCCGGGACAGCATGTCACTGACACTGCCCTGGGACAGGCCCAGTACCTGGTGGGGCAACCAAAGACATGCATCGGTGCCCAGGATTTAGTGTGAGACCACCAAATGCTTTAGTGATGCACACATGGCCACGGAGAGGTGGGGACGGACGACACCCAAGCGAGGGCTTCAGGGGCTGAGCGCGGAACCCCTGCCCGGGGGATGGCGCCAGCCTGGGGTTGGGGAATCAGCTTGTCACAGGCCCCGGCGGGCGGAGGCCCTGGCTTGGGGAGCCCTAGTTACAGTCATAGCTTTCTACTCCCAGGGAGAGGAGCGGTGGGAGGAGGAGGGGAGGGGATCTCGCCCAGGGCCTCCATCCTGCCAAGGCCTCAGGGGTGGCGTCCCGACAGCCCGAGGAGGAAGCGCTGAAAGCTTGCTCTTTGCCCGGAGGTGCCAGGAAAGGCTGAGGTGCCGGGGCCAAGGACCCCTTTAGTGGCCAGAGCGGCGGGGGCCGGCGGGGTGCGGGAGGCCGGTCTTCTTTGTGGCGCTGGGCCGGGCCGGCACCGAGAAAGGTTTGCTCTCTCGGACCGCATCCTGCTCGACAGTGGGGGCCCAGAGGTGAGCCGGCGGCGATGGGGGCGCCAGCCTGGGAGTGAAACTCACTGCAGACAACCGACAAATTGCACGTACATGCCCGAGTTTTCTTAACGCTCACATATGGCCATACATATGTATGGGCACAAACACCCCCCACAGGACACAGATGCAGCCCAGAGATATTTAGGGGCTGCGTTCGATCACTCTTTTGAAAAGTTCTCAAGTTCCAGAATAAACTGCACTCACGGGCCAAACAAGTTCAACGCTATTAAGTCTCTGCTAAATTTAAGGCATGAGCACAAATGTCTATTTAAATGTTCTCAAATGATATTTTTACAACACTGAACTAGAAATTTCAAGGGACTTGAAATTCTCATCCTCACTTCTATCCGCCCCATCACCTTTTGTAAAATCAGGACAAAGAAATCACAATCAGATATTGTAAGGATCCACTGCACGGTTCGGTGCAAACGCTGAGCGGAAGGCAGGACAATGCAGGGCAGGGAGGGCCGGGAGGCGGGAGGGGAGACCCCCGCGTGGGGGTTCCTCAGAGGCCACTGTCGACCCCACCACATACCCCTCGGGGAGGCTGCCTTTCAGGGGAGTGGAGCGCTTCTCCTTATGCTCAGTAATGACTTAATCTGAAACAACGCTGGGGTATTATGTTTACCTTCTTTTTTACAGGCCTGGTAAATCCCCATTATCGAGAAACTGTTACCGGGAAGTGCCTGGCACAGAAAGGGTCTGGGGGCTCATTCAGAAATCACTGACTTTCGTGAGCCAGGGAGGGAAGGGGTGGAAGCAGGGGCTTTGCGGGCCAGTTGCGGGCATGGCAGTTGTGCCCGGGGCCACCTCTAGCTGTGTATTCTGGGCAGGTCACTTCACCGATCTGGCCGACAGGACCCAGGAAAATGCTGAATTGGGAGACAGGTACGATTACGCCTATCACACGACAGAAGCTTCTCCTGTCACATGCATCTTCCTTCTCTAGGTCTCTCTATGGGATCAGAGCTTTTTTGGCCAAAAAAGCCTGCAGAGTCGTGTCTGGGCCACCCTGGGCAGAGAGACGGGACTTGAACTCCGGCACCGGCCGGCTGGGGGCATGTAGTTTCAACTTTCCTGAGCTGTACTTTCCTTATCTGTCAAATGGCGACTGTCCGCACCCTCACGTGTCACTGGGAGCCTAAAGGAGCATGGTGGGTGACACGGAGTCTCACCCCAGGTCTCGCCCCAGGTGGGCGACACGGAGTCTCACCCCAGGTCTAGCCCAGAGTCTCGCCCCAGGTGGGGCGAACAGTGGAACATTCGTCGGCCGGCCTCTCCGAAGTCTGGGAGTGGGTAAATCTTTCTGCCCCGTGGCTCACTGAATGGGGTGACGGCCACGTCCTCCAGACAGATGCTGCCAGATAGCAGCGAAAAGAGATGAGAACACCCAGGTCCCCGAGTCCACCCCCTTACCTTCTCCCCGAAGATCCTTTGGCAGATGCCGTTCTTGGCCAGCTTCTCTTTCACCTGCCGGGTGAGCTCGATGGTGTCCACCTCCTGGTACATGTAGATCTCGTACTGCTCCGGGGTCAGCGGAGGGACCGAGGGCTTGGCGGGCTTGGACATGGGCACGATCGGGGAGGAGGGCAGGGGGCTGTTCTGGGGCGTCTCGCTGCGGCTGGCTCCGGTCAGGCTCAGCTCCGAGCTCTGGGAGTACGGCGACTCGGCACTGGGCCACTCCTTCCAGTACTCTGACGACGAGGGTCCCTGGAGCTGGCCGCGCTCCGCCCGCGGCTGGCCTCCACCGCCCTTCTCCTTCGCGCTGCTGGCTTCTTCCAGCTTGGTGTCCTCGGGAGGAACGGCGCTCTTCCTCTCCGGCTGGACGGTGCTCCACCAGTGGTCCTTCCACACGCCGCTGCGGCCCAGCTCGTTCTTCACGTGTCTCAGGACGCCCTGTGCAGACTCGGCCGCTCCCTGGAGGTCCAGCCCGGGCGCGTCCTGGGACTCCTTTTTGAGGGCTGGGGGGTTGGGCAGAGCGGAGGCGCTGGCGTCGGGGGCGGACGGGGGCTTCTTCAGGGAGAGGGCGAGCGGAGGGTAGCTGGACACGGACGACATGGGCGAGGAGGGTATCAACTTGGGGGTCAGGATGGCAATGTCGGCCTGGGACAGTGGCGCTGGCTTTAAGGCGGGGTCGAGGGCGGCCTGCTGGGCCTCCATTTCGCGGCGGGCCTGCTGCAGGATGGAGCGGATGGCGTCGTCCGAGCTCCCGCTGCTGGATGCGGAAGAAGGCTGGGCCGGCTCTGCTGCACGGAGCAAACACGGAGGTGAGATGGCGGCGGGACCGTCCCCAGCGGGTGGGAACGTGCTGCTTTCCCTCCGCTCCGGTCTAACCTGCCCCGCCCACAACACGCGGATTAGCCGGGAGACCCGAGCTGCTCTGCCCTGCCATCGTTTCCTATGTCAGCGAACCACGCGTGCATCTGTCCGGGCAGGGACGGACAGACTAACATCACGGCTCCGAGACCGCTGGCCTCTATTCCGCACCATCTGAGAGGGTTCATTATCCTGGGGTGTCACGGGGGCGGGGGGGGGGGGGAAGCGGGCCAACACCCGGGGATGTGCCGTCATCCCTGGTGATTTTTTTTTTTTTTAATCCTTGATGATTTGTAAGCAGTATTTTTGTGCGCTAAATTCCAAAATTGTAGTGGTTTCGTCAAACTTCAGAAACCTAATTTCTGTTAACGGTTGTGGTGTGAGACCAGAGAGTCTCCAGTGATAAATGGCCGCGTCTGGGTTGGCTCACATTTATTTTCCTCTGGGCAGGGGACGGTGGTGTGGCCAGCAATAGAGAGGCCCAGGATGGTGGCGGGGGACAGCGGGTAGGCCCTGGTCCAGAACCGGGGGCTGCGACCTTGGGGGGATCGCGGGGCACTGCTAGGCCTCAGGATTTCCGTCTGCAAGCTTGGGATGGGTACTGGTCTAGATCAAGGGCTCCTGACTAGGGCTGTGCCCCAGAACCGCCCATTGGGCTTGTTAAAACGCACATGCCCAGGCCCCAGCCCTGAAGTGGCTGACTGAGTAGGCAGGTGGGGGCCTGGACCAGCACCGCATTTAAAAAAAATTTTTTTTAAAGTTTATGTATTTCGAGAGAGACAGAGAGAGCGAGTGGGAAGGGACACAGAGAGAAAATCCCAAGCAGGCTCCTCACTGTCAGCACAGAGCCCAATGTGGGGCTCGAACTCATGAACTGTGAGATCATGACCTGAGCTGAAACCAAGAGTTAGACACTCGACCAACTGAGCCACCCAGGCGCCCCAGCACCCAGCGCTCCCAGATGACTGTGGAGCAAGGCCCTGGCTGAGAAGCACGGAACTGAACCCCGCCCCCACACCTGCTCCAACTCTAAGACACCTTCACGTCTGGGGGAAGGAATCACATTAAGCCGGCTCCTTACCCACGTTAATGGGGCCAAAAAATGCTTCAGATACCAGAGGCAACCTTTTAGGCCTCTCGGGGACTTGGTTTCACTGGGTGACAGAAGGCCCTCCTCCTCTAGCGCACACGACCGGGGGCAGGCAGGCACAACTGCGGCTCGCGGAAGGGGGCAGGGCATGGCTCGAGCCACCCCTCAAAGTGGGCCTTTCCGCTCTCAATTTGGGGCTATCTCCCCCTGCAGGGGGGCCCGGCCAAGCTTCTCGGCTGTTCAGCCACCCGACGAGGGGCCGGCTTAAACGTCCACTCTGGTCTTGAGGGTAGGAACCGCACCAGAGGGAAGGTCCACCTACGGTCAGGCTTGAGGCCTCACAGGCCAGTCCCCCACCCACCACTCTGGGGTCCCTGCAAGGAGGCGGAGGGGAATGTGCCGGGACAGAGCTGAGGGACGAGGATTTGCATCTAGGACCTGCCATTTAATGTACCTGGGCATACCGTTCTCCCTTGGAGCCCGAGTTTGCTAATCAAGCATAACAGGATAACAAAATCCATCTTCCGGGGCGGTGGTGAGGACTCGGTTTGAGTAGGATGGGGGGCGGGTAAAGACCCAAGCCCAGGCCTGGTTCCCAGAAGGGAGCCCCGAGCTCACCTCTGAATACGTCATGTGGGAATGGGGTGGCCTGGGGAGAAGGCCCAGTGATCAGGGGAGTGACCAGGTGGCGGCCCGTCCTCAGCTGCCACGGCTGCCCGTGGCCAGGCCTGGCGGGAGCCCAGTGGCCAGGTCTGCGGTGGAAGGGCTCTGCAGAGCAGGGGTTTCGTGGGGACGGGGCGGGTGTGTGTCCATACGTTGAACCCCAGAGCGAGAGAAGTCAGGCACTCAGTCTCCTCTCCGGCAGAGGGTCTGAGCTGAACCTACAGCACCGTGTGCCTCTCAATTCCAACTCAGCGGGGGCGCGGGAGCTCCGAGGGCCGGTTCCTGAGGCCGACCTCCTGCACTCAGACACCCCTCCCCAGCCGCGTTCATCCCATGAAGGAGCTTAGGATTTATTTTCTGGCCGCTCTTTTTCAGTGCTTAGTCAAGTATATATCCAAATAACGAAGCCTGGATGGCATTTAAAGAAGGAAATCTGATACCAACTACTTGTTCACTTGTTTAAGTCAAGGAGAGTCTAGGCCGAAGGTACGTTCTTGAGTCAAGTGCTAGGAAATGACATTATAAAAAGAGCGGTCACTAGTGGCAACATTCAGATCACACAGATCTGTTTCCCTCCGTGCTTGCCCAAATGCCTGAAAACATACACTGTTGTTTTTGTTTTCGTTTTTTTTTTTTTTTTTTTTTTTTTTTTTTTTTTTTTTTAAGATTAATTACTGCTAACCAGAACCCTTAGGACAATTCTTCTGAGTTTGGAAGGCAGTGGTCAAAAAAGTGGAATCCGTACCGGTTTTCTGCACCTGCAGCTCTCTTTTGGCTTGTTCCAGGATGGACTTGATTGCTTCATCGGACCCGGTCTCGGAGGCTCGGATCCGGGTCGTGATGTTACCTGCAGGGAGAAGCCATACCAATGACATCAAGCCCACCCGTGGAACAACAACCAAAAAATCAGTGCTGCACGAAGATGTCATTCTGATCAATAGCTCCCGAGTTGAGGCCGGTGACGGTTACGGAGGCAGGCGTGGCCTCCCCTTTACCCGTATCTGCTGTGCGTGCAACTTCACAGCAGGTACTGCGGCCCCGCGCAGGAAGGGCTCCTGCTGAATCTCCCTGGTGTTATCTGGCCAGCGGTACAAGCTCTCACGTTTACCCAAACTGGACGGCACCCGTGGGCTGGGGCCAGGGAGAGCACATCACTTAATCCGGCACAAAAACAGACGAGGGATCAGAAGGCAGTGGTGCCCGCGAGCCCTTTAAACGCAGCCTCAACGGCTGTCTTGGCCTGGGACTACGCTCGAGGTTCTGTGCGTCTGTGGGACGCCGGATCGCAAAGAGCAGAGATGGGAGAGGAGGGGGCAGGGCTGAGGCTGATCGCCTATCGGTCATTTGCATGTACAAGGTGAAGAGGGTGAAGATTTAACATTTCGGCTCTATCATCCCATGCCGGGTCTTAAAAATTCGTGAACGAGGACAGAAGCCTGCAGAGATTCCCTCCAGGGCAAGAATTCCGTCTCTGGGTCACAGGGGGACGCTCTGCAGAGTAGCCACGTGCACGGAGGCACCGAAGCTACTGCGGCCCGGGGGGCGGGGGCGGGGGCGGGGGGGAGCTGGCCCCAGTTCTTTCTGGAAGCCTTCCGCGTATTTTCATCCTCCACTTCCCTGCTAAGTAAGGCCACCGCCGCACCAAACCACTGCCAGACAAGCACACCGCTGGGGCGCGGCCCCTGTGAAGATGCAGCGCCCAGGAGCACAGTGGGGGTTGGCTCGCCAGGGCCCAGAGGAGAACCGATAATGACACTGGGGATCTGTCCACTCCGTAGCACCTTTAACGTATTTCAGAGTTAAAAGGAAGTACGAGGAAGCAGCAGTATCTCATTGCCTCGGTCACCTGATTTTTCTCAGAGCGAAAGTCGTTAGCTCTTGGCTGCTTCTGAGAAAACGGGGAAAGGTGTAATTTGCACCTGAGCGGGGGGCTGGGCTGGTCCGGGGTGGGGGTGGGGGTGGGGGCTGGTTCTTAGCGGTGCTTCCCCCGCCTCACCTCTTGCGCACCCAGTAGGGTGCGGGCAGCTGGGGAGGAAGGGACCGTGCGTACTTGAACCCGTGCTTTGTTTTATACTTACTAGCTGTTTTTCCATCAGGTTCCAGGCCAGAATCACACTGCACAGTTTTAACCCAAATGCACAGCTAAGGACATGCTGCTTCCTAGGTTTTTACTAACTGCAAAGAAAAACACCTGCCTGCGACATACCTTCAGACCCATTTCTTCGTTTCGGTACTTCCTGAAATAGTCTGTTCAGGCTCTGGCCTGGATTCTCTGTTGAAAAACAAGTGTGGTAAGAACAAAACAATCAGGGGGACGGTGGCGTTGACGATATGGGCTGTGTGACATGACGTCTGAGCCTCCTGTCACTACAGAAAGGGCTCAGGGCTTCCTGTACACCTCGGGAGGTACTAGAAACTTCGAGAGGCCCTTCCCTGGCCGGCCGGCCCGCAGAGGCCAAGGCCCTGCTGTGGAAGATCAGACAGACCTAAGGAGTGGCCCACGGCACCGAAGCCGTGAGGGTCAAAGGGAGGGGGCACCGCCTGCCGCCGAGCGCGTCGCCCACCAGCCCCCGGCACAAAGCTCACATTAATCATCCAAAGACAGTCAATTTCAGTTAACATCGCCACAGAAAGCTCAACGTGCCCTGTGCAAATCGACGCTCCTGAAAGCGTCTCCCTTCCCTGTTTGCTGCGTCTCCAGTGTGTCTGGTAAGACTACCTTTCTCTACCACTGCTGGTCGAGCGGAATGATCCCGTCGTTCGGGAGGGAAGGGGATTCTTTCCATCAGGGATAGGAGTGGCTGTCATATTTGTGGAGGGTGGGGGAGGAAGGCGGTTTTCATAGAGCTTTCACGGATCTTACTCAAGGCAGGCTGGTGTCTGGCTGGTTTCGGCTAAAGGAACCACTAATGGAAGGTCACACCGGGAGAGAGCTGGCCACGGGACACACCCCCCGTGTGCGTGGGAAGAGGAGGGGCACGTGGCTGCTACGCTCTCCCCGCCGGCTGCTGCTGCTGTGCTGGGGCCTGGCGCTACCCGAGGGCTCCTCCCACGTGAGGCCAGCGCCCACCGCCAATCGGACCGCTGGACGCGACACGCGTCGGGACGCTGTACAGGATGCGATTCCGTCCGATTTGACGGGTGGCGCTTTAGTTCTGAGTTTACTACATGCGGGGGGCTGAGCGAGTGTCAGAGGCCAGGCCCCCCGTATCTGTCGGCTCCGGCTCATGCCGCCGACCTTCGGACCCCAGAGATGGTAGCGGCGAACGGAATTTTACCTGCTGTGACGCACGGACGGTTCAGCTCACACACACGCGCACGCGCACTCACACACAACTCCGTGCCGGGCTCGCACGCTGGCACCACCCCGCGAGAGCCTCTCACCTCTTTGTCTGCCTTGGATGCTGCGAAGAGCCAGGATGTTCTGCTCGTCCGAGAGGAACTGCTTCATCTTGTGAAAGGGCTCCTTGCCGCGAACGGTCAGTTTATTCCATGGCTTGGGCCGGGCCAGAATCTCGCTCACGGACCCCTGAGACAGTCCCAAGACATAATGTCCGAAAATGCGCTGTCCGATATTGTGCTTGATCAACTGTTCCTTCACCTGCCGGGCGATTTCCGCAGTGTCTATCTCCTCGCCCTCGGAGACGCTCCCAGCACTTTCTGACTGGCTGGGAGACGGGGCCATGCCATTTACATCTGGGCTTTGTTGTAATGGACTTTGGGAAGATATGGAGTTTGTGCTGTATGGACCTGTTGAAAAAATCACGCTTGTGCTTCCTGCTTCCTGCATGGCCTTGGAGTAGAAGGACTGCATTAGCTGTCGCTGGAGGAGAGAGTTTAGTGCAAATTTTCCCGTAGAAGCCAGGGGCAGGCTGGGGCTTGCCAGGGATGAGCTGAAAAAGTCTTGCGTTAACCCCGTTGGTGAGAACTGGTGTGTACCATTAGTATTTGAAGCCTGCTCCCCCGTGTTGCGGGGCAACTGAGGAGGAGGGGAGGCCGGCAAAGGTCCAGGACGCTGACTCTCAGGCTGGTCTTTCCCTTTTCTCCTGGCTGACCCTACAAGGAAGGGCAAACATAATGCATTATGGGGGATTCAAAAGGGAAAAAAAACCAAGACCAAAATGCAGAGTTTGCCCCACAAAAGGGAAAAAAAAAAACCAAAAAGTGCAGATTTTACAAGGGCCAATGAGGTGTGTTGGTCTGTTTTTCAATTGAATTTTTAAATTAGCCAAACGAGGCCCCCCGAAACAAGCAACATGCATTTCATGTTTGCACCTTTCTTGTACGTTGCAGCCTGGAGAGTCCCCTCGACATAGATTTAAAGTCCTAAAGTGACAAGGAGCCGGTACCACACACAGTAAAGAGTCGACAGGTCGCGGGGCCTCTGATCGGGCCGCTAGCATTCGAGCTATTACCAGAAGGGCCCCACCTGAGGAGCAGCAAACACTGACATTTTGGGACCAACGGGTTCTCTCACACCACTTGCTCTGAGGCGAATGCACTGTACCGAGTCCACTCGATCGAAGGCACGCACATTTTAAGAACGAAATATCATCGGAGCCCGAGACACTGTTAAACGGTTTACCAGCTGCCAAAACCAGAAGCAGTCAGTGACGCCACCATTTTGGGACGAGCAAAGAAAGGCTAAGGATGGGGGATGCGCTCCCAAGGAAAACCTGACGAAGGAAGAAAAGCTCCACTGAGGCTGGAAGGGCCGGGCCTCCGCAAGCAGCCCCGGAAAACACCACAAGAGAGAGGCCGCACAACTGGGAAAAGACCAGAAAAGCCAACATCCTCCGAGTGTCCCTCCTGGATGTCCTGCAACACTGGCTCTAACTGACCTCCGCAGGCGCTCTGCGGCCACACATCCGGCCTTGACCATCTTTAAGCGGGGCGGGGAGGGGAGGGGAGGAGCAGTGAGGAGGACCAGGAGGAGACCAAGCACTCATTAGTCAAGGCTGTCATCAACCGGTGATGTTCCCGTCATGCATCGGCCCAGACTCACGGTTCACCTTCCTCTTCCTCGACCCCCGGAAGGGACCGAGCACGGCACGCGATGCCGTCCACCTACCGCTCAGGTCGCTGTTGGAGATGCGCAGCGCGGCATTCTCGGACTGCAGCGAGCGGTTCTTCTCCAGCAGCAGCACCTCCAGGGGCTTGGATGCGTCCTAGATGGGGCAGAGCAGGGCTCACCGCGGGGCCGGCCACCCTCCCGCTCCCCGGGGCCACCAGAACCCCACACCCCCTGCTCTGATGGCTCGTGCGCCCGACTCGGCTGACTCCGATACGTTACAGAGGTCTGCCTTCCCCTGAAGATGGTCACGCGCACGTGGGAAACGCTCGAGTCCCTTTCCAAAGGAATTCGTTCCACCTGGAGCTTTTACGTCTTCTTTTACGTCCACGTGGCTTCTAGACAACTAATCATGCTCTATTCCGTCCCCACGTCCAGGGGGTCTAGACCTGTGCCTCATTGGGCATTAGAACTGGCTGTCCGAAGGTCACTGCAGAGGTTGCCCGCCCCAAAGGGTCAGCTGCCGTCTGGGCATCAGGAGTGGGCTTCCGTTTGGTGCCTCAAAGTCTACGCGGCCACCAGGTAGACAATGTGCCGCTGTCATCTTGCCCCGTCCCTTTTCCACGTGAGGCAGCAGATAATAAAAGCCAGTCCATTTTGGGCGGGTCTCTGACATAATCTCAGACTGTTTTTAGCCATGTTCTTAGTGCCCGCCCGAGTTAAATCACAGTGTCACGTGAACTGAGTTACCAGTTTGGAAAACACTGACTCTTCTCTTCTTGCCTCTTTTTACATTAAAGATAACGTGCCTGAACTTGCTTAAGGTTCCTGAGAAATTGCTCGTCAGCTGCAGGTGGGAGGTTTCATAGACATCTCGAGCTCGTGATGCTCGCCCGGGGACGGACGAGTGAGCACGGCGAGCTGACCCTCGCACACACTGAAAGCAAATGAGACCGTGTACCTGTGTCCCAGCTCCCTCGGACGGTGCAAACTCCATGGATTTCAGAATGCTGTGAAGAGCAAGACAGAGCAGTCATTTCCCCCGCGTACCTTTGACAACCGCCACACTCACGAGCACTGACATCAGTTTCCTGCACTCCAGGAACCGAGGAACCGAGAGCTCTAACCACCTCCCTGGCAGCATTATCATCTGATAGTGTCTCTAGAATAGCTATTCAACTAGCAGTTGGCCCGCAAAAGTTTCTTGCCCAGCATGTAAATCATTCCATATGGAATCACACCAGGGCTGTTCAGAGTATAATTTTAAAGTTGAACACAGACATAACATTGTTGCAAGTGGAATGTATTTGTCAAGCGTACAGGGAATGTTAAGGTTGTAAGAAGGAAGCCAGGGAGAGAAAGCTCATCCCTCCTACCTGCTCCCGGGGCCAGACGCTCGCTTGGTGCCTGGCACCTGGGCCCCGGGGAAATGGTCAAAGAGCAAGGTCCCAAGTTGGATGGCTCAAAGGCTGGTCGCAGACCTACTCTGTAGCCCCTGGCGGTGTGGGGGAGCAGGACTATTTCTCCTTTGTCCTCCTTATCACTGAAATCACTTCGTCCAGGCCTGTTTCAACAAGTCCCACAGCCGAGTTGAGTGCAGGTGCCCAGAACCACTATTTAAGGGGACACCCTTTCCTTTCTGTGAGTCCACGTGGCCCCAGGAGCTCGGGAAGGTGAGTGAGAGCCTCCGTAGTCCCAGGCAGTGGGCCACCTGTGCTCTCCCAGAGTTCTTACGGCTGTGACTCTGGCCCCTGCCCTCTTTAAGCTCCACGGAAGTGTCACAGAGAGAGCATGGTGTAAAAATGCCCAGGGCCCCAGGAGACCACGCTCTGCCACTGCCACCGTGGCAGCCAGTAAGGAGCTGACGGCTTAGTTTATCTGTGGTTATATCTTCAGAGTGGCCCTCGTCACGTAGACTAACAAAACAGGAACGGAAGAGCAGCTGCGGGGAGGGGTGGAGCGGGGGGGAGGGAACCTCATAATTTTATTTTATGGTGAGCTATTGAAAATAATAAGAACTCGGGGCCCCACTGCATCAGCCGGGAGAGAAGTGACGAGCAGTCTGGAACTTGTCTTTTTTTATGGCCTTCGTGTGCGCAACTATATTCTTGTCTGAGATCTTTAACATCGTGTAACAAAAGACCGGAGTGAGCCTATGAGCGTAGACCCCAAACACCAGTATCTTTTCAATTTATTCAGCAAATCTTTACCGATGACCTATTAGGTGCCTGGCACTCGGGAGGATCGGAGCCACTCTGCCCCTCACCCGTGTGGACTCCGTCGGCTGCCATGTGCTTAGAAGACAAAATCCAAAGAGTGTGTGAAAGTGAAAACCTGGTGGGTCCCCCTGGCGGCAGAAATCCCATTGGGTTGGAGACGGGGTCTGTCTCAGGAGGAGTCAGTGTCTCACAAAGGCCTGGAAGGAGCAGGGTATTTTACAGACCACCAAGGTGGGCAGGGAGCCCGCGGAGGGGACGGGTGTGGGGACTGAGGCGTGTGTTTGGGAGGGCACTTGGGTTGAACACATTTCAGCAGCAAAGCCATCCCAATGGGGCGTTCGGATGCAGATGTGGGGCTGAGGTGGGGCCTTGGTGCGCGCAGGTGCGACAGAAAGGGCCTCCAGGAATACGGGTGCAGTTCTGGGAGGGGACGGGGGCCGGCGTGCAGCGGCTGGGCTGGGGGCGAAGGCCTTCGCATCAGAGTTTTCTGACTCGACACTAGAAGGCACACAATGTTTCCTTTTGCGTGGGAGGAAGAGAGGGAGGAGGGGACGTGGGGACGAGAGAGGCAGATCTAGAAGGCCGGACGGGTAAGTAACGAACGCCCCACGGCTGGATCTGCGTGTCGGCAGGTGTACGGGTGGCCACGGAGGGGTTGCGAGGCTGCCTGTGGCCAGAGGGGGCGAGACTGTGCGGGGAGAGCTGCGCTGGGCGTGGGGCTGGGGAGCCGCCTGCAGGCAACTCCCTTGGGAGGCCGGAAGCGTTCGTGGCCCAGCCAGGGCGACGGGAGACCTGGTGGCAAGAAGGTCGAAGAGGCCTTCCCGTGGGCTTTTTGGCAAACCCGAGGGATCATTAAGAATACAAAGAACAGCATGGCGAGGGGGTGTGGCCTATTTTAAAAGGAGAAGTTAAAAATGTCAGCAAGAGAGAGGAGCTGGTGGGTTGGCAGGGGAGGGGGAGGGGGCCCGAGGTGCAGGGGGAGGGTCAGCCCGGAGAGGCGGGAGGGAGATGCCAGGATCAGAGTGGGGATCCGGAGGCCAAAGGGGAGGCTGCGGGACGCCAGGAGGTCTGCGGAGGGGTTGGCGGGGAGCAGAAGGACCCTCATTCCAGCAGCAGTGGAGACCACAGGCCTGGAGGGCCGGGTGGCTGTCTTCGCAGTGTTTGAGGGCCCAGCCACGGAGGCAGGGACGCTCAGGGACAGACTCTGCGGCCAGACTGGGGGAGAAGTGGACCCTTTGCACTGTGGGGGCTGCCCATGAACTCCAGGGCTGGGCGACCTTGGGGGGGGGGGGCAGGGAGTCTGAGAAGGCAGGGGGAGGCAGGGAGGCCGGGCGTGGGGAGGGGACTTCACCTTGAGAGTGTAAACGTTAGCACTGGAGGGGTGACAGGCTTTTAGCTGTTGCCTCTCGGAGGGGAAACTGGACATTGGGAGAAGAAAGTCCTGGCACCTGCAGGTGGGCAGGGGGTGGGAGGCCACGGGAACTCTTTCGACGGGAAAGCATTTCCCTGCTCTGCTCCTGTTCAGGGAACTTCTGTCTGCAACATGGCCCTGTGTTTTATAATTGCTTGAAAGGCAACGTCTCCTTTGATTCTGTGCGTGCTGGCCTACTTTAAACGCGCAGAGTTTTATGGAAAGTCCGGAGAATTCAGGCACAGGCCTGAGTGCAAACGCCCATGGCTCTGGGCGGCCCGGGGCAAGGACCCGTGGCTGGTCCCCCCACCCATTCCTGGTGCAGAGTCTCCTGAGCAAATGTCGCTGAGGAGCCCCGACTGGCGGGTGGCCGAGCAGGCGTCTCCACACTTACCTTAGTTCTTTCTTCACTTCCTCATAGTCAGCCTGTCCTTTGAGTTTTTCTTCCAGTTGCTGCAAACAGAGGAACTTTATTAGTGGCTGTGTCTGAAACAGGTGGGCGGACTTGGCTACGGAACAAATGTCTGTGCCCCCCCCCCAAATTCGTGTATCGCATCCCGACCCCCAAGGTGATGGTGTGAGGAGGCGGGGTCTTCGGGGGTGACGGGGGCGTGAGGGGAGAGCCCCATGGATGAGATCAGCACCCTCACGAAAGAGACCCCGCAGAGCTCCCTTGCCCTGCTAGGAACGTGAGGACACAGTGGGCGGACAGACGGCAGTCCGTGAACCAGGAGAGAAGCCCTCACCGTATGCGGAATTTGCCAGAGCCTTGATGCTGGACTTCCCAGCCTCCAGAACTCTGAGAATAAAATGTTTGTGGCTTACACCCCTGGTTTAGGATGTTGTGTTATGGCAGCCTGTCCGGACTGGGACAGCCATCGCCGACTGCACTCCCTCTAAGCCATCCAGCCGTCCCTGAGAGGGAACACCGGCACCTAGAAGTGAATGGTGGTGACACGTAGGGGTCGCCTTTTGGCCCTCACGCTTCCGGTCCGGCGTGCGCGTGTGTGTGAGCGGGCACGGTCGGGTGTGAATGGGCCCGCGTGCAGGCGTGGTCACACACAGCGGAGCATAAAACTTAACCGAGGTGGGACAAGGCTTTACGTAAATGGAAAACAGAACAAGAAAAGGCCATTTTGTATGAAATACCGTGAAATGGCAAACAGGACGGAGAGAAGTTCTCAGCACTTTAAAATCAGCGCGTGGCTTTTCCCGAAATACATTAGGCAAGCTGACACAGGCAGTCAGTCGCATGTCAACACCTCTGGCGAGGACCCTGCTGACAAGGGGTTCGAGCCCTTCGTCGTGGAGCGCTGGCACGGGAGGACCCTCGGAGGGCAGCTGGCCAGCAGGGCCAAGGCGGGGCGCAGCCGACTCCCCGGCCCTCGCGTGCCCTTTAGAGGGAGGGCGAGGTGACACGCTCCCCTGATAGGATGACGCTCTGACGTGCTCCATCAGGGTCTGCGAACTCACGGGGCATTGATGTAATCGGTTTGCACAGAGCTCTGCAGGGCTTTCTTGCCAGGAGAGGCCGTTAGCTGCGGGTGGTGGGCAGAGGACGTGCTCCTCCGTGAGGGTGTTTGGACTAGTTTGCTTGTGACCTCCTGCAAAGGGGAAGGAGACAGACCCAGCTGGGGCAGGGGATGGCAGACGATTTAGCAGGTTTCCGGGCCTGGGGGGCAGAATCCACAGCGCCTTCCCATCTACAGGGTTCTGCGTGGCCAGCCACGACCGCGGCTACAGTTTAAGTCCGGGTGAGAATGTTCTAGAGTTTGGGGAGGACATGCCCATCCGGCCCATCGGGCTGGATGCTCAACGTGCATCTCAATCTGCCTGCTGTTCAAGGATTCGGGTGTTCTGTAAGCTAAACTCATTTCGCTCCTCTTTTCCTGTCGTCTTTGCTGGCAGTTTCTTGTGTATTTCCATGGTGTAAAACTGCTCTGCCCTAGTTCCTTTTTATGACCCCTTGTCAACTTCCTAACGGTTTCTCGTCCCAGTCAAACGGCGGGGGGGCGGGGGGGGGGGTAGCATACAGTCATATTCCCACACCAGGGTCTCTGCAGGTCTCTTGAAGAAGCGCTTATTTCACTCCCCTACGATCGAGTGCAGGGAGCACTCCCAGACAAAAGGTGATCTGGTACCAGGCCGGAGGTCAGGGATGCTGGATTTGGGACACACGCACAACTCGGTCGTGTTCAGGGAACACGAGACAGACAGGAGGGAGGGCAGGGAGAGGGGAAAATACGGAGCGCTTCCGAACCCGGTGCGGCACGGAACCTGGAGTCAGTTCCGTCACTCATGAGCTGGACACCTTGGGGCTCGGTAATGAGTGTTTCATCTGTGAAATACGGGAAGGGCAGCAACGACCTCAAAGGGCCAAGCAGAAGAGCACGGGGCAAGGTCCTGGTGCAGATGAGGCGCCACAGGGCCTTTGATGTGGGGCTGTCATCACGGCCCAGCCTCCCAGGGAGCATGGCTTTGCAGACCTGTGATGGGCCCTAATTAGAAGGTTTTAGGACTGGAGCTGTGTAACTTGGTTGGATGTGACATTTTTCGCTGAGAACTGAATAGCTTTTGCTGAAATTTGTCACCCCCCTGGGGGCATCTTAATCAAGAAGAACCCAAGACCGCATCTGTAAACCTCTGATGTTCATTTCTTCGGGCAGATGATTGGATGCGGGCTGGCGGGGCCGCCTGACAGAGCCTGTCCTGACCCGTGAGCACCTCGAGCCCGTCTTCACCACGGTCTCTGGGGAGTGCGATGTCCCCAGAGCCATACTCGTAGTGGCGTGAAGGGGCAGGAGGCACACGGCCTGTGGTACCACATATGCCCACCGTGGAAAAAAAGATCAATGGTCTTCTGCTTGGGCTTCAGACCAGAAACTCCCTGCTGGGTGCCTGCGAAGTCTAGTTTCCAAAACTCTCAATCTGGAAAGGCAACAGGTGCTCCGTCTGTCGTTCTCTGTGGAGGAAGGCTCCGCTCCGATTTCGCTGGTGCTCCTCGGGGTGGGCCGGGTTCCGTGCCCCAAACGCGATCTCATTTAATGTTGGCATCGCTTCTGCAGAGGTGGCTGTCTGCCCAGAGAGCAAACGTGTCACTGGGTTCTACCATCAGACCTAGTTAGAGCAGAGGCCGGCCGCACCTGTCGGTAATTCCAGGAGGAACCGAGAAGGTGCGTGTGCGGAGGCCAGGCCAGGCGCTCACTGGAAGCCTGGGCTCCGGAGCCCGACAGGTCAGGGCCAAGGCCTGGCTCTGCCACTTAGTGGCGGGGTGACCTTTATTTAACAAGACACTGAACTCAGTTTCTTCATGTATAAAATGGGGGTCTTGGTGCACACGGTATAGTGGTTTGGCGAGGACTGGAGGAAATAATGCTAAGTGCATGGCACGTGGCAAAACGCTTCGCAAATGGTTGTTACCGTTCCCGTGGTTGCTAGGACTTTAACCCTGGGGGGTGGTACTGAATAGACTGCATGATTCTGGGAGGGACTCTCCGGTTCTGAATCCAGGGGCGCCCCTTATGGAGTTCGCCACATCCCAGCTCCCCGGCAGACCCACGGAGGAGGAGCACGGGTGCCCGGGGCAGCGCTGGCCGTGAAGTGCCGTGGCAGGCAGGCAGTGCGTCTAGTGTGTGCAGCATCTGGGAACCAGGGTATCTTCCCGAAAAGGTGTTTGGCGAAGGAACCCGCCTGGGCTTTCACAGAGAGGTGAGAAAAGGTCAAGGGTCAGAGACGGGCTGCTGGCCCACCCCTGGCCTGCAAGGGTGTCCCCCTGGGTGAGGGGCTCACGCCTGCCGGGCCTCACGCTCCTCATCTGGATGACGGGTTTTCAAAGGGCCGCGGCGAGGACACGCAGGACACACAAGTGCCCCTCTGAGAGGACCACGTGACGTGGGTCACGTCCGTTCAGCGACAGGGAGCATACATGTCGTTCCGGGAGCTCAGGAGGTGCTCGTCAAATTATCTTGAATTGCTAGACGAATTAATTATCCAGAGGAAGTGCTTAAGAACCTGGCTAAGCCTTGAAGAATTAAGGAAATTTAATTTGAAACGCAAGGCATACCGGCGTGTGGCAGACGGGTGCCACGTTTATAAAAGACGCCTCTTACTCAAGTTCTGTCACGCCTGCCCCGTTTTAGGGCTGCCAAATGAAGGGGCCTCTGAGGCAGAGACCCTCGGCAAGGCCCTTCTTCTGGCTGCCACAGCAGGGGTCGGGCAGTAACGTATCTCTGCCCCAAAAGAGACGGTGGGCCGGGCAGGTGGGGGCGCTGCCGTGGGCAGACGCCTCCGTCTTTCCTCCAGGGATGGTCAGAGCCAGGCTTTCAGCCGTGTTTTCTTAGGAGCGACAGCGCCGGCCAGGGGCATCAGGGTGTGACCCCTGTCTTCACGGGGACCACCAGTCACGAATGAGGAGGTGTGACCGGGCTCCCGGTCCAGGGCGGTGGCGGTGGGGGGCGGCGGGGACGGGGGGGGGGTCTGAGGCCCAGGCCCTCAGGTAGACACTGCATGTCTGAGGTCCAGGCTTAGGATTCCACCTGCACGGGGAGCCCATTTGGTCTCCACGGTTCCCACGCGAATTTAGGACCTACAGATGCTGGGTGTGGCGGGGTGGGGGGAAGCCCAGAGGGCCCGCGGGCACAAGGCCAGGCCGTGGAGGGGGAGTGACAGTTATACTGGAGGGCTCGCTCCCGGCACGGGTCACTGCCAGTTTCCACGAGCTGTGGTCCAGGTGTGACCTAGGCGGCCAACTCCTTCTCACGGAATGGCGCCATCACAGACCAGGAGGGCCCAGGCTCCGTGCTCAGGCCGCCTGGACGTTGCCCGTCGTGGTCAGCTAGGTGTGCCGCGATCCGGGGGCGGCCTGCAGGTGAAACGCCTCGGTCCATCTCCAGGTGGCCGGGGGCACGGGTGTCCTGCCAAGAGGACGCGTCGTAGGTTCCCGTAAGTGATCAGCTCCTGAAAACGTTTCCAGTGATGGGTCCGGGTTTACAGCCACTCTGGAGGAGCCCACCTGTGGCCTCCCGCTCCTACCTCAATCCTCACGTGGACCTCGAGGCCGCTAGCATGGGGCCCCTCAGGTTTTCAGAGACTGAGTCCAGCGTGCTCTCTCCCGGGGCCTCGCCACTGCGGCCACGCAGATCGCCTCTGCTTCCTGCACCGGGGCCACCTTTGCCTCCTCTTCCCCACGGAAACCTCCTTCTTTCCTCTCCCTGACTCTGTGCTCACACTGTCTTCAAGATCCAGCCAGGACAAGGCTGTGGGGAGCTCGGTCCCGGGCTCCCTGCTGTCGGGCTCGCCTGTGCCATCCAGGCTAAGTCAGTCCTGCTGGCGGGCAGGCGCGTGCACGGGCCTCTCCTCACCTCAGTGACCTCCTCCGTGAGACCGGATCACCATCACGCCTGCTCGTGTGGTGAGCCCGAGACATCGATGGGACGCTCACCGAAACAGGACGGAAGGCGGCCTCAGCGCAGAGTAAATCCGCTGCCGGGCGAGGGAACCTACGTGCCAAAGAGGCAGCGTCCAGGATCAAAGGCCCCAAGTGAGTCTACGGAAGTGGTTGTTTCTTTTTTCCTGGCCCAACCCCCCGAGGGACAAGGCGAGCTCCACGGTGGCTCAGCAGGACCTTGCAGGAGATGGGGGTGAGGGGAACAGAGAGTTGGGGAGGCATGTGGTTTGCAGACAGCCCCCCCCCCCCCCCCGGAAGATGCTAATACACCTGCCCACCACCCCCTTAGTGGGAAGTACTCATCTTTAAAAAATATACCTTCTCCTAATGGGAGAATGGCATTCTTTTAGCTAGCCTTTCTTATAAATAGCCATTTTAAATGGAAGCTATTTATCGGGAGCTTTATTTTCTGTGCTTTAGCAAGGAGAGTGCAGGTGACTGCCTAATTATACTGCCTCCGTATTGAAGTGCTCCAACAGAAGACCACAGAATAGAGTTATCGAAAATAGCCGGCTTGTAATGGCAGTCGGGTTAGTTCATTAATTACAAATACAGAATTGGCCCGGACAAGTGGCACTGTGCTTGAGCACTTGTCAGATGAGACAGGAAGAAACATCACCCACGTCTGAGCGTGTTTCGCCATCTAAGACTAGAGGGTATGCCGCTGCGCGTGGAGAGCGATGCGTTTAGGGTGAATCTGGCTCGAGAAAGCAGAGCACGGCGGGAAGAGAGACTGGAAAACATCCACCTGTCCATTTATCCTCGCACAGTTGCCAATCGATCGTTGAGGCAAAGGGAGGAAATACTGGTTGCGAGAGATGGAGAGTTTCAAGGTGTCAGAGAAAGCGAACCAGTGAGTCCCCAGATCCGGTCCATTTCAGTGCTACCACCAAGAAGTACTGTACTGGTCGAGAAACCCCAAGAAGCCGCAGCGTAAAGGCTCTGCCCGTTATGCCTTGTGCCCTGTGGGATCAGCCCCACACCCCACCAGTGACTGCCATCAGGCACAGGAGCATCTGTCTCAAAGACCATCGCCAACATGCATGGCAAAACCACGCCCGATGTCAAGCAGCTGAGCCGGGCCGGAAGCCTCAGCATCCTCAAGCGGCGGTCCCGATTCGAGCCCCACGCGCCACGTCCCAGGGTCCCCCAGAGCTGAATGACACGGCCCAAGAAGGAAAAGGCTGCGGTGGGGCGGGAGAGGGAGGAGGAAGAAAGGAAAGCCCCAGGGCAAGCTCAGGTGCAGCTCCTGGCTGCTTCCGAGGGACCGCTGCTGGGTCGGAGACCCGCCCCCTGCCACCACTGCGGAAGCAGCAAGCTGCCCATTTGACAGGTCTCATTCCTATTTTCTTCATAATTGTATTGCTGTTTAGTTTAGATTTGAGACTATAAATTATACACATTAGGGAAAAAAAAAAAAAAGCCCCGGGAAGGGAACTGGTTCAATTAACCTCGTTCCTTTGGGTGAGGGAGGCATAGAGGTGTTCTTTGGGGGATGCTGATGCCTTTTGCGTGCGGGTTCAATATTGGGGAGATCTTCACTCCTGGTGACAAGGGGTTAAGATAATTAGAATCAGAGTCTTGTTACTAGAGGATATGTTTTGATTATTAGATCAGATGAAGATAAGGGAGCGGTAATTTTGGAAGAAGTATTGCCAAATTGTTTCATTAACTGCACCGTATTAAAGAATTCCCCCAAGATACGGATAAAGAACATTAATTTGTGAAACTGCGTTTCATTTTTTTTTTTTTGAGAAGGCAAACATTAAAACGTTAACTGATTTAGAAGAAATTGCTCTATAATAAAAAATGTAAGGTCTATAGCCTCCCTCTCATAGTCAAATGCGGGATTGTATCTGAGTCAGACCCCTTAACTGTAACAAAGGAGAGAAAGGCAAATTATCTAATAATAATGCCACTGCTGGGGTCAGAAATGGCTATAACATGAGAAAATTAAATTTAATCTAGAAATAAAAAATGAGTGCTAGTGCTCACTGGGCAGGCTGATGGGAGAGTAAGAAACTCAGAAGAAATAAATGCCACGGGTCCTCAACCCTCTCCCCAAAGCCGGCAGGACCGGCTCTTCCGAGGGGCCCAGGCACCCAGCGGTTCCTCGGACAGGGAGTGAAATGCACCCCGAAGGGGCCAGGAAGAGACCAGGGGGAAATACGGTGGGGGCCCTGAGTCAGCGAGGTCAGGCCAGCAAGCTGCCGGGAGCACAGAACCTGTTGGAAACTCGGCTCTGGGTCAGAGACACGGTCATGCGCTGGGAAGGAAAATGTCAGTTTTATAAAAAAATCCAAACGGGCCTAACTACGTCCTGGAAGTACTTTCTATAAGAAAAAGTTTTCCTGATGTTTTTGTATGACTCATCTGGACGTACCGCATTTAGTATATGGACGGCTGTGCTCGGCCGTCATTCATGTGCTCTGCACGCACACGCGGGGCAGGGCGGGAGGCCCGGGAGGGCATCGCCCAGGCTGGGGAGGCACGGTGGAGCGGGGGCACATCTGGCCCGGGAGCTGGGCCCACACGTCACTAGTCGTGTCACTGAGCGTCAAACAAGCTACCTCTGAGGAGGCCCCATGGCTCTCTGGTGCACCACAGACCTAGGGTGAAATCAAGTGCAATTATTTTTCAAAAGCTGAGCTGGACGAACGAAGGGCACGTCTGTGCAGACAGCTTGTGACCAACCCTTCACCAGCAAGTGCACGAAGTGGCAGTCTGACATCCCGGGCTGGGAAGCATGGCCACGGGTGGGCGCGGGACGGGGCCTTCTACCAAGCCCCCTTCTACCAAGCTGCCTGCAAGGGATGGCCCATCGAGGGCAGTGCTGTCCAGGCAAGAGCTGGTAAGGGTCCAAAGGCACTCTCCCCGTCTTGGGCCCCAGGACCCTGCTTCTAGCTCCCTCATGGAGGCTCAAGGTTGCCCTACTTGCGGTCAGTTCCAGACAAGATGCTCTCCAGAAAGACCTGACGGCCCCGGTGCACCCAGGCTTCTGACAGACGTGTCCAGGGGATCCTCACTGTTCCCACAGGAGGGAAAAACGCTTGTTGACGGTTGGAGTTCAGACCAAGAACAACCTAAGCGCTCACTCTGGCTTCCTGACGGAGAACAAATTCTCACCGGGACCCGTGCAGATTGCAAGCATGAGATCTACTCATTGCAACAGCCGAGACGGGGCAAACGAATAAGGTGGCCTCTGGGACAAGGGCTCCCGCCACGGTCACTATACCCGGCACGTGCCCCCGATGCCGGGGACAGAAGCAACCCACTGAGGGGCTGTGGGTGTCAGAGGGGAGCCAGAAGCGCCGCGCCAGTCGCCCCCCCCCCCCCCCCCCCCACCCCCGGGCCGTGTGCGGAGGAAGGCGGGGCAGCGGGCAGGCGCGCGGGTCCAGCCCTCCCTCGGCCCGCGGCCCCCTCGGCGCCCTTACTTTGAGCGTGCTGTTCTTGGCACTCAGCTGCTGCTCGAGCTGGGAGATCTGGCTGGCCGAGTTCTCCCGCAGCTTCGTGAGGCTGGCCTGGAGTCTCTGCACGTCCTCCACCAGCTGGGCGATCTCCCGCTCTTTGGCGGCCAACTCCACTTCCAGGCTGGAGCGGGTCAGCACCTCTATGGCCTGCTCCTGCGGAGGAGAAAGGAAATGACAAAGCCACCCGGGGTTCGGGCAGGGCTTGGGCAAGAACACGCAGGTGGAGGGATGCGGGTGGTGAGCTCAGGGTGAGGCGTGACCTCCTGCCTCCGCCCGGACCCGCCAACACCCTCCCTGCACCACCTTCCTGTCTGCACGGCAAATGCGCCTGGATTCGGCTGGCGGACAAGGATTTACTGGGTGCCCACCAGGAGCCGGGCGTACAGTGAGCACAGGACAACGGTCCCTGTCGTTACGGAGCATCCAGCCAGCGGGAGGAGGCTGGGCGTGCGAGCCGCATCAGATGTGTTGGCTGACAGCATAAGCGTGTAGGGCGGCAACCAGGCCATCAGGAGACTGAAGCGGGGGCGGGGCCCGGGGTCAGACTTGGGCCAGGTGGTGGGGTTTTACTGATTTGCGTTTTTTTAAAGTGTATTTATTTTTGAGAGAGAGAGAGAGAGAGAGCACGCGCACACGTGCACGCAAGTGGGGGAGGGGCAGAGAGAGAGAAAGAGACAGAGACAGAGACGCCTAAGCAGGCTCTGCACCACAAGCGCAGAGCCTGACAGGGGGCTTGGACCCACGGACCGTGAGATCATGACCCGAGCCAGAAGCTTAACGGCCTGAGCCACCCCGGTGCCCCGGCAGTGGGGTTTTAATAAGATGGTCAGGAAAAGCCCCGTTGACATTGTGACACCTGTGCAAAGATCTGAATAAGGTGACAGAAAGGGTCCAGCTGTGTGCTGGGGGCATGAGCAGGGGAGGGGCAGACAGAGAGGGAGAGAGAGAATCCCAAGCAGCCTCCACACTGCCAGCACAGAGCCCGATGCGGAGCTCCAGACCCACGAGCCGTGAGATCATGCCCTGAACTGAAACCAAGAGTCAGACGCTCAATTGACCGAGCCGCCCGGGTGCCCCCATTTCACGGGGATGGAAAACACTAGCGGCTACAGCCCCAGCCGGGATGTGCAGCCAATCCGTCCCACGCACGATGCGCTGGTCACCGACTTCTCACGTTGGGGGACAGCCCGTCGTCAGAGAAATAATTTTTCATATCTACTGACCCTCCCCAGGAAATTAAGGACTTTTGTCACTTAAGAATGTCAAGTTCTGTGTGTAAAGGAGTGACTCTTTTCTGTTTCTTTGGTTTGTGTCGTATTATAAAGTGGGTTCATTTCCTCCTGACTTCTGGCAGATGTGCACATGGCCCTAGCGAGCGTCTTCCCGCCAGCTTATTTAAAGGGCGCGTGCAGATCAGCTCTGTCCAGAGTGCGCTCCGTGGCCTGGTGCCAGCTCACAGACTGTTGCTGATACAGTGAGACACGCAGAGAAATGCAGACTGAGCATTTAGAAACTTGTACAGCAGTTTGCCACGGCTGTGACGCTCTTACTGTCTTTTGTAAAACCATCGGTCTGCAATGGATCGGCAGTGAATAAGCAAACAAGCCGTCCTTGGCCACAGAGAGTTTGGGGAGCACCACGCCAGCCAACAACCAAGGTCAGGAGACACGGGGACCCGAGACAAGTCCTCCTGGCAACGCCAGGGGTTAGAGCCTGGGACACTAGTGACAGAAACACCTGGGAGCCGTGAGAGGGAGAGGCGGGGGTGGAGGGTTGGCAGGAGTTGTCAGAAGGAAGAGGGGCTCCATTTGAGGGCGGGGGCACCACAGGAGGGCAGAGGGGTCAGAAAGAGCAGGGACAGGGCATAAGGGGGAGTGACTGATGCCGAGGCCAGCTTGAAAAGGACCGAGCCTGCTGCCACCTGATGGTGACCGACTGCTCAGAAGGGTGGCCAGAGGCACCTTGAGGTGGCGGGCTTGGGGACACAATGCAAGGGATATCTGGGGAGGTCAGACTTATGGGGGGTAAAGACTGAGCCACAATATCTAATTTATTTATCAATTTTCCAACCTGAGGGATGCCAGCCATAACAACGGTTTCGAGTGCTCTTAGGGAGAGCTGGTAAAACGAGCCACAAGGGGGGATCCGGGATTTTAAATGGGCAAGTGCAAGTTCACAGACCAGGGATCAGTGGCTCACATGATATGTGTAAAAACAGCAGCTCTCACTGCTGAACCTGGATTCAGGCTGGGGACCTGGGGGCAGGTAGTCCCAGAGGGCCATCTACTCCACTCCAGGGTCCTAGTCTGGCCTCGCCACAAGCTGGCCGTGTGACCTTGGGCACATCAACTATGTCTCAGGCACCCAGGCCAGATTCCTCATTCATAACACAGCCAAAGCCATTTGTGTCTTACATAAGCTAAATGAGATGAGATCATCCACCCAAATCAGTAAGACCTTGGAAATGAGACAGAAAAGAGCATTCTACTTGAAGCCCAAACGTGGCTCACTTCCTGGCTGTCCCATCATGAAGACACAAGGGAGATAGGAAGAAGCAGACAAGGGCCCAGGAGACGGTCACAAGGAGGGTCAGCACCGCCGGCTCCCTCGTGTGCGTCTGGGCCTCAATTCAGTTGCACTCGAATCACTTGGGGGCTTCAGAAAACGTATGGGTTCTGGGCTCAGCCCTGGAGACACAGGCTCAGGGAGCGTGGGGTAGGACCCAGGAAACTCCCCGGCGAGTCTGATGGGGTTCAGGGTCAGGACTCTGGCTCGGACAAGCCTCTCAAGGAAGGAACAGAAACTGACTTTTCCAAGTCTGACAAGAGGCCCGGGTGGGCACCACAACCAGGTCCCCAGAGTCTGTCCCAGCAGGGACGTACCCACGGCTCTGGGCTTCCACGACCCAGAGGGGGTCCTACGCTCTTCACGGGTGCCAGGTCTTGGGGGTGGGGGCTCTGACAGCTCAGGAGCCAGGAGAGGATGTGAAAATACTCTGCAGAGTCTAAAAACATTAGAATGTTTTTGAATGTCTGACTTTGGCTCAGGTCTCGATCCGAGGTTTGTGAATTTGAGCCCCACATCGGGCTTTGTGCTGACAGCGTGGAGCCCGCTTCAGATTCTCTGTCCCCCTCTCTCTGCCCCTCTTCCACTTGCACTCTCTCTAAACTAAACATTAACAAAATAAATAAACATTATAAAAAGAGGGTGCCTGGGTGGTTCAGTCAGTTAAGCGTCTGACTCTTGATTTCAGCTCAAGGTCATGGTCTCACAGTTTTGTGAGCCTGAGGCCCACGTGGGGCTCTGGAGCTGGCAGCACGGAGCCCGCTTGGGATTCTCTCTGCCCTTCCCCCACTCACACGGTCTCTGTCTCTCTCCAAAAAAAAACCAAAAAAACCACAAAACAACACAACTTAAATGAACATAAAAGCAGAAGCTATTGGTGGAGGACCCCAATGAGTTCTGTCCCTTTGAACCCCGTTCACCTCCCCTCTCTCCCCAGCTGCCTGCGTCTGAGTCCTGGATAAGCTACATAATGACCTCTTCTACCCGGCGGCCGTTTCCATATCAAATAGGGATGAGATGCCAGAGCCCCATGCAAGACAGGGAAAATCAGGGAAAATCGAACTGTGAAACGAAGGTGCACCTAGGACCCGAGACTCAGAGACAGATGCCTGAACCTAGGCTAATACCTTACTTACATTTACTCCCGCAGGGGAAAGATGAGGCCACAGGCACCTGAGTCTTACTTCTCTTTCCTACCGACCCCCCGCCTTTCTGCCAACACCAAGTGGCCAAAGTAGGCAGACTCCATCCGGCAGAGTCACCCGGTAGGTTCGCCTGCTAGATGCGTTTTCTCCTGTGACGGTTTGTTTAGGTTCAAGGGGTGGCCTGAGGCGGTGTCCCAGAGCCCTGGACTAATACTGGTCTATAAATACTCGACAAAGGACCTGAATATGTCCCGTCTCATTCAGCGCACACGAAGGAGAGTAGCTTGACGTGGGGGAGAAAGAATGCGCTCTGGAGTAGGACAACCTAGGATCAAATTTTGCTTGGGCGTTTTCTAGCTCTGTGACCTTGGGCACATTACTTAACTCCTCTGAGCCCGTTCCCTTACTTGTAAAACGAGGATAATAAAACCTACCTCTAATGACCGCGGTGTCTCGAGGCATAAACGGGACAACCATATAAAGCCCCGGTGAGGCCCCTGACGCAGAGCTACAGCTCGCCGAGAGACGGCTCGCCTTCCAGAACAGGCGATTCCGTTAAGACACCCCACGGGTCGGTTTTGGCTTCTGCTAGATCTATAGACTGTACTGTTTCTCTGCCGAGTCCTGCCAGCCAAGCCCAACAGATATTTTCCCGCTGGCCCCGTTTCCTATGTTTGCTCCCCGACCGGCTGGGGCTGGGGCCGGAGCTACTGGGAACGCACACCCGGGGGAGCCCTGGCAGGCCCGCTCCTGGAAGGCTGAACCGGAGCCATGTAAACACTGCACTTAGCCCATGATGAAGTGTTTAAGCGCCTCAAGGACCCACAACTGACTCTACCTGCGAAAACATTCATTTCCTCCTGAAATGTTTTGGTTGCCACGGTCCGGGATGGTGCCAGAAAGCCCTTCAATCAAAAACCTTTAGCTCAGGAGCCCCGTGCAGACATGGAGGATGGACAGCTTTCTCGAGAGAACCCAAGGTGACCGCAGAGGCTGAGAGACGCCAGACCGGCTCCTTCCTCGAGGGCTTCCCCTTGCCTCAGCGTGGCGCTGGGTCCAGGGAGGTACACTTGGATCAGGGGACGGAGACGGAGCCCATGGGACACGTCAGGTAAAATGAGTATCAGGGTCCGGGAAGTTGGGATGGCCCCTTGAGTGAAGAATTTTTCTGTTTTCGGAAACACTTAACTCATGTTTTATTTAATATTAATTAATTAATTAATATTATTTTAAATGATTTTTTTTAAATGTTTATTTCTGAGAGAGGGAGAGGGCGCGCAAGTGGGGGAGGGACACAGAGAGCAGGACAGAGTACGCGAGGTGGGCTCACTGCTAGCTGAGAGTCCAATGCGGGGCTTGAACTCATGAACCGTGAGATCACGTCTTGAGCCAAAGTCGGACATTTAACCGACTGAGTCATCAGGTGCCCCTAATTAATTAATTAATTTCAAAAATTAAACGTTAACTTAAGGAAAGAATATGAAAACCCATTCTTTTTTTTTTTTAATTTTTTTAACGCTTTTTTTTTTTTTTTGAGAGACAGAGAGAGAGAGAGAGAGAGAGAGAGAGGTATATGGAGTGTGAGCAGGGGAGGGGCACAGAGAGAGGGAGACACAGAATCCGAAGCAGGCTCCAGGCTCTGAGCTGTCAGCACAGAGCCGGATGTGGGGCTTGAGCACCAACTGAGAGATCATGACCTGAGCCGAAGTCGGATGCTTAACCGACTGAGCCAACTGGGTGCCCGAAAATCCATTCATATAAAGGGGTCCTAGCACTAAAACTCTGCTTTAGGTTTGCTCCTAGGGAATAATTTTACAAAGACCCAGTCGAGTCCCGGCTTAGCCCCTGCGGGGCCCAGCGTTCTGGGGCAAGGGGTTCACAGTCCAGAACTTCCGCTTCCTCATCTAGGTAAAGAAATGAAACACCCGCCTCACAGGTGAAGTGGAAGAATGGCTGTCCGACCGACGTGTGAGTTATCACAGCAGCAAGGCTCCTGGTTAGACTGTGCCCTCTCTGGAAGGGCCTGGCGCCTCCCCCACCACCCCCCTGCTCTCCCACCGTCCACTGCGGGTCCTGGCACACGGCACGCACCCTGTAACTCTTTGTTAAAGAAAAGGACACTTATAAGCATACTTCACCCACCACAGGTGACAGGAGCTGAAGGGCCTCAGGGCCACTCACTCCTACTCTGCACACGAGGACACGGACGCTGCACAAGTTTGACTACCTGAGGTCTGTGAGTAAACAGGTTATGAGTCAGCGCTTTGAACCCAGGGCTCCCGGATCAGAGACGGTGAGGCCAGGCGAAGTAAGAGGAACCGCTGAAGCCGAATGACACAGATTACAGGTCAGGCCTTGTTCTAAACTATTTGCTCGTAAGAATGTCCTGGAACCCTTACAAAACCAGTGATGAAACGCAGGCTCAGGGAAGGCAAGTTCCTTGCCCCAAGACACACAGCTAGAAGGCGCGTCTGACCCCAGGGGCGTGGCTCCAATATCCGGGTCTTAATTCCGTGCTGCCCTAAGTCACTGCTCAGAGCCAGAAGGCGAGAGCCTGTAATCTGATAGGTCCAAGCTGCCTTGCTCGAGCTGGGAAAAGTTCCGGCTAAGAACAATTTTTGCTAATCTTAGAAAAATCCAGAAGCAAAGAAAGGACCGAGACGAGTGCCTCGCTCCTTCGGAATGCTGGCACTTCCAGAGAGATTCTGCCATTACGCAGACTCAGAGCGCGTTAACTGTGTTATTACTTCTTTGGCCCGCCCTGCTCATCGCCAACTGTTTTCTCACTCTGGAAGGACACATCGAGGTGGAGACCAAACCTCCGATTTTCCAATGTGATTCTGGCAAGGCTCTTGTTTCACACCCCCACCCCCCTGCCAGCCGTCTCCCCACAGGCCTAGCCAGGAAGGCACTCCCTCTGGGAGTGAGGGGGATCTCCCGCCTCGGCCTCCACGCTGGGCTGGCGACCAGGTAGCACTGATGCGCCATCGGCATAGTCCTTCCTCTGACCCTAACGAGTCCCGTCCCCAGGCTGTCCGAAGCATTCCCGACCAACACAGCACCGGTTCAACTATTTTCCCCCAGATGCAACATTCGTGAGCAAAGGCAAGCAGCTGTAGCACAGAGGTGCAGACGCGAGGCGCACAGAGTCCCCACGGGGCCGGGCTACCCACCACGTCCGGCGCCTTCTGGATCTGCGAGGCCAGCTGGAGAGAGTGGTTGGCCGACGAGAGCTGTTCCCTCAAGGTCTCTGCCTCTCTCTGAGCCACCTCTGCCCTCTGAAGGAAATGAAAAGAGTGAGAAGAGAAAGTACATTCAGTTTAACAACTGACAATTATTACAAGAACATTCATCAATTCATGCCTGACTGACTATAATTGATTTTCCTAAACACTCAACCTAATAAATGCTAGAAAAAAAACATAGAATGTGATGGATTTTTATTTTAAACAGTACAAGGAAGAAATAATTGAGCGATTATGACAGTAATTTAACGCTAGGAGCAAGGAATCCCCTGCTGATACTAATGCTCCGGCCCACTGAATTTCCCAGACTGAATAAATACAAGTGGAAATAGAGTCTTTTGATTCAATTTCTCTCTATTCTCATAGACCAAGAAGATTTTATTGCAGGATCACTCCTGGGAGTAATTCTCACGGGTAAACAGTGAATTAAAGACACTTTGGCCGTTCTCTTCCTAAAAACACGCACAATGTTGTGGTTGTTTTCCTTCGGCAAGTATTTCCATAAACGTCCAGGGTGTAAATGTCACTTCTTTTGTGAGGGCCAGGCTTATTTCAACACATTTAACCCTTCACCTGACCAAGCCGGCCGAGGCCGGCACCCCCAGGCAGCCAGGGCAACCCGGGGCCGCAGGCGGGAGGGCGGCCGGGCCCACTCGGGGTGAGGAGCCAACCGCAGGAAGGGGGCCGAGGAGGAAAGGGTGGACCCCTGTGTTCTTTGCAGGTCATTCCCAGACGAGGCGACCAATGCTACCGGACGGCAAAGCAGGATTTCCCACCGGACGAGACTGGGACACGCCAGTGCCCGCCGCCCGCGAAGGCGCCGGGGAGAGCGGCGCAACCGGGGCAAGTTACCTCTGCCCACGACGCCTCCACCGTCCCCGCCAGAACTGGGGACACAGTCACCTTCTCAGGGACCTCGCGGGGATTAGCGTCCGCCGAAGTATACCGTACACACAGCTCATCCGCAAGCGTCTCGCGAACGTGCTCGTCCCGATTCTACAATCACGAGGCAGACGGAACTCTGAGACGGGGGGACAACGGCAGGCAGTCCTGGGCGTGTGGGCTGGGAGATCGCGCGCCGCTTCTTTCCACCGGCCTCACGTCGGCGCCGACAGAAGAGATGAACGAGGAAAGCCCGGCCGAGCAGGGCTATTCTGTGTGTTTTCCGATTTTGCGGCGTGACAGCACGTGTCAACTAATTGCTGAAAGAACTGAAGGGAATCGGGGAGTGAGCCGGATCAAGGGGGCGGGCGGAGGGAGGGGCGGACGGGTCCGGCGGCCTGGAGCGGTTCTCTGACGCACGATCGTTCTGCGAAATCTATCTCTGCGCGCAGACAAATTCGGGTATTTCTAACGGCAACAGAAATTGGTGCTGATGGCCGCCTGCCTTGCTTCTCCAGGGGCGCCCGGAGCCTCACCCCATCTAATTCACATGGCGCCTGGCCAGGCCCTGCTGAGCTCACACAGACGCCGCCCACGCTCTGCTCCAAACAGAATCCGGAGCAGCCTGTCGGGAAAGGCGACAACGTGACCGGCGTGGCGACGATAGCAGGGGTGATTTCTGGTTCACTTTCTGCAGAGAGTCTCCTCTTCAGTGAGGAAGAGTTCCAGATGCGCCCCTCCGAGTTTTTCCGATAATCGTGTTGTTACTACTGAAAAGTTTTCCCTTCCTTTGCTGGTAGGCAGAACCCTGGGGCATAAAATCTCTACAACTCTGCCAGGAAGGAGGTGTTCTTTGACATGTTTCTAATATCTCTGACTAGGAAAACTATTCCTCAGCCGAGTGGAGAAGCTGTTCCGGGGGCAGCCAGTGAGGCCACACCACCACCCTGCCCCGCCTGGGAGTGTTCTGGAACCAGCAGAGCTCAGGCAGGCCCGGGCGACGGGTTCACGGCAAGGCTCTCATACGGGCATTTAGCTGCCCCCCGCCCCCCGCCCCCCAAGCTGGGCGGCTCATGGAACAAGGGATCTGGCTGTTGAGGATTTTCTCCTCGGCTTGTGGAATTTCTCCGGAGCTTCTGCACCTCGTTCTGTTTCCAAGTTCGTGTGCAGAGTCACTCTGTGGCCTGTCCATGCTGGTCACGGCCTTTGCTCACTTGGCTTGACTTGGTTACTTTAGGGCAGCGTTTTAACGATTTGGAATTTTTAGGATTTGTTTAGGATTTACGCCCCGAGGACATCAAAAACAACACAACACAACACAAAACAGTTGAGGTGGCTTGTGCAGCTAAACAGGCACAAAGAAGACTAAAAAAAAAAAAAAAAAGGAAAAGCAGGCCTAAGAGCAGCTGAAGGATGGAGTGGGAGCAGTCGGGCGGAATTAGTTCCTGCAGTTGGAAATTCAGGCCCATCGCCGGCGCTGAGACAGAAAAGAAGGGGCGCTGGGCTGGGTCAGTGCCGCGCGATCACCTGTTTGCAGGGCCTCCGTCTTCCCGAGGACGGCGACCCAACCGGATGAAGGGTTTCTAAGAACTGGCATCAGCCATGGCAGGCGGAAGGCGGTGGTGTTTTCTGACCCGGAACCCCAGACACGGAGCCGCGGCTGCCACGAGACCCCTGACTCCTTGTGTCCGGTGACGGGCTCCCCCGCTCCAACCCGCCCGGCTCAGGCAAAGCTGCGGGGACGAGGCCGCGGTTCTGGCTGGCAGATCACCCGGGGGTGATCGAGGGGCCACCCCGTGATGAGAACGGCGCCTCGCCAAGCCTGAGCTGCTCCCCTGAGACGCTTCCTTTGCTGGCTGTTGCTTACTTTCGGTACTTCCCTGGGAGGGGAGAGTAAACACCGAGAGCACAGGTGACAGCGAGGGAGGAGGTCACACGAATGAATGGGGACACGGCCCGCATCTGCCGGTAACCTGGATACAAACACGAAAGCAGCCGCCTCACCGGCTCTCACAGGCCAACGGAGGACCCAAGAGGTAACACGAGCCAAGGGCCTAACAGTGCCCACCTTGTGGGGACAGGGGTCTAATCAAACAGGAAAGATGACCAGACACTGTAGGCGGTCTTCAGCAGTCGCTTGGAAGGCGGGAGGTGGCTGGAAGCACTTTGTTTCAAGAATTCTGTCAGTCACGATACCAGAAAGAAGTGACAATACCCACGCGTGTGACACCGGCTGGCCCAAGTCACAGCTCTGCGTCTTGGGAAGGGCAGCCCAAACGGTGTGTCCGGGGTATCTCCTCATCCTAAAGGAAGGCCTAAGGGGAGTCCCCCCGCCCCAGCTCCTCAAGGGGTCCTGAAGGGCCCCAGGAGGGGCAGTATAAGAAAGCTTTTCCCTAAGCTCCGCCCCTGAAGTCGGACACATTAGAATGTGAATATACGATGCTGACAGCTATTTCCAGGTCTTCAAGTCTGAAAAATTTGATTCATAAAATGTGGAGGAGAGGCATGGCGGGGTGGGACAGAGAGAGCGGGCAAGGGCAGAGCCCCCGGGTGGCTGCGGCTGGTGGGGCCAGTGAAGGCTCATGGGAAGGGCTGGCGAGGCCAGACACAACCTGGTGTGGGCCGCAGGCTCCAGGCCCACGTAAAGGCGGCTCTGGTTGGGCGTTCTCTAGGGAGGCGTGTCTTCTCCTCCCGGTACCATGGTTGAGACAAGTCGGAATCCAATCCGTTTCCCAGTTTACCCATTTCAGGTGTAGCCTTTGGGGGTCCCTGGTTTTCAACAGTGGTGGTGGTGTTGGGTGTCGGATCCAGTGTTCTTCCATCTTGGTCCCGGTCTTTGTGTCTTGTCCCCCTCTGTATGTGTCGCCATGAAAACCCAGGCTCGGGGCCACCAGAGATGAGCAAGTCTCTCCAGTGACCGAGCAGCCACACGAGCCGGCAATGGACTGAGCCTCCAGGTAGACCCACGGCGTCCCAGAGGTGGGCCCTGGACCGGAACAGGGGTCTGTTAGCAGGCAGCCCTCCTTGAATTACGTTGCTAAGGCTGCTGGAACGAATTACTACAAATTCAGTTGATTTTAGCAACACAAATTTATTATCTTTGTTCGGAGTCTGCACTGGGGCTCACTGGGCTAAGATCAAGGTGTGGGCAGGACTGGGTTGCCGAGGCTCTGGGGGAGAATCTGTTTTCCTACCGCTCCTTGCTTCTGGAGGCCACCCAGACTCCTTGGCAGTGGCCCCTTCCTCCATCTTCAAAACCAGCCTATCACCCTGACGTGGACTCTTCTGCCTCTGGGGACCCTGTGATTATACCGGGTGCACTCACACACACCTGGGTCATCTCTCCACCTCAAGGTCCGCTGTTAACAGCCTTAACCCCCCCTTTGCCAGGTACACTAATATATTCACAAGTTGTGGGGTTTGGGAAGCGGCATCTTTTGGGGCCATTTTTCCGGCCACCATGCTCAAGGGCAAATAACCCCACATTTGGACAATTTCAAGGAGGAGGCAAGCTCTCCTGGGGGATGACCTCTCGGCCTGCTCCCCACAAGGCCCTGTACTCTGGAGGGAGGGGATAAAAGAGAGGGGGAGGCTGGCAAGGCCAACAAGTGAGCCTTCCTATGGGATGGACTCCATTGCTTTGGAAAGTGCACACCAACCAAAGTCATCCTTCTAGGCAATACCCACACGCGACTCTGGAGAACAGCCAGAACCCCAGAGGTGACCCTGCTTCAGTGGTTCTGCAGAAGGGAAGTCAGAAAGGTCCTCTATACACCAGACAGGAGATACTTCTTGCCATGTGCCCCAAGGTGGCCCTGTGCTGGTGACTGGAGTCCCTCTGTAGACCTACCTAACTCTAAGACTCCTGTATTAGGATGAGTTAGAAATGGGTTACAGACAGCGACACTAGGGAACCCGTCAACCTCAAGAAAACTTCAATGCGGCGAGGTAACACTGTTAAACATCACACAACTCCCAACCCAGCGGCCTATCCCTTGTAGATATTAGTTTTGCTCCAAAAGACCTAAAGGCTTAGCTAAAACCGTAATAACAATTCTGAGGATAAGCATACTACCTCCTGGCCCACCCACTTATTTTAAGTCTAGGAACTATAGTCTCAGAAACTTCAAATACCTGCAAAAATGGCAGAATCTTATTAAAAACAACCTAGAATTACAAGGGCCATTATGAGGAACGATCTAGTTAGATAAGATCATTTAAGAAGGGCACTTGAAAGTCAGGGCCCCCAAATCAAACAAACAGAATAGGATACCAACTGAATTGGTGAGCAGAAGCCTCCGAAATGCTTCCAAATTCCAAAGTGGCTTCACCGAGAGGTTCGTTGCAAGAGGCTGGTTAATCACGGAACACAGGTTTATCCACTCTTGGCTTCCTTTTACGGAGGAACCAAAGGTATTTGGGTCTACCGGTAAAACACGTTTTGTGCTACACTGAAAAATTTATGAGAAAGTATGCTTCTAGAAATTATACGTTGCGTTTACAAATCGGCTGAGCCACAGAATGCTGATGTAAAAGTTCCCAATAACTTACTTCTTCATTGCCACTAGAAATGAAAAGTTTCTAAGGGTTAAAAATTCTAATATATGTAATTAAGCTACTGGAAATAATAACGGAAACATCTCCATAGGTAAAGAAAGTAAGAGGTGTGTTTTTACTCAAAGAAGGTATGAGGAAAGGAAAGGCTTTTGTGTTGAGGGAAAAGAAAGAAATTTTGGCTTAAAGTGAAGCTGTTTATTTCACAATGGGAAAGAGGGAAAACGTATGGCAAAATCTGAATGTAAAAGAGAGAGTTGTAGATATGTGGAAAATAAGTCTTTGGAAAGAGACGGTCATGTCTGGTCAAGCCAGCTACGATTAGAATACATTTAATAAAGTTAAATGGCTTTTAACATCAAAAACAATACGGTGCAAAATTACAATTTGGTTTTCTCTCTTTTAAAAGGACAATGTTTGGGATGCATGCGTGGCGGTTAAGTCGCTTAAGTGTCTGACTCTTGATTTCGGCTCAGGTCATGATCTCATGATTTGTGAGACTGAGCCTCATGTTGGGCTCTGTGCTGACAGCGTGGAGCTTGCTTGGGATTGTCTCTCTCCTTCTCTCTCAAAAAAGATAAACTTAAAAATATTAAAAAAATTAAAAAAGGACAAAGTTTTCTTGAACTATTGGTTGCTCTTTTTTTAATTCTTATTGTTTTTAACGTTTTTATTTACTTTTGAGAGACAGCATGAGCAGGGGAGGGGCAGAGAGAGAGAGAGGGAGACACAGAATCGAAAGCAGGCTCCAGGCTCTGAGCTGTCAGTCCAGAGCCCGACGCGGGGCTTGAACACGAACTGTGAGATCATGACCTGAGTTGCAGTTGGACGCTTTACCCACTGAGTCACCCAGGCGCCTGGTTGCTCTTGATAAGATATTGTAAAAGGCTCTTCCTTACCTTTTAAGTTATCTGCCCGGAAAACAAAGATTTTGTGTCTTGTCAAAAATAATTTCCTGGGTCTTTATTATTAGGTCTTTGATTCCTTAAGAAAGCTGAGTCTTCTCTATTAAAAGAGCTAAGGTTTTACTTATTTATTTATGTGTTTATTTATGTATTTATGCATGTACATATTTATTTATTTTTATTTTTAAACAACTATTTAACTTCCTGTATTTGCCTTCAAGGTCTTCAGTCGTCACTGTGGTTAAATAGATGAGTAAATATTGTGTCACCGTGACCTATGATCCTACTTGACCAAGTGTTTTAAAATCTTTTGATTTTTTAAATAAACTTCTAAGAATCAAATGTTAAATGAACCCTTTAAAAAAATGTTTTTTAATGTTTATTTATTTTTGAGAGAGAAACTGAGTGCAAGGGGGTTGGAGCAGAGAGAGAGGGAAACACAGAATCCAAAGCAGGCTCCAGGCTCTGGGCTGTCAGCCCAGAGCCCGATGCAGGACGCAAACTCACAAGCCACAAGATCGTGACCTGAGCCAAAGTCAGATGCTTAACGGACTGAACCACCCTGGGGCCCCTAAATGAACTCTTTTTAACTTTCAACTAACTTTGAGATTTTTCAGAGAGGCCCTTGGACGTCTCAACAGATTTGTTCTCTCACCTTACAAAAAGGGAGATGTTAAACTACCTTGGCTTATTTGGTATGTTAAATCACAAAGGAAGTGTTGTCAAAATATAATACTAAACCTTCTTTATTTGTATAGGTATGTAAGAGTTGCAGAAATTGCATGACATTCCTAGAAATCTGTTTGTTCTGGTATTATGTCATGATTCCAGTTATTATCTTAAAATGTCATACATCACGGAAATAACTACAATTCCTTATCAAGTGAACTCTCAGCTGATCTTTAACAATGGACACTTTTAAGTCTCTGTCATTTACAGAAAGTTACTGTCTTACTCAGATGCTTTTGCAAACGTTTTCCTACAAAAGTGTTTCGTCTTCACGGGGCTTCATGCAAAGAACTTTTGACAAGTCCAGATTTCAGATAAGTTCAAGGTCATAAAACTGAACTGGGTAAGAATTTTCAGAACTAATGAGGAAAAAAAAGAAAAACCGAATTCAAGCAGAATGAGGATTAATAACAAGGAAATGGACCAGCTGAGGAGGATGACTGTAATTTTTATGACTTCCTGTTTGAAACACTGATGTTTCGTTTTTCCAGATAGAAGGAAACTTTTCTCACACAGCAATTTGGTAAAGTATACCTTTGTAAACAAAGATGAAACATTTACTTTTTCTCCTGAGCTGATCCCTCTGGAACTCAGAAACTTTAAAGTTTTCTTTTCATGGCAATATAATTAGTTATTTGCATAAGTTCAATGAGAACGTGTTATCCTTGTAACAGGACACAACTGGAAATATTGGCTGTATTACCAAGGCTTTGACTCACTTGCCGTATTTGAGAGAGACAGGCCTAGACTCAGATATGACCAGACAGCTTCAAGGAACTGAGGCTGACTGTATGGGCCCAATAAATAAAGCCCCTTAAAAAAAAAAAAAAAAGTCAACCTGGTACTTTGCTTACATGGTTCTAGCTTTGAAACCATGGAGAAGCTTACGTGGTCGGTCACTATTCTCGCTGCACTTAATCAGGCCGAACTGAATGTAAAATTACTTTTGCTGGGATTATCTGTAGTGCAAAAAGAATAGGGGTAATCGCGGAGAGAAAAATGATGCTTGCACCTTTGTAGGTATCAGATTCTAATCCTGTTAATTGTCTCTGAGGTTTTGTGATAGACCCGAAAACTGGACTGGATCCTGAATACTTCTAGTTTCCTCAAGTACCTGACCCTGACCCTTGAAACTAACGTTTCTAATTTTCTCCTACCCTTCTGATTTGGAATCATTAGGAACAAAGACCGCCCCTGAGGGAGACCTGGAAGCGACTAGGCCAGGTCCTCCTGTTTGGATGGCAGCCAGGGTCTAGGGACCTGAAGCTTCCGTACGCATCTCACAGCTGAAGAAGGCGCCCCCTGGCAGCTGGTCTTGTAGGATCACTGGAGATCCTCTGCGTCAAATGACTGGGGAGAGAAGCAGTGGACATCTGTGTAGGCTGCTTCTGCCCAAGATGCTGGATGGAGACCTCAGACTTTAACTGAATGTGAAACTCTTTCTTCTTCCTTTTCATTCCTGGATCTGGCATTTGTCTGGGGAGGCAGCACCATCATCCCTATCTCCTAGGCCATTTCTGGGTTGGGGGTGGGGGGTAAACCTTTGCCTTTCAGGCTGCTGGGTTTGTTATAAAAAAAAACTCCTACCTGGCCATTAACGGCGTCACCTCAGTGGGAATGCTTTGTGCCCCGACAGGACTGATCTCTGTCTGGGGGTGGTTACCATTCTCCCTGGGCCCGCGAAGGCCTGGCTGGCTGGCACATAACTGGGCAGAGCCTCTTAGGGTTATCGAACGTGCCCCTAACTGTCTACAGACCGAGACGCCTCATGGTCAGCCCCTGAATTTAGAGTTGGGAAGGACCCGTTGGGAGGTCTCTGTGAGTCAGGATCTGCTTCCTTCGGCTGGGGCCTACTACCCTGGTTAGCAGGAAATTCAAACGATGCTGTGACCAGGAACCTCTCCTTACTCATGAAAGTACCGGGCACTCTGCTGCTTAAGCAACAACTGCTCAGCAAAGATCCTTAGGCTCTCTGGCCAAGGTTGTTCTGGTAAGACAATAGGCCTTGATCATGTTCTGGCGGAACGAGGGGTCTGTGCTGGGGTCAACATCACTCATGCACCTGGATGAACACTTCAGGGAAAGCAGAAACTCATTTACATAAAACCACAGTGGAGCAAGCCGCCAGGCTTAGACAAGCAACTCTTTCAACAGGATCTCTCTTTGACTTCCTTGATTTTGAGTAGTTTGGGTCTTGGGGACCACAGCTCCAAAGTGCATTCCAGACCCTGGGAATTCTCCTGCTTCTAATAATCACAGTAACTTCCCTGGTGCGCTGTCTTCCCTCAAAAGTTTTAAACGCATGTTCAAAACCACTAACCGCCAAGCAAATGATCTCGCAAAGACTGGAATGAATGTCAGGAAAGGAACAAAGAGAATGACCCACTGAGAAACCGTGAGCCTGAGGTCGTGACCCTGTGACCACCACAGGAATTCTGCAAAAACACCATGACCTGGGAATGTCGCACAGATCAAAGCTGCGAGAACGACAGAGTGGTGGCTCAAAATGGCACTGATGCCTTAAATCTCGATCGCGTCTCTCAGGATGAGGGTCTGATCGAAAGGGGGGAATTTTGCTGGAGCACCTGGATGGCTCAGCTGGTTAAGCATCTGACTCCCCATTTCCGCTCAGGTCATGATCTCACGGTTCGTGAGTTTGAGCCCTGCATCCGTCTCACTGCTGACAGTGCAGTCTGCTTGGGATTCTCTCTCTCTGCCCCTCCCCCCGCACTCTTTCAAAACAAGCAAACATTAAAGAAAAAAAAAAAAAAACAAAAGGGAGGAACTGTTAAAAAAGAGACAACAGGCCCCAAATGGAGTCCCTTGTGCCAAGCCCCAAGTCAGCAAACCAAGCAAACCAAGATCTTAACCTAGCTGCGGTGTCAGCCTCTCCTGGGAATGTGACCTTTAACCCATCAATCGGGAATTTCCTGGTCAGCGCTAGTGAGGTCATCTGCCCACAGGACAGGCCCCTCCCGGCCCCTGCAGGAAGGTGACCTTGCCTGAAGCAATCCACTCTTTCCTTGTCCTTCCCTTTTCTGCCTAGAAAAGCCTTCCATTTGGCACAGCCTCTCAGAGCTCCTTTCTGCCTGCTAGACGGGGTGCCGCCCGATTCATGAATCCTCGGGTAGAAAGTCGGTAGGACTGAGTAAAAAGCCAGAAAGGTCTTTAAAATGTCCTCAGCGAATGCGTTTTTCCAGCAGTGTTCTCTCAGGTGTGTGACTTACTACCCTCATTCTATAGATGGGGAAACACACTGGGAGCCTGGGGGTTCGTTCAAGGCCGCACAGCTGGGAAACGGCGGCGGGGGGAGGGGGGTCTGGGACTCCAGCCCAGGTGTTCCCCGCTGGAACACAGAAACCCTGGTGGAAGAAAGTGCCATGCCTTTCCTGTGGCTCTCTGCAATCTTCTCCACCCTTGACTCTTTGCCTCGGTGAAGATGAACCGGGCTTCCCAACTAGACTTCGAGGGGCGGCCCTCGCGGCGGGGCAGTCTCCTCCAGCAGGACCAGGCGGGTTAGCGGGAAGAGGGCCACTCACCGAAAGGACGTCCTCGCCGTCCCCCCGGGACTCTGTGCGGCCGGCCGCTCGCACCAGAGCCACTCGGAAGGGCTCCCAGGTGAAGGCGCAGCTGGCCAAGTGACAGAACGGCGGAGGCCCCAGACGGTTTGACACGGTCGCGAAGCACAGAGTTGTGGCTTCTTGTTCACCACGAGGTCTCGAAAGTTCTGGACCCTCACTGCCCCCTATTAAGGCGGAGCACTAGTGCAAGCGCCTTGGAGTTTAACAAACAGGTGTAAGCGGGACCCGGGGCCGCCGGCCGCCTACAGCTCTTCGGCTTTTCCACGATAGAAACACGAGCGCTTCAGCGATAAAACAGCGTCAGGTCTCGGTAGAACATTTTGACTATAAACCTGGTGCAAAAATAATGTTATATGCCAATGAACTAGGAAATTGCTCCTCCTGGGGATCTCCCTTGATGGGAAAGGCGGCCGAACCAGATGTCTGGCTGCGCCTGCACGGGCGCGTGGCTCCGGCGGCCCCTCCTCCGGCCCCGCCGCCTCCTCTCCGCTCGGACCACCTCAGCTCAGGCCCGAGTCATCGCGGCCCGGATGTATCACGACAGCTGCTTACGGCTCTCCTGGCTTCCGTTCTCTCTGCTCTCATCCGTTCTCTGATGTTTCGCCAGGGTGATCCTTCTAGAACGTAAGTCCGATGCCTCGCTCCCGGTGATTCTCCACCGTTCTCCGACAGAGCCCCTCCCCCGAACCTGGATCTAGACCCCCTCCTGGGGGCCCACTCTCCCACCCAGCACTCCCTCGTCCTAGCCTTATGGAATGGCCTGGAACCCGCAGAGCTCGCCGCGCCCTTCGGTGCCACCTGTAACACCGTCTTCCTCGTGGCCACCTGGGGAATTTTTCTCCTTGTCAACCCGTCAAGTCGTCGAGCGCGATCCCTCCTTCTGTTCCTCTGTGTCTGCTCCCACACCTCACACCCTCGGTGAGGGCTGGCCCGCATCTGCCTTCACAGCTCTGGTGGCAGGCAGCTCCAGAAACCTCTGGAGAGCCAGGACTGAGAGAGGGCTTCTCTACGTTGGAGTAGTTTCCTTCCGAGGGAACCTCCGAGCTTGGCCTCCAAGCCTCCAAGTTTGGCCGTGGCCGTGCGTTCCAGGCACACTTTTCCTCACAGTGTGGTTTCCAGGACATATGGGAATTCCCTGGGCATGGCCGGACTGCTGGAGACCGATGCAGAGACTCTACCTCCTTCATTCTAGAAACTCTATCTCTATTAATGCAGCCTCTTGGCAGCCACATCATCAGGCTACAGCTCACCCTTAGTTGTCGCTCCGGACTCCCCTATACTTCTCCCGTGCCCACCATGCTGGCATTTCCCTAGCGCAGGACTTTGTAATTCTCCCGTCAAATCAGTGCTACTTTGGCAACTGTGGAAGCTAACGTTTGTCTATGGACCTACTTCTTACTTGGGCGTTTTAACCTCTAACCTTCAAAACACTCGTGCAGAGAACCACCAGTTCTCGTTCCCTCCGCTTCTTTCTCACGTTATAAAAAAAGGTTTAAACATTAAACATTTTAATGATGGTAAAATACAAATAAAATACACCGTCTTAACCAATTTTTAAGCGTATGCTTCAGCAGTGTTAAGAACTTTCACGTTGTTGTGTGACCAATCTCCACAAGCTTTTCATCTCGCAGAGCCGAGACTCTGTACCCATGAAACAGGCCCCCATCCCCCCTCATCTGGCCCCTGGCAGCCAGGATTCCATTTTCTGTCTCTGTGACTTTGACTCCTCTCTCCCTTAGCCCGTTTGCAGAGCTCATCTCGCTTTTTTCCTTTTCTTTTTTAAAAGAGATATAAGCAGTTAAGAGACTTGCCCGAGGCTACATGGCCAGCAAATACCAGACTCCCGGACCTGAACCAAGTGTCACTCCGGAGTTGCCCCGTTTCTCCACAGTCCTGCCTCGTGTCTCCCAGGACTGAGATCCCTCCAGGTGGCCCTCAGTACTTTCAAGTGCACCGACCCCGCCAAACTTCTTCAGTTCCTGGGGGCTGCCTCGGAGACGGTACGAGACAGCCAGGCTCGATACCCCCAGGACGAGGCTCTCTGTTTAACAAACTGGAGCCTACCCCAAAGTGCCATCAAAACGACGGGCACGCCCAAGATGGGCCCGGGAACAAATCTGAGATGTGCAAATGGCAGCTGTCTCGCGGAGAAGGTCAACTCTCTCCAGCAACTACTCCCGAGTTAAGGTCGCTGCAAAGTTGAGCCGTGCTGTGTAAAAGCAAAGGGGCCAAAGCAAATTCGTTCAGCAAATAAAGGTAAACAAATGCTCAGGCGCCTTCGTGAGGTGAAGCAGAAATAGTGCCTCACAGCAAGGAGCTGTGGGGGCGGGTGCGTTGGGAGCTGGGACGGTCTGCAGGAAAGGCCAAGTGAACGCCGGTCCCGCGTCCCTGGCTCTGGGTGTGGCGGTGAGGAGCACGGGCTCAACCCCTGGCTCTGTGCCTGAGCAGCCGTGACCTCAGTTTCCTCGTCTGTAAGATGGGAGTCGTAACAGCACTGATCCTGGCGGGCTGCCCTGAGGGTTCAGCGACTCCGTTACTACTAGGATCAGGAGAACTAACGCACGAAGATTCTAGCTCAGGTGACTCATTCCGTGCCTCTCTATTGCGTGCCTTCTATGGCCCAGGCCCAGGATCCTCAGCGGTGAGTCTGAGTGCGCAACGCCGAACCCGCACAGTTTCCTTCCGGAATAAAGGGCATCCACAAACCCCCGGATCGCTCCCATGCATGAACGGACTTCCGTATTCCAGTCAGACTCCGGGGTGTTTTTACCGGACAGGATGGACAAGGACACGCTTTCCAGGGCACGTGCCAAGCTGCGGGCCAGCAGTGCCAGCCGCCAGGAGGCCGCTGGCCTGCGGAACTCTCGCGAGGTGGAATGCGGGGACCGCAGATTCGGGGAGGGTTTTCATCCTATGGGGGGCTGCGCCTGCCCAGGCCACCCGAGGCAAACCGCTAAGCAAACCGCTAAGCTCTCCTGTGCTCTTGGGGTGGCTACCCCGCTGTGCACTGAGTGGGGAGAGGCCGCAGCCTGTGGCCTCCTGGGGCTGAGATCCACCCCAGCTCTGGGCGCGTCTCCTCGCTCATAAAGGAAATAAACAGGAGAGCCCTTCTCTCCAAAGCAGCAGCATCATTTGTGAATGTGGAATGTTTTACTGCTCTGTGGAGTCCCCGGGGGGAAGTCAGGGGTTCTGCAGGGTGGCCCAAGTCTTTCCAGGCAGCTGAGGGTTTAGGGCCCCCCCGCTGTACTGTGTGATGTTCCGCTCCGGACACGGTGGCGGGTACTTTCCCCAAAGCATCTGTGACGACTTAAATACCAGGCGGGAGGGGGCTGTGCATCCAAAGGCAGAGGTAGAGACCTCTTTACGGTGCGAGTCACCGCGACAAAGTCTGGGGCATGACGGCCGCCACGGGAGCCGAGACGGATGTTTGAGGGATTGGTTAAGAAAAAGGACCAGCAGCGGCCACCCTGAAGCGGATTCTCAGCACGGAGTCTGGGGCGCTGGGACCACACCAAACACTTTTCCCAGGAAAGCACTTCTCAGGGCACCAGAAGAAGCGTCGACATGGACAGTTGTTATGTAAAAAAATACAAGAATAACTGGCCTGCTAACTCAGAGAGAAATGTCTTGCAAGATGACAGAAATGGCTATGCTGTGGTGACTTTAAGTCCGAGGCCGTGAAGCATCCTACCTGGTTTGCTCTTTCAAGGTCCGTCATGATCATTTCAATTTCGTCGGCCCTGGAAAGGTGAGAGAGAGAGACACCGCTGTTAGTTGGCAACGGGCGGGCTCAGGGTGACCACGGCTCCCAGCTGGGCACGATGACCCGCCGTCACACAGGCCAGAGTCCCTGGCGCTGGGGAAGCGAGGGGTTGTGTGGACCTGCCCGTCGGGAGGAGGTGTGCTTGAGTTGTGGGGAAGGCCGCCCTGTCCGTGGGTGGGGGTGGGGCTCCCAATCTCGTCAGGGAGACAGAGCCAGGAAAAGATAGGTTAGGCTGTGTCCTTCCAGGAGACTGCACAGAGCTCTGAACAGAGTGCCTCCAGAAAACGGGAGGGAGACAGAAATTCCTCTTAGGGGAGGGAATCTGGGAAGGCTTCAAAGGAGGTGAGGTGTGAACTGGGTTTTGAAGGATGTGTAGAAGTTTGCCAGGACGGGGAGCACCACAAGAAGGCAGAGGAGAGGGACGTAGGAGGATGGAAATGGAGGTTGAGAGAGTCTGCAGTCTGCTCCATAAACCACCCGAGTTCACTGTTGTCACCTGGTGGCTCACACACAGGGAGTTGCTAGGGTCTTTTCCTTTTTTGTCCTTTTCTCTCTGTTTTGAATGCATTCCCTTGAGCGATTCCAAGGCAAATATATGGTTCCAAGATCATGAGACAGAGGGGATGCTGAGTGCTAAAAAGGGGCTGGTTCCAAAAGTCTGACGTAGGCGAGAGCAGGGTACCTGGGCCATCACGGCCCCGACTTCTGCAAGACAGGTCCCCGGGGCCCCTGTCAGGAGGCCAAGGCTGAGCCTGGCGGCCATCGAGGAAGGCTTAGCACGCCCGCGGCAGGTGGAGCATGTTACGGGGCTCCTCGTTGGGGTTCAGGGCCCGCTCCGGCGGGGGACCCCTGACTCCACACTCCATGTGGGCCAGAACCCTCTGTCGCCTACCGGCCCCAGCCTCCTGCTCCGTGCTCTACACCAGGTCCTGCCATGAGGCTGTGCCCACCACCTGCCCTGGCCCACCCGTCAGCCCAGGGCCCCGCGTTCCGACGGCAAACGCCACTCGTGGGCCCGCAGTGAGCCTGTGCTGTCTCCCTGGCTTGCCCTCCGCTCCCGGGACCCTCACCTGCTTCTGCCCCCACCCCCAGCACTTCCCAACCCCTCCTAGCTGCTCCATCTCAGGGAGTGGCAGGGCTTTGAGTTTACGGGTTAGAGGTGAGGTCCCCACGCACTGGGAGCGGGGTCTCCTTCACTCTCATCCCTGGAGCTTCACAGGGCTTGGCCTCAGGCCTGGCTGCTCCCTGGGGCAGCTCAGGGCACCCGTAACGGGCCCAGCTCCGAGAGGGTTCTTCTGTCCCTGAAGCCTGCCCGTCTGGCCCTAACCGCCCACCCCTAATACGAGGAGTTAGCCAAACTGTACTCAGGCCCTGGTTTTTGCTGTTTGCTGCATCTGGGCTCCCTCTGGCCCGGAGGCTTTTCCAGACTGCAGTGGAAGGAACACTGATTTGAGGCAACCGTATCAGCGCCCAGCCGCCTGAATGGGGTAACCGATGCCTTGTGATCGGGTTCAACGCTCTTTATAAACCTGTTTGAAATAGTATCCTGCTTTCAGATCGGTCTGAAAAAAAAAAGAAAAAAAAAAAGTCCGAAGCAACTCATAAAATGGCTTAGAGACACAAAGCTATTTTTAGAGTGGCTCTGTGAAGAAGACAGTGTCTCGGGGCCCCTGCAGCCAAGTGCTGGGTACGAGGGGGTGGGCCGGGGTGGCTTAAATTACGAAACATCTCAGCGCATCGTCTCAACTGGAAACCGCCGAGACCTCAAGGAAAAATGGCAGGGCCATAGAAAAGAGAGTCTGCTGACTACAGAGGGTAAAGAAGCCAATGTCAGTGTTGAGGGTCTTCAACATAACTGCCTGACAGTACTGACAGGTGCCATCCTGACCACCTGCCGATGACGTGCAAAGTTCACTGGGTTCAAGATGAAATAGCGAACTTTTCCCAAGGCAAATCCCAACTTTTTTTAAAACACTTTTTTTAATGTTTATTTTTGAGAGAGAGAGAGAGAGAGAGAGCGCGTGAGAGAGAGTATGAGCAGGGGGAGGGGCAGAGAGAGAGAGGGAGACACAGAATCGGAAGCAGGCTCCAGGCTCTGAGCTGTCAGCACAGCGCCCGACGAGGAGCTTGAACTCACAAATCATGAGCTGAGCCCAAGTTGGACGTTTAACCAACCGACTGAGCCACCCAGGCGCCCCAGGCAAATCCCAACTTTTAAACACAGGCTGGAACTTAAATCAGACGGTTATTCATCATGTATTTAGGAAATCCAGGTATAAATGGCAGATTTCCCCGGCTATGGGCATGGCTCATTCATTCCCTCGCTCGTTCTGCAACCATTTCCCGACAGCTGCCAGCATCTGGCCCTGGCCGGGGACTATAGGACGGGCACACGTAGACACGGCTCCTGCATATTTTGCGGGTGCTGCACATGTATGGGAGAAGAACGGAAACGCGTGGCCACTGGGTACCCAGACCAGCTATGCTGGCGACCACGCCTCACTTCTCCCTTGGACAGATCAGGTTGGGGAATGGCCTGGGCGGAGGAAGCCCAGGTCCTGAGCCCGTGCCGCTGAGGGTTTTCCCCAAATTCTCCTGCTGGGTCTCTCACGTACCCACATCTCCTTCCGTCTCTCCACGTTCCCACAACCTTTGCTTTGCACCTGCCGTCTCTCTAGCCTTTCCTGCTGCCTTCTGGTCGGTTCTTTGGTCTGACCCAAGTGTGGCTGCACCCACCCTGGAACATTTCTCATTTGCTCCTTAGTTTGATTATTCTGTTCTTCATACTGGGCGTTGCCAGTTCATGAGGTTTTTTGATCACTCCTTGCTTTTGCTTCACACAGTGGATACACTGCTGGGTTGGGGGTTTGTCTTCCAGGGGGGTGTTTTCCTCTGGGGCTGTTTACCCCTGGAGGACCAGTTATTCTTTATCTGGCAGGGAAGGTGGAGGGAGGAGAGAGGGCGGGCTTTGCTGTGTGTCTCTCAAGGTGAATTGGAGCAGAAAGGTGCATGGCGGGGGTTCAACGCATTTTTGCCGTGTGTGTAGGGAGGGGATGACTCCAGGCCCCCAGAGCCCTCACTGGTAACTCCCTTCCACCGGGAGAAGTCTCCGGCCAGGGCTTCCACTTTAATTCTCAGAGGGAAGCCGTATGAAGAGGCAGCGGTGGTCCCCCTGGGTGCAGTTCCCCAGTCCTGGGGGTCTGGAGACACGGGGTAGACGTGTGGCTGCCTGGGGCGGGGGGGTCACTGGGCCACCGTCGCCTGTTTTCAGCCATTCCTCACTTCTCACCTGGCCGCTGCCAGTGGCCAAGGGGCCGGTTCAGGGTCGGACACACACTGGAGCTAGAGAACAGAGGGGTTCCCAGGGGCCTGGCTTTACCTACAGGCAGGGATGGGCAAGGCTGGCACCCGTGGGGGCTGGGAAGTGGCATCCAGATCCTGCTTGGTTTAGGGGACGTGGGTGGAACTTGACAACCTCCTCACAAACGCAGACTCTCCGGATTTCTTCTCAGAAAGCGAATGGTTTTGGATATTCGTTAGTATACCTAACATCCAGGAAACAGTGCATCATCTCCAAAAGATTTCAAGTCACTTCTAGAAAGATTAGTCACATTGAAACAGGAAGGTGCCTTCTTGGCAGGCTGCGGCAATCCCTGGAAATGAATTTCAACTTTTTCCATCTTCTGGTCAGTTTCACCTCGGTTACTAAGCAACCACTAAATGGACCAAAATATTGAACCTGATAACAACTACCTCACTTACCTTTCATTCTGTGAGCAACTCTCAGATTTCCAAAGCTTTCAAATGATAATCACAACACTGAGTTCTGCTGGTAACAAGCAGGGAGGGGGGTGGTGGCTACTCAATACCGGGTATCCTGATGACAGTGGGGCCTGGCTGCTACAGCTTCCCATTCACACAATGGACCCGAAACCACAGGAGGAGACAATGGAAGGAACCAGGGATGCCGGGGGTGAGGAAAGGTTCGGATTCTTATTTTACAAGTCTGTAGGCTCCTGATTGGCTTTTCCAATACCTCTTAAGAGGTCAAAGAAGACACAACTAGCTGGCTACTGATGTGTGGTCAGGGCTTCTGAAGACAGAAAGCGTGGCCACTGGCATTTGTAGACAAGGACCAAGATGGCGGGCTCTCGGATGCGTGTGCCGGCCTCGTCTGAGGACACATCTGCTGCTGAGCCTACAAGTCTCCTCCCCTCCCGATGGCTGCCCCCAGCCCCCAACAAAATTAATCCTACCGGACACACTGCCCTCAGCAGTAAGTATTAGGAAAACGCCCAGGGGTTCATACCACAAGTAGAAATGTTATCTGAAAAAGCACAGTAATGAGCGAAATGGCATGTGCTTTCACGGCACGAGTGTCAACGATATTCCAGAGGTTTCTTGTCCTTTCCATTCTGAGGGCTCACCGACCACGTCAGGGTCTGGAACCCGACATTAGCCTAAAATCATCTATTTTCTCCAAAGTCCATAATAACCGCACGTACTATTTGCCCAGCAAAACTATTTATTATAAAAATTTGGTTCTCTCACCTTTTTATGAGCTGACAAAACAGCTTTCACCGATCTACTAACCTGTACTGCGTTATGCTCTGCTCTGACTTCACAAAGCAGATAATTTGTGCTCGGCCTGGAATGTGCAGTTCGTCCAATCCATTCCCCACAGATCATTTCAGGGTCCTCTCTGGGCTAGCACACAATTTTTATGAGGAACTTGAAGGGATGCGGTCAGTGACGGAAGACAAACTATACCCACGCTAGAAACTCCGTATTTACTTTCGTACTTAGCCTCCCAAGCGCTAAGGGATGGCATCGGGGCAAGGCTGGCACAGATTTCAACAGCAGAGAATCACAACCACATCGGGAGCTGTTAAAACAAAGCATATCTACAGGGCAGTTGGAAAAGCGTCCGGGGCAACCTTCAGATCAGTATGTCTTCTTGGACCCAAGTCAAGAGCCAGTAGTCTCAACACTAGACTGTAAAATTCTTGGACACCAAAAGAAGTATCTAAAGATTAATTCTCCCTGCTTTAAAAATTAAAAACACATTTTCATTTTTTGAGAGAGAGAGTACGAGTGCAGGCAGGAGAGAGGCAGAGAGAGAGAGAGAGGCAGAGAGAGAGAGAGAGAGAGGCAGAGAGAGAGAGGGAGAGACAGAGAATCTCCAGCAGGCTCCGTGTGGTCATTGCAGAGCCCGACTCGGGGCTCGATCGCATGAATCGCGGGATCATGACCTGAGCGCCCACCCGGCCGAGCCACCCAGGTGCCCCGCAAATGCAACTTTAAAAAGCTGTAGGATGTTTAATAAGGTGACTCTCCCCCTCCACCCGGACGCTGCATGTGCTGGTCTCTGTTGTCAGGAAGGTGGTCAGTCACTGGTCACCCAGGCCAGGCTCTCTTAGCACAGGAGGCAGAGATACAGGAGTGGGGCTCACCGGCCTGGGTTCAGAAATAACACGCAGGAAAGGGAAAAAGAGGTGGCTAGAAGGCCAGGTGCGGAAGAAGGCTTCCTGGCCGTGGTCTGGAATTCCCTAAATTGGGGGCAGAATTTCTCAGGAAAGGTCTCTCCCTGCCCCTGCACGGGCACACGGCTGAGGACCTGCGCACGGCACAGGCACCCGATGCCGCCAAGAGGAAAGGCCGGTCTGCAGAGGATCGTGTGACAAGCCGGGGCAAGGCTGTGCCCAGAGAAGGCGGCACCGTGCCCTCTTCCGGGACGGGCGCCACTCGCTCGGACTCAGGTGTGGGGGATCTCTACTCAATAACGCCTACTGAGCACGTTCTACGTGCCCCGTCGGAGAGGGACACAAATGTCCCCGTGCCGAGTGCACAGTGCCTAATGGCGTCTGCCTTAACTGCTAGTGCACAGGACACACCCTGCCCGTCCTATGAACTCAGAAATATGCACCCGCTAGGACCCTGTCACCGCCTACTCAGCTGGGGGGACGGATGCAGGGACATGAAGAGACCCCAATGATTTGGGGTGTAACTTGGTACAGTAATAGCCCGCCGAGGGACCGTGTCTCCTCTGCAGACAGGAGGAGGGACAGTCTCACGGGTGCGGGGCCATCTGGTCTACATCCCGGCGGATAAAGAGGTGTCTGCGGGCACAGAACGGTGGGGCAGAGGGCGGAACAGCCTTCCAGCCAGAGAAAAGGCTCATAACACAGTAGACGCCGGTTCAACTTCGTGAACGGCTTTCTGGTTGCTCTCTTGGGCTTTTGGGGTGTCCTGTCCCTCACGTGCATGTGAAAGGACGGTCTCCTCCTGCCCTTTTATCTCTCTTCGTTCCCTCGGACGGTGGCGGTGGCCTGTGCTTCCGGTACCACGTGACATAGCGAGGCGGCGGTGGGGACCCCCGCCTGGTGTCTGGCTTTGAGGGTGACGCATCGAATGGTCCACCGTTAAGCGCGTTGCTCACTGTGGACCTTAAATATATGTGTTTTTATTTTGTTAATGAAATATCCAACTGTTCCTATTTTATTAAGACTTTTTAATAAAAGACAGATATTGGTTTCATTAAGTGCCTTTTAAGCATTTATGAAGTGAATTAAGTGGGTTTTCTCCTCTGACTTGCTAAAATGGTAAATTATACTGACAGTTATTTGCTCCTGTTTGTGGTGTATCACATGGTTATGTGTTCCTGATTTCTACGTGCTGATATTTTATTTAGTGTTTTTTTCATAAATACTTACGTAGGAGCTTTGCTTGCAGTTTCTTTTGTCTTATCTTTGCCAAAGTGAAGTCATAACAGATTTGACGGTATTGCTTTTTTTTTTTTTTTTTAAAGATTTTGTTTTCAAGTAATTTCTACACCCAACCGTGGGCTCGAACTCGTGACCCTGAGATCAAGGGTCACATGCTCTACCGACTGAGCCAGCCAGGTGCCCTGATGCCGCTGCTCTTAAAAAACCCAAACCAAATTCCCTTTGTACGGCCTGCATGCTGTCGTTGGGCACACGAGCCCTGGGGTGCCTGGACCCGTCGCCCACTACCCCCAGGTGGCAGTACCCCGGCCACCATCTCTCGGGGAGGGTCCGTCTAGCCCTTCCTCTCCCATGAGGTCTGTGGCCTCTTTTGCCGGGACTAGCCCTTCCCTCCACTGCATTCCCGTGGCAGTTTGTGGTCAAATCTAGTCTGCTGGCCACCAGTCAGCCTTGGTTGGCGCCATGGATTCCAGGAGCTTCTTTTTGGCTTGTTCCCTCCCAATGAGGTCCAAATGAGGCCCAATGAGGTCTGTCTTTTGGGCCAGAGGCCCCACATCTCCTCAGGCGCCCCGACCCTGCAGGGAACAGAGCCGATTGCAGACCTGCCTCCCATAAACACCTGGGCTCCTTTTCCACATTTCCCACGTTTCAAACAACCAAGTCTTCCAACCCAAGAGACTTGCTGGGGTTCATCCTTCTTGCAGAGAAACCTGCCAGCAACACGCGTCCCATGTAAATTTCCTTCTGTAGCTCATTTAACTAACACTTCATGGCTTCTTCAGTCCTGTTCCTTGGGACTATGCTTGTCCCTACAGCTGTCCCCTCTGCTGAGGTCCTGATGGATGGCTGCAGTCACCACCCAGGTCTCAGCTCTAGTGGCTGTCCTCCGAAAGGCCTCCCAGCAGCCCCACTCCCCACTGTCCATTCGTCTTATTTTTATCGCACTTATTCTGGCCTCAAAGTATCTTATTCATATATTGATCACTTATTTATTCACCGCTATAATCTCAGCGAACACAGCAGGTGCACACTAAAACATCAGTTGACTCAACATGCAAATTAACGATGACATCTGTGTGTTACGTGAAGTCCTCTTGGCATTTGACAGGCAGCAGCCGGTGGGCTGGTATTTTAAAGAACAGACGGTTGGGGAGCCCGGGTGGCTCAGTCGGTTGAGTGTCTGACTCTAGATTGCTGCTCGGGTCATGACCCCAGGGTCGTGAGTTCCAGCTCCACGTTGGGTTCCGAGCTGAGTGTGGGGCCTGCTTAGGATTCTGTTTCCCTCTGTCCCTCTCCCTGACTCGAGCTCTCTCTCAAAGCAAAACAAAAAAGAGCAGAGGGTGTAGGTGTATTTTGTCAAACTGTAAATATGACTTATTATTTTTTTTTTAACGTTTATTTATTTTTTGAGAGACGGAGTGTGAGTGGAGGAGGGGCAGAGAGAGAGGGACACACAGAATCGGAAGCAGGCTCCAGGCTGTGAGCTGTCAGCACAGAGCCCGAAGTGGGGCTTGAACTCATGAACTATGAGATCATGACCTGAGCCGAAGTCAGACACTTAACCGACTAAGCCGCCCAGGCGCCCCATGTAAATATGACTCTTAAGGAAAGAGTCTGTAAGTTGCTTTTGCAGACTTAAGTTCTTGGCACTTTTCATAGCCTTTGAAAAAAGGGACAACAATCTCCTTGGAGAAAAAAAATATGCAAAGACCCAGAGTTAGGCTTCCTTTTTCTACTGGACCGTGAGTTCCCCAAGGCAGGGCCAGTCGTCCTGGCTCCCAGCGTATCTGTGTGCCTGGCACAGAGCTGGGCATAAATCGGGACTCAGCAGACACTGACTGGGAGGGCAAGTGGAGAGGAGGAGAGTGTTCTCTGAGGAGAGGTTTTCTGGACAACCCTCTTGTGTGTGACCAGACCGATCTTTCATGTTCCACTGGCGTTAAGCTATCTCTGCTCTGGCAGAATCGGAGGGCAGGGGAGAAGCCACTTGGCTCCCTTCCAAGCCTCTGATCAAACGTGTCACTCCAGAGCGGACCCATCCCTCCCCAGTCAAATCAAGGGCCTGAGCAGAGAGATGGCCGCAGCGCTTAACCTCCAGGTCAAACCTTCCGGAAACAGTGGTTTTTAGTCTTATTGGAAATGAAATCGCGTCGAGGCAGTGAAACGGCCAGACCATCACCTCTGCCTACACGGAAATTAACCACAATTGGTTTGTTTTTTTCCTGACCATTCTATTTAAATTTAAACGATACAACAAGTAACAAAATCAATTTCAGTTAGACTCCTCCTGTCGATCCCAAACGGGAAGAAAATCTCCCTTCTTGCCCCACTCTTTGGCGGACTCGGTTTCATGAAATGATTTAAATAAAACCTTCCTTTAGGTTAACCTGGTTCTAGCTGACCCACGAAGTGGTCTGCACAAGGTTTGCCAAACCGACAAGGGCAGCTCCGGCAGGCCGGTCACTCGCCAGTGTGTATGACCCTCGGTGTGATCAGAAACAGCCTGTGACTGTCACTCAGGCTTCAGTCATCTCTGGGCAGGGACGTGGGACAGCTGTAGCCGAGAATCAGGTTATGAGATTGCACAATTCATTCTGCTTTTGCTACCGAGACCATCCAAAGCCTCTTGGGATAAGTGTCGGGATTAAACTTTGGATGCCTCTTGTCATTTCTCTCGAGTTGAAACACTGTTGCCCTCAGAGCAGCCAGAAGCAGGGTGGATAGGAACATCCTCTTCTTTCCTCAAATCAAGGGCCCGGGGGTCCCAAGTAGGATGGAGGTACTGGAGGTAAAATGGGGGGAAACTGTGGTCTGGAGAAGCCCAGGAGTGTGGCCAGGAGAGCAAACAGGCTCGAATTCTTCCCCGCTGCCGTTTTAGCTGTTTGACCTTGGGCAGACTTTTGAGCTTGACAGCCATCTGCTCAGCAGGAATAATACGGCCTCTCTCAAAGAAGCTGGAATGAGGATAAAGTAAGAGCTCGGCTGGAGCGGAAAAGGGCTTGGAAACCACTGAGACCACGCACATACCCATGCTCATTGTCGTGCGTGAAAAACACGATCTTTACCGCTCAGCCGATTTTCAGTACCTGAGAACATCACAAGGTACTCAACCTGACCCACGAAGCGGCTTTTGCCAACAATTTCCAGTCTGAATCTGATCAAGCCTCCAGGTTCAACTACACACTTAGAGGAATTACGGAGGACAGAAGAACACGCTCGGCTATACCCGGGGATGCTGCTGGCAAAATCCGGACCGTGGGAAAACTCTTCAGGACAAATGAGCCAGTTTTTTTTTACGCAGGTAGATTGCAGGGAAGAGGAAAAGGGATGAAGGGCGATCTGGAAAATGAACGAGGCTTAAAGGTGTACCAACCAATTCCAACATCTGGATTTTACTTGAATCCCGGGTCCAACAAATTTAAAAAAAATCAAACCATCTAGGATTGGGCGCAACTAGAAATTTAAGTATTGATGACGTTAAGAAATTAGCTTTTGATCGGGTGATAGTATTGTGGTTACATTAAAGAAGAGTCTAGGGGCGTCTTGCTGGCTCAGTGGGTGGAGTGTGCAACTCTTGGTCGTGAGTTCGAGCCCCGTGTTGGGAGAAGAGGTTACTTAAAAAATATATAAAATCTTGAAAAACACACACACACACACACACACACACACACACACACACACACACAAAAGGAGTCTTTATGTGACGTATATATGATAAAACAGTTAGAAGTGAAGGGAAAGGATTCTGGAAGAGCCTCAAGATAAAACTGGGGTGGAAGGAGGCAGAGGAGACAGGCGGCCATGAACGGGGTGGCCACAACTACACGACAGGAACCTCGGGGTCCTGTCCTCTACTGTGTGTGGGAAATTTAACATAAAAAGGAATGCCCCCCTCCCCAATAGAAAGTATAAGTAAAGAAAGCAACTCACAGCAGGGGAGGGGGGGGCGGGCCTCTGTGCTGGAAGTCTGGCTCTGCCCAGACTCGGCGCTTTGCAGACTTTGGGGAAGTCAGTTAACCTCCCAGAATCTCAACGGACTCCCTCAGCAAAGGGGAGGAACGAACTCCGTAAGAGAAACATGACTGAAACGTCACATATGAGTATTTGTCTTTGATACAGAAAAAAGACTGCTGAGAACAGAGAACGAGAGGACAACGAATTCTGGGGGGGGGGGGGGACGCCTCCGTCCCACGCACCCCTCACGGCTCACTGAGCGCCCCTGCCCCCCAGGAGCGGCACCATCAGTACGAGGGCCCTTCGGCAGAGACCATCCCGGCAGCACTGAGGACCCAGGTTGCTGCCTGTTTGCTTTCAGACTTTTAAAAAAATGTTTGGGGAGGGCCCGCTGTTAACGTCACTTTTCACATATACATTTTAAACGTCTTCTGCACTATTCAGCGTGGAATCTGTCAGCGCAACTTTCCAGCAGCTGGAGCACCGCTTCCCCCGTTTAAGCCTGGCTCTTCTAGAACCGCCCTGCAGATTTTGTTTCTCTTTCCCTGTTTACTTGACCTGCAGGTGCCCTGCCTACCACTGACAGGTGCTGGCCAAGCGAGGGACTGCTCCAGAGAAATCATCGGATTCCTGCCACTGCCCCTGCTTCCCCCGTCTCCACGTACAGGGCATGCGCGGCCAGTGGGAACCACAGGCCTACAGGAAAAAACTGCTGGTACTTCCCAGGTGGGGAAACTGAGGCCCAGGGTGGAGGAGTGACAGAGGAGCTGGCCGGTGAGCGGCCGGCCTAGGGCAAGAGCCCTGCTTTCATTCCTCAGTGTAACGGATCCTAATGACCCCTCCTCTCCCCTAAGTACTACCTGGTAGGAAACGCTAAGAGAAGGCTTGGTGGCAGAGAAGCTAAAACTAAGAATAAAAAAGATCTCCAGTTGCACCCCGGTTCTTACTCTCGGCTCCCTCCCCCTCCTCACCTCCAAGTCCAAGGCCGAGGCAACTTCCCCAGGCCCATCTTAGGCCCGGGCCTCCTTGCAAACCTTCCTGGCCCCCTGGTCTTTCCCCAGCAAATCCAACACTCAGCTCCACTGGAGGCTGCGGAGGCCCCTCCGGTGTTTGTCCCCAACCCCCTCCCCCTCGAGTGGCCCGCACTCCAGCCAGCTGGTTGTTGCCTCCGCCCTGCGCCCTGCGGGGCTGGGAAGTGAAACTCGAGGCCGCAGCACACTCAGGAAAGACTGCATCCTTCCTCTTCCTCTCGCTGGCACCAAAAGTCTGCATTTCGGCAGCGTAAGTGCCTTTTTTAGGGCAACTTGAAAATGAATAATTCAGCGGTTCCTATTCTCCTTGTGAAGTGTTAGACAAACAATTCAGACGGGGCCAGACTTGCTGGCCCCACGAAGACCGTCCCTTCCCTTCATTCTGACATCATCGGACTTGGCCATGAATCTTTAAGAACACCCTCCATCCTGTCTAATCACTAAAATACCACAAAGGAAGTTCACAATACTTAGACGCGGGGGAAAAAAATAGAAAGGTTAATTGCAACATAAAGTTTTCCCTCGTAGCCAAGCAAACAGTACATCAGTCACAGTAATACGGAACTCTTTAAAAACCTTATGTATGGAATGTCTTAGTCACGTCGGGTTACTGAATAGTCGAGCCTTTTTATTCAAATCCGAGCCTTAAAAGTATCTTCCCCATAGAGCTTTACCCTTGAACTCCCAGGGTCCACCCTCAGAGCCTCAGTGATTCTGTGGGTTGTGCTAAAGCCCCTTGCAATCCTTTTTGGAGGTAGGTATGATGACAATTTTGCGTTAAACAAACAACCTTCCCGGTCTTATTACGGAATTGATTTTGGAAGGGATGCTTATTAGCCAAGCCAAACCCTCTTTCACATGCTCATGGTTGGAAAACCTCAGCTGATGTTATCTCGAGGCCCTGCCATCAGGAAGACATGTGCAGCAAAAAGCTGCCTTTCGGCCCAGCTACGCTTGTGATCGCTGATGTACAATGCCATGGTAATTCCGGACAGGAAATTGGATTTGGTCTCTTTTCAATGACAGGGTAGGGGGCTCCCCAGGTTCAACCCTTCTGAGAAGGACCCTGAGTACCCAGATGATAAATCCCTGAGTTTAGTGAAAGTGAAAACAATGTTAATGGTAAGAGCCTATTTGTCTATGTCTGTCACCCATTGGCATCTACCTGGCATGCTTCAAGTCTGTGAAAAGTACTTACCACGAACTAGAGAACAAAGGATTCTTATTGGGGCACCTGGCTGGCTCGGTCCGAGAAGCAAGCAACTTGTTTTTTTTTTTTTTTAATTTTTTTAATGTTTATTTATTTTTGAGAGAGAGGGGCAGAAAGAGAGAGAGAAAGAGAGATACACAGAATAGGAAGCGGATCTAGACTCTGAGCTCTCAGCACAGAGCCCGACGTGGGGCTCAAACCCACAAACTGTGAGATCATGACCTGAGCCGAAGTCGGACGCTTACCCAACTGAGCCACCCAGATGCCTCTTGGGGCCGTGAGTTTGAGTCCCATGTCGGATGTAGAGATTCCTTAATCGATGAAGACTCAAAAGGGGCACCTGGGAGGCCCAGGCGGTTAAGTGCCCAACTCTTGATCTTAGGTCATGATCGCATAGTTTGTGGGTTCGAGCCCCGTGCTGACAGTGGGAAGCCTGTTTGGGATCCTCTCTCTCTGCCCTCTCCTGCTCGTGCGCGCGCACTGTCTTTCTCTCTCAAAATAAATGAACTTAAAAAAAAAAAAGGATTTTTATTTCTAGTCAATAATCCTGCCACACAGCACTGCTTTGTGAAGATAGCAGGTAATCTCTGGAAAATCCAAATAACTTGGAAGAATTCACAGCTGGAGTCTGTAGGCTCAAGAGTACCGCATCCAAGAGTGAGCCTCGTTGCAGGGGGAGCGGCAAAGGTTAATGCAGTGCGCTGTCACTTGCTGCTATGTGTGATGTGTCACGTAATTACGCACAGTCTGGTAAGAGAATCAAAACCAAATGGATGCTGGGGCACCTGGGCGGCTCAGTCAGGCGAGTGTCCGACTTTGGCTCAGGTCACGATCTCAACAGTTCATGGGCGGGAGCCCCGCGTCAGGCTCTGTGCTGACAGCTCAGAGCCTGGAGCCTGCTTCGGATTCTGTGTCTCCCTCTCTCTGCCCCTCCCCCACTCACGCTCTATCTCTCTCTCTCTCCCTCTCAAAAATAAATAAACATTAAAAACAAAATGGATGCTCTTTTTTTAAAGGTTTCAGAAGGGCTCCACGGTTCTGCATCTGACGGAAGATTCCAGTAAGAAAAGGAGACACAGAGTGGGGCTGGGCTGGAGGACTGGGGACACTCCAGGAGTCAATTAAGCTTCCTGGCCCTCTTCCTTAAATAGATCAGAGAGTATATGACAGATACTAAGGATTGGAGAAAAGTCCAGCATCCACAATAAAGGAAAATGTTAAAAGAAGGGTCACATCAGCAAATGGAACCAGGCCAAATTCACCTATAAACGTAAAATACGTATTTGAAGAAAACGCCAAATCTAACAAAATGCAGTAGAAACCCACTTGGAGGCAGAAGGTGAACCTTGACGAGATGTCTTTAAAAGGCTCAGGTATGGTTTTGAACCACAGCAGCCAATATGCTACGCAGAAAATAACTTTCCAGACAAGTAAGTCACACTAAAAGGCACAGTAAATAATAAAACACAACAAGCTTGCACTTGTCTTAAGTCCGGAGGCAGGAAAATCTATAAAATATGTAATATAAAAATGGAAAGAGACACAGTACACAGAACATAATCCTACTGGAGTTTGGCCTACGCCACTCGGAGCCTGTGGCACAGTTCCGGGGTTCCTATCACGTGGAGTCTGAAAACCAGGTCACGGTTGAGTTGAAATGGGGAAGTCGCGAGATTGTCTAGCGTGATCAGGACAGATCCTCGGAACCAAGAGGCTCCAGGAGGATCAGATGTACCGGTTCTCACAAAAGGGTGCAAATTCCCCGTCTGTGGGTAACACAGTCACCTGCTCACCAAATCTAAGGGATTCACTTGAGTAAATGAGCAGAGATAACCCAGGAATTCAGCAGAACCCCGTGGTTTTTGGTAAAGACACGCACACACGCAAGATGAAACTCCCACGTACCAGTAAGAAGCATCCAGAAAACGAAAGCTCTATCTCATCTACAACAGGGATACAGGTATTAAACACGTGGGAATTAAAATAACATGGTATAAATTCCACCTGTAGAAAACCGAATCACAAAATGCTAATGGCAAAGAAAGTTAATGACAGCGCTTCTTAACTTGCAGTTGCCTTAAAGGCAAATAAACATAAATTCAGCTCCCAAGCTGATTTAGAAAACTTGGTGAAATGACAAGATGTGTACAGAAAAATCAGGCGATCGAAATACCAAAGGTTTTTTAAACCAAAAACCAACCAAAACAAAACAAAACAAAAAACCAAAAAATTCCAACGACAGCAAACTGGGTGTACAGGATATCAAAGTAGAAAACAGAGAGACATTAGCCAACAGTATGGTGCTTACTAGAATGAAAAGTTAGATCAACAGAACGCCATTCCAGACGGGAGTCCAGATATGTATGCAATTTACCCCTGATTTGCCCAGTGTTAAATACTGGGTGAAGGGATCGTCCACACTATTGAATAAACTGGATATTCACATGAAGAACAATAAACAGACACGCATCTTACCCTCATATTCTAGAACAAATTCTAAAGAGATGGAAGATATAATAAGTCATAAAAAGATACTAAGAAAATGGACTAGAAAGGAAAGCCCATTTTCTGTTACTGAAACCACATTGAAAAGGATTAACGATAAGCTTGATGGGACCCATCTCATATAAACTAGATATAATACCTCTGGACACTGAAATCAGTAAAACTGAAATAAAAGAACATCAATTACTAGGTAAAAGTCTCTACAAATGTGAGTAATTAAAATCCAGAATACCTGTAGAATCACCCCCCTGTTCCCACTGTAGTCATGTTCTTGGGATAGAACGAAACGGAGTCAACGAGGAGACGGGAATGTGCTGACTTCCGTGCTACCACACAGAAAGCTCGACACGTACGAGGTCCCACCTAGCGGGCAGGGAGGAGGCGGGAATCGCTGTAGCCCACCTCTTATCTTCTGGATTTGGCACAGGAGGTCTGAGTCAAGTAGTGTTCGTTCCCCGGGCCCGACTGGAGCTCTGGGCTTACACCTCGGAAATTTGGGCTGGGGGTGGGGAGGGGAGAAAACTTGCCACGCAAGCGGTCCCTTCCTCTGCTGAGCGACATCCTATGAAAGCGTAAAACGGCATCTCTTTCCCTCTGATGATCTCTCTTTCTGAAACGTATTTCAAGGAGCTGTTTTTCTAAACGAAAAGTCACTGTGAAAACCCCAAACCGAGATGCTCGCAACTCGGGCCCGGGTATGTAAACCCTAATGCGTCGAGAGAAGAAAATAAAAATTTGCCATCGAAATGACAGATGGGCAGATGAGGTGTTACAGAAACTGGAAATGATGTCAAGCCAAAGGAACAAAGGACAGTACACCAAGTGGAATGTCCTGAGCCCGCCCAGTCGTACGTGCGTACCCGCTGCCGTGGGCACCTGAGATGCGTCCAAATGTCTGTTTTTGAGAAGAAAACTGGTTAGGCGGAGACAAAACACGTCTCAGGTTTCATCTCTTACGATTAAGAGGGCCAATTATTTCACTGCCAACAACAGAGACGGGCCCGGTGCAAGTCAGACGTGTTAGTAATGATGGCGGCCGCTCCTGTTGCCTGAACCCTGGCAGAGGGACCACCGGACACTTTACACCAGTTAACTCCTGGGAGCTCACGTGGAGGCAGACCCATTCACGGGCCACGGAACCCAGGCCACGGCGGAGTGCCTGCTGTTCACCGGCAAGTAGAAGCGGGTGAGCCCCCAGATTTGGGCCGCGCGTGCTCGGGCCTCCTCTCCACAGGGTCTGCCGGGCACGTTTAACTAAGCTTTCGGTAGAGAAGTACGAACTGCTTGAAAGATACACACGTTCACAAAGGGGGTTCCAAAGTCCTTTTTCGTTTATCCTGGTGATGGATTCGAAGCTGGACAGAGATGGGGCTAAACGTGGGTCCGGCCTGCCGAGCGGCAGGGCCTGACGGGTACAGAAGGACTGACCAGATAGGTTCTCATTCAACCGGAGGCTCAAAATTCAGAAAAGGGTACGGTCAAAAGTGCCTCTCTCCCTGCCCCCAGGTCCCCCTTTAGAGCCGGTGTTTGAATTTACAAGCGCACAGAGCACATTAAAAGAGCGAGGTTCTGAACCCGGCGTTTTCCACTTAATTACGTATGTTGGCGATCTCCCCACAGCAGTGCAGAAGGGGCTTCTGCGTTCGTTGAGTAACAGAAGACTAACTTAGCAAGCAGAGCGCACATACGTTCCGGAAGACCAGAAGCAGAAGAGTTTCCGCTGCCTGCAACACGTCCCGCCCCGACCAGCCCCTCATAGCGCTCGGGCGTCACGAGGACCCTGGGGCTGTCACAGGCCGCCGAGTGAACTCCGCCGCCAGGCTCGAACCTACGACCTGGCTGTGCGTCCTAAGAATTATGAATCACAAAAGCCCTCCTTTGCTACTTTTGCACTTGGCAATGGGACTCCCCAACGGGAGAAGCGCGAAGGACTGCCGGAGGTGGCACGGCAGAGCCTCATGGAGCCGACCGCCCATCACAGAGCCAGCTGTGGCCATCACCCACGTGTGTGCCCCTCCCCCGTGCTGGCTCTCAGACTATGCTGATGTTCCACGCATCTTTAGACCTTCCAGTACGGGGACTCTGTGACTAGGAGAATCCTAAGGGCGAGGCCACGAAATGATGTGGAGAAGCGTCTGCTCCTCCCGGGAACATCAGCTCTTGGATTATCGAGACGCTGACGGACATCTCGCTGGGTGCCAGGCACGGTCACAGACCCTCGGAACCCAGATGCGAGCCCTCAAGGAGCTCCTGGTCCGGTACGGCGGATGGGACGGCCAGACACCCGAGTCCGACACGGTGCGGGCCCGGGGAGGGAAGCGCCCGAGCCCTGGGCACAGACGAGGGGCTCCGGAGACACCACGGTTCCCTTATCGTTATTTGGACAACTCTTTCCTCAAACCCAAAACGACAATTAAACCAGAATGACTGGCTTGGAGTTTTCCAGAGTGTGGTCACCAGATGCCACGTGTGTGGGAGGGCCGCAGAGCTGTGGGTCCCATCCCAGACCCACTGAGTCAGAACTACGGGATGCGGCCCAGGAAGCTGCACGTTTAACCACGCCTCCGAGGAACCTTAGTCAAGGTCAGGGGTCCAGGACCTGCGTGATGAGGGGCAGGGCACTGAATTCCAACGCGTCTGGAGTTGGGGCAGAGCTAGGTCGACTCTCTTATGTGGGAAGGCACAGACGTGTTCCCCTCCTCCCTCCCACCGTACATTCCTGTCCTTCTAGGAGACACCTGGACCTGCCCTGTATTTTCTGATCTGAACGTATTAGGGGAGTTCTACGCTTCAGCATGAGCCTCCTCATGTTGGGGCCGGGTCGAAGGACCCCCATTTAAGTCATCTCTGCATAAATGTCCACATTAAAAGACAAGTAACGAGTGAAGCACACAGGGGGTGGATATGATACACACACAGAATGGAGCCCCTGCTCCGGGCTTTTACATTTCACTGGCAACCAGGAGGCTTTCCCTGGCCATCCGTGGAAGCCGGCCAGGCTCTCTCCCTGCCGTCCGCCTTCCTTAACTTGCTTTAATTTTCTCAGCAGCACTGGACTCTTGACCCCACCCAAACTTTCATTATATGGCAATCTGCTCGGAGATGGCCTCCAGGAGAGCAGAGGCTTTGCTGTCATTCACTCTGTGAGGACCGAGCAGGCCTTGTTCTGGGACACTGGGGACACAGTAGCAAATGAGATCACAGGACTAGAGAACCCGTATTCTAGCAAGGAGAGAGACCGTCGGCAAGTCAGGAAACAAAGGCAGTGCCGGAAGGAGAGAAATGAAAAGGGACGAGAGGACAGAGACTGCCAGGAGGGGAGAAGGCCGCCTGCGTGGCGAGCTGCAGGTCTGGAAGGACCCACCACCTTTGATTCCTGGAGAGACGGGAGTCCCTTTCCAGGTTCTGTGAGCGGTGCCATGGCCAACTTGCAAAGTGACGGGATCCCTTCGGCGGCCATCTTGCCAGGTTTGATGGGAAGATCGGAAGTTTGACTTTGTCTGGGTGAAGCCTGCGATGTCTTTATTAAGGATGGCTGCCAAGCCCGGAGGGGAGGGGAGAGGTCTGAGCCGGAAACACGAATGCGGGGGTCATCGGCGTGTGGCTGGGACTTAAGGTGATGGCGGGGAGTGGACCTCTCAGGGACGCGGGGAGCAAGTGTAAAGACTGAGCCCCGAGGCTGCTCCCTGTGCCCGTAAGTGCCAAGCACACAGGAGGCACCCCAGCAGATCCTTACTGAGTAGATCAATGTTCAAAATAAGCCCTGACATGGGCGTGTGGGGGGCTAATGCCTCCATTTTGATGAAAGGAGGAAGGTCCTTTAGCTTAGCTGAAAATATGTTTACACCTTCCCCTCGTTAGGAAAATCAGCTGCAGACTTTCTGGTGCACATTCTCTTACTGTGGCTCACTTGCATTCACACCCCGTGTTATGCTAATGGTGTGCGAGGCAAGCTAACCCCCACCTTGCTTCTTCCCCCAGGGGTCCGGGCACGTGAGGTGCATGCCCAGGGGGGCAGGCAGGCATCCATCATCCCTAGAGGAAGGGTCTGTCAGGCACAATCAGAACTGTGCGCGTACGGATGCGGACAATACCTCCTCCAGCCCCAACTGTTTCGTGGCTGGGAGAGGTGGGTTTGATGAAAGCCACACAGACTGTTATTAAAAGCCCACGTAATGTGGCAAGCACTGTGCGAAGTTCTAGGGCAAAGCACTAGGCGGCACCAGTTGTGGCCCTCGGGATGCTGCCAGTCTCATGTGGACGCTGACCCTCTCTTGTGCCCTGGTCCCCTCCGAAAGTCTAGTAAGAGCATATGGACCTCTTCCTAGAAAAATGTTTTAAAAATATGTATGTTTACTAAGGAAAACACTTATTTTGAAGTGCAGTTACTATAGTACTTAAAACAATACCCGAATTTAGGAGATAGTAACAAACGTTCTTTATCGAAGCATGAAATAAGGAATCTTGTGGCTCTAAGAACCACGGGCTATTTGAGGGATCAACAACAATTGTAATGTGATGGAAAATGTGATTTCCACTTGCAACCAAGTCACAGGTTCCTATTCTGTTTTTTTTTTAATTAATTTTTTTAAAGTTTATTTATTCACCTTAAGAGAGAGAGGCAAGTCGGGGAGCGAGAGAGAGAGGGAGACAGAATCCCAAGCGGGCTCTGCACCGTCAGCGCAAAGCCTGATGTGGGGCTCGAACTCACGAACCCTGAGATCACGACCTGAGCCGAAGTCAGACGATTAACCGACTGAGCCACCCAGGCGCCCCTCTTATTTCTGGTTTGTTGACCTCACTTGCAAGGGAAGGAAATGCTACATCATAGTCAGGTGTTAGTGAAAATGAAGATGTATGTTTTCTGGGGGGGGGGGGGGGGGGTGTCCAAATTCACGGTCCCCTCCCACCTGGAATCCTCTCCCTGGAACGGGAGAGACCAGATCCCCTCTTAACATGCACGCAGAGGCTGGTGCAGGTAAGTGTGGGCACAGGAACGGGATGTGGAGGGACAGGGATCTGCTTCCGAAGAAAGGCTGGTGACGATGCGCGGGGATGTCAGAGCATGGTGAGCCTGGAAAGGCCCGAGATTCTACGAGGGGAGTGATCATCAGATTCGGCATGAAACGAGGCGGTGAAGGCCGGGCTGACTCACGAAGCCTCTCGCGCACTACGTCATGATTTTTCAGCAGAGGCAAGAGAGAGCCATGGAAAGATTTTAAGGAGGACAGATTTTAACAGGATAAGATTTACATTTCAGGAAGATACTTTCAGCAGACACTTGGAGGATGGATTAGTCCAGGGAGAAATTGGCAGCAAGGAGATCCATTGGGAAGATACTAATGTAGCAGGGCCAAGAGACAAAAAGAACCAAATGATTATAGTGAAAAGGGAGGGATGCAGAATGTCTCAAGGAGGTGGAATTAATATAGTTAGATAGCAGGGATGGTAAGAGGCAGGAAAGACCCTCTGTCTCTGGAATAAAGGAGGACCCTGTTTGCCTTAAGTGGGAAGAAAAGCTGTCTGCAGGGAAGTCACGGACAGTGAGGTCACTTGAATTTGAGATGCCCATGAAAGAACTGTCTGGAAAGGAGATGGAGCTGAAAATATAGAGCTTTCTCTACTGGGGTTCTAAACTTTTTGTTATTGCTCTGTCAGGACTCTTTATATATAGATAGATATCTGTCATAGACAATGCAAATATTTTTTGTCAGTTTATCAATCAACCAATTCACAGAAAGCTGTGAATCTCCCTGATTTCCACCTTTGGCCTCATGCTTCGAAAGGTTTTTCCCACCCCCACATCATGTAAGTAGTCATCTAAAGTTTCTCCTAGTGTTTTTATGTTTTTTTACATTCACATATTTAAAACATCTAGACTTGATTCTAGATGGGGCTCAGCTCTGACTCTTGTCTTTTACATAGTTGGCCAATTATTCTGACACCACCTACTGAAAACTCCATCCTTCTCTAACTTATTTAAACTCATGTAACTTTTACAGACAGCAAACCCTTAATTTCAAAACTTTCACTAATATACAGAGCTACCAGCAAAAAAAGCAAAACAAACAAACAAACAAAAAAAACCACAATCATATGCCTACACACAGAACTGACCATTTGATGTAAGTGGTACTTTTTCCATTATTGATGGTTAATTCCTTCCTTCCTTCATTCCTTCCTTCCTTCTTTTTTTTTTTTTTTTTTTTTTTTTTTAGTAGGCTTCATGCCCAGAGTGGAGTCCAACACAGGGCTTGAACTCACAACCCTGAGATCAAGACCAGAGCTGAAATCAACAGTTGGACACTTAACAGACTGAGCCACCCACGTGCTCCTGGATTCTGGATTTCTAACTACACTTGTGCTTCCCATGGAAAAATGGGAGTGTCCAGTAATCTTTCTGCTCGGTAAATCCTAAAAATCGTACAGCTTTCTTAAGGGTCGAGAAGAGCGCAGAAGTACATCAAAGCGAGGACAAACGTTGAAAAGATAAATGAAAAGGTAAAAATACATGCTAGCCAATAAGATTTTGAGAGTAGGCTGCTTTAGTGCTCCAGGCTATTTTGAGAAGTTTCCAAACACCACATCATTTCATTTTTCCCCCCCTCCCGATTCCTTTAGGTTTACCTTTAGGGAAATTAGAGGGCGCACGTGCGGTCGTTTGGGGGTTAATTCTCACTGATGCTGAATGCCCTGAGTCTTTGCTTGTTCATCAGAGCATTAAATCTGAAAGCTCAGGAGAGCAGTGCAGCCAGGCTGCAACAGTGAAGCTATAAAGTTCTGCATTAAAAATTCATATCGCAGGCTCGCCTCGGAACTCGGCTCTGGCTGAAAGGAGAGCTGACGGGGAAATATGAGACACCCCACTGTCTTTCTGGCAATTGGAGACATTCCTCAACAAACAGCACCTCAGGAAGGGAATGAAAGGGCAAACAGGCCGTGAAGGAAATCAATGAGTTCAATTATCTCGCTCGCTCTTACTCTCCTATAGGAAACTTTTCATTCTTAAGGCTGGTTCCAAAAAGTTTTTTTTTTTTAGCATATCCCCAAACCAGAGCCCTAGACTCCTTGCTGGTGCCCAGATGTTTGGCACCTCTCTTAATTTGTTTTACGACAGCCCAGAGAGCCCCGAAATTCTCCAAGCCACACGGGGTGAGATGTCTCCTGGAGTCTGAGTCGCCTCGACGCGTGGCCGGCGGGGACCACACGCGAACGACTTGCTCTCGCGTCGGGAGATGGGCCTGCGCACATGTGGCATTTAGGTTTCAGCAGAGCTGCTCCGTGGTTATGAACCTCTAGAGGTTAAGGCATTAACAGCTCTGCAGTAGTATGTGCTCGGAGCTTTCTGCACCCCCCCCACCCCCGCCTTAGCAGCGCCCACAGGGTAACTGGCTACGAGTCCCTTAGGACGATGACTCCCACAGCCACAGCGTGCTGACGTGGACCAAGAGGCACAGACGCACCGACTCTCATAAGGTCAACACAGATAAAGGATGGGGCCCTTCAGGGCTGGGAAAGACCTCCGGCTGGGGGAACTCGGCCACCATTTTTTCCGACGGGCCAGGCAGGACGCGAGGGGCCTGGTAGGCAACAGTGGTGGTGACCGCGAGCCCCGTTTGCCGAGGGTCCGTGTGCAGATACCATGGCAGGCACTTTCTACGGGCATTACTTCATTCCACTGGTGAGGAAACTCAGGCCCGAGTACAGAAACGGAGCGCCTGAGGCCGGGGCTCTCCTCCTCCTGCTCCCAGAGTGTCTTCCCTGGAGACCACTCCACAAACAGGCTGCAGGGGCCCAGCTAGCACACAGGATGGGGGATCCAGGTTCTGGGAAGCAAGGGGGGGATAAAGTGAAGAGGCCAAAAAGGGAGCAGGCTCCTCAATGCCGCCCGTTGTCATCCAGCCCAATCTGCTCGTTTTACTAGTGAGCACACAGCTACTGCTGAGGGACGGGACTTTGAGGGGCCACACCGGTGACAGAGCTGGGGCCGGAACCCAGGGTCTCCTGACAACAGGCCTAGCCCCTTCCACCGCCCACTGACCAGAGGAGGCCGGGACGTCTATCAGCGTCACAGAGCAGCAGTCTGGTGGCGAGGCCTGTGCCGCGGGAGCCCTCGGAGCATTCCGGGGGTCCAGACTCTCCCGTCTGGTGATGCCACAGGGAAGCCACCTAAAAATGCGACAGCCACTGGCAGGATAAAGAGGCACAGAAAGACGGAGCGTGTCTGGAGTGTTCTAGTTTTAACCTGCAAGGCAAGGAGGGCGGTGTAATGAATCAGGCTCCCAAACAACAGGGAGTAACTGCTAACGAGTAACTATCCCACGGCACACCTCTTTGATGGAACACTGCGCTGCCCGCTTTTAGTTTCTGAAGGATGGTTAACGACACAAAAGAAACACTTAGATGTCAAGTAAAACAAAAAACAAACAACCAACAGCCTAGAAGTGAAAAGTGCCTATCCATCTGACGCCGTCTGTAAAAGACAACAGAATTAATAAACCACGGTCTAGAAAAAAAGACAGGAAGGAATATGCCAAAGCGTGAACAAGTTATGTCTGCATCACGAGATGACGCCTGATGACCTCCATTTTCTAAAACCATTTAAAATTTTCTAAATTTGGTATAATCCACAGGCAGGACTTTTGTAATTAAAAATACTGTGTCATATAAAAGGGGTTGATCTTCCCCGATCTGGGGGCAGCCCGTGGGAAGAAGAATCTCTCGCCTCTCCCGGCCCTCCTGCTTCCCTTCCAAAGGGCTGTCGACCGGCCGGTGAGCATCCGATCACATTCTCCTCTGCCACCTGGGGAGCGGGGAGGCACTGGAGGAGACGTGCTGCGTCATGGTGACCTGCGTGGTCACAGACCTCCCGCAGAGAGCCAGAAACGTGTGGCCCTCGGAGGAATTCCACTAGGGGCAGGAACTGGCGTGTGTTCTCTGGGCTGGGCCTCTGTAAGGCTTCTTCTTGAAGCCCTCTCGTGGTTTAGATGGCTCCCTCTCTCTTCCTAGAAGCCACCAGATCCCTTAGGTTGTCCTGCCGGAGCGTCCTTGATGTCACTGGTCAGGGTCCAAGCCCTGTGCTACTCAGACCTCATCCACCTGTCGTCAAGGTGAAGGCTCATGCTGGTTTAGTACATCGATCAAAGTCTCTCTCTTGATGACGTACCTGTGACCGTGCTGACGCGCACATGGTATACAGAGAATAAGATGAGGGTCATCGTTGGGGCGCCTGCGTGGCTCCATTGGTTAAGTGTCCAACTTTGGCTCAGGTTGCGATCTCACGGTTCCATGAGTTCGAGCCCCGCGTCAGGCTCTGTGCTGACAGTGTAGAGTCCGCTTTGGAATCTCGGTCTCCCTCTCTCTCTGCCCCTCCCCCACTCTCCAAAATGAAAAAAAAGAAAGAAGATGAGGTCCCTCTTCGGAGGCAGTTCAGTTGACATTTGTCAACTTACAGGTGTTCTTACAGGTCGTTAGATATACCTTGATGGCCACAAATTGATGGTTTTCTCCAGCGGTCCCCAAACCTGTTTCCTTGAGTTTCAAACTGTGAGCTCCTCAAGATTTACCTTTATAGAGAATCAGGAAAACTTCAAGGGTCTCTAAAAACACAACATTTTGAGCCTGGGTGGCTCAGTCGGTTGAGCTTCCAACTTCAGCTCAGGTCATGATCTCACAGTTCATGGGTTCGAGCCCTGCATCAGGCCCTGTGCTGACGGCTCAGAGCCTGGGGCCTGTTTCGGATTCTGTGTCTCCCTCTCTCTCTCTTTCTCTCTCTCTGCCCTTCTCTACTCGTACTGTTTCTCAAAAATAAATAAACATTAACAAATTTTTTTTAAAAATGCACAAAATTTTTATGAATGCCCGCCAAACCCAGATGACAATTGAGGAATAATGCTTTTTCCCTACAATACCGTCTCCAAGGATGCTGTATGAATATGAGCACTATCTCTCCATCCATAAACATGTTATATACACACACCACATACGGGATCGCCCTCTGTACCGTATATATATGTGTGTTTTAGCATACAGAGCACAGCGTGTGAGCCCATGTGCGGATCCCATCTGGAACCGCCCGCCCCCTTCACTCTGCCGTTCTGGTAGGTGACACAACGCCTGACATTTTAACACAGGCCTTTAGGAAGATTAGCTGAAGGCGGGAGGCGTAGAGATTGCTGGTTCTCACTGCTGCCACGTAATTTCCAGCTGCATCTGGAGTCCACAGAACAGGTGAAGAATCCTTGGCACTCAGAGGAAATTCTACATGAATTTGAAAACACGAAGCCACCCCCTCCTTCCCGTGCAGCGCCCTGGGCTGGGAAATCTCCAGATCTGGGCTGTGCTGCTTTAGAGACGCTGCTGTTGCTGCAGAAGCCAAGGAAAGCCTTTTAGGGCTCACCCAGGCATCGGATTTTAGGTGTGAAGTGAAATACTTGTACAGGGATGGAAAATCCCAGGAATTCTACAAAATGCACAGTTACACTCTTTGGGAGATAAGCTACAGAAAAAAAAAAAAAAAGTCCTCAGCTGTTCCCTGCAAGTGTGATTTGGTTGCCTCTAAGGTTGAAGGGACAGGAGGGTTCTTTATTCAAGCCCATCCCCACAAAACCATGAAAGAAGCTGCCTATTTTTAGGGAAATTAATCTAACCAGGATAATTACAGCAACTCATACTGGAAATTGATGACTCATCAAAAAGACAGGAAATAGAAAATGTTCCGTTCTTAAAGGTACAGCAGAGAGACTCCGTTCAGACACTTAAGTTGGTATTTGCAAATGCAACTGGGGGATGAAGATGTGTCCTACAGGATCATCAAAATACTAGTGTGGTTCTCAGGCTTTGTCGGTTGGGCTCTACCTGGCCCAGGTTTCTAAGTTTTTCGTGTGGCAATGTAAAAAAATAAATATGAGAGTGACCAGTCTGGAAGGGCCAATAGGGTGGGGCTTGTGGGGAGAGGAGGCTTGAAACTCTCCTGGAAACCTCTCACCTGGCGCTCTCTTAAGAAGGCAGCACCAGAACGGGACTTTGTGGGCCACCACGGCAGTGTGTGAACTGCCCTGGATTTTGAGTGTGCGCAAAAACCACCGCGAAAGAGTCTAGGGCGATCCGTGTGCAGGGAAGGTGTCTACACCGCGGCCACTCACTGGCACACCATCTGCACTTCCTACCTGGGCGTCGTGTCTGGAGCCGCCCCTCGGTCAAATTGCCTCTCGGGGCCTCTGTGCCCCGCTGCTGGGCATTCCCTACCTCTACGATGCGGGGTACGGGCTCCCCTCAACAATTCCATAAAGCCCTAAGCCAGGCTCACTTGGGAAGGTTTCCTTTCCCAGAGCACACTGCGTTTTGTGAGAAAGCACTGGTTACAGACATGCTATAAAGAAAATACTCTCCAATCAACCCAAGTGAAGTTCCCCGTAAATGTCTCTTTTGTAATATACTAGGTAAGTATGTGTATATACAATGTAGTTCTTTTAAAGAAGCACATAGGAAAGGAATAGAACACGAGTAACCTTAAGAAATGTGCATTTTTTCTGGCAGGAGAGGTTTGGTAGGTTCAAATTTTCCTAAGACTAACATTAGCTGTAAAAAAAAAAAAAAAAAAAAAAAAAAAAAAAAAATAGAGCATTTCAGTGTAATCAGGTATTTTCTTTTATCGGAGGCTCAGAGTCACAGACCACAAGCTGAAGGGGATGGAACAAGCCGTCTGTATGTGTTAGCACCGAAGATGCTTTTGCAACCGGCATTCGGGGGACAGACCAAAGAGGTAGGTGGCCGTGGACTTGCACTTGAGAAAAGAAGAGGAAGAAAAAAAAGGGAATTCCTGCACTGTTGCCCAGGACGCTAGTCTGGGAGGGTAACCCCCTCCTGCGGCGTGAGGTGCCAGCCCAGCCACCAGCCCAGGTGAACAGCTGCAGCGGGCGAGCCAGAAGCGAGGCAGGCTTCTCTCTGGGGCCAGATGCCACGCGCCGAAACGAAGCCCGCCCGCCCGCCCCCACGGCCATCCTGGGAACTGTCTAAAGTCCACACGCTGTGCTTGGCTGCAATCTCCGAGGCAAAGTCGGTCAGGGTGCTACATCTCCATTTGCTAACACAAGTGGGATGAGCTGAGCTGCACCTCTGAGAAAGGAGGGATCTTTTTAACAACAAAAAAAAAAAAGCAGAGAAATAATTCATTTATTTAACCCAGAAACGGTTATAATCTGCAACCCTGCAATCCTCTTACACAACTGTTTTGGCAAACCCCCCTGTGTTCCGACAAATATTAAACTGTGCTTGCCATTTGTCTAAGGAACCTCGCATTAATAAACATGAAGAAGAACACTTTTACCTCCCACTCTCAATGACGGGACAAAACAAAGACCAGCTGTATTCATCAATGGGTCCTTGTTCTGCACATAAAGGCTAATTACATTTTGCTTCAAGCCTACACATGGAAAACTTTACTGCTGCTGTCCCTGACAAAGTCAGCCTGCGCTGTCCCAGCTGACGCAGGGCGGTGACCGCACACAATGAACCAGGCTCTCTCGGAACAGCCCTGGTGCCTTCGACCTGCAGGCTTCTTTCCAAAACGGGGGTGAGGGAGGGTCACCCCGGTGACATCCCCCGGTGACGGAAAGGCAGAGGCAACGTGGGCTCTTCAAATCCCATTGGGATTTGGGGCCATTAACGTCAACCTTCCCTGAGGACTGCTCATTTCAGAAACGCACAGCAAGCCCTACCGTGAGCTTGCTGGGCATAGGTTCTTCTTGGCGACAAAAGAGTGGCTGATGGCCGAGGCGGGTTGTCACCGCGCTGGGGGCTGCCTGCGCACCTTCCCGTTACCCTGCACAGCCAGCCGGTCTCTTGACCACCACTGTGCCCGCCCGTTGCAGGGTGAGGGCAGCAGGAGCAGCGAGCTCCCCCAAGGACACACGGAGAGTCATGGACCCCGCGACCCGCGCCGGGTCAGCCTTCTCCAAAGCCCCCACCCACTTCCTGCATTTTCTGTAATAAGTATTTAAGAATCCCTACTGTCACAGAGAGAAAATAAATTGTTGTGAGACATTTTAAGACCATTTGTGAAAAGATTTGCCCCTGGAGGGCTTATATTCATAGGTATTGATGAAAAGACATCGAGTCTAATGAGATACATGGAGGGTGGGCGTGAGGGCGGGACAAACGTTTCCCAGAAAACAGAAGAGGGGAGGGACGCGGAGGGGGAAACTTCCATCTACATGGGATCTCCAAGACTGAAGCAACCCCCTGAAAGCTACAAGAAAGTAGTGATTATTAACTCAGTCCATTCTCCACATTTTTTGCGGATTACTTACTCTGGGAACCATGTACAGTAAGTGTTTGGCCCTAGGCTGCCTTTTTGTCAACAGCTAGTCCATTTCTGACTTGGGAAATGACCGAGCCCTGTGGGGGCCTGAGTCCACCCCCTTCCCCTCCCCCGGCCCTATACACACTGCGCCCACCTTGCCCCGTCCCCATGTCCGGCACTTCTGGCTGGTTCCCCAGGTCAGCGTGGTTGCCCTGTGTTTTCATTCCCTTTGCCTCCAGCAGCCCCTGGCTGGAACTCATCTTTCAACCTCAAACCACACGTCACCCCCTTCAGGAAGGCTTCCCTGATTACCCTTTCCTTTTGTTCGAGCTGGTTGGACTTCCCACTGGCCTCTGCGGAGTCTGGCCATGAGAGTCCTGGCACCAGGAAGGGGGGAGGGTGAGGTCAGGGGTCTTCTCAATGCTACCGCATTGCCTCTGTGGTTTCCCTGCTCCCTGCCCCGCGCTGAGTGCACCGTCTGGTTTCCGTGGACACCCTGACAGCACAGGGCCTGTCACAGCAGTGATCACACCGGATTGCAATGGCTCCCCATCCCCACCCTGCTGAGCCTTCTTTCTCAGGGCTTCCAGAGCCCAGCTAAGTGCCAAGCACAGAAGAGGCCTCCAGGAATGTCTACTGCACCGACGAGGGGATCTATTCTGAGTCGTGCCCATCACGAGAGTTAGGCTTTTCTCTCCACGCACAGCCGTATATGCCACACCTCTGGCTCCCTTCTCATCACCGGAGAAGGTGAGAATTTCCTGCTCGGATCCCGGGAGGGGACGCACCCCAAGAGTGCCCACAGCCCCATAAGCAGTTTTTAACAATAGCCATAGTTCCAAAGCAAAGCATTTTTACACGACAGAATAAGCAACTCTCATACTTTTTGATTCTACGTTCCGGTTCCTGTAGTTTGGTGAAAATGAGCGAGTAACGCATAGATTTTCATTTATATGGGGAAAACACCTTTTTGGCCTTAAGACATGCGGATACAAAGAGAAAGAGTCTAGAGACGTTTCTCACTGAGCCCACACCAGTTACAACCACACCGTTTTTCGTCAGATGCCAGAAGGGTTGGAGCCTAGGAGAGGTCTAGGGCCTCTGAGGCTCCCCCCGGTGACCTTGCTGATTCAGGGGACCCAAGATTTAATGTTCTTACCTATAAAATGGCAGAGCGGGCTGCTTAGGAAAAGCCCAGGAGTCAATGCACCTGTGAACAGTAACTAGAAAAACACTTTAGACTGAAAATCGTCCTCATCATCTTAAGAGGTACCTCTGATCCTGTTCTAGGGAGCCGATTCCCCTGAGAGCAGGGCCCTGTCCTTGGATAACTGGCGGTTCTGGGTGAGAGAAGCGAGTCCTTCCCCAGCGTCAGCCCGGCCTCTAGCAAGGTCAGAAAGGGTGGGGACAGACAATGAGACACTGCCTCTCTGGCCTGTCTCCCAGTTGCCCCCCGGGCCGCCATATTCTCAACCAAAGAAATGGAAACCTGTGAGCAGGGGACATTTAAGTCCTTCCTACACGGCTGTTTTCTGCTGCATCGCTTCCTCAACCCCGAAAACAAACCGATTAAATGGATACACATTTTCTACGTGGCCTTTAGAAGCCCAGTAAAAAATTATGAATGTAAACCAGGGGCCAGTACTTAGCAATCATGTGACAAGTGGCATTATCTGCTGTCATTTCTGAACAGTTTCGGTAGACGCTATGTGTCACCAGGCCGTTTCTCTCCCCTAAGTAGGTGGACGTTCGTGACTAACAGCATCTCCCCAGCGTGCCCCGTGAGGACACGGTAGGAGACATCGGCTTCTGAAAGTCAAGCTTTTGTAACACTCTCAGAGCAGTGGCTTTCAAAAGAAAATTCTGATTGAGATCCACTGGAAGAACGACATTCGACACTGTGGCCCAGTAACTGTACGTTTACATTTTTACAGTTAGACACACGATTAACCCAAAAGGGTCACAAAACAATACCCGACTTTCCTATGTGCCATGAGCCATGATATTTTCGACTCTATTCTGTTATTTTGTTTTCTATTGAATTTTACTGCCCAACTGGCTGGTCGCCACTCACTAAACGGATTTCACCACTGTGACACCCCGTTTCAAAAACGCTAGCTTAGAGGCGCTCAGAGACTGGTTGTACGAGCTTTTACATGCGTAGTAATGCAAACTTTGGTTAATTATAGAAACACAAGATGTATCTATGTCTTCCACAAAGAGGTGCGGTTTGCTAAAAATAAAATATTGAAAACTAGTGAAATAAATAGATCACCACCGAAGTCACTATGAATTTTGTCAGTGAGTAAATCGATGTCAATAAGAAGGCATGGGCCAGAGGACCAGAAGGAACTCTTTTAGAAAGGAAATGCTATACACTGAGGACTGCATCAGATGGAACAGATACCGACTGAACTCTGTATCAGATGAAAATATTGTAACTTATAAAACTGGAATTTACTGAGAAAAACAACTACTATTCTACTTAGTAGATAAGGTCCAGGCAGAAAGGATAGAAAAACAAAGATGACGGACTGGCAGAGGAGGGAAGCCGGACACGGATACCAGGGAACATCAGGGTGACAGCAGCGGAAACGGCTTCTGCGGAGCTCACGTCTAGGGGGGTGAAGGGGAGACGGCTCTGCACGTTTGCCACATCCCGTCGACAGCGACGCCCGGGTTGGAGAAGTTAATACCAGAGCCTCCAGGTCTCAAAGTGAAGTCTCAACCAGCTATCCCACCCCTTCGAGCCGGCCCGTTCTACCTCACCTGAAGCCACGCTTTAGCACACTGACAGGAGAGGGAACGTCCACGGGGATTAGATATGCCAACGGGCCGAGTCGCCGAGACTGAGGAAGGTATTTAGTCTTTGTGCGGGAATTCTGGGCTCATGATCAAAGTCGGTTTTGAGCACCAGGCCTGGGTAGGTGGGCGCTCACAGTCTGGAGCTACTAACTCACACAGAGCAAAGGCAAAGAGCCCACCGAGAGAGGCCCCGCGAGCAGCAGGCCCAGCAGCAACCTTGAAGGCCAAGGGCGAGTGTGATGGGGCAGAGGGACGCCCTATGCAAAACAGGAGCCTCGGAGGGGGTGCACTATTCAGAGCCCCTGCCCGCTACCCAGAAGGCCCGCTGTGGGAGCACGGCAGGAGGACATGGGTCTCTAAGGGAGACAGGAGGACCCTCCCAGGACAGGAGAAGGCGAACCAACGCCTTGCCTGGTGCCGCCTGTCTGGACTTCGGCAGAGGAGAGGGTGGCTAGGGACAACCTCTGTTGCTTCTCCACCTCTCTTGACTTATGTCAATACTATTCCTTCTTTTCTGGTGTTCTGCAGGGAGAGCGGGCTGGAACAGGTGTCCCTGTGGCAGATCACACACTTCCTTCCGCCACAGCCACCTGTGACATACCTGCCCAAATGCACGCATTCCCGACGTATACACAGACGTGTATACGTGTATACATTCCCGACGTGTGCACAGAGATGCCCGGTGTCCTAAGGTAGGAGTTGAATAAATACATCCGTGTGGGAGCCAAGGACCCAGACACGGGGAGAGGTGATGTGATTTGCACAGACCAAGCTCCACAAAACGTCTCCTGTATCACATCTTCTGTAAGTTGCCTTTTCCCCAAGTTTTCTTAGAAAAAGGCACAGGTTGATGAGGCTTCACATTAATTAAAGACAAAAGTTTCAGCGTCCTGAGAGCACCAGAGATTACGGTCACATCGTGGGGAGTAAACTGACGCCAGGAGCTCACGGGGGTGCTGCTGTGTTCCTCACGGCGGCTCTGAGGCCAAGCACCTCCTGAATCCCGTACCGCTTGGCAAAAGCTGACAGACAGGAGGGCAGAGCCGGGGGAATTTTCTATGGATTAGCAAAATACAGGTGACACCTGACCGAAAGCATGCAGACAGAGGAAGTCAGGCAGAGACTTACTTGGCAGTAATTTCTTCATCGTATTTGGTTTTCAGGTCAAATAATTCTGTTCGGGTTTTTTCCAGGGCTGAAAGGCAGAGGACACAAAGCCGTAATGTAAGATGCCAGTTGTCCGAATTAAATGAAAAAAGCGAAAATATACAAGCAATATATTCTCATCTGAGGAGTTGAAGATAATGCAAATGCACAGAAGTTCCAAAAACCCCCTTTCTTTTCCATTTCATCCACGTACCTCCTGGGAGAGAACGCCGGTTACTGGCTCGGTGTGCAGATTTCCTGCCTTTATGTGCATTTTATTGCTTAAAAAAATATTTCCATACATAACCGCATATATACATATTTTCACCTCTGCATAAATAGGATGCTACAAGGAGACTTGTTCTTTTCCTTTAGCAGAAAGGCATGAAAAACTCTCCAGGTCAGGACATAGGCAGTAACAATTAGCTTTCGTACAGAGCTTGCCAAATGCCCGGCACCTCAGGACCCGCAGAAGCGAAGGTTCTGGGGTAAGGATACTTAGATACTCCAAAACAGGCCACGCCCACCCAGCTGGCTCCCCCCAGAGGCAATTTACATTCCCGTCAATACCGCGAGTGTAGCAATGGTGCCTCTACGCTCACCAACACCGGATAGTATCAATTAAAAAAAAATTCTTTTGACAGTCTGACGGGCAAAACGATCTTTCCCTGATTTAATGAGCATCTCCCCGCCTGGGAAGAATGGTTAACGTTTTTTTTTTTTTTTTTTCATATGTGTACTGGCCACGTGTATTTTTTCCCCAAACCGCCTGTTTGCGTCTCTAGCCCCTGCTTCTATTGGATTGTTTATCTCTTTTTCTTGATGTGTTACTGGTTTTTAGGAGGTCTCTAGATTTGGGGGGGGGGGGGGGGTAATTATTCACGTGTCTGTAAATGTGCTGTGACTACACAGCACAGCACTCGGTCGGGTGGTTTTCACTTGGATTCTGAGGTCGTCCAATATTTTTGCCCCCACGTTTCAATTCATTATATCGTGCGGTTTCCCTTTCGGAAAAAAAAAAAAAAAAAAAAAAAAGGAACAAAGAAAGAGAAGAAAAAAGAAGTGTAAAGAAATGATAAAAACTGTTAGCACACCCTTTTTTTGGTGTCTTAAATTTGAAAGGTCTCCCATGAGTGTTCTTAACTTCGCTTAGGGTGGAAATAAGTGGTTGGTTTTTGGTTTTTTTTTTTTTCTTTCCTATTATTGTTCCAAATGAAATGTCAGTCCCTGACAGTTTGGTGATTTAGATGTGTTTGTTGGAAAAGGCGCAGGAAAGAAAGGATGGCTTGTGGAAGGATGAAAATGGAATTCAGATCCTCCCGCTTCCGACAACAACAACTCGGGGGGGGCGGCTAATGAAGGGAAGGCGGAGGCGCTGGGGGCTGCGAGGAGTCACTGCTTCGGGGCAACCGGGAGGCGGCCCGGAGTGCCCCCTAACTTCGGCCTGCCCTGGACGGACTTTATTAGGGCGACGGACAGCACACCTGTCTGCAGAGTCTGGACTTTGTGCTCCGCTTCCTCCAGCTTTGAGGTGGTGGACATCTGTGTCTCCTGCAGCTTTCTGGAAAGGAAGAGAACAAAGCCAAGCTGGTCACCTCGTTTCCCAACGTGAAGGTCTCGTGTGCTCTGCAGCTCGGTGACCGGCAGCTGGCGGGAGGCACACAATCGGCGGCCGCTGACGGTGCGCGCGCGCGCCCGCTCCCTGATCTTTAGCGCCCGGACTCTGCACCCACGTAGGACCGAATGTGCAGGGTGCGTCCTGCAGGACCTGACGTGTGCTAACTGACGCAGCCGGTTATCTTAAATGTGACTTGTTCTTCAAATGCCAGATATTAAAAACAAACAAACAAACAAAAAAAACCCAACCATCATCACGAACTCATTGTTTTCTGAAGTTACCCAAGAAGAATGATACATTTACATTTTGCTGACACAATGAAGGAATTTGTTGGGATAAAGGATGTGCTAATAGATGTGACAGCTGTTCCATGTCTGTTATAATGGGATGCAGATGTGACCGTAATACCTAATGGGTGGCTCTCAATGTCTGAACCCAACATCCCCAGATTTACATTTCCCCTGATCTCCAAATGAATTCCCTGGTCAATAAATAGCATTCCTTTCTCCTCATCTGCAGAGGATGTCTAAAAATAAGTTTATTATTTTTACATCATATGAACAGAACACATGCGCTCATACTAACGAACCTGGGAATATAGAAAAGTAGAAATTACAGCGTTAAAAAAAATCACCCAAATTTCCATCACCTATGGAAAAAGCCTGCTCGTGTTTTTGCATATTCTAATGATAAAACTAATAGAGGCTCCAAGTTAAAAAAAACAAACAAACAAACAAAAACAAAACACATGCACAAATATAGACACGCCGATGTAATATACGACAGCGTAACATACACTCCCCGCCCCTTTGAACACAAAAGGGATCACAGCACACCGGGCATTCTTGCTCTTCTCCTCATTTCCACACTCTGGAAACATTCTTGCTCATTCTTATTAAATAATTAACGTAACCAGCCTCTGTGGACACTTAGCTTGTTTATCGCCTCTTTCTACTAAACAGTTCTGCAGTGATCATTATGTAGATATTGCCGTGTAATTCTCAGACGGAATCTGTTGGATGAAATGCTAACAGAGGATGTATATGGTCACAGAGTAGATGCAACGTGTTGTTGTTCTGATATTGAGAAACGTCCCCTCCCAAAAAACCTCACTAACTTAAACTCTTGCTAACAATACATGTTTGTTTTCCTGTGCCAACACTGGATAAAATTAAGCCTAATTTTCCTGCTGAGTAAAGCCGAGCATTTCTCTTTGTATGAACTATCTGTACATCTCCTTGGTCTACTTTGTAGCGCTCAATTTTCCCTATTAATCTGTGAGAGCTCTTATGTGGTGCAAAAATTTCTTCCCAGTTTTTTTACTTTTATTTTTATTTTTTTTCTTCCCAGTTTTTTGATGCTTTTAAAATGTTTATTGTGAGGGGAGCCTGGGTGGTTCAGTGGGTTCAGTGTCTGACTTCGGCTCAGGTCATGATCTCACAGTTCGTGGGTTTGAGCCCCGTGTCGGACTCTGTGCTGACAGCTCAGAGCCTGGAGCCTGCTTCCGATTCTGTGTCTCCCCTCTCTCTGCCCCTCCCCTGCTCGCGCTCTGTCTTTCTCTCTCTCTCAAAAATAAACATTAAAAAAAAGAAAAAAATGTTTATTATTTATTTTTTTAAAAATTCAGTTTTCAATTAGAAATACCTACTCCAAAGTTACTAAAAACAAAATACTGCCTAAGTTTTCTTCCGGTATGTCCATGATTTAATGATTGATATTTAAACCCGAGAGCCATTTCAATTTCTTGGCTGTAAAGAATGAGATAGAAAAAAAAAAAAAAATCTGTTTTCATCCTCCACCCTGAGTGGTCAGCCCATCGCTTCCAACTTTAAATATAACTCATCCTTTTACCTAGTTTGAAAAGTCCACTTAATAATATCAAATTCCCGGATGAATTTACTTCCACAATTTTCTAACTTTGCTCTGTGCAGCTGTAATCACACTGCATGTGATTCTGTATCATGCATTTTTCACTCCATATCATGCTGGATGCGTTTGCATTTCTGGTCTTAATGCAAATTCTACATGACTATTATTGTAAGGGCTGCATGCTGTTCCAGTTGGGGGTGGCCCATCTTTACCCCCCACGTCTCTTTGGCAGAGGGCATTTTGATTGCTCGCACCCCGCCCCCACACCCCAGTATCAGTAACATGGTAAGAAACTGCTGTGGCCATAAAGTGCTCTCCTGGGAAGCACATCTAGGCTGGGTCAAGAATCTGCTCATCTTGGGGCGCCTGGGTGCCTCAGTGGGTTAAGCATCTGAGTCTTCATTTTGGCTCAGGTCATGATCTCATGGTGAGTTCGAGCCCTGCACCTGCCCCTGTGTTGAGCTCTGCGCTGACAGTGTGGAGCCTGCTTGGGATTCTCTCTCTCTGCCCCTTCCCCACTCGTGCTCTCTCTCTCAAAATAAATAAGCAAACCTAAAAAAAAAAAAAAAGTCTGCTCACCTTTCAGAACCTGGACTCTCTACCTGGCTCCCTTCTTTCCTGGGGGGGCTGCACCTGGCCCTGCTCTCCCAGGCCCCGAGGGACTGGCCTTGGTCCCACAGCCAGGACTTGGGGAGGCGACACAGGAGCATAAAGGGAGGCCAGGGCTGGAGCAGGGGGTTGGGCTCTGGTCCCACCTCTGGGAGACTAGCTGGGACAGCGTGGGCAGATCCCTAATCTGAAGCCCGGTTTCTCGATCTGGAAAATGAGACCGTCCCCTCTTGAGGAATGTTCTGGGCACTCAGTGAGACACCGAGAGGGTGTGGCACACAATGAGTAGGCACTGGGTGAGTGAATTGGGTCTTGTTAGTTTTCATCAGTTTTTACAAGAAATCTAACCTGCATTAAACTGTCTTAACAATATTAAACTCCCCCGTTTGTGGAAAAGCTCTGGGCGAGGCAGGCCACCAGAAATCCAACGCCCACAGCAGATGGATGGTGCACTAACATATTTTACTGACATCAGCTGCTCGATATATGAAGGACTGTGAGGTAAAGAAAAGGAGGCAAAAAAAAAAAAAAAAAAAAAAAAAAAAGCAACCAACCAACCAAACAAGCAAAACCCCAAGATTTGTGGGTGATGTCAAATATCCAAATTCTTTTCAGAAGGTGTCAGGAGTTGAGCCTGCATCCAAGGGCTTCCCACAGAGGGTGAACCGTCATTCCCTATCATCTCACTTTCTGTTCAATCCCTGGCCCCAGGTGACCCCAACGGACATACTGTGGCCCCTTAACTACCTGACGCCATCCACCCGTTGGGAAAGACCAACGACTGTCACTCAAGGTAATCCGACAGATCATAGAATAAGGCATGCTTTTATCCTTCAAACAAAATTCTGCTGAGAGCCCCACAGAACTGCGCTGGTCTCACAGGCCCATCTTCAATACTTCTCGCAAAGTGGGGGCGCCTGGGTGGCTCTGTCAGTCGAGCGTCTGACTTTTGATTTCGGCTCAGGTCATGATCTCACGGTTCGTGAGTTCGAGCCGCACGCCGGGCTCCGTGCTGACAGTGTGGAGTCTGCCTGGGATTCTCTCTCTCCCTCTCTCTCTGTCCCTCCCCTCATTCTTTCTCTCAAAATAAATAAGTAAACTTAAAAAAACAAACAGATACTTCTTGCATTGTGAACTTGGGAGGTAAAAAAAATGTCAAGTGCGGGCAGATGCTGACAGACACTCACCTCTCCTTTTCTGCAAAATCATTTTGTAACTTTTGTTCCTTTTCGAGAGCTATAGTCTCTGCTTGGTTCTTCAGAGTCTGTTCATATTCTCGGATTTTTTCTTTAAGTGCTTTTATCGTAACCTCTGCAGAAAGGGGGAAAAAAACGACGGTGACACAGGAGCACAATTCCATGAGGTGACACACACGGGGCTTTTGTAACCTGCTAGGATCGCTGTGTTTTAAACTTTGGCTCCTCAACCCTGACACAAAATCAATGGTTACGAGTCCCTTCGGAGACCTTTTACTCCCTAAATGTTAAATTGAACTTTAAACATTTAGGCTGGGAGGATCAATGGATTTTGCTCAGAAGAAGAGCTATCGTTTCTCCAATACAACTTTAAAAAAAAAGGGGGGGGGGGATCGATGGTAACATAGAATATCATCTTATTGATGAGCTTTAAATTAGTCCTCTACCGAGGGAAGATTAATAATGTTTTTGTGTGGTTGAAGTCTTTCTCTAAAGAGAACAGTTCATGATTGTGTGTGCGTTTTGGAGGAAGCGGTTTTAGCCAAAGTCAGGCGGGTCCACAGACCTCCCCGGCCGTGGGCTCAGCAGGGATGGAACACTACGTGCCAGGTGGGTGCGGCACAGATCTCTGCTAGAAGGGCGCAGCTGCAGCCTGGGTGACGAGGGCACCCTCCCCCGGGCCGGAGTCTGGCGGGTGGGGGCTGTGTGTGCAGGGCAGGTGGCACAGGGCCCGGGGGAGCCACATCTGAGGGAGAGCGAGTGCCAGGCGCACGGGTGGCAGTGCTGGACGACGGAGGAGCCCTGCGGTGCTCAGTGCTGGGGACACAAGGGCCCTCCGGGGGCAGGGCCGTCCCTGGAGAGTCCAGCCCTCCCCCTGCCCCCCCTGAGTGCATGTTTACAGCCCTCGCTTTCACTACCCAAAATGGAAACGCCGGAGCAGATGTAACGAACAAGGCAGGGTCCTGCCTCAGACCCCTGGCTGGCTCGCTGCACCTGCTCCCTCCCACAGGTACCAGCATATCACCCTCTGTGCCAGACGGTCCCGGGCAGGGCACTGTGGTCCCAGCTCCAAGGAGAGGGGAGCTCCCGGGCAACCACACCTGCCGTGCATAGATCATCTCGTAGAAGGCCAGGCCGAGGAAGGGCTGAGGCACAAACGAACGGAGGAGGCCAGGCAGGCTGACCGGAGAGGCCCAGGTAGGGCTTGTGACAACGAGGCTCGGGGCCCAGGCCGCAGCGCTGGCTGCCAGGTCTTTGCCCAAGTGACAGGGGCCCCTGGCCGTTCAGGTTGGAGCCCACATCCACGCTTACTCCCTGCGCTGCACGGACGTGCCGGCTGAGGCAGGTGCACACCGCTGGGCGGTCAGCACCCGTGTGGCTTAGTGGGTAAGAGAGAACGGCTCTTTTGTTAAGAGAAGCAATTGGCCCTTTTCATTAAGTGGAACCCAAAGGGTTCTCCTTAGAGGGAAAGAGAGGAAATTAAAACCAGTGACCCCGTCAGGGCATCTGAAAGAAAAAGAGGGGGGCTTTCTGCCTTTGGGGCTGGCTATTCGGGGCCTGAAAGAAACACTCTGAGACCCTAATGGCTAGTGATACATACACGTCACTGTCGACCCACAGTGACAGGGCCAAAGTTGGGCAGGAATGAACACTTCCCAAGTGGACACCGTGACAGGTCAACTCTGCAAACACATGCGTGTTCTTTTACGTCAATGATCTCTGTGGCCGTGGGAACGTCTAGCACATCTGCCTTTCACAATTGGTTGGGAAGATCTACACAGCCCGCGGACCTCCGTGCTCTGTCCAATGCGGTTTCTCAGTGTGACACAGCTATGCTCCTTCCAGAGGAGTCTGCGGCACAGCTGGAGGCTCCCACTCTGTCTGAGGAGGTCTCTTTGCCATCCCCACCAGGGGTGGGCTGCTCGCTGGCCGACCGACGCTAAGCCAGGGGCCAGCTTGTCCTGGAGCCCCTGGGGCCCCTCTGGGTCCAGGACGGCCCCCTGGGTGTGTCCCAGCAGGATCCCCTACGGGTGAGCCCAGGAGGAGGAAGAACAGCCTGGCAGAGAGAGGATCCCAGCGCTCTGCTCTAATCAGCTGCGCCTGGGCGCCAATGGACTCATCTTTAAATGGCGGGGAGAGTTCCAGCACGTGATAGAGAGATGCCTTTCCCGCAACTTTCTCAGTCTACACCACGGTGGCGATGATAAAAACAAGTGATGTACACCCCACCTTTCCAAATCAAAATCCCTGTGTACTGGGAAGTAAAGAGAGGAAGTTGACATTTTTTTGGATGTTGGGAAAATCGGTAAAGATATCGATAAATAAAGAAGCGGGGGGGAGTGGGAATTTCTAGAAAAAAACAACGGTGCGTAAGAGTCATTAATATTTGCTGAGTGTTGGGAAAAGCGCTAAACGCCTCCCCAGCACCCCATGTCAGCCTACCCCAATCCTAAGAGGTCAGTATGCAAAAGGAGGATTTTCAAGAGGTGAGATCACGTGATCACTTGCTCAAGGTCTCAGAGGTACACAGTGGCATCGAAGGCTCTCAAACCAGGTCTGTTTGCCTCTGGAGTCTTTGTCTTGTTATTTCATTTAAAAAAGCCCATCAGGGGCACCTGGGTGGTTCAGTTGGTTAAGCACCCAACTTCGGCTCTGGTCATGATCTCGCAGTTCATGAGTACGAGCCCTGCATCGGGTTCTGTGCTGACAGCTCAGAGCCTGGAACCTGTTTTGGATTCTGTGTCTCCCTCTCTTTCTGCCCCCCTGCTCACGCTCTGTCTCTCCATCTCTCTCAAAGTCTCTCAAAGATAAATAAATCCTAAAAAAAAAAAAATGTTTTTTTTTTAAATAATGTTAAAAAAAAAAAAAAACCATCAGAGGGGTGCCTGGGTGGCTCAGTCAGTTAAGCGTCCAACTTCGGCTCAGGTCATGAGCTCACAGTTCGTTGAGTTCGAGCCCCGTGTGGGGCTCTGTGCCGACAGCTCGGAGCCTGGAACCGGGTTCGGATTCTGTGTCTCCCTCTCTCTCTGCCCCTCCCCTGCTCATACTCTGTCTCTGTCTCTCTCTCAAAAATAAACATTAAAAAAAATTTTAAAAAGAAAAAGCCCATCAGATGAGGCCTCTGGGGAGGAGGACACCCCACACTCAGTTACAGTTCCTCGCTGGGCAACTGGCCACCGGGGCGCTGACAGAGCTGTGTGGTGGGGGAAGGGGGCCACGCAGAGCCCCGGGCCCCCCCGCACGTCCTCCAACGAAACGAAATCGAACTACAGAAAACCCACAGAGCGGGCCCGTCAAAATGAGATGTCAGGGGTCACGGGAGGGAAAAAAGAAGCACCTCCTCTTGGACAGTGTGGTGCCCATACCCGGATGTATGCATTTACAGCTTCTCTCTCACCTGCGTGTGGGGGCGGGGCGGGGGGGGGGCAGCACCTTCTCGCACCTGGATCCCAGCCCACTCAGTCCAACACCTCCCTCTCAAGCGGGACGAAGCTGGGTGGACGCGCCCCAAAGGCTCACTGCTCCCTGTGGAGCCGGATGGAGGCGGGGCCTCGGCTGGTTCCGTCCCCCCACCACGGGGGGCAGGGGGGCATCCTTGGGACGGCGCCTCGAAGCCTGTCTCGTGGTCTCAGAGCTAAAGGACACTTCAAGGCCCTTCAACGAGTAATCCCATGTCCAGCCCTCGGGGCGTCTTAGACCCACTAAGGGGAAGCCCTCCAAGTCGCCCAAGCAGTCGGCCTCGCACCCAGCTCCTCCCGCATCTGCTTCGAGAAGGAGCTGGGATTTGTGATTTTCGAGAAGGAGCTGAACACAGCTGGATTTTAGGTGCAGGGGGGACTCTGTCCTTCCCTGACAGGAAAAGCCGGGCAACCTCTGCCCTCTCTGCCGGGGCTGACGGCCGGGCGGCCACGCCACGGGGCTGTTCCCTTTCATTAAACTCGTAACAAACAGGCGCCGCCGACAAGGGGACGGTGGGGCTCAGGCACGCGGGCTTGAAGGATGCGTCTGAAGCCCTCGTGTCCCGGCAGCCATCGCTAACTGACTTCCCGGACGGGGCCCTTTGATCACAAGCTGGCTCTCTGGCAGGTGTCGCCCGCAGGCGACACGGTGGCCTTTTGAAAGGCGGATCCTATGGCAGGATGATCCAGAAAGAATGTTAAAGAATCCCGGCCGGTCCTGTCACAGGGCCAGAAAATCATATGTAGCTATGGTGCTGAGGAAAAGTTCTACCTCCCAACAGCTAAGCGTCATCGTTCTCTCTCTTCAATGACGCCGATGGGGGCCCCACCCGGCCTTCGCGGGGTGTAGCCCGGTTCGAGCTCAGCTCGTCGCGACAGGGTGGGGAAGGCAATTAGCAGCAGGGAAAAAAGCAAGAAAAGACAGAGCGGAGCGCACAGTGCATCTCCCACCAACCTTGGTTTTTCACTTCAGCGAATTCCTTGTTGTACTCTTCCAGAGTTTCCCGCAGCTTCTGGTTCTCTGTTTCAATGTCGTGCAGACGCTGCACTTTGAGCTGGAGTTGCTGCCCGAGGTCCAGAGCCGGCACGGGATCTGCGGGAGGGGAAAACGCGCGTCACCCCCACTCTGGACACAAGACGAGCCACTTTCACGGTCGCACGGAGGCTCGGGGCAGGCCAACCGGGGTGCCCAGGGAGTCGGCACCCCCCCCCCCCCGCCGGCTCCCCACGGGCTGCCACCGCTTGCCAGAGGCCAGGGCACCTGTGGCCTCAACACCCCCTGTCCACCCCCAAGCCCCCAGCGGAGCCCCGGGCCGCACGGCTGGCTGGTGGGGGTCGCTCCTCTGCGGCCTACCAAGGACGTGTGCACAGAGCCACCCCCTGGGGCCGCAGCGTATGGACTCGGCCTGGGAATGGCTGGGATTTGCCCACTGCTCCGGCATGGTACGACACCGGAAGGACTTCTCGGTCCTTGATCTGACGGACAGGAAGGGGATGCATGTGGTGACGGCAAGTGGAGGAGCCCCGGGAAGTCGACCCCGTACCCAGAGCCGCGCCTGCAGGATGGACAGTGTGTGCGGAGGTCCCGTAAGCCTCAAGTTTCCCATAACCCTTACGAAGGTGGAAATAACACCTGATACTCGGAGAGTGTCTTGCCGTCACGAGATACCGTGATGGACATTATCTCACTTGAGCCTCACAGCGATCACGGGAAGAGGATGTGCGGGCCAAAGCGCCGGTAAGCGTGGGGACTTGCCCGAGGGTTCCCGGCTAGTGAGCGGACAGAAGGAACTCGAACCCAGTCTGTTAACTCCATGTGACCATCCTCCCAGTGAGGAAGGTTCCCTGGCGGAGCGGAGGACATCAACGAGGGCTTCATTCGAGGCCACCCTATATAGGGCATGATGGCTCCCCATCGCCGTCCTCCTTTACCAGGGAAGGGTGCTCCGAGGGGGAGTCAGGGCTCAGCACGTGGTGATCTGGCTCCTGCTTTTCCCGAGACACAGCTGGTGACCTGGCCCAGTGTGAGCCTGCCCAGGCCAGCGGGCCAGCCAGCAGGGGGAAGGGGGAGGGAGCACCGCACTCCTGATTATAGTAGGGACGGGACGAGACAGCACCTGGGCTGGCTAGGTGAGGTCCCGTGGCCAATTCAACGTACAACCTGCCATCGGATTTACTTACAAAAAACTGGATTTTAACCTAAAATTAGAGATTGCAGACACACGGAATTGAAAATACGGACTCCTGGTCTTTGACTTTATCATTAATTCAGCCCGAAATGGAGAGGCGTTAAATGTTCTTTTGGCGTCGATCGGATCTTTTGTTTCTCCTTCTGCCTAAAAGGCACGTCTGGGCACCTGCTGGGCACCAGCGGAACACTCTGCCCTACTGTTCTCGGCCCCGTCAGAGAGAAGTATCTAAGTCCGCTGGGCTTAGAAGAGATTATTGAAGATATTTCTGGAATGGACGCCAGCATCACTTGTGAGGTGGCTGCGAAGATTTAGTCTCTGGTTGAGGAATGCTAAACACCGAGCCCAGTGGATCCGCAAGGGTATATATTCAAGAGCTCACTTAATTTTCAAATACCAGAGTCATTAATTTTTCAGACCACCCTCAGTTCCTGGAAGCGAGGGTAGATCTCCCGTGCCTCAGTCGGCCAGTCCGCCGGGAGCCAGGAACTCCGTGAGATGCAGAGTTTACAAAAGGCAGGCTCTGGGATATGTCCAGCACAACAGTGGGCCTGCGCGTGGGGCTTAACATAACACTGTCCGTCACGTGACGCCCCTGGCCACTGGGCATTTATTCTGTGTGTATATACAGTTTATGACTACATCACTTTCTCATTTGTGGCTTTTCATTCTTATTTTAATCAGCATTAAAATATTTACATTAAATTAGGTCTCAAAAGCTATTTTGGGGAAAATGGTTCCTTCGAAGTAGGGGTAGCAATAGCACCAGAGACTGAATTCCTCAGAACTTTCCAGGTGCAGTTTTTTGGTTGTGTTTGTCCACTTCAAGATCTTTCCAGGGTACGCTCCTATGCGCCCCACACTCCCCCAACCTCTACCTTTTTTACCCTTCTCCCTATGGCCTCACACTGGGCCACCGGCCTGCAGAAAACAAACAGTCTGCCCACAGCCACCTTCGTATACAACTACAATGTGAACTTGACCCCGAGGTCAGAGAAGGACTGAGAAGAAGGAGCACTGTTGCACTTGGACAACATTCTATTAACGTTCGCGCATGTAGGCTTTGTGGCACGACAGCCAGCGCAAATTATATTTTTGAAGAGCCAAGCTAGTATACTGCCCTTTCCTTCCCTAAAATTTCTGTCGACAACTTTTCTAGCCCATTCCTCTTAAAAGGCCAGGACCCACTGTGTCTGCTTCGAATAGAAAATAGCTTCTCTCGTTCGATCGAGCGAGGAACTCAGTGACATATAAAAATAACATGCACGTTATCAAGTGAATGGTAACTAGACCTTTAGACGAATTTTCAAAGCCTTCTATTGTAAATGAAAACTCTGGCAATCTCATAATTATTCATTAGGCATGTATATTTAATTTAACACTATTAAAGGTTAATGCCTAAGTAGCAAAACTGGTCACAGAATAAAGAATGAACAGAATGTTCCAACATCCCCGTGCATTAAGCTTCAAACTTTACTACAGTACAGCTGGATGGCTATATGCCTACAGCATTTGAATATTGTTTTGGATTATGTAAAAGGCGTTGCTAAAGTACCTCTTAGGCTTAATTTTTATTACTTGTATTAAAGGAACAGCTAATTACCACATGACAATATAATGACTCTAGCATGTTTGGGCTGGAGACCAAAACAATGAATCCCGACATGCCAAACCCCAACCTGCATGTTAATCTAGGGGAAATCATGGCTTTTTGTCTTGTTAATGACTCCCCGTGCCATTAAACCCCACACAAGCATTGTTGGGTCTCATTCTGAACGTCACAAGCCTCCAACCTCAGCAGCTCAATTAGGGAATTGTCTGGGGGAGGCCAGAGAACACACCCAAGCGAGGAACAGGAACACAGCAAATCCTGCAACCCGGCTGCCGGCCTCCTCCAACTCAGCACGCTTTACTGTCAGTTCCATCCACCCAACGTGACAAACTTGCCAAGTGTTTTACAGCCATCCAACAGTTAATTCCTAAAACACTCTTGGAGGCATTGCATAGCTCATCACGCAGCCCCGGACTCAGAACATAACTACAACAAACAACAACAATACCATCACCTGTATTTATTCAGCACCTTCTCCCAAGTACTTGTAACAGGACCTCATTAATTCCAGCATCACAGTCAGAGGGGAGAGGGGGCGCCGGCATCCCACCCGGGGACAGGGGGAGGAGAGACGCCACCTGGGCAAACAGGCACGCACAATTCTAATTAAGATTTCTGCTTCCCGAACCACCAGTCACCTAAATTACACTGTCTCGTCGAGTACTAATTTAACAAGTATTTCCTACTCATCTGTCTGCGCCAGGCCCCGCCCAGGTGAGGCACTGGACAGGGCATTCAGCTGATTCAGCTGGGACCATGTCTCACAGTAGAGAGAAACCAAGTTCACAAATGACAAAGGGAAAGCAAGGAGGGCCACCCGGAAGATCGGATGAGGGGAAGACCACTCCCAGATGGAGAAACTGGCAAAGGTAAACTTTTTTGTATTTTTTTTTTTTTTTTTTTTTAAAGAGGAGACAGAATTTCGACCCGTGGAGACCGTGGTGCGATTAGTCCTTGTGGAAGATGCAGCAAAGGGAAGATCAAGGAGCAGAGAAGTGCCAGGCACGGCCAAAGGAACACTTCAGTCCGACTGCCGGCACCCACGTACTTTCTATGACGTCAGGAATGTTCTAGGTGCTGGCGGGGGTGGGAGGGGGGAATCACGGTGGCAAAAAGACAAAATCCTTGCTCCCAAGGCTTGACATTCTACTGAAGTGAAGGAAACCGACAAAAAAAGCAAAACTAAACAAAACAGAATACTTTCAAGTACTGCCAAGCAGGAGTAAGAGAGGAAACGGGGTGTGGGAACGGGGAATGGGTCCTGGAGACACACGGACAGGGAGGGCCTCTTGGAAGAGGTGACGTGGAGATTAAGATCTGTGTGGCAAAAGGGAGAAACTCTGAAGCTTCTTGGCAGAAGGAAGGGTAGTGCAAAGGCCCAGAGGTGAGTATGAATGTGGCATATTCAAGGCACAGAGGGAAGCCGGTAAGGCTGCAACGAAGGGGAGAGAGTAACCAGGGACACGTCGTCAGTGAGGCCTGTGCTCAAGGATATGAACAAAGTTAAGGAGAGAAATAAAAGATATAAAGAAGAATCAAATTGAATTCTGGAGCTGAAAATACCATGTTTGAAGTGCCCTCCTGGTGAGGTGCAGTAGGTAGCACATTGGTCTCTTAAAAATACAATGTCTGAACCAAGTCTGTATTCAACTCTACTCCCGATGGGAAAACCCACCAGAGAAGAGGTTCCTTCCGAGGTGAGCCACTGGGGCATGAGAAGAAAACTGCAGGACGTTGAACCAAAAAAAGTTTTGTCGGTTTAGTGGTGAAGTATTTAAGAGTTTTACGCTTAAAGATGAATTATACAATTTTCTTTTGAAAATTCAAGAGTTCTAAATTAGCTGCCCTGATCGCTGATGGCAAATGGCTATCAGTAATTGCTGCCTGAGAGGCATTTCTGAAAAAACAAACACATAAACTATGTCTTTGAAGTGGATGCGATGGTTTAACACTTAGTGGCAAAAAAACCACTTCTTGAAAGATACTCATGCTATAGTGACAGCATTTTAGTAGCAGATATTTGGAAACATTCTCATCATCGTCTAAACTTATTCAGGGGTGCCTGGGTGGCTCAGTTGGTTAAGCATCTGACTTCGGCTCAGGTCATGATCTCACAACCCGGGGGTTCGAGCCCTGCGTCGGGCTCTGTGCTGACAGCTCAGAGCCTGGATCCTGTTTCGGATTCTGTGTCTCTGTCTCTCTCTGCCCCTCCCCTGTTCATGTTCTGTCCCTCTCTCTCTCAAAAGTAAATAAACATTAAAAAAAAAACAAACTTGTGGGCAAAGACAACATCCTTTACAAAAATGTCTCAACCACTAAAAATTTCTGCGAAGAAAGCAAAGAGGCAGGATAATATGGGGGAGGGGAGAGATCAGCTAATAAAAACAGAACCAGAAATGACAAGAGATAATGGGATTTGTTGACATAAACTAAAACAACTATTATAAGTCTGCTTGAGGATTTAAAGAAAAATAAGAACACACTAAGGAGAGAAATGGAAGATACAAAGAAGAGAATGGAATTCTAGAGCTTGAAATACAACATCAGAAATGAAAAAATTCCCTAGACTTGGCTTAACACTGGCTTAGACACTACAAAAGAAAAAAAAGATTAGTAAATCAAAGACAAGATCATAGAAACTGTCTGAACAGAAACATGAAGAAAAGACTGAAAAAAAAGTTACTAAAACCTCAGCAACCTGTGGAATGGTATCAGGTAATCTAACATACCTGTCCTAGAGAGGAGCAACAGGTGTATTTGAAGAAATAGTGGTGAAATTTTCCAAATCTGGTAAAAGTTATAAAGCTAAAACTCCAAGAAACTCAACAAACTATAAACATGATAAACACAGAACACCAATAAACATGATCAAACTGCTGGAAAGAAGAATAAAAAAGCAATCTTAAAAGCCAGAGAAAAGAAGACTCATTCTATACAGGGGAAGAAAGATACAACTAACTGGAGACGTCCTGTCAGAAATAAAGTGGGTCAGTCCTGAGAGAAAAAAAACAAAACCCAAAGTTGCCAACATACAGTTTTATACCCAACAAAAATACCTTTCAGAAATGTAAGGTAGAGGTTTTTCCCTCCCCCCACTATTTTAAATGAACAAAAGGTGGCAGAATTCACTGTCAGTGTGCCTATACTATAAGAAAAATGAAAGAAAATGGTGCCAGATGGAAACCTGGATGTGCACAAAGGAATAAACAACACCAGAAATTATAATTTGTAGGTGAAAATAAAATACTACTTTTTTCATTTTTAATTTCCTGAAAAGACTATTTAAAAGCAAAAACAGTAGCGCTCGGTTTGGCAGCACATGGAATGATACAGAGAAGATCGCATGGCCTCCATGCAAGGATGACCCACAAATTCATGAATGTTCCATATTTTTTAACGTGAAAAAAAAAGAAAAAATAGTAACACCGTATTGTAGGGTTATAACCAATGTAGAAGTAAAATGAATAGTGATACACAAAGGACTGGAGGGAGAAAATACGTGTACTAGAAGATTCTTACACTGTATGTAAAATAGTATAATATTCTTTGAAGGTACAGTGTAATAAATTAAAGATGCTGACTGTAAAGCCTAAGTAAGCACTAAGAAAATAAGACAAAGAGTTATAGCTAATAAGACAATTGGGGAGACAAAATAAGATCATAAAAATAATCAAATGAAAGCAGAAAAATATAACAAAAACACGTAACACAAGTAGAAAACAGTGAGATGGAAGATTTAAACCCAACTTTACCTATAATTACATCAAATGTAAAAGATCTAACATTCCACTTAAAAAGAAGATTATCGGACTAGATAATAAAGGAAGGCATAGCTGTTTACAAGAAATGCAAGTTAAACATAATAACAAAAATAGGTTAATAGGAAAAGGGCAGAAAAAGATATAATATGAAAACACTAATCAAAAGAAAACTGGAGTGCCTAAATTAAAATCAAAGGAAACTTTAGGACATGAAATACTACTGGGGATAAAGAAAACCACTGTGCAAAACTTAGAGAACTGAATCATTGACAAGCTATCACAATCCTAAAGATATACACACCCCAAAACAAAGCTTCAAAAGCATGAATCAAAAATTGAAAGAACTGAAAGGAGAAAAAAAAAAAGCACATTAATGAAGGTTTCAAAACTCTGTTCTCACTAACTAACAGGACTACTAGATACAAAATCAGTATGGATACAAAATGCTTGAACAACACTGTCAACCAACCTGACCTGATTACCATTTATAGAACACTCCACTCAAAAACTATAGAATATTCATTCTCTTCAAGTGCACACACTCATAGGGACAGAACATATACTAGATCATAAAATAAGTCTTGATAAATTTAAAGGAACAGAAATCATGCAATGCATGTCTTGCAACCACAATGGAATAAATCAATGATCTAACCCCTCAACACCACTTTAAGAAAGCTGATAAAGACGAGTGGATATAACCCAAAGTAAGTAGAAATTAGTAAATAATAAGAACAGAGAGTAATAAAACTTAAATGGGGGGGGGGAGGAGAAAGAGTAAGGCAAGCAAAAACTGGTTCTTAAGAAAATAATCACTATAATTGAGAAGACTCTAGCCAGAATGATCAAAGGGAAAAAAGAGAGAATCCACAAATTCTAAGATCAGGAATGAAAAAGGGGGCATCACTACACATCCAACAGATGTTTGAAAGATAACAAAATATTATGAATAGCATTACGCCAATAAACCGGATAATTTACATGAAATGAATCATTTCTTGAAAAATTACCAAACAGACCCAAGAGGAAATAAAAAATCTTAATAGTCATATAAATGTTAAAGATGTTAAATTTGTAATGAAAAACCTTGCACCAAAGAAAACCCCAGGCACAGACAGATTCACTGGCAAACTAGAGAAGTTTTAGGGAAGAATAATAGATATCTTCCATAAACCCTTTCAGCAAATAGGGGAAGAGGCAGCACTTCTCAATTCATCTTGTAAGATCAGCATTATCTTGATACCAAAACTCAATAAAGAGTTTAAAAGGAAAAAACAAAAACAAAAAACAACCAAACAAGCAAAAAAACTAAAGTCCTATATTCCTGATGAACTTAAATGTGAAAGTCCTTAATAAAATATTAGCAAACTGAATCCAGCTAATTCATAACAAAGTTAAGATTTATCCTAGGAATATTAGGCTGGATTAACATTAAGCAATGAATCAAATGATTTCACCATGTTAAGAGAACAAAGGAGAAAAAACGTATGATCATCTCAACAGATGCAGGAAAAAATTTGACAAAATTCAATATTCACTCATGACAAAAACTCTCAGCAAACTAGGAATAGAAGGGCATTTTTCTCAACCTTATAAAAAGAGTCTACAACCCCCCCCCCCACAGTTAATATCATATTTAATGGTGAAAGACTGAATGCTTTTCCATCAAGTTGGGACCAATGTGATATGTCTGCTTTCTCCACTTCTGTTCACTGTCATACTTGAGGTCCTAGCCAGTACAAAAGAAAAAAAAAAAAAAAAAAAAAGGCGGGGGGGGGGGGGGGTGAGGAAGCAAGAAAAAGAAATATTTGATATTACAGATTGGAAACCAATGTGGATACAGAAAACTTCAGTTAACACTGTCAACCGATTTGACCTAACTGATATTTATGGAACATGTTGCCCAACAACTACAAAGCACACAATCTCTTCAGGATGGAATGTCCTAAGGAATCTACAAAAAAAACCTTCGAGAATAAGTGAGTTTGAAAAAGCCACGGGCACAGTATTATTATATAAAAATTAACTGCATTAAAAAAAGTTTATTTATTTTTGAAATAAAGAGCATGAGAAGGGGAAGGGTCAGAGAAAGAGAGAGAGAGAGAGAGAGAGAGAGAGAGAGAGAGAGAGAGAAGATGAATGAATGAGTGAATGAATCCCAAGCAGGCTCTGTGCCATCAGTGTAGATTCCAGCATTGGGCTCGATCCCATGAACTGGTTGATCATGACCTGAGCTGAAATTAAGAGCGGGATGCTCAACCGAGTGAGCCACCCAGGCACTGCTAAAAATTAACTGCATTTCTATATAAAAATGACAACTAGAAAAGAAGATTATGAAGAAAACCCTATTTACTCTATCATCCAAAAACATGACCAACTTGGGGATATGCTGGACAAGATATGTGCCAGGTTTGTATGTTGAAAACTATAAACTATTGGTGAGGGACATTACAGAAGACCTAAATAAATAAACCATGCTTGAACTGAAAGATTTCGATAGGGGTAAGTTATCAATTTTCCTCAGATTATCGACAGATACAGTGGAACCCTGATAAAAGTCCTTGGAAACACGTTTGTAAAAATTGACAAATTAAATCTATAATTTATACTGAAATTCACCTAGCCAAAACAATTTTTAAAAAGAAGACCAAAGATAAAGGACTTATATTACCTGATTTTAAGACTGATAAGCCACAGTAACCAAGATAGTGTGACATTAACATAAGGAAAGATACACAGATCAATGGAGTAAAATAGAGGCTCCAGAAAAATATCTCACACATAGCGTCCATTAATGTTCAATGAAACTTGGCCCAACCTCACACCATACATGAAAGTTAACTCAAAATGTTTACAGGCCTAGAGGTAAAAGATAAAATCATACCACTTCACTCAAAAAACACAAGAGAAGAAAATTATAACTAAAGCAGTGACTCCTCATAACATAAAAAGGAACAACCAACAAATAAGAACCTGGACTTTATTAAAATAAAACCTTATCCTCACACGGGGAAAAAACATTTGCAGTGCATATATTTGAGAAAGGACTTGTATCTAGAATATGTTAAACATTTACAACTCAGTATGACATTCCTTTTTTTTTTTTTTTTTAAACGGGCAAAAGATTTTAAACCCTAGTGAAGATCTAAGAATGACCAAAAGGCACATGAAAAAATAGCATTATCAGTCGTCAGGAAAATGCTAATTAAAATCGCAACAAAACACGCCATGTGGAAAGTCGAAGAGACCGAAAGGAACAACTGATGGAGGGAACATGGAACAAATGCAACTCCTTCTGGTTTCTCACTGGGGATAAAACGACACGGCTACTTGGAAAAGGACAGTTTGGCAGTTTCTTATCAAGCTAACCACAACCTGCCCTAGGTCCGAGCAATTCTAGCCCTAAATTCTAGCCCGTTTAAAATGTATGTCCAGGGGAGCCTGGGTGGCTCAGTTGGGTAAGCATCCGACTCTTGATTCCGGCTCAGGTCATGATCTCGCTCGTGGTTCGAGGGTTCAAGCCCCACGTCGGGCTCTGATAGTGCGGAGCCTGCTTGGGATTCTGTCCCCCTGTCTCTCTGTTGCTCCTCGACATACGCGTGCATGCGTCCTCTCTCTCAAAATAAATCATAAATAAATGAAATGTACGTGAGTGCTTATAGCGGGCCAAATACAACAGCCCCACGCTGGAAACAACCTGAATGTCCGTCAGCAGACGGATGGATAAGCACGTTGTACTATCCCATAGAGTGGAACACCATTCCGCAATGACAAGGAAAGGACTGTGATAGACGAACGACACAGATGAATCCCCAGCATACCATGCTGAGGGGAGGAAGCCAGACACATCAGAGAACATACCCAAAGACTCCCTTTATGCGAAATGCCAGAAATGGCCAATCTCATCGAAAGCGACAGAAAGCAGATCAGCGGTTGTTGGGGTCTGAGATCATCAGGGAACTTTTGAGGCGATGGATATGATCCATATCCAGGCTCTGAGGGTGGCCACGCTATCAAATTATATACATAAAACGGGTGCGTTTTATCATATGCAAATCATGCCTCCATCAAGTTGACTTTGAAGTATGATTTTTTTCATGAGAGCAAAGTTTTTTGTACTGCTGATAAAATACAAATGTGAAGTTGCTTTTACTCTTCACCACATCCTTCTAATTCCATTTTTAGCATATGTCTTACAGTGTATTTAATACGTTTCTGTAATTACACGTGTGTTATCATTTAAACAAGTACATACATAAGCATACATTGGGGGTATGAATTCAGGATTTGGGGTACATGAACAAAAGCGGTTTGGGCACCACTGACTTAGACCTGTCTGGCTGCTGTGCTGGACAGGAGAAGGGGGAGCAAAGAGACAGGAGAGGTCACAGTGGCCTGGATGAGGGTGGGGACGGCTGATGTGCATCAGGCCGAATTTGGGATACCCTCTGGAGGCCGGGTTGGCAGGACTTACTGATGGACTGGCTACAGGCGTGAGGGAAAGAAAGGATTCCAGGCTGACTCCCTGGGTGATGCTCTTTCCCTTCCTCGGAAGGTTGGGGGGGGGGGGGGCGGGGGAGGGGCAGGGAATCAACCGGTGGAATTTGGGTGCATAACACACATTGGAAGTCCCTTAGAGAGGGGCACCTGGGTGGTTCAGTCAGGTTGAGCGTCAGAACTCTTGATTTCAGCTCATGGTTCACGAGATCAAGCCCCCCATCGAGCTCTGGGCTAATGGCACAGAGCCTGCTTTGGATTTTCTCCCTCTCTCTCTGCTCCTCCCCTGCTCATGATCTCTCTCTCGCTCTCAAAATAAATAAACAAACTTAAAAAAAAAAAGTCACTTAGGGAGAGAATGTAAATGGTGAAAAGAAAAAGGCTAAGCAGAGACTGGGATCTGTCCCCCCATTCAGAGCCTGGCCAAGAAGAGAGGCGGCCGTGACGCTGGGGGAGGGTCGCAGGTGGTCGGGGGCCGGGGGGTGGTCAGCAGGCATTACCGACTCTCAGAGTCTTAGAGAGGTGGCCAGTGGCTGAAGACGTCCCCCCTCCTCTGATCACGTGTATTTTCTCGCGCACCAGGAGGGGTGCGGAGATCAGGGTGGAAAGACGGTATGAATAGTACCCGTATGGGGAAGAGGGCGATGAGGCTGGGCCGGTCTATGCTCCTTACGCTTTGCGTAAACTGACTTCCCTGGTCTTCCTCTCCTTTTGAGTTCTCTGAGTCACCATAAAAGAGGCACTGGCACTCCCATAAAACGTGGCAGTCTTGGTGCAGGGAACTTCTGGAGGGAGGAGGATGCCACGGGACTTCATGGAGAGCGAGCGGCAGAGGCTGGGAAGCAGGGCTTCCGATTGGCTGGGGCCGAATGGCTGGGGCCGATTGGCTGGGGCCGATTGGCTGGGGCGGAGGCGCGCAGGGGAGGGTGTGGACAGGCTGGTGGCGAGCTGCTTCTCCACCTACACCGCGAGGGCTGGAAAGAACGACCTTGCTAAATCCAAGCCCACGTCTGCGCAGAGAGCTCTGCGGGCGACGGGGCCCCCCGCCACCATCGGAGGGCGAATGTGCCCCTGTGAGTGCCATCCCTGCGATGACATCACAGCGTGGCAGACGCTACTTTTCGCCGGGGCACTCTAGGCTAATGTAATCATACGATTACATAATTAACCCAGCTGTCTCATTAAGAAAATCAACTGGAATTCAGGGCATAATTAGTCATACAGCAATTAGCATGCTGATGAGCAACTGATGAAAAGCTGTCTAGATATGAAGTGTGCCAGGACCACCCCGGCTACGGCTAAGGGGGGAAGAGGCGCCACACCTCCCCACGCCAGGGAACCCAGGATCCCCAAGTCCCGGCTCGCGAGGTCCCGCAGGGGGACGAGGGACCGGGAAAGGAACGGGCAGGGACAGCCCAGGAGAGGAGGGCAGCGTGCAGAAGTGGCGGCCGGCACTCCGACGCCCATCTTGTCACGTTCACTTTTCTTTAAAATGTAGCCGATTCCTCAGCTCGCAGACCTACGATGGTGAGGCTCGTCAGGCCCCACGTTTGTTTGAGGCTGGCCAGGGAGGGCTGAGAATCTCCACCCTGTCTGGTTTACAGTCACCTGTGCTGGGCAGAGCGGAACTGTCCCTCGTCCTCTGGTCCCCAGGTTGCTTCGGGACCAGCTCTGGCCCTGCACCCAGAGGGGAGACAGGAGGCATCTGCAACCCACAGGCTTCATATGTTGGCTGCAGCCCTAGTTCGTCCTCTGGCCTGTTAGGGTGCTGGTGGCTGATTCTTGCGTGTGAATGAAAATGTCTTATGAAGGTAAACTGAAAATGTGCAAAGGGGATCCTGAGGTTACAGAGTTCTCTCCGGAGGGGCCTGGGCACCGGCTGGGCTGCCAACACCAGGAGACCTAGAATACACGGACTGGAGCAGCCTCACAGGATCAGGCTGGAGCGGCCACATCTGTAAGGTCTTAAAAAATGCCACCAAGTGGCACGTCCTTTTAAAGCTTGATATGAGAAGCCAGGGGTGTTTCCAACTAAATCCTAAGATCTCACCTCTTTTTTTCCAGCAGTCTTGCAATTGGGATCCTCGAGTCGGGGGGGACAGGCAGGGAAAGGAGAACGGAAGTAACAGTATTTTTCAATGTTAACTGACGGTGTGGTGTCCTCACTCGGAACCAGCGTGATGGGCCCAGATGACCAGATTAGTACTGTCTTCTTATGCAGGAGCATTACAAAGCAGTTCTTAAAAAGGATGACGCACTCCTTTATTTCTAGATCCTCAAACGCTGGGCAGGCGGGGAGGCGGGGATATTTACAGCCGCGCAGGTATTCCCCGAGGGCAAATGAAAACCTCCCGGAGGAGCCCCTTGGAGGCGTTTCGATGGGTTCTCTCTCCGGCTAGCTCTCTTCCAAGACTTCTGCAAACTACCGCCTCAACTTACACCTGCAGGCCAGTGATTCCGCGGAAACAAAGTGAGAGCGGGCAGTCATGAAACATGGAGTTCTAGCGGCGTGTCATGAGTCAATGAATATTTTATACCACTGGTAATGTGCTTCCTAAGATTTAAATCTTAAAATAAACCCTTCCAGGCACTGCCTTTGTGTTTGAAGGGTTTGTGTCTAGAGGACCTAGACCACATCTTAGCAAGGTGTGAAAGATGATTCCCTGTCGGGCTGGCCACAGATGAAGGCCAAGAAGGCGATGCGAGCTTTTGCGGGGAGGCTCTCCCGATGCACCGGCGCCCAAAGCCTTGGGAGGCACAGGCGGGAGCTCCTCCCGCTCTGTCTTTTTCTCCTTTCTCAACTTAGAAAACAAACCGAAAAAATGTCCGAGGTGCTTCTGAGACAGAAGAGTCACAGTTGTGCTTGCCACCAATTGAGAAGTGTCTCACAGATACTCAACTGACAAGGGCTTAAGTTCTTATCTGTGATCCATTAATAAGGGCTATTCACAAACTAAGATCGTGACTATTTTCCTGATTTATGCTTCCCCCCAGACTCCCCCACCCCCACCCGTTGCCGGGATAAATACATGCTCATTGTTAAAAAAAAAAAAATCTGAAGAGTATCAAGAAGCAAGAGCAAGTCGCTCAGGCGAAGTAAATTTCTGGCAGATTACGTGTATCATCATAATTTTTCTCAGAGTACAGTAACATGCCAGCTATCTCAGAGCTTTGAGGTGGTCATTCCAGAATATTTCCAGCTGTCTGAGAGGATCCTCCTTTAAGAGAAACTTCTTTCTCCATTCACTACAGTTAGGGATGGACGCTGCCAGTTTCACTATGGGAGTGTTTTCTCAAAGGCTGTATGGTCCCCCGCTGCTCGAAAAGGAGCCATCCAGGAAGGGCCAAGCCTCGACTACATTTGTATGTCGGGTGCATGCACCGGGCAGGCACACAGCAGACGGCCAGGAGGTGCTGGCCGAGGGAACGTGTTTTGGGACTTCTCACACAGCACACCTTGAACCTCTCTGCGCACGCTCAGGGTCATTGTTGTTGACGGATATTCACTGAACTTGGCCCTCACCCACAGATCCCCATGCAGAAGGACGCAAGGCTCCAGAGGGAGCCGGCCGCAGAGGGACTCCCCATCTGGGGGGGCCTTGCCCAGGTGTCCTTACCAAGTCATGTTGTTGGCAGATGGCTACCATGAAGCTCTTCTCCGTATGGCTAATCATCAGCAAGTAATACATATAAATACGAATCTCAATCAGAGGTGTATTAAAATAAAAAGATCTTAGCTGTGTCCAAGTGTAAGCTACCCCTATCTGCTCACCATAAACATGAGGATATAAAAATCCGTCTGTGACAAAATTGACAGATGAAGCCATCTAGACTGACGCAGTAAAATCCTAACTTATTTATGAATCAAAATGTAAATCTGCTCTCCTACTGCCATGACATTGACGATAAAGCCAAAGGCCGCTTTCAATTAGGACAACGATCAGAGACGATAAGAGAACCAGGAAGAGAGATTAATCCTCCGAACTTGTCTGTTGGTCCTCCTTTTAAGTAATACACCAGAGGGAACCACGGAAACAAGTCCTGAAGGAAATCACACCGCGCTCACCGTGTCCAGGCGAGGACTGCCCTGGTGGCCTTCCTCAACCATCTACCGTACCTCCTACATGCAGGTGAAATCTGTCCATTTCCTCTAATCTCACTCCTGCCACCTGAAACCAAAGGACCTCATCTCTCACACCCCAGATCCCCTCGGGACACCTTTGTAATCTGCTGTCCTACCCGTATAGTCGGAATGACTTTTTTGTTACACGCATCTGATCGTGGCATTTCCATGCTCGCAAGCCATGCTTGGTTTCTCGGTCAGACAAAGTCCAGAATCCTTCACATAACCTACCAGGCCCCCACCTGCCTTTGCAGCTGGGTGACCATACTGGTGTGTGACCTTTACTCGGGCGTTAACTATTAGCGCCCCCTTGACCAGTGAACCCAGCGCCCCCTAAACCAGTGTCTTGGTTTAGATGACATTACTGCCCTCTCCTCTTGCTCGCCAAGCTGGGACCCTGCCCAGTCCTTCCCAATCTACACTTCAGGCCCAATGGGCTCTGTCTCCAAAGTTGTCACACCCACGCTACAATGACTATGTGTGTGATTACTTTTAACGCCCACATTCCCAGCACCCTCTGAAGCCCATGAGAACGGGAAGCCATGTGGCCGATTTGCTCCCGGCTCTACCCCTGGGACTCAGCATGGTTCCTGCGACACAGGGAGGGGCCAGCTTTTGAGGTGCTGACCCACTGACTAATCAGTGGGAGGTGGGGCGGGGGAGGTCACAGCAGTGCGGAAAGAGAGTGCTCTGGCTGAAGTAAGCAGGGTATTTCCGATAAAAAGCATCTTAAGATACTCTCCGAATTGACCAGAGAATGCGGAACAGTCTGGTGGCAAATGAGGAAGAAAGCAAAGATGGGGGTCCTAACTATTTTAACTGTTCGGTGGAATCCGTGGGACAATTACACATTTAAAAGTTTATTCCGTGTCTTTAGCACGAATGAACTTTGGGGAAGAGAAATAACATGATCTGGGATTCGGGATGTCGAAGATGAACAAGAAGGAAGAACCAGGGCTCCAATGTTACTTCTCCCCCAGAGCTGCGTGACACCACTGCACGAGAGGGGGGCAGGAGGGGGAGGGGGTGGGCACAGGGATTTCCAGCAGGGCGGCTGGGAAACCAAACACGGGTTCTGGACGTGAGTCCCTAAGAGGCGCATGTGCCGATCTGCTGAACCCGGAATGCTAAGGGTCTTATAAATGTCTACGCAGGCAGGTGAATCTGTATGGAATGATACGAAAGCAAAAGGAGGCTCAGACAGGTACCACATGGCTACAGCTCAACGCATGATGCGCTCTGCTCTCTTGCAATCCGGGTTGTTAGAACTTGCCAGAGTGCTCTCCCTCAGTGAGAGTGCCGCTCTAGGGAGCACGGTTCAGCGTGAACAATTAAGAGACCGCAAAACCTCAGAAAACGTTCTGAAGAAACAATTTGACCCTTTCATTTATTCCCTCAACCAATATTTGGGGAGTTTCTGCTACGCGGCAGGCACTGGGGCAGACACTAGGAAAATGAGGAGGGGCAGAAGGGAAACCAGCAGAGCATCAAGTAGCTATAACGGGGGCCAACCCACAGGGCGCAGGGAGTGGGTGTGTGTGTGGGAGAGAGAGGCACATCTAAGCCGGACCTGGGACGTCAGGCAATGGTGTCTCAAGTGAATCTGGAGGAGTAAGCGATCGGCCTGGCCTGCCTGCAGGGTGAAGACCAACCCCTCCTTGCAAGCTCAGAGACTCGCTTTGAGGCAGCGTAGACGCGAGGAGGGTGGCCTGAAGTACGCAGTGGAGAGCAAAAGCTGGGGTGGAGAGACGTGGATGGAATCCAGAACATTCTGGAGACAGCATGGCCAGGGCTCGGTGACCCCGTGCTCCGGCGTGAGCAGCTGGGTGGAAGGCGGTACTGCTCGCTGAGAGAGGAAACGCAAGCAGGAGCCAGTCTGCTCCGGACGCAGTGGGTGGTTTCGGGGTACCCGTATCATCCCAGTGGGGATGCGCAGGGGCTACCGGATATTCAGGCTGAACCTCAGGAGTCAGGACTGAGACGAGGTTGAGCTTCAGGAGCCAACGGTGTGACCCCTGGTGGCTCTCGGACGACGGGCCCCTTGGGCCATGTAACATACTGCACCTGTGATATGCCAGGCTCTGCTCCAGGTGCTGGGCATAGAGTGACAACGCAAAGCTAAACTCAGGGGGCCTTCCTTCCAACAGAGCCAACAGGTGAGAAACAAGGAAAAGACACAAACAAGTAAGATTTCGGGCAGGGGGTCCGTGCGGGGCAGGGGGTGGTTCTGTCAGGCTTCCAGGCCAGCCTCCTTGGCCGGTGGGACCTTGGCTCCTCCTCTTCCTGGAGCCACCTGGTCGGCTCTTCCTGGGCTCCTGAAACTGGGCCACGTGATGCAGGGCCGAAATCCCCATCCCGCTATCCTCAGGAGCGTCCTTCACTTTTCTGACAGTGTCAGTTGCTGTTTCTTGCGACTACAACTCAACACGCCCCGCCAATGTTTCTGGGTTCAGCTGGATCGAAGCCTGACGCGCACAGACAGTTAAGACACCCTGACTCCCCGCGACTGCGTGACTGTCAGTAAATGCAATGCTATTGACCAGGCCCTTCCTGTAAGCCTCAGCCGCAGGATTACTTCATCTGAGCGGTAAGCAGACTTCAACACACAGGTAGGATGCTCCAAGCTCCATTCCTGCTTCTCAAGGCACCTGTTAGAGCCATCAGGCCGTGGCATTTGTAAAGGAAGAAATACCTGGGAGGGGGGCAAAAGGGATCTACGTGGCAGGTCGACGAACTTCGATGGACTTTTACTCTAACAGAAAACATCAAACGTCGTTTGCTCCTACCATCTGAAATTGAAACTGCGAACCTGGGATTCTCTGGCCAAAAACGATCATTATGAAGAGTATCATCAATATGGGAAAAAAATGCTTCTGGGACGGTAGTAAGCAAGAAAAGCAAAATATAAGTTACAATCAAAATTCTGTAAAAATTATCTATGTCTCTGAATGAGTCCTGCTCAGGCAAAGAGGAGTTTTGGTAGAAAATAAATAAATAAATAAATAAATAAATAAAATAGAATAGAATAGAATAAAAAATCACTTCTTGCTTTATGGGAAATAAAGACAGAAAATAATTTCAGAAAGAGAAATCCAATAGACTGCCCAGTTGAGAAACTTCACTAAGGGAAAACTCAGGTACAAATGGACGTGTAAGAAAGAGAGTGTGCGTTATTTAGAAAACAGTAGTGAAAGGCTCTCTGGGTCTCTGGCGAAGACAAAATAAGCCTGTCCCCTTTCAACTAAGTCACCAACACAAAACTTGCAAAAGAAAATGCAAACAGGCCCAACACGCGGCCGATTCCCGAGATGTAGGGCGCCTAAGGCATCGAATGATCCAGTTACTGTGAAGGAGCCTCTTCGTGAGCCCCAGCCAGAGTCTTCAGGGAACCCCTAGGGGGATACAAACTCTTGCAGAAAATCAACAGGCTAGAATTTGGAACCTAGGGCTGGATGTGCTCCAAGACTGTGAGAAGTTCAAAGAAAACCATTCTCATCACTAGGCTGTTCCCCACCTTATTCCATTTTCCAGATGAGGAAGCTGAGGTCCAGAGAAGAAAAAGAATGTGGCCAAGACCTCACGATAGGCCCTGGCAGGAGAATCTCTATCTCCCTCCTCTTTGTCCAAAGCGTCCGGAACGTTTTCCGCCACCTTTAGCTTGGTGTGGCCTCCACTAACCCCCACTCCCGGAGGGCACAGCAGAGCCAATGGTGAACCTGAACTGGAGTCCAAGTACAGACACCAAGGAGACGTGCTTCTGCTCTGCTTTGTTACAAGTGGCTCCAGTAATGCCAGCAATGTTCAAAGGATTGCTAGCAGCAAGTGAGCAACTCCAGGAGCTGGGGAGGGGAGGGTGGTGATAACTGGGCTTTCTTGGTCAAAAGAGGAGGACATTCAAACTGCTTTCCTAATTTTCTGATCTGAGTCTTCCCAGGACTGAGCTGGGACTCACGTGATCATGGCCATCGCTACCCCATGAGTTCCTGGTGAGGGCAACACCCAGAAAAAGAGGACCAATGGGACCCATGGCTCAAGGTGCCCTAAAATCTGCCTCACTTTTCTAAAATAAGGAATGAAAAGCCATCGCTTCTCTGAATGCCCAGCAAGCATCATTAAAGATTTAACTCCTTAGTTTCTTTAAAGGAAAGAACCCACATATGTGGTCAACAGGCCACCCCTTGCCCTCGGCTATAACCCTTCAGTGAGAGACTTGCCCAGAGGCTGCGGATTCCCTGGATGACCTGGGAGGGAGGAAGCGTTCCAGGTGCCCCGTTAGGGCCACTCCTGAAAGCGGAATCGGCCAGCCCAGAACCGCGAACGTTCACAATGTTTACGTAGCACACACATGGGTTCTAGTTCTTCTCTGGGAACGCGTAGCCTTTTATACCAAAGAGAAAGGTAGCCCCACGGATTTGAGTCTCTGCATTTACAAAGGCATCAAAGGGAAGCTATCTGATTAACTTCAGCACATATGCAGCTGATGTCCGTACCCCACCAAAGTCTGGGTTTTGGAGACGCCAGAGTCCCAGAATGCCCTGTTTCCTGGGGGAGATGCCATTGCTGGTATGATTCCCTTAGAGAAGCTGAGAAGAGTGAGCCCGAGACCCACCGCCTCGCCAACACACAGCGCCCACTGGGGGGCCGGGTGAGCGTAGGGGCTTACCTGGAACGTCGATCAACCTCTTGTAGACGTTCAAGAAGGCTGCCTCAGCTTCTTTGCTTCTTTTACTCAGTGCATCAATCTGAAAGGCGATGGAAGAAGGAAAAGAAAAACAAAGAGCTTAAAATTTGTCAAGAGGCAATTTAGAAATCATCACACATCTAGTGAGTTCCCACGGCAAACAGAAGTCTGATTGGTTCACGAAAGTGCCGGACAGCTGGGCCTTCCTCTCGGGGAAGACGGCTGCCAACACACGAGAGGGAGACAATCCACGTGGCCCAGTTGGCGTGGGGGACGAGGCAGGAGCGGTGCTGTGCAATTATGTGGCCATTTGTGACCCTCGGTCCCACTGCCCAGCCGAGGGGGGGCTCCCCACAGAGGAAGACGGTCCCTTTCCTTCCTCTGCCAGTGGTTACTGGGAGCCGACCGTAGGCGGACACCGTGTGGGAGGCGAGGGCAGAGCGACAGCTCCCAGCCACAGGAGCCGTGGTCCAGTAGGGGAAACAGGTGACTGAATCCCCGCCGGGAAAGCGCTGGGTAAGCAGAGGCATAGGGACACTGAGAAAGGGCCATCAAGCAGGAAAGCGAGTGACCATCCAAGAGTAGTTCACCAGATGGGAAGGAGAGAGACTCCTCCCCACGAAAAGGGAGGGACCTATTCAAACACCTGGAGCAAAACTCTTAAAATCTGGGGGTTCATACACCCTCCTTAGGAATTTAATGAGGGGCGCCTCACAATTCTTAGACATACTTCTGCCTAATTTTATGAGGGTGGCTCAGTCAGTTGAGCACCTGACTCTTGATTTCGGCTCAGGTCACGATCTCATGGCGGGTGGGATCAAGCCCCGCGTTGGGCTCTGCGCTGAGTCCGGAACCTGCTTGGGATTCTCTCTCTCTGCCCCTCCACCTACCGCCCACCCCCCCCCCCGTCCCACATGAGCACTCTCTCTCTCTCTCTCTCTCTCTCAAAGTAAATAAATAAATAAACTTTAAAAAGTAAAAGAATTTTATGAAAGCCAAGGACCCTCCTCGCAGGAACACACGCACACGTGGTTATGTGCTCTCCTTAGAGCACTTGCGTGTCCTCTTGTGTTGTGGCCATGGAATCCAGATCAACAACCCACGGATGGGGCTGTTACAACACACCAGGGAACATGGGGGTCTGCTGGGGTGGGAATGTGGATACGTGGGTAACAGGAGTGGGCAGGTGAGATGGCGAAAGGCCAGCAGTGCACGTGGGAGTGACCATTCCGGGGTCCGTGCCCTCACCCAGTGAGCGATGGCAACCATAGGGATTGGGGAAAAGGGGCCAATCGGGGAGAATGGGGTCAAACTGAGTTGATACGAGGAGGCACAGAGGAGGCAGGCAAGTCAAGGACGGCGCCCAGGTTTCTAGCTTAGGCACCAGGCTAGTTTCTGTGACGGTGGCCAGCATCAGTTTGTCTCGTGACTTAACCCGGATGAGCCAGCAGAAAGTCTATTCATCAAAGAAAGGGAACACGTGAAACTCCTAAATATGCCAGACACACATCCAGAGAGCCTCTGATTGCTGGATGAACTCAGTACGTTATTTTGCTCACAGGACACACTTGTTGAGACATCAGATCACTTTTTACACCTGAAGCATGCAGGATACTACACGCACGGGGTTCATATTGGCTCAGGAAGAGGACACTAAATTACATACTCCTGCTGTCCCCTCGCAGAATTATACTGTCTCCAGTGTTATTAAAGAGGCAAAAGGATGTGGCTTAATTACAGGGTCTCTCGTGGGAGCCAACCAACAATTTGTTCGGGGCCGAGAGAGGCCACCTGAGGTAGGACTGGAAGATGCTGGGGAGTAGGACCCGAGGGCTGGCGGGGGACAGGTCTCCGGAAGCCCAATGCACAGCAAGCACCCCAGCAGCTCCAGCTTCCAGCACGTGGTGCCCCCAGATTCCCGTTTGAAGTCAGCTGTTGGGAACTCAGACACACGTCCCCCCGTAAAACGAGAGTGGGATTTAGGTGCTGGGGAAGTGTTTGGAGAAACCCGAAGGACTACTTAAAAGTGACAAGATAGTTCTCTCTTTATTTTTAAAATAAAACATTTCTCCCCCCTCCCGAGCGTTAGCAATTCATGCTCACTGAGTAGTTAGAAAAATACCGAAAGAGAGAGAGAGAGAGAGAGAGAGGGAGAGAAATAAAAATCCGAATTCTGCCACTCTCTAGTAGAAGTCATCCCCTGATCTCTAGTTCCCTTTAAAAATTTTTTTTTCTAATTGAAAACAATATATAGTTGAATGAAATGTAGTCACAGAGGCAAATTATAGAGACCAGAAAGTAGACGAGTGGTTGTCTGGGGCCAGGGAGGATGGGGGGTTTGGAGAATGATGGCTTAGGGGTGCCGGGTTTCTTTCTGGGGTGATGAAATGCTCTACAGTTAATTGTGGAAATGGTTGCACATTGACTATATTGACTATATTCAAAGTCAATGGGCTGTGGACTTTAAATGAGTGAGTTATATGGTACGTGAATTATATCTCAATAAAGCTGTTAAAATATGTGTATTTGAAATTAAATCATACGTAAAATTTTATACTGTGCCTTTGTAACCTAAAAGTCTTTTTCAATATCTATTGCAAGATTTGGAAAATGTGTTAACAGTACCGATTTCCTCTGTATACGACTACTCCATAAATAGATGGTTTGAGGAAAAGTGGAGTTACCTCTTCAGATGTCTGCAACACTCCCTGTGCTCTGGATCTTTCTGTTCCCTCTGGGGAGCAACGTGCTCACGGGGAGCAGAGTTTCTGCCCAGAAAACAGGGCAGATGTCCTGCCTGTTCTTTGTACCTCTCGACACCAACAGAGGCTTCTTCACCCAACTCAAGACGCACCTAGCGAGGGTCCCTCGCTTTCCAGGTATTCTGACCAAGGGTACAAAGGGTAGCTGCCCCTGTGGTAGGCAAAGGATAGGATGTGGAAGGATCCTGAAACGTGGTCCTGTCTCTCCTATCTGGGTTGTTGATGGGGAGGGAGGTGGGAATGGGGTTGGTAATTTACACAGCAAACTTGGGGACTGTTATGGGTTGAACTGTGTCTCCTCAAAGATGTTGAAGTCCTGATTCCCAATACTTGTCAATGTGACCTTACTTGGAAATAAGGCCTTTGCAGGTGATCAAGGTAAGAGGAGGTTATTGGGGGGAAGCCTAATTCAATATGACCCTGTCCTTATAGAACGGGGAGCTTAGGACACAGAGACAAACATCCAGGGAGGACCCCATGTGGACACAAAGGCAGAGACCGGGGTGATAAACACGGAAGTCTGACAGCAAACCACGAGAAGCCAGGAGAGAGGCTGGGGACAGATCCTCCCTCATAGCCTCTGAAGGAACCCATACTGCCCACACCTTGATCTTGGCCTTCTAGTCCCCAGAAGCGTGAGTTGTTTAAGCTGGTCAGTGTGTGGTACCTGCTCACGGCAGCTCCAGCAGATTGACACAGGGACCGTGATTCTGAGCTCTCTTCCCGTGTGTCCCCTTTCCACAAATGCAAGAAAATTCAAAGCCCGCCCCTGGGAGAACAAGGTCAGGGCAATGAGCTTAATTAATTCATTAAGCAGCTGGACTGACTACAAGGCGATGAGCACTCCGCACGTGGTTGAGTTTCTACTTGATGAGGACCCTACCCGGCCCCCCCGTACGATCTCCGAACCTGGAAGAATGTGTTGGTTCTGGGAATGATGCTACTCTCTATTCTCATTCCCTCTCTTGACGCCCGTATGGTCAGCACCCTCATCCACGACCAGCGCTGGAGTCTGCGTTTCGGTCGATCCTCTGTCCCAGCTCCGTGGTGGGATTCCCCTCGCTGCGGCCAGGCACTTCCTAGTGCTTCTGCGTACTAGACTACCCCTTGCTCGCATCCCCGCTGCTGGAGACCTATCCACGCTTGGAGAGACGACGGCTGCCGGGTTCCCGTGGCTGGCAGGGCTCTGAGTTTGGAGGGCGAAGGGGGGCCCCGGGGCTGGGCTGGGGGTGATGGCGCCCACCTGCCAGGACGGAGCGGGCAGATGAGCTCACGGGGGTAAGGAGGCTCAGTGCCTGGCCCGGGGAAGGGCTGGCTTTGTCACGTTCCAGAGCTTTCCTGGGGTATCCATGCAGTTACGGCCCGGGACGCGGGGCCATCTCCCTTTAGCATTCTGTGAGTGAGGGGGAGAGGGACAGTGTCGTCCTCGCCCCAAACTGCTCCCCTCCTCCACGCCTGTCTGCTGCAGGTGCTCAGGGGTGTGCACTGCCTGCCTTTGTGACCTTGAGCCAGGCCCTCAGCAGGCAGCCCCGAGGAGGTCTGATCAGGTCTTCCAGCAGATAACTGGAAGGAGGATCCAGGTTAGACACTCTGACTACGCGGTGTGCAGAGATAGCCTGAGGTAGAGTCTGCCTGCCATCCCTGCCCCCTCAAAGCCATTGTGAGGGAGGTCAAGGTCAGGGGTGGCGGAACTGGGCCAGGTCTGGCGCAGCTCTGGTTGCACTCAAGCCCTGGCCCTGGGGAAAACCTGTTCGGCTCCAGGGATCAGCCTCACCTCCTGCCACGCCCGGTTACTCCCTGTTCCCTGAATACTCGAGCAATTTCCCTGCAGCCTGGAAGGCGCCTCCTTGGAATGTTCCTCTGATCCTCGAGGCTCCACTGACCCATCTCCCCGCTGCCTGTGGGACACACCCATCACCACATGGGATTGTCTGGAAGTTCCAGGACTGCGGATGAGGCTCCCTCTGGAGATCCTGGGTTCCTTGAAAGCCCGCAATATGCTTTTTGCCTCAACTGCCTTTCCTCCTGACTGGTGCACGGCAGGTGTCTGATATCTTCTTATTGTACGAGTGGCCACGTGCCTCAAGTGAGCACCAGTTTCACCTGCCGAAGTGAGCAGGCAGTTAGGGGATCCCGTTTTAAATCTACATGAGGGGCGCCTGGGTGGCTCAGTCGGTTAAGCGGCCGACTCCGGCTCAGGTCATGATCTCGCGGTCCGTGAGTTCAAGCCCCGCGTCGGGCTCTGTGCTGACAGCTCAGAGCCTGGAGCCTGTTTCAGATTCTGTGTCTCCCTCTCTCTGACCCTCCCCCGTTTATGCTCTGTCTCTCTCTGTCTCAAAAATAAATAAATGTTAAAAAAATTAAAAAAAAAATCTACATGAAAATGCTTAGTAACGTAAAGAGTTCTTTGGAAAGTATGGTTCATGTGCTGATGTGACGACAGCCACTTGGCTGGGGCCAGCGCTCGAAGCCTCTCTCCCCACGGCAGCCGCCCGACAGCGCCCTCCTGCGGTGGGCCGTGCATCCTCAGCGGCAGGAAGCGTGGGGGTGCTGCTCGGCAGGTCCCCGGACCCACCGGTTACCCCCTCAGCAACGCCATGCTCACCGTGCGGACCTTGGCTTTTCTGTAATAAGAAAGCTAAAGATACAAGTGTATTGGAAGGGAGCTTATTCTGAATCTGAAACAACCCATCCTTGCCTACAGTCGTACGCACACTCAGGCCAGGTTGGGAGGGTTTTGGAGATCACCTGTGTGACCCCTGAAACCGGGAGGGGGTGAGCAGGTGCCCGGGCACAGGGGCGCCAGCAGAACCGCCCTGTGGGGTTTTGGGGGTCGTGTGGGTTCTCGACTCGTTGCTGCCGTGACCGTCACCCTCCCTGTGTGACGGAGAGCAGGCCGCGGCAGTGGCAGCGTGCTTGTGGCGGGCGCTTTCCTGCCCCCCCTGACGTCAGGCTTGACCATGTGAGCTGCTCTGGCCGACGCAATACAAGTGACAGGGCCAGGCGCCACGCCCAAGCTTAAGATTAAAAAAGCAATCTTGTGGTTCAGCCACAGCACGGCACTCTTTTCTTTTGTCGTGAGGCCAGTGTGACCTGACAGGAGCCACTTTTTCCACTGGGGTCTCCTAATGAGGACCACACACGGTCCCCGGGCCGGCAGTCAGCCCACGGCCCGTATTATATGGACCAGAAGCAATCTGTTGCCGTAGGCCACTGAGGCTTGGGGTTGTTACTGCAGCACGATCTAGTCAAGCTGTCTGTTATCAGTCCCGGGGTGGTCACACTGCTAAGACAGCACAAAGTAAAAACAAGGACCAAATCCCCAATATCGTGAGGGCCAAAGGATATTTTATATTATTTTTACCGCGGGCAGGGCGGGGGAGGGTCGTATCAAAGTAGAAAGGGCACAGGACTTGAAACCACTAGACGGGATTGACGACAAGGCTCCGTTCGTGCATTTGGGAATGTTAAGCCAGCCACGTACCCTCTGCCTCTCTGCGTTTTATTTTCTATGCCTACGAGAAGGGAACGGCCAGAATGCCTGTCTTACAGGAGCCCTGGAGAATCAAATGAGACAGAAGATCTAACGGCGTGGAGCTCTTGGTGAGCTGGTTCTCAGGGCTGGGGATAATCACTGACCCGTGACGTACCTAGAAGGGGAATGAAACATCATGCAAATATCATCTAAATTACGTGTCCGCTTTCAGAGGGTCAGTCAGAAGAGAATTTACACACTCAAGGCATCCGCTTTTGTACAAACCGCCACGCCACTTTTAAAAGAATCAACCTGTTCCGACTGGCCCCTGTGTGACACACACAGGGTGTGCTCTAACTCTTAGGGGCATGCTGATGTCTTCAGGTGACGTTCCCTGCGGAAATCCCTCACTCGCCCGTGACTTGGAACACTGACGGGTCTGAGGCGTTGGGGGCTGTTACTTGAATTTCCGATGGATTCTCCTGTTTGCCGCTGGGGAAGGGAATGGGGGGGGGGAACGAGCACAGGCCTGAATTTTAACCGGAAGATGCTTTGCTTAGAGGTGGAAAAAGGACGGAATGGTGTAATATTTACAGATGTATAAATCCCCCTTGACGACCAGCCTTAACCATCAATCAAGCAAGAAGTTCTGTTCGTTTGGCCTCAGAAATCGATCTCAGAACTATCTCCTTCCTGCCTTTGATGCTTCAGACTTGACACCCTCCCCCGCCCCCCCCCCCCCCCCCACGACTTCCAGTTCGGACGCTGCAGACCCATGCCCGGCGGATCTCCGGAACTGTGGCCTGCCACGGAGTATGGTGTGTCCTTCTCCGGGCCTCTGGGTCCCTGTCCCAGAACCCAGAAAAAACATAGAGCCACTCTGCCCTGGTGGCTTCTCCTCACTCCCAGACTACAATCCACACTCCTCAGGCTGAGGCCCCAAAGCCCTTCCCAGCGCGGCCCGTGCTTCACCCTGCTGACTTCACCTCCCACGAAGTCCCAGCACTGACCAGGCTTCTCCACACCAAGCCCCGGTCCCCTCGACACGCCACGCCCCTCCAGGCCTCTCGGTCTTTGTACACTAGGTCCTCTGCCTGGAATGCTCTTCACCTATGGGGGAGTCCAGCTCTCTTTCTCGAGCCAGTCTCGGTGACGCCTCCTTTGCGGTGTCCTCCTGATTTCCCGGGCGCCACTGGTCACTCGGTCCCTGTGCCACCTGGGCTCTTTGCAAATCCCTCTCTGCACACTTCCCACACCATGTGATGATGACTCACGTCCACGAGCTTCCTCCCCACCACCCTGCGGTCTATCCCAGGCCAGGGGCAGGGGCACAGGCGCCTTCCTCTCTTTACCCCAGCGCCCGGGTCCCAACGAACGCGGGAGGCTGCCTGGGGAGCATCTGTGAATGGATGCGGGTAGGTTCCAGGCAGAAACGGCTGACGGGCTAAGGGACTCCTCGTAATGCACTGCTGCATCCTGCGGCATTGGTAACTGTAGCATCAGACTGGAGGAGGCGGCTTCCTATAATTAAGAGCTTCAGGGGGGCTTTCACCGTGCCCCATTTAGTCTAGTCTAAAAAGCGGGAAGCCATGAGAGCCAAGTTCGGGCCTAGTTTAGGGAAGCGCTAACTTCCTTGTCGGAACAAGACAGCCCTGGGGAAGTGGCAGCAGCGGAGGAAAGCGGTGGGGCGGGGGGGGGGGGGGGGTGCGGGGGGCGGTTGGGGTAAATAACCAGGTGATGAAATCACCAGGTGATGTCATCTCTAAAATGGGAGAAAATAAGACCTCTTCGTGGGTTTTAGGTAAATAGTAACAAGGAATGTGCCCGTAACTGGGCCGAGCACTTGGGAGGTGCAGGATACCCTCGCTGTTATCATGACAGCGTGCACCCTGCTTGTACACTGGTGGCCTCGGTCTGGGTGCCACACCTGTCGCACGCCGCGCTCAGAGACAAGGAAGCCATTCCTCGGTGCGGTGAGCAGGTTGCTGCGGGCGCCTGGCCCTGCCCCGCTGGGCTGCCACCCCCCACAGGCCACACGCGGGTACCCCGTCACGCCAGCCGTGAGGCCCAGGTACGGACAACGGTGTGGGCTTTTTACAAGGGCCTAGGGATCACCAAAAACATACGCGACGGAAGGACTGGTCCTCATGCTCCCCCAGTGTTGTGTATCCTGAAATGCAAAGGCTCATCTTTCCAGGGTGCCGCCCGGGGCCCTGCCACGCACAGGTGCTAGGTAGGGTGGTGACACACAGGGCTGAGGGCCTGGATATGGTGTGGGAAGAAGAAGGGTGAGTCCCGGCCCCAGCACTAACACAGGTGTGCTACCTCAGCCACCGAATTAACCTCTGTGCCTCAGTTTCCTTGTCTGCAAAGTGGGGAGAATCAGCCTTGGTTGCTGTGAATGGTGATGCGGTTGCCAGATCGGTAACGCCGCTTCTCAGATGCAGAAACCGACCAAGTCTGGAGCCAGGCCCCTAAAGGACGCCACTAAGCATATGATGACACCCAGCACAGCACCCTGGGGCTTGCACGGGGGCCCGGGGCCGTGCAGTCAGTGGAAAGAAACGTGCGCTTCGAAGGAACAGAGACACCGGTCGGAGGTCGGCCCTAGCGCATGCTTGCCGGATGGTCTGGAGGTGGGGGGGGTTACTTAAACTACGCCTTGGTCTCTTCATCTGTCTAGTGAATAACCTGCTCCTTGCTGGGCTGTGAAAATCAACTATGAGAATCTCCCATATCAAGCAGCCGGCAGAATCTGGAGTGTACAGAATCTGAGAAAACATTGGTAACTTTCTAGAAACAATCCAAATGCAGCATTCTCTTGCCACCACGCCACAGGCCGTCTTCCTCTGTTTCAAGTCTTGGGGGACGGAGACGCTTAAACAACACCTACGATGCCGTGGCGGCAATGGCACGCCCACAAACACCCCCTAGCCTGCACCCTGGGAATTCCCAAGCTAATGAGTTAGGAATAAACAACGGACCATTCACAGAATCTTCAGATCGATGTGCTCTGCTGGACTATAGGCCGACAAGGACCAGCAAGAGCTTCAGGGACGAGAACAGTTCTGTCTCGCTCTCCGTCTTTCAAGAGCAAAACACGATTGATTGGAGGAGTCACGTGGAATAACCGGAAGTCAACGGAGAATGACCAAGATCCTGTCCAAAAGAGATGCGGGCGTGGCCCCAGCTTTGGAGTTCTCATTTGAAATGAACACGGCCACGTAAAAGGAAGGTATACGTTTTCTAAAGCAAGATCACAGCGGCAGAGAGCATATTTGCTGTGAGCCACGTGGGAGACACGAGAGGACCCCGGGGCGGAGGGAGCCCCTCTTCTGGCGCCCAGGCTGCCTTTGGAGCAACGTGGAAGGAGGAGAGACTGGGAACGCGCCCACGTGGGAGCCCAGCTGCCCACCTGCCCCCCGCCAGCCCAGCAGCCATCACCAGCTTTCTTTGTCAAGGTCACATTCCTTCATGACCTCCAACTCGCAGACAGACACCGGTGAGGAAGCATCGCATCCGGGATACTCCGCGTGGCAGGGAATTAATTATAGGAAACGCCTTCTCCAGTCTGTTACTGCAGTTACCAAGTGGACAAGATTCGCTGGAAATCCCCACACGGCTGGAAGCGGGATGGACAAATCCCACAGGACGCTTTCAGTTAGGAAGCAATGCGGCGTAGACGTGGGGAACACCACGCAGTTGCTTCCTATACAACCGATGGAATATTCCGTAACCACCCGCCTCCCGCCTGGACCAAGTCTCTAAGAGAAGGCAACCGGAGAGGCCCGGAGAAGATCGTGTCACGAAGGACAGGCGGGGAAATAAAGGTGTGGGGCCACGGGGAAGGGATCTGTGGCAGAGAACAGCAGGACAATTACGGTACAGACGATGAAAGCAGTAACCGGCAGTTAGTCCTCTCTTTCCTTTACCGTTTGCCACGCACATCTGACCTTCCGGCTGTCAGCACGCTCTGAAGGGCTGCTGTGGGCAAGGACGATGAGCTGTCTTCTCTCCCCCGACTGCAAAACCAGGCCCAACAGGTAGAGGCTACGAGGCAGGGTCGCAGCTTCCCAGCAGGAAAGCCTCTGCCAACAGCAGGGCGCCCCTGAGGGGGACCGTCTGGCTGCCCGAATTCCTTCCTGGTTTGTTCAGCCCTTCACTTGGGCAACAGGGTCATTTAAGCGGTGGCTGACGTGTGCCTGGCGTTGTGCTAGCCTGTCCTCTGGGGCCTCAGCCGACCCCCGCCCAAACCTCACAGATAAATCACAGTGGGGCCGTGGAGGAGGCCGAATGCCTACCGGAGGTTTTCTTCCTTTTCTTTTCCTACGTGACGCTTTTCAAACACAGTTTTTATGAACAGGTAATATATGTATATAGTAAAAAAAAAAAAATCTTAAAGATATAAAAACACACATAGTGTTCAGCAAGGTTCCACAATACAAGATCAATACACAAAAATCGATGGTCTTTCTATCCACTAGCCATAAACCATCTGAAAGTGAGATTTTAAAATGTCCATGGACTGGGAGACTTAATATTGTTAAGATGGCAAAAGTCCCAAATTCGATCTACAGATTCGGCGCAATGCCTGTCAAAACCCCAGCCAGCTTTGTGGCAGAAACTGGCAAGATGATCCTTAAGATTCGTATTGAAATGCAAGGGGTCCGGGGGCGCCTGAGTGGCTCAGTCGGTTAAGCGGCCAACTTCGGCTCAGGTCATGATCTCGCGGTCTGTGAGTTCGAGCCCCGCGTCGGGCTCTGTGCTGACAGCTCAGAGCCTGGAGCCTGTTTCAGATTCTGTGTCTCCTTGTCTCTGACCCTCCCCCATTCATGCTCTGTTCTCTCTCTGTCTCAAAAATAAATAAACGTTAAAAAAAAAAAAAAAAAAAAAAAAAAAAAAAAGAAATCCAAGGGGTCCAAAACAGCCGAAACATTCTCAAGAAAGAAAACCAAGGGTGGGGGAACTCACACTTACCAATCTCAAAACTCACCGCAAAGCTACATTAATCAAGAATGTGTGGTACTGGCGGGTGCGTGGGTGGCTCGGTCGGTTAAGCGTGCGACTTTGGCTCAGGTCCTGATCTTGCAGTACATGAGTTTGAGACCCGCGTCCGGCTCTGTGCTGACAGCTCAGAGCCTGGAGCCTGCTTTGGATTCTGTCTCCCTCTCTGCCCCTCCCCCCACTCATGCTCCTTCTCTCTCTCTCTCTCTCTCTCTCTCTCTCTCAAAAGTGAATACACATTAAAAAAAAAAAAAAAGAATGTGTGGTATTGGCATAAGGGCAGACATGCCATTAGATCAGTGGAACAGAATTGAGAGTCTGGAAATAACCTTTCACATTGTAGTTAACTGAGTTTTGACAAGGGTGAAAAGACAATTCAGCGAGGAAGGAATTTTTGACAGACAACGCAGAGATACACTGAATATCCACACGCCAAACAAGGAAGCCGGACCCCTAATTCACACCTTACGTGGAAATTAACTCAAAATGTATCAGACACCAAAATATAAGAGCTAAAACTGCAAAACCCTTATAAGGAAACACCACTGTAAATCTTTGTGACTTTCAGTACAATACCAAAAGCATAAACAACAAAAGAAAAACAGGTAAATTGGATTTCATCACATTTAAAACTTGTGTGCTTCAAAGGACGCTATCAGGAAAACGAAAGAACCCCCAGATTGGGATCCCAGAACATTTTTGCAAATCACGTATCTGACGAGGGATTAGTATAGAGAATAAATAAAGACCTCTTACAACGCAACAAAGAGACAAACAACTGAATTTAAAGATAGACAAAAGATCCGAACAGACATTTCTCCAAAGAAGATATGCAAATGGCCAATAAGCACATGAAAAGATGCACGAGGTCCGTAGTCATTAGGGAAATGCAAATCAAAACCCCTAATTCAATGAGATACCGCTTCATATCCACTAGGCTATAGAGGTAAGTGTTAGAGAGGATGGAGAGAAACTGGAGCCCTCATACACCGGCGACGGAAATGTAAGATGAGGCACTCTGGAAAACACCCTGGCAATTCCTCAAACAGCTGAACACAGAGTTACCATATTATCCAGCAATTCCACTCCCGGGTACATATCCAAGAGAAAGGAAACCGTGAATCTGTGCAAAAAACTTGCGTATGAATGTTCACACCAGCATACTCACAACAGCCAAAAGGCGGCAGAAACCCAAATGGCCATCACATCAACCGACAATGGATTAAAAAAACATGGCGTATCGATACGATGGATGATTATTCAGCCATTAAAAGGAATGAAGCACTGACACAGGATATGACGCGGATAAATCTTGAAACCGTGATGCTGGGTGAAAGGAGTCAGTCACAAAAGACCACACAGTGTACGATTTCATTTAAGTGAAATGTTGAGAGGGGTCAACCCCTGCAGAGACAGAAAGGCAGTCAATTCGTGGTTGCCTGGGTCGGGGGAGGATGGGGAGTGTAAATGGGTATAGGGTTTCTTTTCTCGGGTGATGGAAATGTTCTGGAATCAGGCGGTGGTGATGGCGGCACAACTTGGGAGAATATCCTAACCACCATTTAATTTCAAAAAGAAAATAAAAATAGAAATGACAGAAAGTGTAAGAATGCAGTGAAAAGTAGGTCTCCTTCCCATGCACATCCACCTTCACGCAGCTGCCTGGCTGACAGGCGGAGATCGTCTTGTGCATCTTTCCAGAAATATTTTACGCATTTACAAGCATCTGTATACACACGTCGTCGTCCCTTTCAAAAAAAGGCAAACGGTAGGATATTACAGATCCTGTTCTGTACCTCGTGTTGTGAACACTTACGGAAGAGAAGAGTCAACTTCCTCGTGGTGGGAGGGCTGGGGCTTAGTGGGGAAGGGGAGCCTGCACAGAGGCAGGGTGTGCTCCCTTCCAGAAAAGTCGGGGTGCTGCTGTGCCCGTAGCCAGGGCAGCTGGGAGGCAGGGCCTGGGGGCTAAGCCAGGGCCCCCGGTCTTATGCTGTAAGGTTGGGGACGGCAATCAGGAGGTGACCCGAAGTGATCACTCTGGATGGGAAGGCAACTCTGAGGGAAAGAGAAGAAGGAAGCCGAAGAGGGGGATGAGGGCGGCGCCTGGGTGGCTCAGCTGGTCCGGTGAGTTCGAACCACCCGTGTATGAACCACCCGAGTCGGGCTTTGCTCTGACAGCACGGAGCCTGCTTGGGATTCCATCTCCCTCCCTCTCTTCCCCTTCCCTGCTCAGTCTCATCTGTTTCATAGATAGACAGACAGACAGACAGACAGATACACAGACAGGCAGCCAAAATGAACGAATGAACAAACAAGTGCAGTGGGGGAGGCCGAATTCCCAGGGTCTTGTGGCAGAAGTGGGTCTCTCCGAGATCCGTGGCCAGGGTGACTGGCGGCTGGCCGAGGAGATGCTCTCTCCTTCCACTCCCTCCTCTCTCCAAGGGCTGCGCTCAGAGTCCGCAGGCTTCAGCGGAACGCCTTCTCCAGGTTACTCTCCCTTCCCACTAGGGGGCTCAGCTAGCGTGAGCTTCCGGGTGGGCCCGACTCGACTCTTACCCCCTCTCTCCTGCCACTCTGGGTCCTCACGATGGCAGCGGATGAGGCCGAGGAACAGCCAGGAGGGGAGCTGGGCGCTCACTGGGCTACTTGGCCGGGTTGCCTTTTCCTGGCTGGCAGCTTGGAAGGCTCTGGAAGTTGCAGTTACGTGAAACACTGGTCCATGCCCCCTTCCGTGGCGGTGAGTGGAATGAGTATCTGCCTGAGTCCAAACACCTGGGTTCCAACCTGTAACCCTGTTCAGGCCACTCGCGACCCCGACGATTGTGGCGACGCTTGTCTGTGCAGGTGGCTAACAAGCGTGTGGCTGATGTTCACTGCAGGGGTGGGCTCCCACCATCCGGGAATACTTGCTAGAGATGGTGTTTAGTGACAAGCAGGTGGCACATGGCTGGCCATAACGAGGCTCCAGGGAGCCACAGATCCCAGGACAGGTGGGACCAAGAGACGGTGACAGGGGAGGCGTCAAGGGCATGGAGCTGGGGGCGAGGGGTGGGGCACAGACCTCACTCCCGGGAACCCACTCTGCTCCTCAAGTTCACGGCCATCCTCCCGTCCCGTCGCTCTGGTTGGCGATAACGTCGCTAAGCACAAGGTCGTGGGTAAGGCTGTGCGAGATCGTGGAAATGGGAACTTACAGATGTAAAATGTTGTGCAAATGATTACCAGCGAAGGGAGCAGCGGCACGACTGTAATAGACCGAGGGAGAGATGGCATGTGGGCAAATTCGTCTGAGCTCTCAGCCAGTATCAGCATCTCTCAGCCCCTCCGGGGGCCCCGCACACACCTTCACAGTCCTCCTTTGGACCATCTGGTCCTTGGTGTCAGTTTCATTTAAGAAATTACTGCATTAAATTGATGGAACATTAGTAAAACCTAATTAACATCCAGATTGAGTTTTTCTAAGAAAGAGAGCTCTGCAGAAAATAAAATACCCTAATAATTTAAATTCCACAGTATTCAAATAAATACTATATGACTATTACAAGTTGGATAACTTTAGTCCAGAAAAAATAAATTAGACAAATACTACTTCTAATCATCATTCTAAGCTATTTTCCCCAATCCTTCACGTTTATCACATGAGGAAAGAGGCAGTGAGAGGGCCACTGACATGGTGAAAGTCAAGGTCATGGTAAGTCAGGCCTCAAACCCAGGCCTTGTAACTCTGGGCCCTTATCTTCATATCACAGCTGCCTCTTGGTATCACATGGTTCCCCGCAAAGTTCTGGAAGTGTAAGCAGACAGAACGGGGTCTCTTTTATGGACAGAGAATACTTCTGATTTATACACTGAGGGTGTTAACTCTCCATCCCTCCATCCATCCATCCACTTACTCATCCATCCATCTACCCACCCATCCGTCCATCCACTTGCTCATCTATCCATCCAACTCACACATCCACCCATGTATCTACCCACCCATCTATCCATCCACCCGCCTACCCATCCATCCGTCCACTTGCTCATCCATCCATCCATCCATCCATCCATCCATCCATCCATCCAGTTGCTCATCTATCCATCCACACATCCATCTACTTGCTCATCCATCCATCCACCCATCCATCCACTTGTTTGCCCATCCATCCATCCATCCATCCATCCATCCATCCATCCATCCAGTTGCTCATCTATCCATCCACACATCCATCTACTTGCTCATCCATCCATCCACCCATCCATCCACTTGTTTGCCCATCCATCCATCCATCCATCCATCCATCCATCCATCCAGTTGCTCATCTATCCATCCACACATCCATCTACTTGCTCATCCATCCATCCACCCATCCATCCACTTGTTTGCCCATCCATCCATCCATCCATCCATCCATCCATCCATCCATCCATCCCGTTGCTCATCTATCCATCCACACATCCATCTACTTGCTCATCCATCCATCCACCCATCCATCCACTTGTTTGCCCATCCATCCATCCATCCATCCATCCATCCATCCATCCAGTTGCTCATCTATCCATCCACACATCCATCTACTTGCTCATCCATCCATCCACCCATCCATCCACTTGTTTGCCCATCCATCCATCCATCCATCCATCCATCCATCCATCCATCCATCCAGTTGCTCATCTATCCATCCAACTCACACATCCACCCATGTATCTACCCACCCATCTATCTATCCACCCGCCTACCCATCCATCCATCCACCCATCCATCCACTTGTTTGCCCATCCATCCATCCATCCATCCATCCATCCATCCATCCATCCAGTTGCTCATCTATCCATCCACACATCCATCTACTTGCTCATCCATCCATCCACCCATCCATCCACTTGTTTGCCCATCCATCCATCCATCCATCCATCCATCCATCCAGTTGCTCATCTATCCATCCACACATCCATCTACTTGCTCATCCATCCATCCACCCATCCATCCACTTGTTTGCCCATCCATCCATCCATCCATCCATCCATCCATCCAACCATCCAACCATCTACTTGCTCATCCATCCATCCATCCACACGCTCATCCATCCACATGCTCATCTATATATCCAACTCACACATCCACCCATGTATCTACCCACCCATCCATCCATCCATCCACTTGCTCATCCATCCATCCATCCACCCACCCACCCATCCATTCACCCACCCCCACCCATCCCTCATTTACTATCTCCCATCTGAGGACACAGATCCTGCTCAGCTATTAAGCACCATGAAAGCAGCTTAGTTACCTACAACTAGAGACCACAGTCTAGGTCAGGTCCAGACTGGCACAGAGTAGGTGTTCAGTAAATACTAACTGAATGAAAGAATAAATGAGTAAACCCTGACCTCTGGAAGCTTAGTCTGGAAGGAGAGACTGATATTAAGAGTGTGACATGAGTCAGTGTGACCAGGGTCATCTCCCGGCTGCGAACAGAGTGGTGGAGCAGCCGAGGAGGTGGCCTCTGCCAAGGTGACCCCCACTCAGCTGGCAACACGATCACTCTGGTGGCTCCATCAGCAGGGGCTCCCTGACACAGAGCCTGTCTCCCCAGCTGTCGAGGAGCAGAAGGGCAGTGGGCGAGTCCTGGGGCTCCCTCTGGGTACAGCACATGGGACCTCGAATTCTTGACCTGTGACCCTCTGGTCTCTAGAGGCTCTGGAGCCAACACAGCACTTTCCTCTCTTATTCTAGAGCTCTTTGCCTCCTTGCCCCATGTCAACTCAGTTCATCTGAGTTCAGCCAGTGCTTCCTGGGGCCCCGCCGCGTGCCAGGCTCGGGGAGACCGGAACCTCCGTGTCCTTCTCCGGGAGCAGGGTCTGCCGGTGAACCCTGCAGGGGGACCCCGAGTTCGGGGCAGGGGGGTACTGCCTTGGGGCCTCCGGCAGAGGCAGATGAGAGCCGAGGAGGGCCCACCGCACGCGGGTCCGCGCCGGAAACATCCAAGAGCTCTACTGACGGTTACCGAGAGGATGTTAAAAATAATTATCCACTGAAAATATTAGATTTGCTCTGGATTGTTCATTACATACAATGGCTTAATAGGACTTTTATTGAATAGCTGCAGAGCTCTGGGCCGAAATCAATTTGCCATACACTCGGAGTTTTGATGTATGCTGTTGACTTCCACAACGCAGAGCAATTTGTAATAGCTTTGGCTCACTGTTGTTTTCAAAGCTCCTGCTACATCACAAGCATTTATGTCTGACCACAAAATTACATTTATTCAACAGAAAGCAGCTCCGGGTCTTTAAGAGGTTAACTTCTGGAGTGCTTGGCTGCGGTCCAGCCCCGTCGGAGGGGCGGCCCCGGCGCAGAGGCCCACGCGGTGGCGGCAGCGCCGGGCGGGCGGCCGTGATTAATGGACTGCTGAGTGCGCCCCTTTCCACATGCACACGGCTCGCTCCCCTGCTTCCATAGATCACGGGCTTAGCCTCAACGTATCTGACTGAAATTGAATTTGGCTTCTCTCTCAACCGTTCATTTCCTATGTTAGGCAAGGTTATATCCTTTTCTGCATGAGCAGAAGCAAACCAGCTGCAGCTTCGGAGGGGAAAATGTGTTTTCAATTAGGAAGCTGGCCCGAATATCGAACCACAGCCCTACCGCTCCCCTAATTGAGCCGTCACGGAGGGAGCCTCCAGGAAGACACCGTGTGCACCCGGTCTTCGGACCGCGCCGTGAGGTCATTAAAACACTGTCGCCGTCACCACCGTGGCCACAACTACCAACGCACGTGAAAAGGCCTACAAGTCCGACGATGGCCGCGTGGGGTGAGAAACAAGGTCCCCCCGGGGAAAGCGGACAGCCGGCGCCTGCCAGTGTCCTCGGGGGTGCCCGGTCTGCTCCACACTCACCTGTCCGGGACACGGGGTCCCAACTCACAGACGGCCCTGCCGTCTCCCCGGGGGGAGAAGCAGCCTTGCTGCTCCTGTGGGTCACTCAGGAGCCTGGCAGGGAGCCTGGCACACAGCACTCGAGGAGTACTCAGTAACAGGGGAAGGACGGCTCGGTAAGGCCAGGAAGAGGGTACGAAGTTGAAGAGAAGGAAAAAGCTAGAAGCTCAGGCTGGGACGGCAGGAAGAGGAACGAAGGAGGCAGACGCTCAGGTCTTTAAGGAGGGACATGGTGTTTCTAGGTGAGGAACGGCGGAAGGTTCCAATAGCCGAGGCCGTGACTTTAGGAGAAGGTCAGAGGCGGGAAACCACAGGGGCATGCTCAGGGACGGTAGACGGACCAGTCTGGCCGGAGCAGAAGCCACGGACCGAAAGCCCGGAAAGACTGCAAGCTGAATCACGGAGCCCCCTCCCCGCCAGTCTCAGGTGCTGGAGCGGGCAGCGCCACAGAGCGTAACCCGGAGAGGAGGCACCCGCGCAGGGAACCCAGCCCAGTGGGCAGCCGCGCGGGAGAACCACGCGTGGACTCTGTCCAATTCCAGCTTCTCGGGCCCTGCCCCGGGCAGCTGAACCAGAACCTCAGGGTGGGAGGAGCCCGGGGAGCAGAATTTCTGGGAACACGTGGGTGATTCTCACGCGGCCCTCTTGGCCCCTCTGAGGACCCGCCTGGGGAACCAGAGTCCGGTCCAACTTTCTGACACAGTCCCGCCCACGGCACTCAGTGCAGCCCTTGCTAAGTGTAGGCATGACGGGGCCCCGAAGGATGAATGGGTAAGAGCTGACCGCCTCCCTGACCTTGGTCCTCTGGCCCTGTTTGAACACTCTTAGCGACAGGAAACTCACTACCTTAGAGGACTGCTCATTCCATTTCTGAGTGGCTCTACCTGCTGACAAATGTCCTCTTCTATTCTGCTGATGACGGTCAACCCAAGGGTTAGTCCGCTGAGTCATACTGGACTTCAGAGCTACGGGGCTTCTCGCCGACCATCTCGCTCACCCGCTCATTTTACAGATGAGCGATGTCAGGCGGAAGGAGGCCTGAGCTGCCCGAGGTTTACGGGAGAGTGAGCGGCAGAGCCCGGGGCCAACTCCCAGGTCCTTCCAAGTCCCTGGGAAATGTTCTTTGGAATAAAGTCCTTGGACGTTCTGGCTTTATTTAGACATGGCCTTTAGATCTAAAAGCTTAAGTATGTAACAGGGCCACAGACACGGGCTACAGAACATCCTCAAAACTCTTAGTTCCTCTTAACGAATTCATAGAATATTTACCCACCGTTAATCCATTTCAGCTACTGGTGGATGGCAAATGGTTCTCAAGGGTGTTCGGGGGCCTCCGAGTGCTCTGGCCTTCCTCCCTCCCTCGTCCCCTCAGCCTTCCGGGCACCGGGAGCGCCGCCCCTGCTCGGCCTGCTCTGCCTCACGCTCCTTCCCCAGCCCCGAGCTCGTCGCCATCTGACATCACTCCTCGTCTTTATTACGCTTCCCCTCCCCGGAACGTGGGCTTCGAGGTAGCAGGGGCCTTGTCAACTGTAGCCAGGGTTATATCCTTGGCTCCCGGATGGCCCCGAGCTGTACATACTCAGAGGGTTTCACTGCACGAAGAAATAAACAGGTATCAGAGAGATGGTGTGGAGTTTCACACGGCCCGGCCGCGGCTCTGAGTACTGTCGGTAGGTCACACACACAGTGGGCCTTCGGGAGGACGGCAAGTTTCAAAAGATGAGTCTGGCCGTCCGTGTGGGCCATGGAGCAGGGGACACAGGCGTGAAGCCCCCGCCTTCAGTTAACCAGGGCCCCCCACTCCTCCCAGGAGTACAGATCAAGTTGTGGCAAAGCGTCTGCACGCGGGGGTATTTACGTACGTGTGAGACACAGCACGGCGGGCAGAATCCACACAGGAGGGGCTGGTCAGAAGAGGGGGGCCCGGAGGGATACTTGCAAAGCACGTTACGCGGCACCAACGCCCGAGGTCCTTATCAAAGACCGGGGAGGGTGACTGAGGTGATGGAGGGCAGGTGCCCCCTCCCTGTTCCCCGAGCAGTATCGGACGGTACCAAGGTGGGTCTCAGCCCTGCCGTGACCACCCGTGCGACTCTGGGTGGGTACTTTTCCTCTCTGGGCGTAGCTTTGCCATCTGAAAATAAGCATAGTGCCGCCCCCTGGCCCTCACCCATCTAGTGGACACCTACTGCATGCTCGCTAGGGCCAGGCAGTGGGTCTACAAGGCCACGCGGACACAGAAAGTCTGGAGAGAGTGGTGGACACAGACAAACCCACGAAGACAATGAGAAAAGCACTCCGGACAAAGGGACAAGGTGCTACAAGAGGAAGAGTGAGAACACCCTGGTTTGGACGGGCAGGCAGGGACCTCTTGATGGCATGACACCTGAAGAAAGCACCAAAAAGCGAGTAAGACGGGGCTGGGTGGAGGGCAGGACGCAGCCAGGCCAGGCACCCTGAAGGCTGAGGTCGGGGTTCCGTGCTTGCCTCAAGGGCAGTGAGCAGGAAGGGACCCGCTCCTGGCTGATGCGTGGAGCTAAGGTGGGGGTGGAGCGGGCAGGGGCCGGAACAGAGACCAGGGGTCTCAGTGGCAAACGATGGCTTTGGACGCGCTGTGGGGAGTAGGGCTGGTAAGATGTGGGCAGACGAGGACGGCGGGAGGAAGGATGGCGAGTGGGGCGGACGGGAGGGAGCGGGTGTCCTAGATTTCCAGCCGAGGCTGCCGAGCGGACCACGGAGCCATTGCTGAGAAGGGAAAGGAGGCAGCCGGAGACCCCAGCAGGTATGGGAGCTGGAGACGGGAGGGCTGTGGGCGAAGAGTCCTTTCCGGTGGAATACCTAAGGGGTAATATGCAAGAGGCAGTCTCGTGAGCCTGGAACACAAAGGAGAAGACCGAGTTAGAGACAGACGTGTGAGTTTCCAGCAGACGGGTCCCAGGAGATCGCATAGCACAGGACGCCGTCATTCAGAGGTCTGAATGCAGAGGAGCTGCCCAAGAAGACTAAAAATCAATAGGCAGAGAAGTAGACGGAAAGTCTGGAAGGCATGATATCGTGGGATGTCAAAAGGGAACACATGGAGAGGAGCTGCCGGGAGGCCTGAATGTCCCTGACATGAGAGAGCCGAGGACCACAGGGGTCAAGGGAGAGGGGGCAGATGGCCAGACCGGGGTGGGTCCGAGAGTAATGGGCACACGGGGGTGGAGACAGCTCTGGAGAAGCCTGGCCAACAAGGCTGGGAGACACGGGCGCCAGGAGTTGGTTAAGCGTCTCACTCTCGATTTCGGCTCTGGTCGTGATGTCACGGTTTGTGAGCGTTTGAGCCCCGCGTCGGCCTTCGCACCAACAGTGCGGAGCCTGCTTGAGATGCTCCCTCTCTCTGTGCCCCATCCCCACTCGCACTCTCTCTGTCTCTCTCAATATAAATAAACTTTAAAAGAAAATTAAAAGAAAAAAAAAGAAGGCGGCAGCTTGGGGACAAGGGAGGCACTTGCCCACTCACTCTGTCTCAAGATGGAACATACTGGTGCTTACAGAATGCAGATGAGCAGAGACTGAAGACCCAGGACAGGAGTCCCCACAGGGCTGTGGCTCCTGTGAGGGCAAGAGAGGAGGGTTCCAGAGCCCACGTGGAGGGACCGGTATTTGAGGAAGGGGCAGAGCCTTTCCAGTGCCGTGTAGACGGCGTGAGCACGTGCTTGGAAAGCACTTAGCACACAGCACTTGACTTGCTTGGTGTCCCACAAACGTCATTGCGAACACCATTCACAACTGTGCTTTCCCCCCTGGCCCTCCCAGGTGCACAGCCTCCCCAGAAGCACCCACTTGCCGGGAGAGGAAAATTTATCATGGACAAAACGCAAAGGGGAGGGAAGATACTTGGTTCCTCCCGTGCAAAACTATAATCACGCAGCCACCGCCTTCTAAGGGCGATTATTTCTTCTCCAAAGAAACAGCTCATGCTTACAAAAGAATACATCGGGTATAATTAACAAAACGAGCACCTGGGAGTAGGGACGCTTCCGTGACCTTTGAAACTTCGCCTGTGCCTCGCTATGATAACCTCTATTCTGAATTTCCTGTTTAACTCTTCCTTTACGGTTTCACTATATCATAAAGGGACACACGTACCCCTAAACAACGTCAGCGCGGTAGTGCGCGTTTTCACGTCGTTAACTTTCTCTTGCTACGCTGTATTCCATCGTATGAATGTACCGTGCTTGACGTAATTCTTTCTACTGCTGATGGAAAGTGGGCTGTGTCTGCTTGCTTACTCATTTCCAACACTCCTGAACTTGCTTCCTGGGGCCCACGTTTCAGCTTATTTAGGACATATTCTTAGGAGTGGAACTGCTGTGTCAAGGTGAACGTGCTTCTTAAGCTTTAGTATCTGATGCCAGACTGGTCTCCAGAATGGCTACACAATTTACACTCCTATCTTGAGTTTTGGAGTTTGGCCAACCTGGCAGATAGGAGGAAGCTGCGATGAAATCATTTGAATTTGCGTTTTTCTGCTCATAAGGCTGGGTATCTTTTCATATACTTAGTGACCGTTCTGATTTTCCCCTCTGAGGATGCCGTTCGTGGCTTTTGTCCCCTTTTCCTATGTCTTTTTCTTATTAATGGGCAAAATTTTAAAATATTTTTTGAATATTAATCCTTTGTTACCTAAGTGTGTGGCAACTGTCTCCTCCGGGTTTGTGATTCGCGGCCAAAGATCCCTCCCCCCTCCCCCCACCCATGACCTATTCAGTCTGGCCCTGGGGAGCACTGTTCATGTCAGAGACATTCGGTCTTTACGTAAGTCTGAATCTTTATTACAAGTTTCCAACAGATACTGTAAAATGTCTTCAGAAAGGTGGAGCATTTTCCTACACAGTTTGTGGGTTCGAGCCCCCCATCCGGCTCTGTGCTGACAGCTCAGAGCCTGGAGCCTGCTTCAGATTCCGTGTCTCCTTCTCTCTCTGCCCCTCCCCCACCTTCTCTCAAAAATAAACAAACATTAAAAAAAAAAAAAACTTATACGTTAAAATGTTAATGCGGTTAAATGTAACAATTTCTTCCTTTATGGTTTCTTATTTAAGAAATCCTCCCCAACCCAAAGTCATCATTATCTATATTTTCTTCTAAAAGGCTTAAAGTGTTGCCTTAAGTCTTCACCTGTATTTTGTGTTTGCATATGGTGTGAGGTTATGGATCCAATCTCACTTAATTGCAAAAAGGTAACCAATTATTGGGGGAACCATTACTGAGAAATCCACCCTTACCTCACCGATCTACAGTCCCATCTCTGCAATACTCGTGGCTTCTATGGGTGATGTCAGTTCCTGATCTTTTATTTTGTCCCATTACTGTATTTATATTTATCCCTGTGCCCATCACTGTAGCTTTCATCATCATCTGGCAGGGCAAAGCCTCCATTTTGCTCTGCTCTTTTTTAAATGTTTATTGATTTTTGAGAGAGAGAGAGAGAGAGAAGGAGGGGGCAGGGAGACAGGGAGACAGAGGATCTGAAGCAGGCTCCATGCTGACGGTAGAGGCCGATGCTGGGCTCAAGCTCACAAACCATGAGATCACGACCTGAGCTGAAACATCAGATGCTTAACCGACTGGGCCACCGAGGTGTCCCATCTTGTTCGTATTTAATACGACCTTCACCATTACTGACCGCTTGCTCTTGCTTTATCACTTCTGGAATCAGTTTTTCAAGTTTTCTGAAAAGTACTATTGGAATTTTGATTGGAATGACAATGACTCCCTCTAATCGACTTGAGGGAAATTGATTATCTTTAATAATAGTGGGAATTTCTATCCTTGAATACTTTCTCTCTCTCTCTCTCTCCATTTAAGTCCTCTTTAAAGTCTTTCATGTTAAATAAATGATCTCCTTTTCTCCAGGAAGAGTTAGTTCCTATGCATTATTAGCTTTACTTCTAGGTATGCTTTATTTTTTGTTGCTAACTCTAGTTGTGTCATTTCTCGGTCTGCTGTCCATGTAGAAGTATGTCATTTCTTTTGCATATTGATTTTGTATCTAGCAACCTTGTTTAATAATTGAGGCTCACTTGGAAACTGACAGTTTTGTTCCTTCTCTGACAATACTTGATCTCTTTCTTGCCTACCGTGCTAGCTAAGACTTCCAGGACAATGTTAAACAAAAGCAGTAATAGTACACATTCTTTTCTTGCTCCTGATTTTTAAGGGATTTTTTTTTAATATCACAGAACATAATGATCGACATAGGCTTTTAGCAAATACTTTTTTCCCCAGATTAAAGACGTTCTCCTCTATATCAGTTGGCTGGTAGTTTTGTTTTGTTTTGTTTTGAAATCATGAATGGATGCTGAATTTTATCAAATTCTTTTCCTAGAACTATTATGATAATTTTTTCTTTAATCTGCTAATGACATTAATATACACTAATACATTTTTCTAATGTTAAACCAAACAGCATTCTTGACATACATGGAACTTGACGGATTCCATTTGTGAATACTCTTTTAAGGACTTCTGGATATCTATTCATAAATACGACTGACTTTGGATTTTCTTTTCTTGTACTATTCTTTACCGGTTTGGGTATCAAGGTGACACTAGCTTCGCAAAAAGAGTTAGGGAGTGTTCTTTCTTTTTTTATTTTCTAAAGGAGCCCGCGAAAGATTAGAACGTGTCTGTTTCATGGATGATGGACAGAACACTCCCTAAAAGCACCCATACCTGATGGGAATACTTCTGTAATCGTTACAAGGCTACTCAGGGTTTCTACTTCTTCTTTAATCAGCTTTAGTGCATTCCGGTATTCCGGAAATGTGTCCATGTTGTCTAGGTTTTAAAATGTTATTGGCATGAAATTGACTGTAATATTCCCTTACTATCTTTTTAATCTCTGCTGCAGCTGCAACATTATCCCTATTTCCATTACTAACATTTTCTTTCTTGATTTAGGAAGAAAGGTGGGTTGTCTATTTAGTAGCCTCTTCAAAGAACCAGTTTTGGGGCTGTTTCTCTCTTCAGTCTTTTTATTATTATTATTATTATTGTTATTATTATATTTTTATTATTATTTATATTTGTTATTTCCTTCTTCCTGTTTCGAGTTTATTCTGTTGTACTTCTCTAACTTTTTAAGCTAGATGCTGAGCTCACAGAGTTTCAGTCTTTCATTTCCTTTCTGATACAAGCACCTAAGTTATTTCCTAAAAGGATTTTCTTCTCTGAGAACACCTGGCTTAAGCATGCAGCTCCCCAACAGCCAAGAGGAGTAGGCTCTAAGGCCACTCCTTCCCAGCTCAACCTTTTATACCAGGACCCCGGTCAGGGAGCGAAGCACGGAGAGGGGGAGACAAGTTATAAGACTTAGCACTTTCCTAGAGAGTGGGTCACTTTACTGAAGGGACTGTCTAAATTACTAGATTAAGATAAGTCTTAAATTGGATCGACCATCTAGGTTATTCCCCTTCCCCACACTGATCTGTTGGCCAGGCTCATGAAACACACAAACTTAGGTATAGCAATCAATCAATCAGTCAGTCAAATTTCAGGGAGTGAAATGTGAAGACTTTGTTATAATAACTCTGAGTGACCATTACGATCCATAGTATTCCCTACTATTCAACCAGCTGTATAAATACAGTTATTTACTAGTTTCTTTTTTCTTTTCTTTTCTTTTTTTTAAGTTTATTCATTCATTTTGAGAGAGAGAGAGAGAGAGAACACACTGGGGAGAGGCAGGGCAGAGCAGAGAGAGAGAGAAGGAGAGAGAATCCCAAGGAGACTCTCTGCTGTCAGTGCAGAGCCCAATGTGGGGCTCGATCCCACAAACTGTGAGATCATGACCTGAGCTGAAATCAAGAGTCAGGTGCTTAACTGACTGAGCCACCCAGGCGCCCCTCATTTCTTTTAAAGGTATGTTCCAAGCAGACTTTCTGGCGTACCTTTTTCCTTATTAATACAACACAACCCGACGAGAGGATGGAGGCAAAATGTTTTAAAAACCACCTCCAGAGGAACCTTACTGCTCCATCATCTATTCTGTAGCCATTGTTGAGAGCCTCAAGACTTTTGAGCTTCTGCTGTGCCCGGTGCTGGGAAACAACGGCCAACAAGCCCAGGCACAGTGGTTGCCCTCACACGTTTTACAGGCTAAAGAGGACGAGGGACAAAGGGACAGGCGGTGCTCAGGCATGACGACAAATGTGTCGAAGCCATGCGCGTGCAATGGGAACACGTGTAGAAGGGGCGTGGCCTATCATTTGGGGCTCAGGGGACACCTTCCTTGAGGAAGGGGCGCCCAAGCTGAAGGAGCCAGGTAAGGAAGCGGTTCTGCCTGTGCCAAGGCCCGGGGGCCGGCGAGGATGCCCCAAACACCAGGGCCTGACAGAAATTCAGAATGGCGTGTATCCAGCGATAGGGGTTAGGAGTGAGAAGAGTCTAGAAAGGCAAGCGGCCGCCCAAGCATGCGGGTCTCCTCCGCCTGGAAGGTGCCTGGATTTACACGGAGGACCACCAGGAAACACTGAAAGGGGTGACGGTCCTCTGGCCAGGCTAACGTCTCTCAGGACAGTCTGACACACCGCGGATACATGAATGTCTAGTTGTCTGAACACTTTATCTCGTTCTTTGGTATTTTTCTTTCGGGGACCTCCACCAGCAAAGTGATGTACACAAATTCGAAGGCAAAGAACGTGTTCTCACCAACACCATATGCTGTTCCAGGGGAAACTCTAGCACTGGGGGATACACTCCAAGAATATATCCAATAAATAAAATCGCGTGCAACGGACACTGACAAAGGATACGAAAGCAATCCTCTGATTAGAGAGGGCAGCTTTGTAGAAACACAGGCCGAATGGATCCTGCTTCATTGGAGCACCAAGGCTTGCTGCCTTCTGGCCTTACTCGTCGGAAAACCGACCCTGTACATGTGGTCCCCGTCTGCAGCTGCCCTCTGCTAGGAGAGTTCTTTCTTCAGAAACAAGTAGCATTTAGCCCTTTCTACTCAAATGAGCTTACTAGAAAGCACAGATTATTTCACATAAACAGAGCAATTAGCAGAGGCTTGGTAAATATTAGCGGTGCTATAAAAATATTTATTTTTCCAATAGCCTTTTAAAAAATAGGCAGATAAGAAATCTGGATGTCTCTCAGGCATTTCAAAATTAATATATCCAGAACCACAGCCATTACCCCATTCAGAATGTGGGGCAATCTATAATAAGTGTGTTAAATTCTCTTTTAAAAAAAATTTTTTTAATGTTTATTTTATTTTTGAGTGAGAGAGACAGAGAGACCATGCGAGCGAGCGCAGGCAGGAGGGGGTAGGGGCAGAGAGAGAGGAAGACACAGAATCCGAAGCAGGCTCCAGGCTCTGAGCTGTCGGCACAGAGCCCAACACGGGGCTCAAACTCACAAACCGTGAGATCATGACCTGAGCTGAAGTTGGATGCTTAACCAACTGAGCCACCGGGTGACCCAAATGTGTTAAATTCTTAAAAATGACAGGGTGTAGAGGCAGTGTTTTATATTAAAAGAGAGATGTGTGTGTGTGTGTACGTATATATACATGGATGTATACATATACGTACACACACACACACACACACACACACACGCATATACATATACATACATACACTCACCCATCCCCAAATCCAATGCATGAACCTGACTGAACCCCAGTTCAAGGGCAGGGCAGTTATAAAAGACACTTTGGGAATAACTGGGAGATAGATTTGGGACCAAATATTAAGTATCGTGGCGCGTTACTTTCCCGGGTGAGATACTCAGGGTTACTGTGGTATTACCGGGGAACCTGACTTTTAGGAGACACAAGCATGGATGTGTTTAGGGGCACAGAGCGGCGCCACCTCAAAAGGGCAGGGGGAGCAAACGTGGCAAAACGGCAGCAGGCGGCGAGGCTGGGTAGAGGGCGTACGCGTGCCCGTCACGCTAGCCTCTCCGCTTTTAGGCGGATTGGAAATTTTTCAGAAAGAAGGAAAAACAAGCAAACACCCCCAAAACGGCACCCTGAGCTGCCGCGGCTGCAGAAATACTAAGCCACCAGGCCTCACGAAAGCCGCTGAACAGGGAAAAGAGGAGATCAGATCAATGTGGGCAGGTGTAAGGTGACGGTCTCGCTCAGAAAACGAGGCTCGGAGATGCAGTTCTGAGGAAAGGCAGTTCGTGTCCTTCCGGCCCTGGGACAGTGACAGCCTCTGAGCCTCGGGGCGCCGAGCGCGGGAGGGCTTCCTGCGGCAGGAGACGGTGAGCAGAGAAGGGCCCTCTGCTGCGTCCCTCCCGAAACCTTCGGCGGTGCCAACGGTGCCCGCTGCTTCCTGCACGGCTCCCCTGCCCTCTGCGGTCACCTGGAGAATCTGCCAAAGGGCAGCCCCCGCCCCCTCCTCGGGAGCCCCGGGCCCAGGACGCCGGCCTCCTTCGCTGCGGGGCCGAGAAGGCCCGCCCTGAACCTGCCGTCTCACTTGCGCAGGTCCGGCCCCCTCCCCACGTTCTCTGGGCATCGGGAAGTGGCCAAAAACTAGAATCCCACGATCCTACCAATCTGGGTTCTCTGGAGGGCTCTGAAAAAGTCTTGTCCCCTCTCCTCAGTATTAGCACTGCTGCCATCGTTCCAACGGGAGAGGCGAAGAGCTGGGAACGGGTAACTCCGCAACCATCCCAAAATTCCCGGTGTTCTCAAATTCGCCGGGACCACACAAAGGGCCACGAAGGAGCCGGAGCGTCACCCACCTCGACCGCTCACGTCTCCAAGGGCTGTCCGCCATCTTGCCAGACGGCGCGCTCCCCGTCTGGAAGGACCCGACAGAGAGCTCTTGCTTCTGCTGAGCCCAAACGGACTCCTCGTGGCTGTTGCCAGCCTCAAGCGAGTGAAGATCCCTCTTCCCTCAGTAGCTGGGCGCGAAGGCACCGGCCTGCCCCACTGCATCCGCCCCCCACACAGGAGGCCTCCCGGCGGCTGCAGCCCCAGGCTAACTCCGGCAACCGGCGAGCCTGAGGACGTGCGGGCTCCCAGGGGCCGCGGTGTGGACAAACTCAGTCCACCGTGGGAAGTGCAAGCGCGCAGGCCGCCTCGCCCCTGGATCCGCCACACCTCCTTCCATTGCGGACACGGCTTCGCTTTCCACGCGGGCTTTAATGGAGGACCCAGTGGAAACATCACACCGGGAAGCACAAAATCCACATGACATGGAGTTAGTGCGGCTGGGAAGGTTCCATCTGGGCAAGCCCCTTCTGTCAATGGCATTTACTTAATGAGAATGAAAAGAAAGCACGATGAACTACGAAGGGTGGCTCAGGGTATAAAATAAACATAAATGCTTACCTCCCCCTGGAAGCTCTTCAGCAGCGGCGCTACCTGCTTGCGCAAATCCTGGAGCGGGAGGGGCGCGTCAGGAAACAGCCATCGGAGAAGGAAAGAGAAGGGAAACATTGTTAAGTCCTCCTATCAAAACAGCTTTGAATTCAGTGATGACTGCCATTAGATAAAGCAATCTTGGTCCCTCCCCTGTCCGTTTCCTTCGTTCGGACAACATAAATCACGCCGACTGGCGCTCTGTCGTTTAAATGAACTTCCTCGAGAATACCATCAGATTTTATTTCTACCCCGTCCAGGTTATACGCACCTCGCCCCCCAACGCGCTAGGGACGCAAGGTTTTGCTCGTATCGGTCTGAGGTGACCTGCTTAGCATAAAACAGGAGTTACGGTGTAGATTGGACTGAAAAGGTGTCTGAAAAGGATCTGGGGTCCCCATGTCGCATTTTAGCTGTTGCCTTAGGGCGCTGTCACTCACTAGGAGATACATCTGTTTGGAAGCCATGTCTGACACGGTCAGTGGAAATTTCATCCCAAGCCACCAGTCCACATTTTAAGACGATGGAACAGCCCAGAGGGAAGTCGGTATGAGTCTCCTTGAGAAGATTCTCTTTGAAATGAAATAACTGGCTGAGGCACAACGTAGCGATTATCGTCAACACTACTGTATCGTAAACTTCAAAGCTGCGGGGAGACTAGATCTGAACTGTTCTCAGCGCAACAAGGAAATGACAATCACGCGATGTGATAAAGGCTCACACTGTTACAGCAACGACGGGGCAAAATACAAACGTGCCGAACCAACACACCGGACGCCTCCGACTCCCACGACGTCGTGTCAATTGTACCGACAAGTCAATGACGTGAGGCACGGACATCTGAGGCGTTCACTGAGCACGACCTACGCGCCAGATCGGATTTAGTAAGTCTGGACCAAAGCCAGGTATCCGCGTACTTCCGGGTTCCGGGCCTTAAGCACACGCCAACGGACACTGACTAGACCGGCGAGGACTGGACATGTGCCAACCAATCCAGAACACAAGAAGAAGGCAAAGCATTCTGTCAGGAGCCCCGGGGAAGGGGGGGGGGGGGGACGGCGGGAAACACAGAGGAAGGGTCAATTCAGATTAAGGGAGGTGAGGAGTGGTTTCACAGAGGAAGTGGCGTCCGAGCCGGGAAGGCAGGCAGGATCTTTGTAGGTCAGCTGTCCATGTGCCCGTCTGGGCTCTCGCCACCTCTAAACCGCTGAGCCGGGCCGTTGTCGAACCTACGGGCGCTACCAAGCAAAGGAAGGGTCTGGATGTCTGTCCACAGCTCCTAGGTCAGAACCATGTCCGGAAGACGGAAGGCAGAAGGCAGGGGCCCTGATTCCAAATTCTGGCCCCGCCATTCACCATCCACGGGAGCTCTGGATCCCAGTTCGCCTCCCAAAGCTCAGTTTTCTCAGCTCCACATGCTCAAGGGTCACGATGTCCTCCCCGGAGAGGGGATCAGGTGTAATCCACATGGGTAGTATTGGTCCTGACACACGGCAAGTACTTAATAGTATGAACAACTTTTTATTGTTATGAGTAACATCGCCATTACCATTCAAGGAAAAGGTTTCTAGCAAATTTAAAAAAAGTTATTTATTTATTTATTTTTAAAATTGATTTTATTTACTTTTGAGAGACAGAGTACGAGGAAGAGAGGGGGACACAGAATCCGAAGCAGGCTCCAGCTCCGAGCTGTCAGCACAGAGCCTGACGCGGGGCTCGAACCCACAAATTGCGAGATCGTGACCCGAGCCGAGGTCGGTCGCTTAACCGACTGAGCCACCCGGGCGCCCCTCTAGCAAATTTAGAGTTAATCCTAAATCGATCGGAGTGCACAGAAGACAGCCTTTTCTGGCATCGGGATTTTCAAGCATCACTTGAAGGTGGATGAGGAGGGACTTCACGGACCCCGGAAGGGGTGGGGGCTGAGCACCCGGCCTCTCCCGCTGGGGTGCTGGGATGGTCTAAGTAGCCCGGCCCTGGGCCTGCTTGCCCCACCCCGAGGTGAGCCGTCCTTGTCAGCTGCACGTCTGGCACCTGCTCGCTCTTTCAGCGACTGACTGACAGCGTTTTGTGCTCCTTTAGACAGGCACCTGAGCCAAAGGGCCCTTCGGTCGTAAGCTCGAACCCACCTCACTCACTCGCCGAGCCGAGCACTATTAGGGAGCACTATCAGCAAGCACGGCTCCGGGTATTTTGTGCTCCAGTGTCCTCGGTGGTTTTCCTCTGGACCAGGGCCCCTACCCGCCCTGGGTCGCGAGGCCTTCCGAGAATCTGAGGAAAGCGAGCGATGCTTCCCTCAGGGATACTGTCCGGCAAATCACCCCACCGTGGCCTTCCTAAAGCCTCCCCCCAGAACCCAGGTTGGGACCCTGAGGACCCCTTGCTCCCGCCTGAACTGTCACTTAAAGCAACTGAATTTAAAAATTCAGTTCCTCGGTGGCAGGAGCTACCTTTCAAGTGCTCGGCAGCCACGGGAGGCTGGCGGCCATCGTGCCAGATGCCAGACGCGGAGCACCTCCCTCGCTGCAGAGTCGGCCATGAGACAGGGCTGTACCATCGGCTCTGGGCCAGACACAGCTAACCCACGTTATTCTGGATTGTAACCCCGCCAAGGTATCTGATCAAGAAGTATCCAGTTTCCCTTTTAATTATACGTCTTCCTCTAAGTTGCATTCCTACGGGTGACGCCAGTATTTCCGTGGAGAGGTCCGTGCTTTCGCTCCTCCCCAGGACACGGGCGGAGCGCTCCCGAAGGCCGCCGTCCACGGCGTGCCCCTGCCACAGGCTGGGGGACCTTTCCGCCACCTGCCGAATTCCTCAGCATCCAAAGACCCTGATCCTTTGCAAATGCAGCCCGCTCATGTGGAGGTGGAAATGCATCATCTTCCGTGTTTTTGCGCCAAGTTCGACGACCAAAACCAATCAGACTCTTCACCAGGCTCTTCCTAAATAAATAAGGCCATCCGTGCTAGGCCCACTATCGGCCCCCAGGGACGCCCACGTCCTGATCCCCGGGACCTGTGGCTCTATTAGGCTACATGGTGAAAGGAACTCTGCAGATGGCAGTTGGGGGCCCTGAGTCTGGGAGACGCGCCTGGATCCCAAGCGAGCCGGAGGCAGGAGGGAGGAAGGAGGGCGAGAGCCCGAGAGCGTGTGACGGTGAAAGCGGGGGTCAGAATGACAGGGGTGGACGCCAAGAGGCGCAGGCGGCCCGGGAAGCTGCAGGCGCCTAGAGAATGATTCTCCCTGGAGCTTCTTTTATTTATTTTTTTAATGTTTATTTATTTTTGAGACAGAGAGAGACAGAGCATGAGCAGGGAAGGGGCAGAGAGAGAGGGAGACACAGAATCAGAGGCAGGCTCCAGGCTCTGAGCCATCAGCACAGAGGCCAACGCGGGGCTCGAACTCACGAACCGCGAGATCATGACCTGAGCCGAAGTCCGACGCTTAACCGACTGAGCCACCCAGGTGCCCCTCCCTGGAGCTTCTGAGAGAATACAGCTCTGCCAACACCTGGCTTCAGCCCCGTGGCACCAGTGTTGGCCTTCTGATCCCCGGCACTGTTGGATGAGGAGTTTCTGATGTTTTGAACCAGCAGGTCCGCGGTGCAGCCACAGGAGACCCTACTACGACACCGTCTCACTTAGCCCCTGTCCCTCTCGGGAGGACGCAGCACAGAGGACGAAAAGGGCGAGGAACGAGGGGAGATCACCTCTGGGTCCCGGGCAGGGTCAGGGGTAAAAGCCTATGTTGCGACCGCGAGGAACGAGCCACGCTTCTTTGGCAGAAACCCGCGACCACGGGTAATGACGCAGAGGTCTGGGGTGGAGGCGGGGAGAGCCCGGGGACTCTGGGTTGGCCCCCTTCCCTCCCCCTGCCTCCCCGAGGCTGGGCCAGGCAGGCAGGACGGGCGCCCGGCACCGCTCTGGTGACAGGCTGCAGACGCAGGAGGATGGCAAAAACCTGTCTGTTGCTGGTTTTCTAAAAAAGCCGACTTCGAGGACGGTGACGGGCTAATGAGGTGCGGCTATAGTCTCCGGTGTTCTCGCCGGGCAGCCCGGCACTAGGGTGTGCATCCCAGCGGGTAAAGAGCTGGCGAACTTTCCCGAGGCGGCACCGGCACGGTTCGCAGCACGCAAGCTCCGCTTTCACACGCGCGTGGCGAGTCCCCCTCTCCGAGGCCACAGAGCCACGCGAATCTACTATGTACAAGCAAGATGTAAACAGCTCGAGGACGGGAACTCAACGTGATGCCCATCTCACGACCACTGCAGGGACAGCCCTTGGCTTTCCAGGGAGCTATGGCTGAGCCCCCGCCCCACCGGCAGGTAGTCGGGGGGCTCTGGGGGCAGGCGGCGGGCCTGCCTTGCCGGTCCGACGGCCGGAGGCACCTGCTGGGCCTCGGACTCTGGAGAGGGGACACCTAAGGCTTTCAACGGGTCTACATCTGGGCCTGCAGAACCGAGGCAGCCAGGCCCCGGTGTCCATCACAGGATGTGTTTCCTGTCGCTTCCCACTGGGAGTCTGTAAGGGCAGGAGCGATCCTGTTCCTTCCGGACCGAGGGCTGCTTGAGGGCAGGGAATGGGTTGTAGTCCTTCCCACAGTCCCACATCCCGCACCTCCAGCACCCGAGCGGGGCTGGATGATATTTTGCCAGGGAAGTCTAGGCGTGGGACGCTTCAAAACTCCAGAGGTTGGGGGCGCCTGGGTGGCTTAGTCAGTTAAGAGTCCGACTCTTGATTTTGGCTCGGGTCACGACCTCACAGTTCACGAGATTGTGCCCACGGTCAGTGCAGAGCCTGCTTGGGATTCTCTCTACCCGCCCCCCCCCCCCCCCCCCGGCCCTGCTCACGTTCGCTCTCTCCAAGTAAATAAATAAATAACAAAACAAAACAAAGGGTGGACTGAGGAAGCCGGTCACATTCAGGGGTCAGTCCCACTCCCTGGGGGTACAGGGGGAGGGCAGCGGGTGCGGCCCGGCCTGATGCACACGGTGCCCTCTGCAGCCCACGGCCTGGTTGCGGCCCAGAGAGCGGACGTGATGTCGGGCTCCACTTCCAGGAGCACTGATCTCAGTCTCCTGTGTGTACGGCAGGGGCCCGCCACACAGGCGGGACTCGAAAGACACGGGGTGGGTGCAAGCGAGAGAGAGACAGAGAGAGAGAGAGAGAGAGAGGGAGAGAGGGAGAGAGAGAGAGAGAGAGAGAGAGAGAGTGAGTGAGTGGCTGAACGCCCCATCCGAGCGCATCAAGACCCGGGCGTGTGAGGGGGGCCTGGTGCAAGGCCCGGTCCACAGTCCAGGCCAGCGCCACCACCGCCAAAATCCGGGTGCCAACCTCCTAGGTGACTTAGAACTCTCCAAAGCCATGTTGAAAACGCAAAAAGAACCAGATGAAATGAATATCTCCCCAATATTTTCATTTCCTGCCCCATCAATATAGAAGTTATTAACAGAGAACAGATACTTCCGGTACTAAGCTTTTGACACCTGGGGGGCATTTTACGCCTCGGCACATCTCTCTTTGGACCGGCCGCATGTCAAGTGCCACCCCCCCCCCCCAACCCCCATCTCATGGAGCAGCCCAGGGCCGATTCACAAATCAGGGGTCTCTTGGGAGAGAGGCTCGGGGCTAGCCAGCTCTCCCTCTCTCAGCCGGTCGGAGGCAGAAGTGAAAGAAAAGGAATGAGAGAAGCAGGAGGAGAGCGGGGAGAGCAGAGGTCAGGAGGAGGCGGTTCCAAGAGGGAGAAGGTGCTCGCTTCTATCAAACGGCATCACAGACGTGAGGCTCGCGGAAAGCTCTGGATGTGGCCGCCGGGGAGGTCCCGGGAATGCCGAGCGCCCCCTGAATGGAGTTGGGGGTAGAAGCCAACCTGTGAGGGGCTGAGGGGCTGGGGCTCTGAGCTCTCAGGAGAGAGGTGGGAACGGGTGGGGGGAGCAGGTCTCGGGCAGAGTTGACAACAGTTCTCACTGAGCATGCCCTACGCACCGAGCGCTGCGGCAGGGACCTCAGACGTGCTAGGGTCACCGCTGTCCGCAACAGTCCTGCCGACAGAAGTGACGGACCTCAGGACACCTGAGGCTCAGCAGGGGAGGAGCACTTGTCCGACGTGGCACAGCCAGAAAGGAGGACGCGACCCCAGCTCTCCAAGGCCCGTGCCACGGCGAGATTTTGTACAGGAGTCAATCGCCTTGACCAGGTGTGGGCACAGGGATGACATCTGGGGGCCACCTGGACGGGGATATGGAGTCGGGGACTCATCTGTCACTCGAGTCTTATAATGGGACCAAACTCTGAGGGGAAATGGTAAAACTGGACGGGGTCAGAGAATGTAAAAGGTGGCGGGGCCGAGGCATCTGGCACCACCGTGGAGGACAGAAGAGGCAGGGAGAGAGGGTGAGGGCACAGAGGCCTTGGTGCAGGGTCCGGATGGTACAAGACCCGGGCACCCTGGAGTCGAACCCACAGAACGGCGCCTCTTACCAGGCTTGCCTCAGTCTACCCCACACCCCGCCGACCCGGGTCTGGGCCTGCCTCGCGAAAACACCAGCTGTGAGAAGTAGAGGAGGTGACCGAAGTATTCCTGAGTTCCGGCGCTGCATTCTGGGAAGGCAAAGAGAGCCGAGCCTCCCATCGTGACCGTAAAGGAAGTAAACTCATCTCCACTGTCCCTGCTGTAAGCAACCCGCTGTAGTCTCACAATTATTCCTCTGGGAACAGTCCTGTCGCGCGACAGACTTGCTTAAAGAACCTCTTAAGGTGTTAAAGCTGGATGTGTGTGTCAGCACTTACACGTGTACATATGTTTCAACAGCTCTAGAGAGGGGCGCCCGGGTGGCTCAGTCGGTTGAGTGTCCAGCTCCTGATTTTGGCTCAGGTCACGATCTCACGGTCCGTGAGTTCGAGCCCCGCGTCGGGCTCTGTGCTGACAGCTCAGAGCCTGGAGCCTGTTTCGGATTCTGTGTCTCCCTCTCTCTCTGACCCTCCCCTGGTTCATGCTCTGTCTCTCTCTGTCTCAAAAATAAATAAACGTTAAAAAAAAATTAAAAAAAAAAAAAGAAAACCTTAATAATTTAGGGGTACCCACTTAACCCAGTGACAGGCTTTGCAGTGCGGTTTTCAATTCGCTTTGATCCTGTACCATTTATTGAGCAAAAAGCAGCAGACATCTTAACGCACAGAGCGACGTCCTCGAGACTGTTACTATCGATGTCTGTTGGCAAAGCCAGAAAGGCGCATTTCAACCTTCTCTCCCCTGCGTTCATTCCAAATAACAAGCAATGTTTATCGAGAGACGCTTCTAGGCGGAAAGGATTTCCGTTGTTCTCCACACCACGGATTCGCAGCTCATGTTTTAGATCGGAAAGCTGAATGGTGCAATGCGACTGAGGAAACTTTCTGGGTCATGACGATCCTTGGAGAAAATCGTTCTGATTTAAAAGCCCCAAACAAAACAAAACAAGACCACCATGTGGCACTCAGCGGCCCCACTTGTGAGCTACAAGTGGAAGACGTCCCAAAACGCAGCGTGTGGCGCTGGCTTTCTGCCCATTCAGGGCACTTGGATAGTTTCTGGAAGGCTCTGTTCCCACTTCGGGGCCTGGTATTTGCTCTACCGTTCCCAGGGCCGGGCTTATCACAGAATCTCGTACCACAGATTCGGCACTGGTGGCCACCAAGGTCTACCTCTGTGTCCAGGAAAAGAATGGTGCCCAGGACACGGCTGTTTAGGCTTTGAAGGACAAGCAGGTGAACGGGGACAGCCTGGCTGTCGCAGCTGAACGAAAAGAGGCTGTGAATCACAGACACATCTTCCGTCATAAAACGGTGTCTATTTTCAAAATATCGTATGGTCCTGGTTTCTCAGGATGTTTTACTCAATTGCACAATGTCCCTTTCGCTTCGGCTCCGCGGTGTTAACTCACGTGTACTTCTGTGAAATGACACCGTAACACTCACAGCCGTCTAGCTGCGTCCCTCAGAGGTACCTCATCCCCTATGGTGGTGGCCCAGGAGTGGGTCCTGTCTTCTCTGGGGACAGCACGGCCTTCCCAGGAGTACTGGGCAGGGGGGCAGGGTGGGGACAGTGGAGGCGCTGGGCCAGGTCGCCTCTGAAAGGCTCGACCAGGGCTGTCACAGGATCTGTCGGGGACCCAGCCGGCGGCAGCAGTGACTACCCTTGAGAGACTGTTTCAGAACCACCTTGGCCCAGGGCCACTCTCCATGCTCCCCTCTCCACTCAGTTCACATTTTTAGAAGATTTTTAACGTTTTTTTTTTTTTATTTTTGAGAGAGACAGAGAAAGAAACAAGTGTGAGCGGGGAAGGAGAAGAGAGAGGGAGACACAGAATCCAAAGCGGGCTCCAGGCTCCGAGCTGTCAGCAGAGAGCCCGACGCGGGGCTCCAACCCACGGACCGCGAGATCATGACCTGAGCCGAAGTCAGATGCTTAATCGACTAAGCCACCCAGGCTCCCCCGTTTCAGTTCACATTTTGCTGGCTGTGTTTGGATGGTGAAAGGTGGGAGGGGAATAACCCCTGCTAGAGGCCAGGCTAAAGTAGGAGACTGGCTTGCACTGAAAACCCTCGAAATGCTTATGTATGCATCAGCTGAATGCATGTTACACACCCACCTGGGGCTGAAAAAGTGATCTCCAAATGAGTTTACTCACCCCCCGTTTCCCCCTTCCTACTCAGGCCTCCAAGGGAGAAAATACTCATTTGAAAACATTTTAGGTATATATTCAGTATATGGCGGAGTATCGTCATAAAATGTAGTATCGTCACACGTAAGATGTACCACGATTTTATGCCGCATCAAGGAAAAGGTGTTGCTTATAAAACCGAAGTCACTGGGGCGCCTGGGTGGCTCAGTCGGTTGAGCTTCCGACTTCGGCTCAGGTCATGATCTCACGGTCTGTGTGTTCGAGCCCCGCGTCGGGCTCTGTGCTGACAGCTCAGAGCCTGGAGCCCGCTTCGGATTCTGGGTCTCCCTCTCTCTCTGCCCCTCCCCTCACTCACGCTGAGAATGAGAAAGGACAAGCGTGCCAGTCGTTGGCACAGAGGGACGATGGCGTACCGGGGTTCACGGTACTCCTCACCCTATCTTGTGTATGTTTGAAACAGAAAGTGTTTTTAGATTTCACTCTGAGAGACACCAAGCCTTTAGCTGACTGATCCCAGGGAACAGGCAGGGGGAGATTCATGAGGTTGGGGGGGGGGGAGGGTCCGTTCGCTCTAAGATCACAAGCTGCCAGCTAGTCACCCGTCACCTCCGTCAGGTTAACCTGGAAATCGAAGGGTCAACTGGTCCAATCTCCGACCTGTCTGTGGTGTCCCGGCCACGCAGCTTGCCCTCCCAAGGCCACTCCCGTCCCCTCCTGGATCAGTCATGGTGTCAGGATGCGCCTCGTCGTGGATCACAGATTTCAAACACCGAGCTGGCGTGTCTTCCCTCTGGACCAAATGCCCCCCCAACCATTGTTGTGGGACCCCCTCGGCAAAGCCCTCCCGCCTCCGGAGGGAACAAACACTCAGATTCTAGCTGCCAGAAGCGCAGCTGACACAGAAGCTGGATAGGGGTAACTGGATGGACTCATTTCCTTTGGACATCAAGAAACCCCTATCCCGAGGATTTTCTTAAAGAAAAATACGAACACATTTATTTTCCAAAATGGGGCCCACCATTTAAAAGTACATTAACACACACTAAGTACAGCATTAGGTGAGAGAAGAATACTGCAGGTTAACGGAACCATAGCTTTGCTGAGAAGTAATCAGAAATTGGGGATTTATTTTTTTCCAACCGAGATCCTCATCGGACTGAATGGAGAAAATAGGGTCTCTTTTCTCCGTCTTAAAGCCAAGATGCTGAAGACAGACTGTTCAAAAACATTGGGCTACTGATTCTTTCTTGTGAGGTCTTTGGGGTTCTCAAATATCCTGATGGTGTCTGAACCATTCTTATCAGCGAAGAAAAACCCACGTGGTGCACCATACCAAAGGCCGGCCTTATGGACGGTCACAGAACAGTCTGCTTTCGTATTGATAAGCCATCCCTTCTACAAACACGTCTATGCATCTTTGTCCGGTGTATTTTTATAAGGTCCCGGTGGCACCAATGAAAGAATCGTTAATTATCTGTAAAAGAAAAAAATGTTCTTGGCCTTTATTTCCCTGGACGCCACTTAGATTGAAGGAATTTCTCCCTTACCGCGTCCGGCGGATCGCGGCCCAGGTGTGGAGGTGCTGAACCCAGACAACGTATACTGTACGATGCACACGCTGTCCAGCTCAACTTAAGATACAGGTCGGTGAAGAGGGAAGTTTCTCTCTGTGCCGCGATACCGAAACCGCTTCCCGACTCATCATCGGAAGGTGAATCACGCGGCTATCAATGGAGCACCCTACTTTTGGTGACTTTTAGAGATGAACACGTACTCCCTGCAGTCCTTGTGATAGAAAAAGGTAATGTTAAATGGCATTTAAACTGAAGTGTTAAATAAAAAATATGTTTCTATACAACAGCAGACAGTATGTCCTGGCAATTTCTCAAAGATTGTAGTTCACAGATTTGAGAAAATTCCATTAGCTTTAATTATTTATCAGCAGTCAATTTAGATTACTGTTCTTGACCTATTTTTACAGTGTATGGGCCACCCGGCAATGAAATAAATGAATAGTCCTTTTCTACAGTGGCTGATTTTCTGAAATAATAGAAATCTAGTTTAAGGAAGGGAATGGAACCCCAAACATGTAATTACCACAATATATAACCTGCCACGCTGCCTTTGTAGCTGGATAAAGTGCACATCTTTGTGAGTTTTTTGGTTATTAAATGAGATTATCTTGAAAGGGATAAACTCACTCATGCTATAATTTCTTCCCATTTAAATTTCTTTGCTCCATTTAAAACATGTTCTGTATCTTGGCAAAAAGTCTCTAACACTGATGGATATGCCTTAAGCACTGTGCCTAATGAAACCACGTAATGGGAAGGCCCGGCTTTGCGGAGCCGGAGGGGAGTGTCTGTGGGGCTCGAGGGGAGGGTTCCCGGTGGGGAGTGCCGAGGGCCAGCCGCGGGCACGGGAAGGCAGAGGGGGGCACCGCTGGGTCCCTGGGCAAGAGCAAGTGGTGTCCTTCCTTTGGAAGACTCGTTTGATGATGAGAAGTGGCAGGTTTATCAGACTGGTACGCCTGAACTTGGACCTAAGGCGATAAGGGCTGAGGACGGTGCCCAGATTCGAGACGCAGAGGCCCTGCTTTGAAGGAAAAACAGATAGTGCCTCGTGGCGGCCCAGGAGTTACGGGACAGCCCAAAGGTCGCCAAGCCGTGGTTCTCAGAGTGAGGTCTGGGGACTCCCGGCTCCCCGAGATCCTTCCAAGGGTCCACGAGCTCCCAACTATTTTTGTGATTCGCCTTTTCCACTCTCATTGTCTCCCGAATGTCCGTGGAGTCTTCCGGATGCTCTGTGATGCGTGATGAGGTCATCACTCTGATGTGATGCCACGTGGGCTTGTGTCTTCTTGTGCTTTAAAAAGTCTCAGTTTCGATCGCTAACACACCGCTGCTGATGGATATGCACCCCGACACAAAAGCTCTCTGGAGTCAATTTTAAGAGACCAAGATGTTTGAGATACGGCAGCTCTAAGGTTTCTAGGCTTGGGGCAGAGACGTGCATCCGGCGGCGGGCAGGTCAAGGCTGTCTGAGGAGCTGCGGGCGTCCCGGGAACCAGCTGGGCCGGCCAGCCGCCTCTGGGCCCCGAAGCCCTCCCCCAGCGTCCCGTGGCGCCCGCCGGCCCGAGGGCTTGGAAACGCTGGCTGTCACAGCCTGGGCTGGCGTCTGCCCTGCCCGGGGGCACAGGGGCTTCCTGCCAGGGCTTTGGGTGGCCGGGGGAAGAGGCAACCTCAGGTTCCTCCAACCAGTATTCTAAATACCTCTGATTTGCCTTTAGGTCACTTCTGAATAAACGCTCATGCCTAAACTCTTAGTCTTATTTCAGAACTTTGAAAACACTGCTGTGATTGGTTTACGTATCTACACATCACTGGGTTCTGAGTTTGTCAAAGAGAGGAACCACGTGTTGGATGTCTAACCCACTATAAAACCGTTCAAGCCTTTACTACGGGCCAGGAGTGAGCTCGTCGCTGCCTTCGTGGGGTTTATATTCTGTGTGAAAGATGAATCGACTCCGGATTCCCAGCAGACAGCGGAGGGGCCACGCACACCCAAGTCTGCTCCCGGGGCCACTGACGGTGTGCAGCCTGCGGACTGAGTAAGAAAACGAGTGGATGCTCAGACGCATCATCAGCACCCTGACCTTTTATGGGGTCACATACCAGACAGGGGACCTGCCCCAGAGGTGTCTTTTTACCCTGCGGCTCCTCAAAAGAACCAGGAAGCGTGACTGTACTTCACCACACGTGCCCACCGTGTTAATTTACGCGAGGCCTTAGGCCCTGTGGACATTGAGACAAAGGGGCTACTTGGGATTAGAATGTAGGTTAATCCATCAGTTTGGTGTTCCTACTTCTGGGAGTTTATCCATAAGGATGGCCACAGACGTAGGCAGAGATTTATGGGCAGGAATGTTTTTAGCATGTCCTGTTTAGAAAAGAGAAAAATCAGAAATAATACAGAGGCCAACGGTATGGGGTTACTTGTTAAATCCGAGTAAAGCAATAAAATGGCACGTTAGGTAGCCAGTAAAAGTATCTTTCAAAGGACAGTCAATACCATTAAATAATGCACCGTTGCCATTTTTCCACCAGATATTTGTTGGGTGGCTATTACGGGCCCTCGGGTGCTGTTACTGGAGCTCCTTCAGTCGTGAGCCAGACCACCGGGCTCCTGTGCCACCTGGGGGCTCCTGTCTAGGGGGTGGGTGTTGGTGCTGTGAAGGGGAATCGCGTGGTGCTGGGGGTCGGGGTGTCCTGAGGGGCAAACGTGGCCTGGGACAGCAGGGGGCGCTCCACTGACCAAGAGGCACCGAGCCCAGATCCGTAGGACAAGCAGGGGCTAAAGAAGGAAAGAGAAGCCACAGACGACGCAGGGTTTAGAGTATGACCCCCATGTGGGTAAAAATGAAGAAACATACATATAATGCGTTTGGGGGGAAAGGGCAAGAACTACATCAATGTGATGTGGTAAGTGAACGGAGTTACAGCATATTCGTCACTTCTTGGCCTTTCAATAATTCGCATCCTCTTGACAGGAAAAACATTCTTTTGAACATCGAGGATGGGGATCAGATAATAGTTTAAAAAGTAAGAGGGGTTGTTAAGGTTTACCCTCCGCTGCTCCTCAATGGCAGAACCTCCGGACACAGTGACATCCACGCGGCCAAGTGAGCGGCCGAGCGTTCATCAGTCTACTCACGGCCCACGGAGAAAAGAAATACTCTGCCTGCTAACACGTGGCCAGACTACACATATTTCTCTACGGAAAAATTATTTGATAAGTGCGGTAAGTGTTAGCAGGAAATCTACTGATCTGCCGTTTTACATTTTTTCATGTATATAAAATACTCTGGTTTGCGGAAAACCGTGCTACAAAGCAGGATGCACGGCATGATCTTTATTGTTTTAAAATATGTAACATTCATGAACAAGAGGAGAATGGAAAGATCTAAAAGCAACACGCTAACATTTACGTCTAGGATTACGAGTGATTTCTTTCTTTCTTTACGCTATATGCAAATTTCTGTAATCAACACTCACGAAGTCACAGATCTCAGACAATATTGGGGAGACTTAAAACATCATCGTAAACCAACAGCAAAGGGGCAGGAAGAGCCCACACCACACGCAGATCCCAGACAGGGATGCTGGCGCTCAGCAGGCAAATCACCCGACAAGGATGGATTGTGCCAAAGACACACAGAGAAGATTTGAAACCAGATCTCGAACATACAACCCCTCTTCCCAGTTCTGGTCTCCGTTTTGTTTCCCCACCTGAAGGCCTTACTTTCAATTTATTCATCATTTGTGTGCAACGAGCTCACCTAAAATTCAGTGTCATGGAAAAGATATACCTTCATCGTAACTTAATAATCAGTGCATATTGTTATTAATATTTACTTGCTTCACAGAGCTGCTCAGAGGAGTAATTAATAATAAACGACAGGAAAATCTAGCCACAGACACAGAGCACACACTGTAAGTGCTTTCTCAGAAACCCGTTCACACGCACACATGTCAACGGAGGCAGGGGCCTCCGTCTGCACGGTCCCGCTCTTTAGTGGCCGAACAAGGTACTTGGTGACCCCCGTGCAACCAGGAGGCCCCAGTGACGTGGGATCAAACCAGGGGCTTTATGATCATTCCTTGTGTTTTCGCTTTTGGAAAAGACTACAGAGCCAAGGGCATGTGAAATGCAGGCCATCATTTCTTAATTTCTAAACGGAATTATTTATATCATACTGCTGGAAACCAAGTCTAAGAAACATGTGAGTCAGCGGGCAACTGGGGAATTTGTACCTTTGGAATCAGATTTGATGTCTAAAGACACTCAGAGGCTTCCCAAGTGGATTACCTCAGCCAAGCAATTAAGGGGAAACAAAGGCTTCCAGGGCGAAGACAGACTTTCTGGCCCCCCTAGACTTCAGCATCCCAAACACGTGGCAGAATAGCACCGCTCGGCTCCAGGAAGGAGACCAGACTTCATCCCGCCACCAAAGGATGTCCTTGGAGGCCTCAAGGAAGCATCTCCTTAGTTTCTTCCAGTCTTATCCAGCAGGTGGGGCACCTGGGTGGCTCTGTCCTTAGTTAAGAGTCCAACTTCGGCTCAGGTCATGATCTCATGGTTCGTGAGTTCGAGTCCCACGTCCGGGCTCTGCACTGACAGCCCAGAGCCTGGAGTCAGCTTTGGATTCTGTGTCTCCCTCTCTCCCTCTCTGCCCCTCCGCTGCGTGTGCTCTTTCTCTCTCTCTCAAAAATAAATAAAACCTTAAAAAATTAAAAAAAAAGAAAAAGAAAAAGAAGTCTGCTGGGTATTGATGGGTACACGCCACACTGCGGTCCCAGGCTGACGTGCCATTTCAAAATTTGCACATTTCACGGGAAATCTGGGCAGGGAAAGGTGGTGTGTCGGGGGAGCAAAGGGCATACCCAGTGTCCCTTTGGGATGCGTCCCCTTGTGGCGCTGTAAAGGTGGCTTCTAAAGCCATCCGTGATGGCAACCTACCACGAAGGCCATCGAATTTGGTTTCTACCAGGCCTACTGCCCAGGAAGTGCCAGGACCTGGACGGCAAGACCCAGACCCAGCTTGGAAACCGCTGGACTTCAGGAAAAAAAGGCAAGGTGCTCACTTTTAATCCTGTCCCTGGAAATGGAGCCAGGATTTACACCAGACTCTGTAACAGATGAAAGTGGAACAGCGTGCATCTGAGTCACTCGGGGGAAAAAGCAGAGCCCTGTGGTCCCGGTGTGGGACGGACAAAATACAAAACACACAAAATACACTGGGTCTGGACCTGGGTCCAGAAAACTGCTAATGCTTAGAGGATGATCATGCTTCCGGTCAACAAGTGGCCTTAAAACCCTTCTGGAATTCCTCTAGCAATCCTGCTCAGGCCTGTTACCAAATGCTGACTTTGACACAGTTCTGGAATTTTTTTTTTTCTAAATATTCAGCACGGCTTCTTTGTAAGCGAAACAATTCAGGAAAGAGATACAGCTTAACGAATTCTATATCTCTTGGCCAGTGCCGCTGGCCCTGCTAGATGAATCATAGAGAAGTCCATAAATGTCGAGAGCATTTACACAGGCTTTTCCTTTATTACCTTATATGGTGAATATAGATCTATTTATCTCTAATCAACTCAACATGAGCTTTAGCGTTTTCCCTACCTTACTGCCTTTCTGAAAAAGGTCTCCTGCTCTATGACTGAGCTGCACGCGGCAGCACACCCAGTGACAATACTGATATTCATAACCTGGGGCTGGTGTTTTTTTTTTTTTTTTTGTATGAGGACAGAATGTTTTACATCGGTAAATATTTGAGGTAGGTCAAAATCCCTAGCTATTTACATTCTTGCTACATCGGAGCCGAACGTCATAGGGCTAGAAGGCTTTCCACAAGAATTTAACCTGAACCAGTTTTCTCCCTCAAGGAATCATGTTTCTTATCACACATTCGGGAATCAGCTAAAAAATAGTGGTTGGGGCTGATTTTTTTTTTTTTTTTTTTGACATACTCCTTAAAGAGATAAATATCAAAAATATTTTCAGGTTTCCAAAAGCTGACTGCAGGGAAATTCCATGAGTGGCTAAGTCAGTTTAAGAACGCTCTGGGCAATGCTTACTGCCTACGTTCATTCGTTCATTCATTCATTCATTCATTCACTCCTGTCTGTCGTATTTCATATTCATTTCATACTTCCCCTTGTGACAACAGCAAAGTCTCCAGCTATAACCTCTAAAAGACGCTGAAGGCCTGCCAGAGATCCGTGAAGGAAACTGGCTGTGTAGACCCGGGATCAAACATGCATCTGTCCGACCTCAGGTTAAGAGGATTCACCTGCAGATGTGCATATCATTGCATTCCATCAGGTGGCTCCTTGAGAATCTATGGACACAAAAGGGTATCTGGTGGGAAGGTCTGTATATTTGGAGGACCGCTAGGAGGTCTGTTTATATAAAAATAACATGAAATCAACAATATGGCGACCTGCGCTTAAAACTTCATTTGGTAAAATTATCTGGGAACACCCTCTACCGGTCATCCAAAGTTACCTGCAACAAAACATGTATTTTAAATTCAAGTATCCAGGCAAACTAACAACTGCTCCCCGCCCCCCACCATATGCTTTGCAAGGGGGGGCGTAACTCAGTCTCCTGCCTGGCTGGCCCTACACGGTAGTTCTCTTACATAGAGGAGTTAACGAAAACAGGCAGAAAAGGCCGTCTTTGTCTCCCAAATGCCACCAACATCCGAAGAGAGCAGCAAAGCTTTCCAGAAAGACATTTCTTGGTGGTCTTGGGGAGTTTAGGGGACTCTGTGGTTTCTGCCAGGCAGAGGATCACGGGATCAGAGTGCACCCTTCTCCAAACGTCCCCTGCGCGCGGAGTGCTGGGCTTGGAGGTGCTTGGACACACCGCCCTCTTACGACTCTCTCTCTGGAACACAGGGCTCTTAGCCGATTCCGACTCCATGGTAGGAATGCCGGGAGAGCAGATGGCAACGTGGGTATACGCTATACTATAAAGCGATATATCCAGAGAGGGGTTCTCCCCCACAAAACATCCTTGGGAGGGGCCGTAGGAATAAAGTTTAATAAAATATAACACACGCCTCGGGCCGAGCAAGGTAAACCGACAGTCTGACTGGCATCTTCTGGAATAGTCCTCAGGTTAGCAAGTCACAGGTGCTTACACACATGAACCCCTCCTTCTCTGCCCGCCCAGGGGCTCCGTCAGTATTCACCTGAGCCTCTCTGGGATCCTCTTTATCGTGCAGACATGCATGATGATGCACATACAAACAAGTCAACAAACAACTCTATCACCTGGGAGCCCCTGCCCCTTCCAGGCTATGGCCTTACAGATGGGCCTTACTGGGTGTGGCCTTACAGATGAGACGCCCAACACACATGGTCCCCAAATATAGATTTGATTCCAGAAATGCTGTGCATGCTTCAGTCGCTCTGTGAAGCGCCCTTCCTTACGTAAGCACATCTGCAAAGTCATCCTTATGGAAAATTTCAAATCAGCCTGGGCTGGAACTCCAGCTCTGGCGTGTCGTGGCTGTGTGAATTCAGCTCCTTGCTAGGATTTCATCTCTCTGAACATCAGGTTTTCCCCCATCGGGTAGAAATGATCCTCCCAGCCTTACAAGGACAGTGTTCGACACACAAAGCAGGAATCCAGTGAATATTCTGGAATGAATAGGAACGCAGTAGGTCCTTGAGGTAGCTGTTACCGGGACGATGATAGGGATGTGACCCCATTACTGCGTGTGCAGTACGCAGAGCCCCTCAACTTCTCCCAGTTTTTTTTAACTTTTGTTTTAAGGTTTATTTATTTTCGAGAGAGAAGAGACAGAGCATGAGCAGGGGAGGGGCAGGAAGAGAGGGAGACACAGGATCCGAAGCAGGCTCCGGGCTCCGAGCCGGCAGCACAGAGCCTGACGCGGGGCTCGAACTCACGAACCACGAGATCATGACCCGAGCCGAAGTCGGACGCCTAACCGACCGAGCCACCCAGGCGCCCCTCTGCCATCTTTTACCCAAGTGGTCTGCAAAGCGCTCCTCTGTGGCAGGTAGGCGCTTAGGTAGTCTAACCTGACTGGCGGCAAGGCTGTTACTTCTCCCAGGCACTCAATCAAGAACCTGGCATTTACTGGGTGTTCGCCCCATGCTGGTGGCTCCGGGGCAGCCAGCAGTGTCTCAACAGCCCCTCTCGCTCGAGCTCCTCCCGAAGCCATCCCTAAGGCTGCCAAAGGCAGCTCATGGCGTCTTAGGCAGGGCTTGGCTAAGAGGGCTTTTCCCAAGCAGAAATTTCCGAAGGTGATCTCTGCTCGTTTGTGGCCGAGAAGGTCCGTTAATGTCACCGGTTTCCCCCACTGTAACCCCAAACTCGGTGCCTGGCCCTCTCCTCCCAGATGATGTGGGAATGACTTCCGATGCCCTCCCCGTGGGCACTTGGCACTTTTGTATCAGGCTAAGGGAGGCCACTCACCTCACTTTTTCTTTTTTAAGACGCGCGCTATTCTGAGAGGCTAGATCAGTGTGACCTTTCGTTTCCAAGCTCCCTGTGTATGCTAGAGACACCCTCTTTCTATGTCTTAACATGCACCAAAGAGAGATTAAGCTAAATGAGGCATGCCATTCATGAAGGCTCGCTGAAATTATGCCTGCTAATCTTTTAAATGGCAAGAACATTATGCAATACAAAAGGAATCTTAGTAATTCTAAAGCTTTTACCCAACTGAGAAAGTCTAAATTTACAGAAACATGCTAGAGGTAAAGAAGTTCAAGAAGCCTGCCCCAACTGCCCCCCACGCGGTGTGGAGAAACAGACCCCAGGGTGAGGGAGAAGGGGTGGAGAGAGGAGGGTGAAGGGCACAGGGCACAAGGTTGGGGTCCAGACCTGGCCCCGGCCATCAGTTCACTTGTAGAAAGAGGCTCCTCTCCCTGGTCCGGACCGAGCCATTTCCTGAGGCTTCTCAGACTGAGCTGATCTGCCGCCCCCGCAGAGCCTTTCTGTAGCGTGGACTTTTGGGTGTTGGGGGACGCCCGGCCACATCCCACGAGGCGTTCTAGGGGCATCCTTCACGAGACCTGCGCCATGGCAGGCCCTCTCCTGGGCTCTCTCGCGCAAGCATCAGAACGGCCCTTCAGGCGGGCAGAACGATGCTCACTGTGGAGACAGGAAATCCGAGGCTCGGAGAGGCCGTGTTTCACCTGAGGCCACTTGGCTGTAACGCAAACTCAGGGGCCAGCTGGTGCCAAAGCCACGACGCTGTGCCGGGCGACGCCTAAGCAAGCCAAGTCTTTGCGCGCGCTCATTCCGGTTAAGCCCTGGGCTGCTGGAGTGCGCATGTCCGAAGGGTCCCTGAACTGTGGCGAGCGGTCAAGAACCCCACCGACTCCTGATTCGCCACCTGCGAGCCTGTGTCCAGCAGGTGGAAGAAAATCCTGGCAAGGGCCCGTCTGCACAAAGCCATGCTTTCACACAACCCTATCCTAGTCTCTCCTCCTGAAACAGTATTTCGTCCAGCTTCCACGTGCAATTTGACGTGTGCTACGTGTTACGGTCCTACATGTGACTTGTCCTACTCCAGGTTAGGAACGGAGCCTCACCCCGGCACGCAAGCTCACAGCAGAGCAGGACAGCGTGAGAGTCCGCACTCAGGTGCTCGTGCCAACGGGGACTGAGCACGGTCACTCGCGGGGCCTGCTCCCCCTTCTACCTGGAAGCCGGCACAGGGCACGAAGGGTGTGTGTGCAAATCATGACACGGCGAGGGGGGGGGTGGGGGGCCGACGACACAGGAAAAAAAGGCACAGGGAAAACACGACGGAGGCTCGAGAGAGAGAAAGCCTTTCTCGGATCAAAGAAGGATAAAAGGACAATAGGATGAGGCCGCGGAGACTGGTATGAGCTCGGAGAGAGCAGCGGGGTTAAAGGTCAGAGGTGAAGATGGACAGGGAGGCCAGGCCAGTGAGGAGAGTCTACTCCTCTGACCAGGTTAGCGGCAGGGATGGGGCGACCGGCCCCAAGACAGCTCACCGACTTACAGCAACAGCAACGAAATCAAAAAGAAATCCACGTCCACGTGGAGAATCTGGAAAAGCCAAGAAAGGCCTCCGTCTGCGGCCTGGTCCACGCTGATAGGGCGGGAACTTGGGTTCCTGCGCCCCCAGTTTCTTGCCCGGGGAGCTGCTGATGACACTTAATCGGACGTGCGGGACGGTTTTTATTCCACTCCCGCCACACACGTCTTGTTCTAGATTCAACCTGTTTCTGAGGAGGATGGGCCAGACTCATTCACGAGAACCTTCTCTTCCCTGAGAAAAAAATCTGTCGTCCCTGGATGACACCATGTACCCTGAAAATGTTGCCCTTTAAGAAAGCGTAGCACTCGAGATGCCTGGTGCACGAGAGATATTAAAAAAAAAAAAAAAGTTTTTATTCATTTTTGACAGAGGAAGAGACAGGGCGTGAGCAGGGGAGGGGCAGAGAGAGAGGGAGATGCAGAATCTGAAGCGGGCTCCAGGCTGTCAGCACAGAGCCCGACGCGGGGCTCGAACCCACCAACCGTGAGATCATGACCCGAGCCCAAGTCGTACGCTAAGCTGACTGAGCCACCCAGCCGCCTCTCGAGAGAGTCTAATAAGACTTCCCTGTTTCAAAAGTACCCAGACAACGGGTCCCGTCGTTAAAAAACACAAGTTAGCAACCAGAGCGCCCAAAGCTGGTCCAAACCAAGGGAGACGGACCTCATGCCGATCTGTTTTCTTCTCCCAGGCAGGAAGGAGGAAGACTGAAACCAAACCCGCGCGGCTTTCTCTGCGTGGCTACAGCGTCCCCCGGAACCTTGCACTTCCCGCTTCCCCAGGTCCGCAACGATCACCTCGCCCTTAAGCTGCCGTGGCCTTATTTTCCAAGCTCATCTTCCATCATCTGCAAAAGTCCGACTGCCTGGCTCAACTCCTCGACGTGCCCCCCCCCCCCCCATTCCTGGCTCTCTTTCTCTTTGGGATCCTTTGCAGCTGCTCTTTCTTCAGGGAAAGGGACTCAGAGAGGCTGCACTGCCTGCACCTCTAGGAACAGGTTCCGGAAGGGATATACTGAGAACCATAATGTTAGTAGGGAGCTGGGCAGGGAGGCAGGGGATGCGTCCCCGGGAGTATCCCGTGGGTCCTGACTCTATCCAAGGCCAAGTTCTGTGTGACCGCAACACAGGGAAACTCAGAGACTGCCAGGGACTCCCGTGGGAGGCTGAGGAGGGCTGTGCCAGGACACCCTGCAGAATCCTGCCAGTGACAAGCAGTAGACCACCCACCCCTGCCAAATCCAGCAGGATTTAATGTTTATTTATTTGGGGGGGGGGAGAGGGTGGGAGGGAGGGAGGGACAGAGAATCTCATGCAGGCTCTGTGCTGACAGCACAGACGTGGGGTTCGATCACAAACTGTGAGATCGTGGCCTGAGCCAAAATCCAGTGTAGGAAGCTTAATCCACAGAGCTGCCCAGGCGCCCCACTGCCAGTATTTTTATGGCCAGCGAGCTGGGAGTGGTTTTTATGCTTTTCAGTGATTACATTTCAGAGGGTTGGAGAAGTAACTACATAATATCCTTATTTTGCCTCTCGGGCAGCCAGGCCTACCATATTTAGCATCTGGCCCTTTAAGAGAAAGTTTGGGGGGCGCCTGGGTGGCTCGGTTGAGCGACCGACTTCGGCTCAGGTCACGATCTCGAGGTCGGTGGGTTCCAAAGCCCCGCGTCGGGCTCCGTGCTGACAGCTCGGCGCCTGGAGCCTGCTGCGGATTCCGTGTCTCCTTCTCTCTGCCCCTCCCCGACGAGAGCTATGTCTCTGTCTCTCAAAGATGAATAAATGTTAAAAAAAAAAAAAATTTTTTTTTACAGAGAAAGTTTGGGGCCCCCGATTTGTTCCCTCGTTCTTCTCTTCACTCGCCACCCCACTCGCCTGTCGCAGGTGTGCGCACCTGTGAGGGGGAGCGTGGCTTCGCTTCGGGGAAATGAGGCCGACTGGAAGGAGCCAGGAGACCGGAGCACCTCAATGGGCAGCACCCTCCGGCCTCAGTTTCCCCACTTGGGTAGGACCCGGCAAATGAGATGTGGGATACGAATCTCTCCTTCAAGAGCTCAGAACGTTCTGGAGATGAAAGCTGATTGTCACTGGTGCTTATTTACGAGCTGATTTATCACCAAAACTTATTTTCTCTTCTTGTAAACGTTGAAGCCTGACGTTCTCTCCAAGTCCACACAAATATAGAATGCGTGTGAGGATTTGCTCAGCTGCCAGGCAGATGATTCGAGCAGCCTAACCCGTGCTCCCACGATCCAATTTCATCCCTGGGTCAGGCTAACCGCCCCCCCCCACTTGTCCCTCGTGAAGCCCGTGTGCTGGGGGTGGACGCTGCCCGGCCCGCTGGACACGGCTTACCCGGGCCACACTCTGCCGTTTGGAAAACCTTCCCGACTGCGCCCAGATGTACGTGACGGGAGACAAAGGATTGAGCCATATTTTTTTAGGAAACCCAGACTGTCTACGCATCTTGTAACACAAGGCAGAGAGAAATTCAGGGAGAAGGGTGATATTTCACATTCGAGGTCATTCTAAAGCTGGGGTCGCAATTTGAGATTAATTTAAGTGACACTGTGGTGACCTTATTACCTCGTGAGTCCCGGTCATTTAATGTAACGGCCTGGGAGGCCACTCTGAGAGCGAGGAACCAGAGCCTGGAGAAGCTTGGGGCGGCCTGATGGGAGTGGCGGGGCTGGCATGGGCCCCAGGCCTCTGGGGGGGGGGCCTGCTCTGTCCACAGGAGCCCCTTCCTCCAACCCCGAGACCCTCCAATATGGTCACTATCGTTTGCAAATACGAGGCTGGTGGTCAGCCCCTCCCAGGGCACTTTCTGACCAGCCAAAAAATAACCTCCTTTATTAGGATAGCTTCCGCCAGTCCCCCGAAAGCAAAGTATGACTCTAACAGCATGGAGACACGTGCCAGCCCCTTCTGCCTGTGGCACTGTGTCCCAGGCGGTGGACCTGTTAGAAGGTGGGGGGGGGGGGGGGGGAACGGGACAGAGACCTTCCCTTGAAGGACCAAATGACTCTCACTGGATGGTCCCTCCGTGGGGGGCCACAGCTCCCAACTCCCTTCCAAGGAGGGGAAGGACTCCACACTTCTAATACGGCGTATGTGACGGGAGGGAGTAGCCAGGAAGCCCAGAGATGCTGTCAAAGCCACAGAGCGCCCTCATTTCCCTGGGGCCCCCCAAATAATCTAACAGGGAGCCCCGTCCAGACACCCAAGCAGACCTCACGTCAGCCTCAAGCCAAGAGGGGACGGAGCTCTGAGAGGGCTGTGGCCCCCCAGCAAGGTGTCTTTGGACCACAACAGCCGGGGAGGCCACCACCTGGAATTGTACTCATGCTGGGGAGGGCCGCACAAGACCTGGGAGCCCCAGAAGGGCAAGACCCTGCAAGAAAACAGGAGGCGGAATATGCCAGGGAGGAACAGAACCACCCCAAACGCCACGGCCACGGAGGCAAGGGAGAAGGGACCGAAAGCCAAAGTTCCCTCCCTGCCCCGGACTCAAGCTGTGACACAGAAGCTGCAACCACACACCCTTTCACTTTGCACAACACTTCTCTGACCATCAGTCAAACGTCTGTAAGTGAGTCTCATTTTTCTATTCACGTCAGTAGTGAGTGGATAGCGAGGTCTCTAACTTGAGCACACGGGTCGGTGAAAAAACTCAAAGGTGCAGAAAGAGCATTTCCATTCTCCATCCTTAAAGCTAAATAAACAAGAGATTTTCAGTTAGAAGACAAGGAACCCCCAAATTAAACAACTTTGTTCCCGGGGGAGAGGGCGACTGGAGCTCCCGGGAGTACCCAAGACAAACGCCCACGGTCGGTCCCCCTCCGGCCGGAGTCTGGTGGGCAGGTGGGCACAGTCATTCTTGAAAGACCCCAAGCTGTCCCACGGATTCTCCAAGCGAAGGCTGCAGGACATCGGTCGAAAGCGAGTGTTCAGAAACATCTTGCCCTCAATACGGATGAATCCCAACCCATCGGCACCGTGGGGAACTGCACTCGCCCCACCGAGTGAACTCTTCACGGGTGTGCGGACGGCTGGCTGTGGGAGAGAACCGGGTGCAGGTCAAGCAACGGGACATCTTGTGCTCCCGCCTCCACGCGAGGACCGGGATGAAGCTGGGTCAAGCCGGTGTACTTGGCAAAACATTTGGAAGCAGTTTCACCGACAAGTTGCCTGTGAGAGATCCTGCACAGAGTCCGATTTCTATTTTAGTGCCAACATCGGGAAATGAGCTTAAGACACATGTGTTTCAAGTCGGGGCGGCTGCTTTTCCAAACAGCTCAAAATAGAGACTCTTTAAAACACGCTCACACGACATCGACAAAACCAACAGGCCCTGGGTTGGGACAAAGGATTCCATTTTCTTACCAAACCCAAAGGCTTCAAAAGCTATAGAGTTTTCAACCAGACCCAATTCAATACGTTCATCAAGTAATCTGAAACCAAGCAGCTGGACCACTCACAGGGCAGCACAGACCGCCGGGCCAAGTGCAATCTTGGACGCAATTGGGCCCACCAGTGGCCGTGCTGCCGATGAACCCATCGTCCTCTGTCGGGGGGTCTCCTCAGGCAATTTGTCACGGGCCTCAGCGGAGCAGAAACCACACTCAGACACTCTAATTGTGGGGTGCTCTCTCGAAGCGGTGGCCAGCCCGCTGTCTGGATGTGGCCAACATAAATCAAAGGATGTCAGCTCCCGGGCTGGTGTATTTGCTGGAGAACCGAGATCTCAAAGTAATCTTCTGACACTTGACATCGATGGAGTTCAAGGGGCCATGCGCAGGCGCGGCCGGCAGCTCCTGCTGAGGCCAGGAGGAGGGGAACCTCAGAGGAGATGAGGGCTGCTTCTCTGGACTGGACGAACACCCAGGAGGCCCTAGGGACCGGCCGCCTCCCCTTTCCTGACAATCAGATCGCCTGCTTTGAGCCGGCGCGGGGACAGCAGGTGCCCCGACACGCAGGTCTCGATGGCACGACAGAAGCCAACGTGCCTTTTCTGAATGTCTGCAGAACCGGGAGGAAGCTGATGGGCTGGGCTCGAGGAGGGAAACGCTCCTGCCCGAGGGCCAAGAGGAAACACACGGCAAAGCCCCGCCATAAACCAGAGAGGTCAAGGGCCTTCATCAGCCGTCATCTATCATGCCTCAAGAGAACAACTCCCCAGGACTTCTAGAAAGGAGGAAGAAAGAGCTGGGTGCTGACACCCACACAAGCAAGGCCCCCTGCCCACAGGTGCTGTGATGCATCCTGGGAAGCGTGTCCCCCGACCGCCCCCCCCCCCCAGGGCAGCTGGGGTACCATGTGCCAAGGCTGCGTGCTTCGTTCCAAAATGCCCGTTTTCACCAGGAATCGGTTTACCTTCAGGAAAACTGAAGTCGGGAAAGCCGCCCCTCCCTCTCCATCCTTCCTGAAACTCCATGGGCCTAAGCGGAAAAGCTGCTCTGCCACAGCAGGAGGTAGATGAAGACGACGGGTGCCTTCCAGGCCGTCCTGGGGGAACGCTCGGCCGGGGTCTGTCCTGTATTGGGACGCCTCCATCCCGGGGGGGCAGGAAGTGGCTGCCTCATCCGTGCACCCCAGGCTCAGCTCCTCAGTGGGCACTCTGGACACCCCGGAAACGTGGGGAAGCGGAGAGCAATCTTTACAAGGCTCATGGCTCTGTGCCAGGTCCCGGGGTGGGGCCGGGGGGGTGCACGGCCAGGACGACACAGTAACTGAGTGGCGCCTGCTCCGCGGCCGGGGAGCCCCAGGGCTGCGGGTGGGGAGGCCAGGCCAGTGAGAGCTGCTCTGGGGGGGCCGGCAGGGCCCCGCAGCGCTGGGCGGGGTCGGCCTTATGACCAGACACTCTGACCCACAGTCAACCCTCCCTGCGATCCTCAGGCGGGAAGGGAGAGCCGAGGCCTGTCAGCAAAGCCTTGCCCTGGAGCCCGGCTCTCAGCTGCGCTTGGCTGGCTTCCTCCGTCAGGGGCTGGGTGGCTTCGAGCAGCTTCCTAACTACGAGTCTGTTCTTCTCGTCTGCGGGATGGGGAGGACAGAAGGCAAGCGCCTAGATACGGACAAAACAGGGGAGGGCTGAAGCGCACACAGAGGGAAGTTTCTAGAGCAGGCTGCTTTGGACAGGCACACGGAAGGGGGTGTGAGATTTTTCTGGTGGTTTTTATTGGTAGACATCGGATGGCAAGGCCGTGGTAGAGGAGAAAGAGGAGACAGCGAGGGGGCCGTATCGACAAGTCACAGAAAGAAAGAAGGAAAAAAGGATGCCGGGAAAGGAAGAAGGGAGGCAGAACGAAAACTCTACATTTGGGGCTCCTCACTTCATCTCCTCCCCTTGTGTGTTTGCTTCAGTACCACCACCTCCAGATCCGCCCCAGGGCCCCTCCGGGCTTGGTCACACCAAGCGAGGCAGAGGCGAACCAGAAAAAAACGACTTGCCGCAATACGCCTGAGCAGCTGGGGCTGGCTGCCAGAGGCACGGGCTGCCGTCCACCCGGAAGGCCCGGAGCGGGGACTCCTCCAGGGTCAGCTGGGCCTGAGAGCACGGGACCCAGTTTGGAGCAGCGTTCCCTCCGCCCTCTCTCCCAGTGCCGACCCAGAGCAGAGGACAGCGACTCCTGAAGTGCCCAGTCACCCTCCGGCCGTCCTCCGAGGCACGGCCTCCCCGGGAGTCCTCCTCCCCAGGAAGGTCAGACATCGCCACCAAAATGTAAAAAAAGGCAGATGGCCCTGCAGCTCTTGGATAAATATGAATAAGCACTGCCAAGCTGACTGCAAACTACCCACCAATCTGCTAAGTCCCCATAAACACAAATCGCTCTGTGTTCACCAGGGTGTCGTCTTGCCTACGGGCCCAGGGCCAGACCCATGTGCTTTTCAAACATCAACACGAGTTTTGTACAAGTAAATCTAATCTTTGACAACTACGGCCTAAGGACATTTTATCACAGTCGGCAAGGTTCTTTTTTGGCACTTGATTTTCTATTTGGTGATCGAGATCACTTCCCAAGGCGAGTGTGGCCGGAAGTTCTGACAACGTTGATCAGAAGTGACCCTTCACTCAGATCAGAGAGATGTGATTAGGGTCATTTAGTCAAAAGGCAGAAGGCCGTAATTTAAGCCAAACAGGTTCAGATGGTGCTGACTTAGGAGAAGAAGAAATCTAGACTCGTTAATTTTTAAAAGAACGGCAGAAAGAACAGGAAGGAGCCGATGAGGTACACAGTATATGCTATGTCACGGCGTGTGGTTTCTCCGGCTTATACAAACAGGAGGAAATCAGCTAGGGTGGCTTTAACGGGCTCTCTCGGGAGGATGTGAGGCGGCGTCCTGAACGATCTGGGAAAAACGGCGGTGGGGAGGGGGGTGCCTGGAGATCCCGACCCCCAACGGTTCCCAATAACAGTCCATCGGCAGTCACCAAAGCCACCCGGTTCCTACGGTTTCTCTTCTGGATAAATGAGTTCTTAAATGCCCTCCACCAACGAAAGCAAAGCCCTCTGTAACATCCTCGGGAGGCAGATAACAAGTGGTACCGGAAGGCAAGAACAGAGAGAGCCAACGCCTTCGGCCCAGGTCTAAATCCAACTGTCTGGGCAAAGAAAGCCAATTAAAGGTGCGCAAGGCTGGCCGAGGTGTCTCGGAGAGACTGCTAAGACGATAACCAGCAGAGCTCTAGATAAAATAAAAGCTAAGAAAAAATAAAATCAAAGCGACTCGTAAGGCATGATGGAGAGAAAAATGAATGAACCTGAGGCCTTTAGAAGATGAGCTTGGCGAGCCTGGTAATGTGCTGATGAGGGAGGCGAGCGCCACGTGGTCGCTCCCGGGCTGCAGGCCGGGGCAGCTCAGTGGGCGACGCAGCCACCACCAGGGAGGCAGAAAGCCCGAGCAAGCGGAGATCACTATGCTGGCTTTGGACACTCTGACGCACAGAGACACTGGGTAAATGGACCCAGAGCTGGTCGGGCTGGGAGCTGAGGGACAGAGAGAATAAGTGATGCCCTCGTAAAGTCCCAGCCCGCTGAACAGACACACAGGTGTAAAGGGCCAGTGTGTGCTCCCAGGAGCGCCATGATGACAGAGAGAGGGGACCTCAGGAAACCAGGGAGGGGTGCATTCTCAGGTGAAGGCATGCGGAAGACAAGGCCCGAGGGTGTCTTCTGCACTTGGAGACACGGTCCAGGGACGGTGGCCGAGGCCAGAGGAAGGGACTGGGGACACAGTGGGCAGTAAGGAGAGGATGCCACAGAGAGGGAAAAGCTGAAACCCGGATGAAACCCCGAGCGGACTGCGGTCGGCACAGCAAGCCCAGCCCAACTTGGGAGGTCAGAGGTCCCCAGATTTGAAGACTGGGGTATTATATACTTATATATATATACTGTATTATTCTCTACTGAAAATGGAACTACGTTACTTTCTAATGGCATATAATTGCCATAAACAAAGAAACCCCTCAAATGATACAAGAGCAAAGTCTTGTTAACCCATCGAGAGTTTGATGAATCACCTTCCAGACACATCCACGACCATCTGACTTTCCGTTTTCGTGTCTGAGTTTACCTCTCCAGCCAAGCTGAAATAAGAGAACTAAATCAGTGTCATCCTATGGGCCATATGGCCAATTGGAAAATGTCTATTTACTCCAATTTACAACCATGTACTGAGCCTCGACACACCCTTGATGGGCACTGGGCACGTGGTCCTTGGGGACCCACCAGCCAGTGTATGAGGTGAGGTGACAACCGGCACCCAGCTCACTAGCCGGCCACCTCCCTTCTGTGGTCCTAAGTTTCCCAAATCAAAAACAAGGAGGTGAGAGTCTAGGTTAGTGATTTTCAAACCTTTTTTTTTTATATTTTTGGTTGTAGAAAACTATTTTCAAACAAAACTTTACACAGATGTGGTACCTGGGTGTGTGCGGGCAAAGATGGAACTACTCTGGTGGCAGATGGGGAGGCCGGTAAGGCCAGCCCCCTCCCCACCTCCCCAGGAGCTTCAAAACACTGAGCGGGAAACCTCCACGCTAGAGGAGCTGGCTTTCCTCCAGTGACCCTCTCTGACTGCATCCACGAGTCCTGTCTCAGCAGTGACCTCGGCACTTGGCCTGGGTGCCTGGCTTCCCTTGGGGACAACATTTCAGCTGCCACCGTGGAGCGCTTCAACTGCTCCGCCCACGGTGGCGGGAGGGAGGGGAACCCACCGTTTGTTTCGAACGCTATTTGCGTTTCCACAGCGTTTTTCTTAGGTACTCTTTTTAATGTTATGAAACCAGAAGTGCCGGATCTCGTGAGCCACCCGGGGAAGTGCTGCCTCTCTGAGCTGGGTGGGGAGGGGACACGGCCTCAGCAGCACCTGGACAGCCCGGCAAGTTCACCCCGTCCCGGAGGCTCAGGCAGCATTTGGCGTGGCTCAGTGCAAACACACACTGAAAGGAAAAGGGGATTCTGAAATCCCCGTGGCTTTTGTCCTGCGACTTCTGCTGGCCGCCCTCTCCCCGGGGTTTCCACCAGGAACGTCAGCAGCATTACCCGGTGCAAAGGCTGAGGAGCTGGGGGGTTGAGAAGGGAAGAAATACAGCCGGTGGTTCTCCCCGACCACACGTCGGGGAGTCCTGCTTCTTGGTACACTTAGCAGCTACTTTACTTACCTGGCCTTTTTCAAGTTCGTTTTCTCCACGTACCCCGTTGACTCTTATTTGCATGCAGATGCTATTCTAACAAAACCTTTCACTCCGACGCTCCTCTATTCTGGATGCACCCAGAACCATCTACCAAAGGGAAGACGGAGAGCCGAGCGGCCAGACGGGCTTTCCCTCGCACTGCACGGCCCCGGGCCCGATGCAGCCGGACGGCTCCTCATCTGTCACCGGGGACGTAACCACACGAACTTGGAGAGGCTCTGGGGCAGACGAGCACGCACGTGTGCCGAATGAACTTAAGGTCACTGCACTGTACCTGTTCTTCCCGGCAGGGCTGGGGCTGCAGGAACCACCCCGGGGGGTGGCCGCCCTCCACCCCTCAGCCTCTCCCCAGTGTGGCTCGTCTCCGCCGTGGTGAGGCCGTCGTCGTCGTCGTCACTCCCCGGAGCACAGGAACCCACACACAAACTACAGCCACAGAAAGCAGGTGCGGAGAGACCCGACGTGTGTCCTTTACGGGGAGCCACGCTCTGCCCCAATCTACCCACGCGGCTGCCTTTCTGCTCTCCATGCACCTGGCGGTGGGGGTGACGGAGGAGATGAGAACGCGAGCAGCTGGAGGAAACCAGGCTGGGGTCAGCACACGGTGCCCGCCCTCCGGCCGTGCCTCCACCCGCCGTGCGCACCCGGGACGTCTCTTTGCCAGGCTCAGCTTCCATCAGGCGACAGCACCGGGCCTCCTCACCCGCAACCGGCCTTCGAACTCCTAAACACGAGGACCTTCAGCTAAAATTCACACTGAGCACGGCCAGTGGTTTGGGTTTGAGTGTGGGCTCTGCCCCTGGGCAGCTCCGTGACCTTCCGTGAGAGCCTGGAAACTTCCCTGATGCTTCGGGGCCTGTGTTTTCCCATCTGTGAAATCCAGAGATGATTACCCACCCCACCGGGATGCCGTGAGGTGGAATAAAATAATGGCGGCTGCAGAGCACCGAGCGCTGTGCCTAACATAAAGCCAGCCACCACTCCTGCTATTACTGTCGTCATCAGCACCGCCCGCACAGGCAAGGTCGTAGGCGAGGCGCCAGTGGGGACGCCACCACCCAGGGTCTCTGGTTCTTTAGGAGGAGCGGGGCCCTCGGCCACGCACGGAGGCAGGACGGAGTGAGGAAGGTACTGTGGGAGGGGAAGGGGGCCTGGGAAGGTCACAGAGGGGCAGGCGGCCCGGCTGGGCCTTGGAAGGTGGGCAGGATGTCGACAGGCGGAAGGAGAGGAACGAGCAAGCCCAAAGGCCCCGGAACGTGGGAGCCCTCACTTCCAGAGGGGACCCCGGCGTCCCGAGCACGGGGAGCCTGGCGCATCTGGGCCGAGGCCGAGTCTGTCTGGTACTGGGCTGTGGGACCCATCGTCGCCAAGAGCCCCGGGGTGCCTGTCAGGGTGCGGAGGCCTCGTTCCAAACGCGCCGGGATGCAGGGAAGATCACGAGCACCCCCCAGAGACCTGGGAACCGTGAGAGGTCTGCAGGGCCGGCCACGTGAGGGACGGGAGGGCGCATGAGCAGGGCTGTGGAGCTGGGAGTGACGGAAAAACCGCAGTGGAGATGTGAGACTGGGGGAAGAGGTCTGAGGCAGGAGGTGCAGAGGAGGAGAAGTCGGTGCGGACCCAGCCAGGAGGGCTGCCGCTGACGAGGAAGAGATTTCAGGCGAGGTGAGGCCCGCCGTGGTGCGGGCACCGCAAATAAAGCTTCGAGCTTTCACAGCCAGGGAGGGTGACGTTTTCTTCACAGCTCACCCCGGACTTCAGGGTTCAGCCCGGATTTCCCACCTCCCACCCCAGCCCCCGCTGGGATGATGCAGGCCGTGAAGACGGCGCTCGGGACACCTGGGAGACGCCGGGGCTGATGCGTGGGGTGGGGCTGGGGGGGCAGATTCTCCCAGCGGGACCTCCACCTTTTCTGACCTTGGCCTTTCCGGCCAACAGTTATTTCGAACGTATTCCCAACATAAAATACATCACACGTTTGTTTTTAGCCTGCGTCAGGAATACTAGGGCGCCAGACCGATTCTGTTGCTTTCGTGTATTCTATCGGACCTGCCACCAGAGTCCCCAGTCGGCCTCCGAGAAGCCCTCAGGCAGGTGTTCTGTGCCGCCACGGCGGTGACCAAGGAAGACACTGTCCCTGTCCTTGCCTCTTGTAAGGGAGCCTGAGGGGCTCCGCCGTCACGTGGAGTACTCAGGATAAAGGCCCCTAACACTCACGAGACCAATTTCTTTTTGATTAAAAAATAAATGTCCAAAAGCTCTGAAACGACTCTGATCCATGACAGACTTCGAGACAAGCAGTGTTTCCACACTGATCAGCTCTCCCACTTGAGGACATGACAACCCATCAGTAACCACGGCCACGACGTGACTATGCGCACAGTGCCCCCCGCCTTTCGAATCTCACCATTGAAGAGGCACCTGGCGGTGGGCCACGTGGCCCACGCTCGTCCATTCCATGTGCGCGGCACCTGCCACGTGCGGGGCACTGTGTCCGGGCGAGGGGACTTAACTGGGGAGGAAGCACGACGAACCCAACACGAGGGCTGCTGCCACTCGTCGGAGGCATCATCGTGCACAGGAGTCAGAGCTCCAGGGCGGCAGGGACCCGAGCTGAGCCGTGAGCGAAGCGTATGGACGAATAAGGCAGAGCGCAGGAAGTGGCAGGGAGGGGACAGACCGGAGGCTCCACAGAGGTCGGCAAGGCTGGAGACGGGCTTGGGGTCGGAAGGAGCCGGATTTGTCCCGCAGGCTGCAGGGAGATGTTGAACAATCTGAAGCGGGACCAAGCTCCGCGCTGGAGCCGGACCGTCCTGCGTCTATAACCTCACGTTCCGGATGGGGAAGAGGTCCACAAAGACATCTGCTCCGGACCAGCAGGCTCTATCGGTCTCCAGAGCTCAGCCCGGGTCCTTCACGGAGGCAGACGAGGCGGAGTGACGGCGGGGGCTCTGTGACAGAGACCAGCTGGGACCCAGGCTCCGTCGCGCACCGGCATGGCGACGGGGCGTCGGGAAGCGCCCTGGCCTCATCCCCCCTGGGAGGATCCAGTAAAAGGCCAAGCGAAGCTCAGAAGAGGTATTTGGGAAATGCTGCTAGTTTTCTCTTAGGTGAGTCACGAGGCAGGTTTTTTTGTTCAATCAACCAGGATCTCAAACACTTTCAGGTTTTCTTTCCTTGTGGAAAAGAGCTTTGCATTCTAAGTAATAAATAAATGCCCTGCAAACAAGCTCGTGGAACAAAACAAGGAAAAGCACTGAATTCAACCTTCTTCTTAGAAGAAGAGAGAACTAAGGTCAACTGAGGAAATTTTACAAAAATATTAAGTTCTGACTTCAAGTGCATCGTTATGAATTGCAATCACCGAGTGCTGTGATCACTTGTGCAAAATGACACACGCGAGCAGGAACCACTTTGTATCCGGAAGCATCCCTGCACCGTCTGCCAGGGCCTCTGGTTCACATGTCGACAGTTCACCCAGCTCCACGTTTCTGTGGGACACCCACCAGCCTCGGCAGCCACCGGGCCCGAGACGGCCTGGACCCTCCTCCCAGGACGGCACCTCGGGGGCCAACGCCACAGAGGCACTTTGGAGGATTACTGTTCAGGGGCCTTACTCCGGGGAAACGATGTTTCCCGAAAACGTTCTAGAAAGTAGGGGTGCCTGAGTGGCTTAGTCGGTTTAGCACCTGACTTCGACTCAAGTCATGATCTCACGGTTCGTAGGTTCAGGCCCCGCGTCGGGCTCTGTGCTGGCAGCTCAGAGCCTGGAGATTCTGTGTCTCCCTCTCTCTCTGCCCTTCCCCCACTCATACTCTCTCTCCCAATAAATAAATAAATAGATAGATAGATAGATAAATTTTTTCAGCATTCTAGAAAGTACACTTCTGCAGCCCTCACGCACAGCTGTTGAAGCAACCGGCGCGGGCACTTGCTCCGATGAACAAGGAGGCTCTGAGGGGCTCACGACCACGCTGGCGCTCTCTGCCTTGTAATTCCTGTTGGCCCAGCTCAGCAGCACCCCCGCCATCATTTACCGGGCACCGTACTTTGAACCCTGCACGGTGCCTCCTGTTGTTTTATGGGATCATCTCATTCAATCCCTGTAACAGGGAGGCGGCTCCTGCCGTCATTCACGTTTTACAGACGGAGGGACGTGAGATCAGGGAACGTCCCCAAGGTCACCGGGCCGGCCGGTGGCAGTCAGGCCAGGGCCTCGGGCCACCTGGCTCCAGGGCCCGAGCTCTCAGTGTCTGTCCCGCAAAATGCAGCAAGTCGCCTCCCCTGCGTCTCGCCGCTTGTTCCAGAAGGACGGGGAGGTCGGCAGTGCCCGTGGCATCCGAATGTCACATGCGGTAGTGCCGCCTCAGAGCCGCCACCGTAACCCGGGAGGGGCGTCTCCCGAAGGCCGGTGGCTCCTCCTGGCCCCGGCTCCCAGGCTGGGCCCGCAGTGCAGGTACCGGCAGCATCCGGGGCCCAGCACTTCCTGGGTTCCCATCTGATCCGCCCCCGAACCCCGGGGGCCTGGCTGTGTCCCCACCCCGGCGCGGGAAGCCCTTCCCAGCGCCGCCGCGTCTCCCCTGGTCGGCCAGCAGCAGGGCGGCGCGGAACCGAAGGTGAAAGTATCTGAAAGCCAAGACTATAGACTGTATACACATAGCAATTTGTTACTGTGAAAAACCATCTGTTTCTCGGTATTACAATCCTCAGAGGGCAAATTATAGCTAGCGTTCAACATAAAACATCAATTTAAACCATCAACTATTCATAATTTCAATTCTTTATTGGAAACCAAGGACATAAATGTCAGGGAATAAAGCAATATTTCTTTTATTAACTGTTCCATTCATCTGGCTATTAAATAAAACCAGGGCCCCAATAAATGGCAGGAGTCCTTGCCTGACAGCCACACCAAATAGCTCTATAATTCTCAGACGGTTTAAAACAACGAAAACTGCATTATTTGAAAAGTTAGAAACTTTAATATATAATAAAATTAAGATTAATGCGACCTTAATACCTTGCGAAACTGTTTGCAGTGCCCTCGTATTCAAATGTATTTCTTCTCGCACGCACGTTTTATTTTTAACAGTGTTCATTTTGTCCTGAGAACGCACCGGTTTTACGACCAGGTTCTGCGGATGCCAAGCACCCCCAGCATTTTTCACTGATGTCTAGCTTTCTCAGGCGGGGGCCACCTCCCGCGGCGGGGCCTGCGCCACGTGAAAGTGCGGCGGTCGGGCGGGGGTGGGGGTGGGGGGCGGCGCATGGCCTTGAAAACCCAGTCCCATGGGACACTCATGAAAACGGTTAAGTAAAAACAGCCCAATAGGGTACAGGGCATGTTGCTGTCGGGAGCAATTTTTTTTAATGTTTATTTTTGAGAGACAGAGAGAGAGAGAGAGACACACACACACACACACACACACACACACAGAATGAGCGGGGGAGGAGCAGAGAGAAGAGCCCAAAGGGGGCTCTGTGCTGCCAGCAGCAAGCCCGAGGCGGGGCTCGACCTCACGACCTGAGCCGAAGTCGGAAGCTCAACCGACTGAGCCACCCAGGCGCCCCACGAGCAATTTTTTTAAGAGGACAATCTGAGCATTTGAGAATGAAGGCCACGAAAGAGGGAAGAAAATATTTACTGAGCACCCTTTGTGCACGAGGACCTGCACACCCAACCATCCTGCAGTGTGGGTACAACGCATGGATTAGGAAACAGGTTTAGAAAGGTGAACCACCCGCTCGCCCTACTCCTGGGAGGCGCACCTATGCGCTAACCGGCAAGGAAGTCAGGACAAATTAAGACGCGGGGCCCACGCCCAACAGCTTCCAGTCCACTGGCCACGATGACTCCTACGTGGCTGTTGAGCGTGAACAACAGCAACAGGTGTGGGGCGTCAGGGGCACCAAGAGACTTCACGTCTCAGCCCACAGAGGGAGGGAGGGACGGCCGCCGGTGGGGGCAGCAGGCCAGGCTCCCGGGGGAAGAGGCTGCCCATGGGCTTGCTTTTGCTTTTTCTTTTTCAAGGTTTGCTTTCTAAAGCAGAGGCTGCCACCCTCCGAATAATCGCTTTAAGGAGAATACATGTGACAGCATTCAAGAGTTCATATCCGGAACACCTACAGTCCACACCGCGTCCGGGCAGAGCCACGTTCTCTGGGCCGCGCCGTCTGGGTGATGGGAGCACTTTGGGGAACTGCGGTGTCCGCAGCGCTGCCGTTGGGATGAAGGGCGAGGCCAGCAGGGGCTTCTCCGCCCAGGAGCACAGAGCAGACCTTACTCCTGCTTTTTGCGGACTCTGACAACCCTCCCAACTCTGGAAGAAGAGAAATCTCTGAGGGCAAACCCTTTTTTATTGGTGTGTTATTGGCCATAGCTGACTCATACCTTTTAGCCTGAAATGCAGGTAATAAAGAGAAAATCCAGCCATCGGCAGGCAAGAAGATACCTGCACAGATATACTTGCATAAGCCTCTCGGGGTTCGGTTTTCTTCCTTTCCTGCCACTTTCAGATTGCAGGTCATTCTGGTGAATACAGAAAACAATTGCCGACTTTCCCTCCTGCGAATGTGACCAGGCAACATTCCTGGTTTCATTAGAGTCTCGAGACTCGAGACTTCAGAGTTCCTGACATCTGTATCCATGACTTAGAGACCACTCAGAATCTTCTAGATGTAATTTCTATAAACACGCATCTGTCAAAGAGAGTGACGGAGAGCCCCTCCTGGGAATGGCCCGCCACCCTCGTTCGGCCACTAAGCAATTGGTGGTTCCGTGAAGCTCAGGCCAGACTCGCTGTCTGTGTCCTGAGTTGATCTCCATCATTTATCAAACCGATATTCCGGGGCCTGCTACGTGCCAGGCACTATGGCGGATACAGAAACGAAACAAGTGTTTGTATTCACGGAACTTACATCCTAATGGGGAAACATAGGTGTCGAACAGAGAGGTGATGTGTCAGGAGACAGTTAAATGCAATGGAGAAAACACAGCCGAGTAAAGGAGGGGGGCTGGGGGCCATAGTGCCGGGTCAGGATTCCCGAAAAGGAGCAGGGGAGTGTTCGCGCCACAGACCTACCCTTGCTCAGCTCCTGGAGCAAGTGAGGGGGTGTCTGTAGCGCCCCCTAGGCCAAGCCGGCCGTTCACACGTTAATTTTCTGTTTATTTTCAAAATTCCAAGACACAGAGTATAACTTGGTGGCTCAAAAATCAGAAAACAAAAACTCTGGCGTTTAAGTACCGAGAAAATTGTATCCAAAGGCTGGATTAGGAGAGAGGAGAGAAAGGACCAGTGCACTCATCTTGGGGAGAAAGCCCTGAACGATGCAGGGAGCTGTGGCTTCCGGGACCTCCCGGACCACAGAGTTAACCCTGAGGACTGGCTGGCAGGGGAACGTACACAGTGAAGAGCTGACGAAGGGCACAGGGAGGCCATCGACATCACAGCAGCTGTCCCTCGGGTCAGAAGAGGGGAGAAGCCAAAGTCTCAGGGCCTGCCCGGGGACCAATCTACCACTTGCTCTCCATTGTCATTTTCCGCTCCAGTGCCAGGCAGAGAACTGGTCTGATCTGCTGACACAGAAGTGCTTACTCTGTAAGGTCTTGTATTCTTGAGAGGCAGCAGGATAGAAGCCCTTTTTTTATCGCGATGTTAATCACACTACCCTCGGCCTGGAGCCCCCCTGTGGGTCCCTGCTTCACGAGCTTAGGGCTGGACCAAAGCCCCTCCATTCAGCCGGTGAGTCCCTGCTCACTGCACTCCCGCACCTCCCACTGGGCCTGGCATCCACAGACTGCCCAAAACACACTGGCTGAATGAACACAATGAGTGAGGACATAAGAAACCGGGGCCCGGTGACGGGGGACAATCTTGCCCAAACACACAGGCTGATTAAGGACCACTGGGGAGTCAATCCCGAGGAATCTTCTCTTTGGAGCTGTTTCTGAGTTGCTATTCTATGGGCGAGACCCTAGACGTGATCTTTTTAACCCAACACTTGATTTATAATAGTACACTGATAATTAATTATAAGGCTTATCTGACTGCAATTCAAAATCCAATAACATCAATTTCTCACGCTATTGCATTAACTCGGGCTTCTGCCAAACATTCAAACTTCTAAGCACTACCAAATTCAAACTAGGTTCTGCCTCTGTGTGAGATAACCCGCTCAGGGGGAGAGCCCCCGGGGTCTCCCCGTCAAGCCCCTCTTCTCTCCAGGGGCCCTGGACACCGGCCTGCCCCAGGGGGCCCCCGCCTGCTCCTCCAGCCCAGAACCCAATTTTCCAGCCTCACAGGCTAGGGCACGCCGGTGTCTCTCCACTCGTCACCTGGAACATTTTCTGAGTAGTAAAAGCACTCCTCCTCTGAGAGCTTACATCTGTACGGCTTGTCCAGGAGCTAAGTCCCTCTGCAATTAAATGGGCACTCCCGGCTTTATGGGAAAGGGCGGGTAGCCCCTCTGTAACTTGTAATCATCAGTCATTATTCCCCCCACCAGAAGATCCAGCCAGCTAGTCGGCTGGTATTTACTGAGCACCTATTACATCCCAGGCTCTGTGCTGGGGGCTGGAGGTGCAGCCGTGAAATGACCATAAAGGGTCCCTTTGCTCTCCTGGGACTAACGTCCCAGTCTGTCTGCGTAGACAGGCAGAAAAGGGAAACAATATGCGAGACAACGTGTGCCAGTGTCGCAGAATAAGGACCTGAGCCTGGGGTGTGAGCGCTGGGGACTCCCGGGGCCAGGGCGGGGGCAGGGGAAAAAACGGCAGGGCACAGCCTGGGGCAGGTGCTGGGCTGGCACCGGCCGTGGCTCGGTGAGCGAGGCCCAGGGTGCCCCTCTCACGGGGTCCCGTGGCCCAGGTGAAGGTGGCTGTAGGGTCTGAGCTGCGTGGGTTAAGGGGAAGTGAAAAGCAAGAAAGGAAAAGCATATTCAAATTCTAGTTTCGGTATCCACTCAAGGGAGCCGAGGCTAATTTAAACAATTCTCTGTAATGTGAGTGACGGTGACTTCTGTTTCCTCCGAACTGCGATGCGCGGGACAGGTGTACAAAGCGGGACGCGGGATGCGCACACCTTGGGTGTGATGAGGCGCGGCAGACGGACCGACGCGAGTTTAGAGCGTGTCGGCCCGTGTGATCACGCCACCGTCCTAAATGCCACAACGCCGCCACGTTCACACTAGTCCTCGGCTCCTTCGTGGCTGCCCGGAAAGAGTAAGGGAAAGAGTCAAGGCTGATCTCGGAATGCTCATTACAGCTCTCTGGAAAGCCCTCGGGCTATCATTTCTACAAGTTTTGGCTTTTAGGGGAAATTCATTTCAAACGCCTGCTCCCGTCTGGGTTTTTAAATTAAAATTGCTCTGCATATTTTTGGCTCCCAATCCCCCTCTCTCAGAGACCAACCTTTCTTCTCTTTGATTCAGAGTATTTAAAAGAATACTGCACTGGGAAAATTCGCTCTCCGACTTGGGGGAAAAAAAAAAAAAAAACAAAAACCCAACGAAAAACCAGTACTCTTCCATTGCTGTAAGAGAATATCATAAAAAAATGTTTATATTTACAAGGCAAATGATAGATTGGGGGGAAATGTCTGTAATTCATAAGAGAGGAAGAATTAAATACCATTCACTCGGAAAGCCAGTGAGAACCAAGACAAGGCAAGCAACTCGCGAGAAAAATGGGCAACGAAGGTCAAGAGGCAGTTTACACGAGAGACGCCACGGGCTGAGACACGCCAAAGGACCAACCTGACTGCTGACTGATGAAATGTGAACTTGAAGCAATATATATATATTTTTTACCAGTGGAAGACGTAGCAGCAGACACATGGCCAGTACCGGTGGGGGTGTGAGGAAAGGGACAGTCCCACTGTCTCTTCTGTGACCTGGTGAGGAGTGACAACTGAGGGGATGCCATCTTGATGACTGAGAGAACCAGCAAAAGGAAACCACATGCGAATCTTACGGCCCAGTGATTTCGCACCTAAGTAAATCCATCCGCAAGCAGTCCCTGCACCAAGGGTCAAGGGCTCATGTACAAAGATGCCCGCCGCAGCATGGACTTGTTCCACGGACATTTATGTGCCACCTACTGCGTGCAACACACTCTTCCCGGTGCCTGAGTGACCTTGTGAACAAAAGAGAAGATCCTGGTCTTTACGTTCAGATAGGGGAAAACAACCATCAAAATAAATAGGCACATGCTATGTAATTAATAGTGGTGACCTCAGAAACATGGGACAGAGAGGGGACTTTACCTTTTTCTTAGGTTATGCGAATCTGCAAATGGTTTCATGTTTCTGAGCATGTTAATTTTGTGATAGAACATTTTGTAAATAAAAGAGCCCCTGCCACACAATGGCTAACAGCTAGTTGACTTCGGGAGGGTCTCTCTCTGTGTCCCACGGATCGGGGGCAGCTGACCACCTTCATCTGCCACAGTCACCACGGCAGGAAAGGCAAGAGCCACTTGAAAACCTCCCCCGTCCACGCCCCAAAACGCTCCCTCTTGGTGGCTGAACCCCAGGACCTGAAAACACTCCCTCTTCCCTCCTGTCCTTTCCATTTGTGTATTACACATGTAATGTACAAATGCATCCTTATTATACGATTTAAGAAAGACTGAGGAATAAAACAGCAAAAGCCCCTCCTTGCCCTTCTGAGCTGTCACCACGGCCACCAGCTCTCCTGACACAAAAGGCACTTTTTAAAGTGAATGATCCTCTCCCGAGCTGAAAAGGCCAACCTGTAATATATCTACATCTATATTTAGATTATAGAATTAGATCCCAATTTAGCTGACTTTCATCTCAGAGCGTGTGATGTTTCCCAGGACGGCCTGAATTAGATTTCCTACTAGTTAGAATTTCCTGTAAGCTGGGATTAAAAGCTCTCGTTTCCTAGTTTCTATCTTAATCATTATACTGCACTTCAAATTTCTTGAGAACTTTTGAAAATATTAATATGGCATTTCATCTCCTAACAATCTATAAGAGATGAAGAGAGAATTAAAAAACGCTCACCACTGTGGTTTACAGAAAAGAGCACTGAACTGAGATTTTGGGAGAGCTGGTTCCGTGGCCCCGGCCTCTGGTCAAGCCACTCATCCCTTCCGGGTCGGATTCCTAATCTTCCAAATGAGGGTTTGGGGCCAGGGGAAAAGTGTGCCAGAGCCTGTCCCATAAGGGAGTCTGTGAAGACCGTTTTGCTTTCCTCCTTCCTGTAAACCTTTTTCCAATTCCACGGGCTTCTGTGGGTGCTGGTAACATTCCTGCTCTGGGTGCTGATGACAAGGACATGTTCAGTTTGGGGACACTGGGTGAGTGTGCACTTAACGAAGTGAGCATGCTTCCTGTGGGTGTGTCTAGCAAACCTAATCCAAATAGGGGACTTGTGCGGCCCCCAATGCTCCAATCAGCAGACCGCGTCCTGGCACCGGCTTGTTGGGGTTGAGGCCAGCCTCTCCCAGGAAACGAGTGCCTTCCAGGGGCTGGGCCAAGAGCAGGAGATGTGTCCTGCCCGGGCCGCAGAGCCACGGGGCGGGAGCTGATGTCACCTGGGGGCTGGGGACACGGAGCGGGGAAGGTCACGAGGCGACTTGAGGCCACACGGGAAATCCGAAGGCACCCGGCTGGGGGAAGCAGGCCCAGCTGTGCGGACACCCAGAAGCACTCCACGGGCCTGAGCGCCTGGACAAGGACAGAGGAGGAATCTCCTCCTTCCCTCCTGAATCACGCCCCAGGTGCACAAGCAGGGACTTCAGCTGCCTGAAAAGCAATCCTCTAACGCCCGGTATCAGTTTTAGAATCAAATAAAGGAAGGCGGTAGCCGGTTAGATTGGTCAGTCATGAGATCCAGAGCTTGTCACCCTACGGTCACTGATGAGAACGCTGTCCGGGTCAGTGGGGACAGGAAGTCATGACTCCTTGAAGGCGTGAGGCCGCATCTCCGCATGTGGAGAAGGGAACGGGCTCCCGACGCCCAATGGGGGCCGGTGCACACCGGTCTGAAGGAGACAGCGGCCCCGCGCTGGGTCAGGGTCCTGCCCTGAAGTTCTAGAAATGAAACTAAGGGCTGTGAGGAGCAAGGGAGCCTCTCCCCGTCTTGGCGGCTCAACGCAAGGTCACGGGTACACAGGATGCGCCGAGGACACGTTCCACCGCGCGAACACAGCCGAAGCAGGTCGCCGGCAGAGCCGGAGTCCAGGGAGAGCCAGGATGTGCACATGCGCCGAGGGTCGGAGGGCTCCCCGGCGCCGGTTCCGCGGGGCTCCGCCCTCTTCCAGGCTGTTTGTGGCGTGGGCTCCGTGAGACAGCCCCCACCCCCACCCCGATCTTCACCCAGACCAAGAAAATTCTCACAAACCTCCCTGTCCCAAAACAGTATGTACCTAAGAAGAGGGAACCAAGAGCCTTCAGACAGGCAGAGTTCTCTGTTTCTAACGATCACGATTTTCTACGCCACATTTGCCCTGCATCTAAAATCAGAACGTGTCTCCCACACCTCGTAAATCCAGACACAAACCAGTACCAGAGGAGCTGTGCTCTTCCCACACAAATACTCCGTTTTTAGCTCATGGATAGTAGGAGTCACATGACCCATCTGGTCGCCCTCTTTGCACTGGATGCTAGGAAGCTCAAGTAGGGACCGCTTCTCCCCGCTATGAAGCATACGAGGCCTGGAACCAGAACTGGATGGTTACCCAGCTTTGGGCCCCGTCACTGTTTTCCCCTCCCTTTGTTTCTTCTTCCTTCCCCACTCGCTCCCAGCCCCGCCGCCTTGTTCGTTCTCTCTGTGAAATCTTTTTGAAAGCAGACAGAACGCGATCAGGACGGGAATAGCGTCGCGGCAAAAGCATGGTTGTAGGGTCGGATGAGCCGGGGCTCAGTATCAGCTCTACTGCTTACCAGCCCCACCACCTAGGGAGGCCAGGGCCCTCTCTGAGCCTCACCCTCTCCTCAGATGCAAAAGGGGGAAAGGATCTTTCCACGGTTGTCGTGAGCGTTTAATTGGCTGACGTGCATGCACGTGCTCAGCCTGGTGCCTGGCACAAAGCAGGTGCTTCAGAAAACTCCGTTTTTCACTGCCCCTCCTCCCGGATCCTCTCTCCTCCAAACAAGGCGAAACTGGTGGAGATCCCACCCCAAGTCCCCAGACAGCCCCAAGGAGGTCAGCTGACCCAAGGGCCGGTCTGGACCGGGAACGCGAAAGCCCGAGATGCTCGGCAGAGGCCTGGGGAGACCACGTCCCACTCTTGGAGATCAGGCTCCGCGTTCCTGGGAACACAGCCCCCAGCCGATGCTCCTGTGCCCCCATCTGGCTGTATGTGAGCGAGCGTTTCCCTCAGTGACCACGGGTCAGGCCCCACGGCCATGGCCAACTAGGTATGGCAAAAACGCTTTGTCTCCAAAGCATCTGTAATAGAAGTGCTGAAGGTCAAGTCCACTTCCTGTGAACACTCTGCCCCATGTTTTCTAGCCCAGGCCCCCTGGCCCCCATCACTCAACAGGATTCTGGGCCATTTTCTGCAACGGCCAGTCCAGGCCGGTTTGGGAAAATAAAGACAAACTTGAATCTGAACAAGCACGGCGATGACAGAGGCCAATCTGCTGCTAAGAGCATCACGGAACACATTTGAAACCCAAATACAAATGCTTCAGATTATGCCCCAGCAGGCACATCCATTTTAATTTATGGCACGTAAACTGAAAGTTCTTTCCCACGTCTGCTCGTGGAGGTTTTCAAAAGTATGATCGATCCCACGACCAACTCCGGCGAGAGGACAGGGATGAACTAAGGCAGAGGCGAGAGGCCCGTCTATACCGTGGAATCCCGACTCGGGGGGCCAGGGACGTCGGGGGCAGAGAAAAGGACTTCAGTATGAGCCCAGGCCAAACGCCTCATTTTCCAAGGTAAATGCTCATTTCAATGGATACATTTAAGTAGGCTCCAAGGAGCATACACTGCACACATTTTCCAACTAAAGATAGAAACTATGCTTAAAAAGCTAATTTGGTATTTTTAGAAGTTTGGGTTTCTTTGATCCGGCCAAAAGAGGCTTAAAATTCAACTTCCAACTATTTTAGTCTCTGCTTCACAACTTCGAAATAGCTGGTACATCTTAAGTTCCTTTCAACCACTGAAAGCAGATGATTCTATAAACCCTCACGCTGAAAATGCAGGAAATTCGGCCGAGAATCCAGGACCAACCTGGCATCAGATTTTGCTTTATTGTGAGGATTCCACTTGTGTAAAAATGGAGGTGAAATTTCAGAAAGTAGGAGCTGGTCACTTTTGTTTCTAAAACAACTCCAGGTCCCTCATCTGAGCTCCAGCTTTCTGTTTCTCAGGCTCAGGGAAATCCGGATTGTACTCAGTCCACGTGGTGTACCTTCCTTAGGGGACCGAGGGCCGCCAGCTGCCGGGTGCTCACGGCCACCGTGGTGGCCCGGACAGTCCTCTTGACCGAGGACGGAAGGGGGATGAGAGGGGGTCAAGGCCACAGAGCCGGTGAGCTGCAGAGCTGAGGTCAGCCTCCGGATCTGCTCCTCCACACCTCTGCCTCCCGCTCGGACCGTAGGGATATCCGGAAAAGGGCCGAAAGGTTCTAGGTGCTCTTCCTGTGCCCTCACCACCCACGTGTCCAGGGTTCCGAGCCACTTAAAGAGCAATGGCAAGCCTGGACAGGGTTGACCAGGAGTTCCGTGTGAACCATGGTCTTGGTCTTTTGATTCTCATATTTGAATAGTCATTTGATATGGGAATCCCCTACCATTTAATTTTTATGTGAAGATGGGGGGGCGGGGTGGGGGGAGGCTAAAACCCCAAGGCATTACAAATCTTTAAGGACTTACCATGAGGTTACATCCCGATAAAATCGTTAAGTTGAAGATATCCTAAGTGGAAAACGTATTTAACACACTTAACCTACCAAGCACCGGAGCGTAGCAGCCTCGCCTACCTTAAACGTGCTCGGAACACCTACGATAGCTGGCAGTTGAGCAAAAATCACCTCGCACAAAGCCTATTGGACAATGGAGCGTTGAACGTCTCATGGAAGGTACCGGATGCCGCACGGAAGATGAGAAGCAGAGCGGCTGCCTGGGCACAGGAGGGCCGCCGGTGCGTGGCTGGCTGGCTGGCTGGCTGGGGGCTGTGGCTGTCACTGCCCAGCACCGCGAGGCAGCAAGCGCTCCACCGCCAGCCCGGGAAGGAAAGACCGAAATTCAACATTCAAAATACGGTTTCTCCTGAATGCGTTATCACGCTGGCAAAGTGGAAAAATCCTCAGTTGAGCCGCTGTAAGTCGGGACCGTCTGTACGGTTACCCCAAGTAACAGAAGAATCTTCGAACTGCATTACCCCAAGGATTTTGTGGCTGTCCCAGCCCTGCTACCTCATTTTACAGATGAGGAAACAGGTCCAGAGAGAGGAAATGACTTGTCTAGGATAAATTCTGATTATTTGTTTCTGGGGACCCTTTACATATCTTTTCGGGAAGTGTGCTGCACATATTGTCCCTTCGTATGGCGCGGATCATTCCGAGGATGTGGCTTAATTACACACGATTCAGCTAATAGAATGTGTGCTTGTGGTTTTGCCATCGACAGATATGTGCCCCAGCTAAGCAAGTGGAGTTTATTTCTTTAAAGCATTTGCAGACCATTATTTGCAAAAGAATTGTGCTCAATGAACATTACACAAACAAGAAGCTTTTAAAAGCTTCTAAAACCCGCAGTTTTGAATCTTTCCCACTGGAGACGGAATCCAAATTGTCAACTAGTATCGGGTAGACTGTGGTGTTTCAGAAGCTGTTAAGGCTTTATTAGACTTTGAAGAAGACACTTAGCTAAGTCGCAAATGTGTTAAGTGGAAAAAGATTCAAACGGTCCCTTTCCGAAGGCAGCTGGGCCCCAAGTCGTGGGGCTGGGTATCGGTGCCAGGATGGGCTTATTAAGTCCCTCTTGGATGGGTGGGGACATCCTGGCATGAGGCCAGCACAGAGGAGATGCTCACGAAAGAGTCTGTGGTCTTGTCCTTCTACGAAGAAGTTTCTCTGGATCCACTCAAACCATCCTCAGATCCTCCAACTGGAATTAGTCTCTCATTTTGGGGTTTTAATACCATTCTGCCACCTATTACATCATAATAGAATACTTGTGTATATATATACGTATACTATATACTATACTGCCAGTATAGTATATGGAGCCCGACCTGGGGCTCGAACTCACGAACCCTGAGATCGTGACCTGAGCCAAAACCAAGAGTCGGAGGCTTAACCCACTAAGCCACCCAGCGCCCCTTGAATATGCTGTATTTTCTAAAATAGCATGCCGTAAAACCACATGCCTGTCTTCAGGTCTGCCCCCTGCCCAGCACCGCGGTGCTCCCAAAGCGGGGGCTGGCTCTGGGCCCGGTGCACCTGGTGCCCAGCATGGACGACCCTGCGAGCCCACAAGAACTAGCCCGCATGGCTCCAGACACAGGGGTGCTTCCTGGGCTTCTGGCCTCTCCCTAACTCTCAGCGGCAGGTGGTACGTCTCCCGCACATCCTCGGGGCGTCCTCTGGTTGCCGGTGTTACGCGGCTCCCTCGTCCGGCCTCTACCACGTCAGTAACCAACGCTTTACTTGCCCTTACCCCGTGCCAGCCTCTCTTCTAAATGCTTTACCTGCGTTAACTCACGGAAAGCTCGCAACAGCGTCCCAGTCCCTCCCTTTCTCAGATGGGGACACCAAGGCACAGTGACGTGCCCAAGTCACGGTGCAGTGAAAGCGCGGGAGCAGAGTGCAAACCCAGGCGAGTCGGTTCCTCATGTCAGGGCGGCGCGGCGCGATGTGCTCATGGGGACCTGGTCTGTGTCCTCGTGGATGCCCAGAACATCCCAGTAAAACCAGGTGTTGCACCCGCTTCCTCCCTGACCTCTCACGGTGACGGTCACAGACAGGTCCTCGTTCACGGCCTCGGAAGGACACTTTTGAAAGGGATGATTCCGATTTGTGAACACGTTAACAGCTAGAAGAATTATCTGGTATCTTCCCTGCTTAAAGAAAGCAGAGGTATCCTCTCCCCAGAGACGCGAGACCGCTAATACTTCAAAACTCTGAGACGGCTTACAACATGATTAAATCTCTCATTTTTATTATGTCCCAACAGATCTGCTTTAGATAGGTCACCTTAGTGATGCACTGAAGTTGTATTCTGCGTGGATTCCATTTATAATTGATAGCTCATCAGGGCCCACTGTGTAATCACTGTGGGCGCCTCACTGATGCCCGTCTTCCTGAGCCCGCAACCCGGGCTGATGAGTTCAGGCTACTGCGCAGGTTTGGGGGGGGGTGTCACGGCTTTGCTCCTTGGGATGTTTTTTGGCAACATCTGCAAAGCTGAGTCGGCAAAGCAACCCTAACCACGCGCTATTTGCGGGAGGTACAATTCCTCGCGCAAAGACCTGCCATTCCTGACCACGTGCCGTGGCAAAAACACAGGAACGACTCTTCCGTTTGACTAGAAAAAGGCTCGTCGATGTCAGAGCCAGGCTTGACACCTAACGAAAGGTGAAAGGGCGAAGGCGGTCAGGGCTCTGCCAGAATCCGTGATCACCATCAACCCGTGTGCACGCGCACACGCCTACCGTTATAAACCCTATGCGTGCACGCGATCAAATTCAACACAAATGCATCAACACCAATAAACCACACACACACACACACACACACGCTTTGGGAAGGGAAAGCACCCCCTCCCCTGCCCCCGCTCCTTGGAAATGAATCCGGTCCCTGTGATTTGGTGGAGATAAGCTTGCTTCACAATCTCTTCTATTTCATTTGCAGGCCTGTAGGAAAGAGATGTCCTCTGCTCTGGGCCAAATGAAACTGCCCTCCATGTGGGGCCTGCGACCAGACAGGGTGGGCTGGCCGACTCCGCGGCCCCTCCCAACCCCAACACGACACTCCGCTGCCTGGGGACGGTCTGAAGGCACTGAGGTGTGCTCGCTGATGTGGGATCCGTGCAAAACCAGCAAAACCACTTAAAACAGGATTTCCAACACGTGTCTCTGGGAGTTGTGGCTTCCAGAACTCCTGATCAATAGAGGAGGCGGACAGAAGAGAATGGGAAACTCTGGACAAAGCAAGCTAGCCTTCTCTTTCTTGGGCTTCTCAGAAGGTGTATGTGTTCTGCACACGATTCCACACCCTGAGCCGATAGCAACAGCAATGGCAGTGAGAACAACAGCGAACACACACACACACACACACACACACACACACACACACACACACACACGCCGCTTAGCACAGGCCAGGTCCTGGTCTGAGTATTTCACTTGTGTGACCTCAGCTGCTTCTCCTAACAAGCCAGTGAGGCAAGGTCTTCAAAGACAGTGGAAGTGGCTGCCTAAGGAAAGTGCTGGGGCCACAATCCACAGCCAGGGGGTCTGGCTCCCCACCCCTGCCCTCTTTAACCACGGCCACGTGCTGCTTCCCCGGCCTCTAAGCAAATGGACGAAACACCAAGCGAAGGATCAGCGCCATCGGAGCCTGCAAGTTCGGAGTGCGGTGTTGCCCAAAGCAACCGGGTCACGGAGGCTTTTCTCCCGAGAATGCCATCTACAACCCATCTGGAACAGACTTAGGGAAATAATCCCTCGGGCCGATCGGCTGTTTGGAGCAAGGGGGCGGGGGGGGCGGGTAGTCCTCAGTCCCCAAACCCGGATCCAGATTCCTGCTCTACATTTCATGGGTGTCCCTGAACTTCAAGTCCTTTGCAGGTGGAATTGGGACAAAAATGGCCAACTTACACCACAGGTGAGAAGAGGCAGTAAAAGTACACAGTAAAACTACAGGAAGGGCCTGTGCTAGTTGGTAATAAAGGACTGGCTTTGCCGTGGTTCCTAGCCCCATCAGTGGGGAATCGGCAAGTTAGTGACCCAAGTGGGACTAGACTCAGGTCTCCTGCTCCGTCCCCAACCCCGCACTTCCCCTTTCTTCCGCGTAATGCCCTCCGCCCGAGGTCCAGCCCACGAACCAGCAACAACCCCCTCTCAAGAGAGAGAAGAGGAAAGAAGAAGGACTGAAAGCCAATCCCCAGACACAGGGATGAACTACTGAGTCCAACACGGGGGGCGGGATCTGGGTCTGTCTCGTTCACCACGTCCACACCGGCTCACAGCGTGGGAGCCCCGTCTCGGACAGGCACCGAGCAGGCGAGCAAACACGTGGATGGGTGAACGATTCACCAACATGATTCTTCCTCCACCTGATTAGCAGCAAAATATCGGCTATCCACACACAGGGGAGAGAGGGGACGGTTTCGGAGACGCTGGAGGGTCGACCACAGAGCAAGTGTCAGCAGAGAGAACCAGAAGGCACAGATGACCACAGCTCAGGCAAGGACAAGAGTCCCAGAAGGGGCACACGGGGACACCACAAACACAGGAAAAAGGCACAGATGACAGCCAGACCGAAAGAGCAAGTGCTTTCGGGCCAAATCAGAAATCCGAGATTGATAAATATGGTAAGAGGACTATTCCTCGTAACGAAGGGAAGAAGCCCAGAACCCCGAAAGCCCTGGAGAAATCCACTTGTCCCAGAAAAGAATATCCAGCACGCTGGTGCCACCCTCTTAGGCATGACGGGGCACACATGAAAACATCCATTTACACGCGTCTGCGAACCAGAATCCATGGCGCACGAGGACAACAGAGAAGATAAACGACAATTTGTTATCTTCGGTCTCCGCGGGCTGCTAAAAACATCCACTACACGCAAATGTTAGATGAATACACAATAAGCTTTAGCTGAAATCGAGATCAAATTTCATGATCGAAAAACGTAAACAGGAGATCCCAAAAGGGCAGAGCAATTTGAGACTGTGCTCAGGGACATTTTGGTTTTGTTCCCGCCGTTTCTGTGCAGTCACATTTAAGTTTTTACTGCCAGATGGAAACAGGGGTTTTTCAGGCAAGACGAATACAGGAAAATACGAACAAGATGAGACCAACGTGTGTTCTTTCAGTTCTTCGGACTTCTATTTCCCAGCCGTGTGCTGTTGGGGGGGAGAGCGTAGGGCTGCTGTTGTTAATTCGTTTGTTTCCTGATTACAGAAGTAATATATGCCATGGTAATATATGCTTAAGGCATAGAAAAGTATTAATGAAGAAGAAAAATTTGGGGTGCCTGGGTGGCTCAGTCGGTTGGTTGAGCGTCCGACTTCGGCTCACGTCGTGATCTCACGGTTCGTGGGTTTCGAGCCCCACGTCGGGCTCTCTGCTGTCAGCACAGACCCTGTTTTGGATTCTCTGTCTCCTTCTTTCTCTGCCCCTTCCCTGCTCACACTGTCTCTCAAAAATAAGCAAACATTTAGAAGAAGAAGAAGAAGAAGAAGAAGAAGAAGAAGAGGAGGAGGAGGAGGAGGAGGAGGAGGAGGAGGAGGAGGAGGAGGAGGAGGAAGAAAAATTACTCTAAGTTCCTCCCCCAAGGCACTCACTCCCCATTCCGGCACAGAACGGTGCATCTCTTCTGCCTGTTTCTTTTATAATTGTAATAATCCGTTGTACGGACTTTCTAAGCTGCTTGTTTTGTTGAAGCCTGCCCAGACATTACAAACTCTCTCTGCAAACATAATTTTTGATGACTGTAGAACACGTCAAAGAATGGCTGCTCCTGGCTGCTTTTTAAAACACACTGCTTTAGTTGTTTGAATACTAATCAATATTGTGACGGAGCGAACAAACAGATAATAATATGCCCTGCAAATCTCCATGTGGGGCTGTGGCGTGCAAGGCTTCCCAAACGGCTTGGGCCAATGATATTTTAACAGAAGAACGATTGTAACAATAACCAGCAATATTTATAGTTAGTTTAACAACTTATAAAGCATTTTCATGTGCGTTAAGCTTGTTCAACCCTCGCAGCAATGTTGTAGGGGAGTTCTTTTTATGTCTACTTTACAGACAGAGACAAACCAAGAATTCGAGGTTCAACGACTGTCCCGCGGTCACACTGCCAGAAGTGACACGGGACACGGAGGTGGGACCTGTCTCCGGATCAAGGGCTCCCACATCAACACCAAGAAACAGAAGGCCAGCCTGTCTACTGGGTGGCTCTGCCTGGTGGCATCTTGCAAGGCTCTCACTAGTCCTCCTCCCTCCCCTGATCCCTCCTCCCGCACCCCTACATCCAACCACTCCCAAGGCTCGGTCTACATTGCACAGAAAGGCCCTGGTCAAACTCACCTTTTTCCACAGGGCACAATGGTTGACAAATAAGGGACCTTTAGCAGACACGGGGTGGAGGGAATCTCCTGACTCCATACACTCTGCTCTGTTACAACAACACACTGTCTGCCCTACAATGGAATTAGAGTCGTAGCAAATGCACAGAAAAAAAAAAAATATCGTCCAGCTCACTGAATTCTCTTTACATGATCATGCTCTTAAAAATAACAGACAGGGGCGCCTGGGTGGCTCAGTCAGTTGAGCGTCCGACTCGATTTCGGCTCAGATCACGATCCCGGGGTCATGGGATTGAGCCCCGTGTCAGGCTGGCTTCCCCACTGATTCGGGTTCTCTCTCTCTCTCTCTCTCTCTCTCTCTCTCTCCTTCTGCTCCTCTCCCCAGCTCGTGCTCTCTCTTGCTCTCTCAAAAATTAAAAACTAAAAAATAAAAAAACGTATTTCAAGGGCTTATTATGCATTTTATCGGAAGCCAGGACATCTACGACTTCCCCTGGTTAAGAATAAGAATCTTGCAATTAATCATCCAATTAATTTTCAATTCTCCTTTTACAAAATGGATCTCATTAGCGAAACGTGGAGTGGGGCAAGACAAACACAAGGCACCTCGCCATAGGCTAAAAAAGCTCGTGAACGTGAACGGGAAAGAACGTTAGGGTCAACACGGTAACTGTGGTTGAGGGCAGAAGCAGCATGTCGCCGGGGCCGCCTCGAACAACCCGGCAGCCATAAAACGCTCCCTACAATTCATCTTAAGGGACTATGCTATTATAAAGCAAGCATGCCAATTTAAGGCGTCTTGATGACATTCGTGTCTTATTAAAACAGCCAACCTATTCTTTTAAAATGAACAATGGTATTCTGAAAAGCATTGCAGAATTAATCTAGTTATTGCCCTATAAAGAGTCAAGCACATAACTATGTTTTAAAGGGTCCACAGGTTGTACCATGTTCAAACAGAGAACAGGCCCATGATAAAATCCTCAACAGAACACTTCCCCATTAATTAGGCAATGAAAACAGCAGCCTCCCCAAATCGAGCAGGAACAAACAAGAAAGCAAAGAATACACGTCTTGTGAGGGGGCAAAAGACTACACGCGCACAAAGAAATGAAAGGCAATGCGCCTCCACCCTCAGTATAATCGGTTTCAGCAGAAATAATTAGGGAGCTCGACTTGGGCTCCCTGGTTTCCTCACGCTGCTCTAAAGAACAGAAAGAACCCCTCGGTGCCCAGGCAAACGGGAGCACCCTCTGGTCTGCCCTAGAAAGAAGGAGAGGAAAAGCATGACGCTTGGGAGAAGAGAATCGGATTCTTCTCCGACGGGATGGGGTAAAAAGGCATATCCAACAGACCGAGGTGACCAAAGATAGACAACTCAGAAATGGTGATGCCAGGCAAAAACTCCTGGTGTAACCACGCGCCTTCCCATCTCTCTCTCTCTCTCTCTCTCTCTCTCTCTCTCTCTCTCTCTCTCTCTCTCTCACACACACACACACACACACACACACACACACACACACACACACCCTCAGATGAGGTGAACACTGGAAAAAAGGGGAAAAAGTCTGTTTTCTCCTTAAAGTAAAGGCATCATCTCCCTATGATGTGAAAAAAGTTCCCCGTTGGACAGATGCCCCAGTTAAAATCTGAGTGCCACCCCAGATCCCTTTTGATCATCCCTCCCACTGAACCAAGTTCTCTAGATACTTCCTCCTCCTCAGTGTCCTCGAACCTGGCTCAGGCCTCGGCCCAGGCCCTCTCCGCTGGCTCTCAGGGAGGCCCCGGCCACACCACACCCCATTCCCCCATCTCCAGGCTGCGACTTTAACCACAACAACAATCGTGTGAGTTAATAGTAGCGGGTGTTCCGGACCTGTGTGCCACCCGGGGGCTCAAGCACCTCGTCCCACTTAATCATGGCAACCAACTTCAAGGGACGGTGCCAGAAGTGTCCCATTTTACGGACAAGGACACTGAGGTTTAGAGGTTCAGTGACTCTCTTGGGGACGACAACGAGTAAATGGCAGGCCAGGATCCTGGCCTTAACCCATTTCCCACTTAACAAGGCCTGGTAAACGGCTTCGTAAATGCCAGAGCCTTCCAAAAAGTCTCTTTTCTTGTTGCAAAGTTCAGCATTTTCTTACTATTTTCAAATTATCAAGTAATAACGTTCTCACTATAGAAAATTTGAAAAATATAGAAAGGCCTAACAAAGAAATTTTTTAGAAATCAAACAATCTCACACCATCCAGAAATAAGCCCCGCGAAGACTATTTTCTTCCCTTCTTTTTTCTACGTACTTATGCGCACCAGCCCTTGTGTTTATGTAATGGGCATTTGCATGTACTCGTGTTCTGTTTATATTTTTGCATATTTTTCTCTCATAAACTAAGGTGACGCAGCTTCTATAGTTCTTGCTTTGGGTCAGATCGTGGTCATTTTCCATATTACTAAATATTCTTGGAAAAACAGGATCAGTTACATCCATTTCAATGAACGGATTTTAACACAATTTACCGACCTCCTACATTGAACAGGAGGCTGTTCCCGGCTTATTAGTGTTACAAATAACACTATAACAAACATTCTTGTTCATAAAGCTTGGGCTACATTTCTAAAGCTGAGGACGGAGTCTCAAAAAATAGGTTTGGTGGGTCAGTGGAGTATCGTTTTCAAGGGAACTGTCTTCAGAAAGGTCTGACAATCCTCTTAAGGCCATCCCACAAAGTTTTCCAGAAGAAGCTGAGTCCATACCCCACTCGATTTGCTCCAACTGATCTACTTAACCCACTGAGTCACGAACTATCTATCCTTTCACGAGTCAGGTTACAAACTCTAGAGTATCTGGCGTCACATGCCGATAAGTTAGCCGGTGATAAATATAACCAGTTATCTGCAAAAGGCCGTTCCTGATACAGAAATGGAAATGACCTAAGCCTGGCGTCGCCGAGGGCGCGGGGCGACCAGGACACCACGATTCTCACGTCAGACGTGGCCTGTGCGCTCTGTCCCTTCTGCGAGGGGTGCGGACGTGGCAGTGGGGACTCCCCCTCCTCCCACGCTGCTCTTTTCTGTTTGACTCTAGAAACAAGGCTGGAGAAGGAACGGATGCTTTAGGGCAGAGGTTAAGTCGTGACTCTCGGCTCTGGCACAGTCGGCCTCCTGTGGGCAGCCCCGAACCCTCAGGGTCCGAGCCTGGGGCCCTGCTCCCTCGGCCTCCCCCGCCGGCCGACCCAGCTGTCTGTCCCTGGCCAGAGGGGACCCAGGAGTAAGGACGGGGACCGTGTCCGGGTGGGAGAGGGGCCCCCACTGCGTGTTCTCTGAGACACCAGGCTGTGGAGGTGAGCAGCAGGTGGCAGGCCTGGGCGAGCGCCTCAGTTTCCCCATCTATGAAACAGGTATGCTGCTCTGCTGGCCTCAGAGGCAGTTGGGGATACTCATGAAGGGAATAAATGCAAAGTGCTCCCCATGGCGAACGTCTGCTACTGTCGTCGTTGAGAAGCAACACGTTCCTTTTCCCTCACGGCTTCGTAGCAGCGGCACAGCCAGGGCCACCCCCCACCCGCCCCCAATCCTGCATTTAAACAGCTTCCCCACGGGGCGCCTGGGTGGCTCAGTCGGTTAAGCGTCCGACTTTGGCTCAGGTCACCATCTCGCGGTTTGTGAGTTCGAGCCCCGTGTCGGGCTCTGTGCTGACAGCTCAAAGCCTGGAACTTGCTTTGGATTCTGCGTCTCCCTCTCCCTCTGCCCCTCCCCCGCTCACGCTCTGTCTCAAAAATAAATAAACATTTAAAAAAAAAAATTTTTTTTTTAAATAAACAGCTTCCCCACAACAGTTACTTCTGTGTGACGGGTTTCTTACTTGGGAAGACCTCGGGCACCGGCGTCAGGAAGCCCGAGGGCCGTGGAGCCATGAGCGTGTCCCAGAGTCCCTCTAAGCCGCAGCGTCCGCGCCCTCCAGGGGTGACAGCATGGCACCTGCACGGTCAGGCCGTTTCAGGCACGTTACGTTCGTTAACACAAAAAGGTACCTAAGGTGGCAAGTGTTACGCCCGGCAAATAATAAGGATGGAGGTGACAAAACTAGCCTAACAACCCTTCGCTGAAGTTAGGATGTGAAAAGACGTTGGCCTCATTGGTCGGTTTTCTGGAAGCAAGGGCCTAAAACCCTCCAGAAGTGCTGAACACGCAGACAATCAAAGGCTGACGCACAACGCCAAGCTCCAGCTCCACTATTACGTGAGAAGTGAGCCAACGCCTGTTTTTGGGGTTCCCAGGAGAAGACTCTGGAGAGCCGGGGCGGTGTCCCCCCCCCCGCCCCCCCCCCCCCGCCTCCAGTCGCCACTGTCATGACACAAAACAGGCATCACCAGATTCAACTGTTTGGCACCGGGATGAGCCCCAGGCCGAGAGCCCAGCCGATCCAGGCCTTATCTATATTTGGTACATGATGTCAACCTAGAACATCTTATTCTTTCACATTTAATAAACCAGCTTAACACATCATTACTCACCCCCCTAGCGAACTCATTTTGAAACTCTGAAGGCGGCAGGGGTACACCTCACATTTCTTACTAAAAGAGAAGTGGCTTTAACTTTCAACGCCGCACCGGTGACACGTGAATTGCCACGAATACCTTTAAAAAAGAGGGAGGGCCGATTCCCACACCAACTCGCTTTACGATTCCACAGACAAGGAGGCCGACAACGAACACACCGGGAAGATTTTTCTCCTAATAAGCACCCTTCGACGAGAAGCTACCAATTATGAAAACCAGAAATGCATTTAAAAATGTTTCGTATTGCACCAAGTGCGATGCTGGCCGTGTTTATTTCTCGCTTATTTGAAAGGGAGGGGGAACGAGGAGGGTAAAATTCCCTTTTCCTTCTCTAACAAGATGGGTCACAATTTCCAAACATCAATCAATCAGTGAGCTGGGGGGTGTGGGGGTAGGGGAAGAGGAAATGACTGGGGAGCCCCTACTGCACCTTCCAGAACCGCAGGAAGCCAGGAAGCCCCGAGGCACTGCCCCCACCCTCCCACCTCCTCACACATGGAGACCAGGCGGCCCAGCTGGAAATGGGCATCGTGCCCCAAGTACAGGGTTTGCCCATTTATTTAACCACCCAGCAAACATCTCCGCGGTGCCCGCGTGCTGGGAACACAGAGATGAGTAAAATGGCCCCATCTGAGGAGTCCACACCAGCAACTACACAAGTGCAGAGGTGGAAAACCCAACAGGCAGGATTGGGGGGGGGGGGGGGGGTTGGTTAGCAGGGAGGCCGGGAGGCTCCAGACAGAGTTCTATTAAAAAAAAAAAAAAAAAAAGATTTATTTATTGCTGAAAAAGAATGAGTGGGGGACAGAGGATCCTAAGCAGGCTCTGCACTGGGAGCAGAGAGCCCGATGCGGGGCTCGAACCCACGAAGCACGAGATCAAGACCTGAGACAAAGTCGGACACTCAACCGACTGAGTCACCCAGGCGCCCCTCCAAACAGATTTCTGAGACAGATACTACCTAAACCAAGTCACAAACGACTAGCAGAAGTGAGGGAAGAGGCAGGTGGCAGCCAGGGAGGGGAGCTGGTCCATACAGAAGGTCACCTGTGCAGGCGCACAGGCCGGGAACAGGATGGCAATGCCGAGGAACCTACGGGTGGGTCAGCCTGAGCGCAACGTCTGCTAAATGTAGGCAGGAAGCTGGTCAGAGGCCAGATCTCGGAGGGCCTCCGGTCTCTGCTAATGTTAGCCTTCGTTCCTGAAGCAGACGCTCCCTGAAGTGTGTCCGGTGTTTCTGTAACAGGGGCTCTCACTTAGCTGGCAGGTGGGGCTGGTTAAGACACAGACTGCTGGGCCACCCCCAGAGTTTCCAATTCGGTATTCAGGTGAGGGGAGGCTGCTGGTCTGGGACCACCCTAAGAGAACCACTGTTCTACAGAACACAGCGCAGCAAATCTGGCCCATGGCCTGTTGTATTTTTCTATATAAAATTTTATTGGGGGGCGCCTGGGTGGTTCAGTCGTTGAGCATCGCACTTTGGCTCAGATCATGATCTCAAGGTTCATGAGTTCGAGCCCTGCGTGGGGCTCTGTGCTGACAGCTCGGAGCCTGGAGCCTGCTTCGGATTCTGTGTCTCCCTCTCTCTGTGCCCCTCCCCTGCTGGAGCTCTGTCTCTCAAAAACGGGTAAGTGTTAAAAAAATAAATAAATAAAATAGAATTTTATTGGAACATGCCCACCATTTACATATTGTCTATGGCTAATTTACAACAGACCCAAGTGGCTGCAAAAGAGACCATACGACCTACAGAGCCCACGGTATTTTACCACCTGGCCCTTCACAGTGAAGGTTTGCTCACCCCTGCTAACGGATGCTCGCAGGTGATGAGAAAAAGAAAATAATGATTTTACAGTCAATTAATTTAGGAAGATATTGAATTAATTGATGTTCAGCAGGATTTTTTTCTGCAGGGCTTTCAGGGCCTTTAATAGCTAGAGTTGTTTTTCTGGGGCTGGTGCTCCCAGGAACACAGCATTGGTCCATGCGACGCCCCTAAAGGATTCTAATCGAGGAGGTTCATTGACAGAAGTGCATCTTAGGGGGATCGCTCCAGGGGCAGATTGGAAAGAAATGTAACTGTAGGTAAGGAGACCAGTTAGGTGGTTGCTATGGTAACTGTGCGAGATAATAGGCACTAGGGCAGAGGTCAGCAAACTTTTTCTGGAAAGGGCTTTGCGGGCCAGATGTCTCTGTTGCAACTACTCGGCTCTGTCCTGGCCGCAGAAAAGGAGGCGCAGACAGCAGGTAAACAAATGAGCATGGCCGTGTTCCAATAAAACTTTATTTACGGAGTCTCGCATGGGACGATGGACGGTGGTGACGATTACACGGTATGAATGTTCTTAATGCACCAACCTGTACACTCAAAATGGTTAAAGTGGTAAATTTTGTGCTAGGTACGTTTTACTGCAATTAAAAAAAAAACAAAACGACTTTATTTGTGGACACTGTCATTTGAATTTCCTAACTTACGTTATCATTGTCTTCTTTTGTTTTCTTTTAACCATTTAGAAGAGGAAATGCCGTTGTGAGCAGGCAGGGCAGGCCAACAGGAGGTGGCCGTCCCCCAAGCTACGCACTGGGCATAAAGATGACCCAAGAGATTCGAGGGTCGGGCAGGAGCTCCAATCAGGAACTGGTGGCTGGCTGAGGGGGAAGGCGGAATCTGGGCCTCTGTTCCCCCGCCCTCCCCATCAAGGTCTGGAAATCGTGGAAGGCAATTCGACGGGGCGGCAGGCAGGCTGGCAGGCCAGAGGATGCCCAGCCAACACATGAAAGGCAACGTCCGGGGCCCGAGACCGGAGCCTGTCCCGAATTGTCAGGTCCTGGTAGATATGCTCAGAAGACACCAGCACCCCCAGAGAGGCCCCCACTCCAGGCTGCCAGCCACTGAGGGTCATCGGTCTCTCCCAAGGGCCCCTGTCTGCCTCTGGGGACTTGGCCTTCTCCTCTTAGAAGCCCCTTCCTCGGTGACTGTACCTGCAGACCACTCCCCAGCAGAAAAAGAAAATATTCGGCCTTGCCCAACATGAATTATTGCTGTGAAATGCAACCAGGGATCAAGGGTTAATTAATGACCAATGTCTCTGACACAATCTGTGGGGGAGGCCACGGCAGGGATTTTTAAATTTCCAATCTGCTCTGGGCTGGTATTTTTATAAAATACAACAAAAATGCCACTTGGATGTCACTGTAATGTCAAGATGCTATAAACGTTTTTAAATGTCTGCTCTGAATTTCTATGCTTCTCTAGCTGCAGGCCGGTTAACGACCGGTTAACTGGCCCTCGGGCCACACTCTGACACACTTTGAGTGGCACACTGGCCTAGAACGTGCCTCCTGAAGTTTCTGCTGAAAACAGAGCAAAATGTACAACCAAATCAGGCCACCAGGCCTGCGTCCCCGGGGACGAGCCTCCCCGGAAAACCGGGAACCTTACTGCGCCAGCAGGAGGAAAACCACCTGCTGGGGGTCAGAGACCGGCAGAGAACAGACGCTGTGACCCCGCGCGTCTAGGGCACGGGTCAGACCCCAGGGCCACCACTGAGTTAGTACCAGAAGGTGAGGTGGGGACCCAGCAATGCAAACCCAGCACCAGCCCCCAGGGCCTCTCAAGGAGCTGGCGGGGCCAGGACCCTCCTCCGTCATTAAAAAGAGATCAGACAACCCTAACGCCGAACACCTACAAAACAGGCGACATTCAAAGGCTACTCCTTATCGTAAAGGCCAACGTTTATCGTAAAATCCCAAGGCATGCCGTCCCCCTGTGAGAAGTCGATTCTTGAAGTGTGTCTGGGGCACAGAGGGAACGCGCTGCTCACTCCATACAGGCGGCCGTGGGTTTCCCATTGAAGAGACGTGACTGCAAATCATTTTAGAAAACGCTCAACAACTAATTGTCATTACAATACCCAGTTTACACAGGCAAAATAATGGACAAATATCACCATGTAATAGAATAGTACAAAAATGGTAATTTTACTATGGAAAGTTGGAACTTGCCATTTCAAATCAGCAGGAGCTTTGAAGTGGGCATTACTGACGATGTGAATATAGTAATTGGGGCTGATTTCTTGGCGCCTGGCCGCATCTGGCTGCCTGGCGTCCTGTGAGTTAATTATAGCTCTGTTAACAGAGCAGGAACACTTTGCAAAAAGACACAGAGATAAAACTCAGCTCAGGTCTCTCTGCAGATGAGGCAAAATGTGAATGTTTTGGCTAGGGACCTGGTCACCAGACAGCGCTCTCGATTTCTTAAAGCGACAGCTCAAAGAAAACACAGCCATTTTATTGCAAGGGGTCGACGATCCTCAGGAGCCAAACTTTTGGAGGGTGTCCTTGCTAACCCCAAATTTGTCTTCGTACTTTCCTCACTGTCGATGTACTCCCGAAGTAAGTCATCTCAGTATACATCCAAAAATATTTAATTTACTGCTTGAAAAGTTTCCTTAAAAAAAAAAAAAAAAAAAAATCCCAAAGAAATCAAAATATGTGATTCTCCCCAAATTAGCTCTAGCCACAGACTGAGACAATTATTTCACTGTAGGCTTTTTAAAAATCCTTCTTTTCTTTAATTTTAGAGACTCTGCCGTGTTCTTTAAAATTTAAGGGGGATTCTTGCCATCCCCACCCTAAGTCGCCGCCTCCCCGCACGCCCCGTCCCGAGCAGCTCCCTTCCTCGGGAACCCCGTGGATGTGCGCACGGCATTAGCTTATGGATTTACAGGGAAAATATTCGAGCTCGAGGTCACTCCCGGGTGAGTGAGGTCGTTCTGGCGTGAAGTTAGTCAAGTTTTAAATCTGTCACCAAAGCATTTAAAATAAAGGTCGCTGCTTTCTTGCTCTTCAGCCTGCTTCCCCCTTCCTCCCCCACCAGATCTCCCCGTTCAGCTCAAAACACGGACAACACACCCCGGCGCTCCCCGTGGTTCCCTTTGCTCTGCATCTTCGGCCGTTCACCGCCAAGCCCGTGGGGAAACTGGACTCTTCGGTCTCTCTTGACACTCGTGCCAGCCCTCCGGCGGTGGCGCGGGGCGGCCAAGGCCGGAGTCCGCAGAGCCCGGTGCGGATCCCCGCCGACTGGCCCTGGGCAAGCTCCTGAACGCTCTCGACTGTCCTCAGCTGTAGAGGTTAGGCAGCGAGGTCTGCCTCGGGCGACCACAGGGGACACACGCAAGAGGCCTGGCACGGCCCTTGGCTTTGGTGTTGAGTAAATGAGGCAGGCTATCCACCGCCCCCTGCCTGGCCCAGACCCGCACCTCTGGCTCCTCCCTCTTGCCCACAGAATCTATGCGTGCTTCTTCTGCCCAGAGCCCTGGGCTGCAGCAGCTCTCACGATGCCCCCCCCACCCCCCCGGGGACCCCAGGCCCGTGCAGAACGTCGGGAAGGGCATCGTGCCCGTGAGGGAAGGGCAGCTGTGGCGCGCCAGCCCCTCGCACAGAGCCCAACACACAGGAGACGCTCGACGAAGGCAGGGTTTCCATGGGTCCTTGTGCAATTTCAAACAGCAATAAATTAACTCGTAGAGATAATCTACAAAATGTAACAGGGGGAATTTACTCACAATTTAAATAAAATTATTAATGACTGTTTTGATTTGTTTTATTTTCCTGGCAATGAACTCTGAATTCCACCGAATGGCTTCAGCCGTGTGATGCTTTGTATCTAAATGATAGTGGATGTGTCGAAAGCAAACACACCCTGGAGCTGAGCCGGGGCCCAGCCGGGGCTGGAGTGGGCTGCGGTCCAAGGCCCTCGGTGGCTCTGCCGGGCAGGCCGACCCCACTCCCGCACACACCTGCACCTGCCCCACGGCTCGTTAGTCTCTGGTGACTATGAGCTGAACCAGCAGCAGTTGCAAAGCGGGCACGGGGTGGGGAGCACCCAGGAGCGACAGCACTTTGGGAAAGTACAGTGCCCCCATCCTTTTCTCTCTGACATTTGGTCTTTTTTTTTTTTTTTTTAAATATTCATTTTTTTATTTTTTTATTTATTTTTTAAATTTTTTAATTTTTTTTTTAACGTTTATTTATTTTTGAGACAGAGAGAGACAGAGCATGAACGGGGGAGGGTCAGAGAGAGAGGGAGACACAGAATCTGAAACAGGCTCCAGGCTCTGAGCAGTCAGCACAGAGCCTGACGCGGGGCTCGAACTCACGGACAGTGAGATCGTGACCTGAGCCGAAGTCGGACGCTTAACCGACTGAGCCACCCAGGCGCCCCTGACATTGGTCTTAACTCGGGGTAATGGAAAAAGCAGGGCGACCCTGAGCCGTGTGCTCCTCCCCAGGTCAAACCGCAGGGCCTCGCTCCAGAAAACAGGCCCTCTCGTCTCACGCCTGGCAGGCAGGAGTGGGGCGCAGAAGGCACCGACGTGGCAATGTGGGGGCCCTGGCTCTCCCGGGGGCAACGCGGACACATGCACCTGCTCTCTGGTCAGGCCCAGGTGTGTGCTGGGGGCCAAATGGATGCGCAAGAGGGAAGAGCACCAACCAAAAAGCACAGGATTTCATTGAAAACAAAAACAGAATCACCCACAGGCAGACAGTGTGGCAAATGACGACAAAGCAGAGGCGATGTGGAGACACTGTCCGCTCGGTGGGGGCCCAGTAGAAGGATGAAGGCCCAGCTCCTAGGCTCGATCTGGTAACTCACTGAAGTGCAACCACGAGCGTCCGTGCAGTGGGAGGGGTGGACCGGATCAGGGGTCCCAAGTCGGGGATTCACTGGCCGCCACCGGAAAGCAGACGTGAGTCTGGCCCAAAGAGAGCGTTCCTAACAGTGACAGGCGGTCACTCTCCTCGGCTAGCACGGGTCTGTCTGCCCAGACCACCCACTTCCCTGGGGAGTTCGGGGAGTGAGCCAGGACCTAAGCACCTGGCATTTCCCCCATTTGTTCCCCACCTTCCAGCGGGCGGGCTTAGGTCACTAACACCAGCGAGACTCCTGAGGCACACCGCTTACAGGATCTGCCTTGGGAAAAGCGGTTTTGTTTCCTTCGTTGCAGGGGCCGATAATAAGCCCCCCGACTCTATCACGTAGGGCTCAGACGGTCCCTCTCTGTGGGGCCGGGGCTCCCTCCTGTGCCTCTGACAGGTCAACTGCCTGCTCTCCAGGCCTCCATCACTCACACCTGGAATGGCCTGGCACCTGGAGAAAAAGCACGTTTTCTTACCTGAGTCACAGCACCGGCAGAGGGCTTGGCAAGAACCGGTTAGTGGCTCAAGTTGTGGTATCGTTGGATTAGACATGGTCTACTTAAAATAACAAGGAACGTGAATTCCCAACAAGTGAGGGCTGGCCGAACATATCAGGACGAGCCAAGCCCAGGGTCATCATGCAGCCATGGGAGGCACAGAGGCCAGGCCCGAACAGACTGGACAGATGTCCCGACGCACCATCTCAGAGGAGGGCTTGTACGTGCTACGACCCCCAAGTCCCCGGCACGTAGTAGGTGCTTTCCAACTTTATGGAGCAAAACTTGAGCCTGTGCGTGCATTCAGAGATACTGCAGATACGGTTTGCAAAATGTTCACGGTTGTTATCTTGAGATGGCAGAACTGGGGAGGACTTTTTGTGTCTTCATGAATTGAATGTTTTGCAACTAGCCTGTTTGACCCTCATAATGAGAAAAAGAAAACAAAGCTTTTTTTTGTTTCTCTTCCCCATCTTGCAAAGCAGAGGTGTGCTCTATACAGGCAGATTTCGTAGATCCCCGAAGGACAGCAAAGGGTATCTCATCCACAAAGAGAATCAACAAAGAGTCGCCATCAGGTCTGTCTCTGTGCAATGCAAGAGGGTTAACGATATTTTTGTAAGTTACTTATTCACTTACTCTCCCATATTTACTGTAACGGTCGCACGGCAGGCGTTGCGCGGTGTGGTGCATACGACAGTGGTCGAGATTACATTCTGAACCTCTAAAAGCCAAAAGGTACCCACAAACGTAATCACTGCCTGTTGTTGTTTCCAACTAAAAATTCAGGCTCTGAAGGGACATGGCTCCCACTCTACTACCGGTCCTCCTACTCCTTTCACTCCCGGTGTCTCTGAGGCCGGCTCCTCACTCGGCATCTGCCCTTGACACACGATAACTGAAAGCGGCCGGCTTGAGAGGACCCACTGCAACCAGAAGATGTCCACAGATGGGCCGCGTCCAGCCACGTGCACGTAGGGAAGCACCTACCACCCAGTTAGGTGGCTTATTCGCTTTTCTGCGATTCCCGTGCGTGCCCATTTGCCGGGCTGGGAAGGAGAGTCACGGCCGCCAGACACCCGTGGGCAGGGCGCTAAGCTAACGACGAGCAGGGACGTGGCGGTGATGATTTAATCACAGCGATTCTAGAACGGGCAGACTCCCACACCGGCTGAATGGCCAGCAAGCCAGCGGGGTCGAGATCTGAACCCAGGTCCACGCGGCTCCGCAGCCACACACGGCGCACGTCGCACACTGGCTCTCGGCAGGCCGGGGCTGCTCACCTGCAAAGGCGAAGCGGCAGGGGAAGCAAAGCCGGCGGCCAGGATCTCTGGGAAGAGATGCTGCTCGCTTTCTGCCCTAAGACGTGTGTCCCGCCGAGCGACAGGAGGACATTTCCGCTGGCTGTCTGGAGTAGGCCACCGCCACCGCAAGGGAACATCGCTTGAAATGATACTGAATACGAGTTGGGACCAAAAGACACACACCTGCGGGAGCTGGGCCTTTTGGACTGAGAGTTCAGAAAAACTTTTGTTCCGTTTCACTTATTCCGTGAAAGCAAATCTATGAGCCAACGTGTCTGCATTACAGACAGGCTGCTTTCCTGCTGGGAATTTTCCTGTCCTGGCCGTGAGGCCCCACCCTGTTAGCTTTGGGAGTTGTCTTTCTCTCCCTTAGTCAGACTTTTTTGGAAGTCCTCCAGCCCTCGAGCTAAACCTGCCATACCCTAAAAAGGTAGGTGAGCAGTGTGCTTCTAGGACTGGAGTCTCTTTCTCCACCTACTGGAACAGAAGTCGGATAGTTTTTGGGAAGCAGTATGTGTCGGCAGGTCTGATAAACTACCCTTAAAACTACCACCCACCAGCAAGACTGACAACGGAGCGGGGGCTTTGCCTGGTCTGTGACGTGACGAGTCATTCTCAGCATTTTCTAGGCTTTTAAAAAAAATTTTTTTTTAAGTTGATTTATTCATTTGGAGAGAGAGAGAGAGACAAAGAGAGTGAGCTGGGGAGGGGAAGAGACAGAGGAAGAGAGAGAATCCCACACAGGCTCCGCACTGTCTTTGCGGGGCTCAAACTCACGGCCCGTGAGATCACGACGTGAGCCGAAACCACCAGCTGGGCGCTTAACACACTGAGCCACCCAGGCACCCCTACATTTTCTAGTCTTTTAAGGTTTGCAGTCAACTCTGAAATTTAGTAACGCAAATTGCCCCTCAGAACCGATGAGTCCAGAGGCTTAGGTGGGGGGTGATTAAAAACTCAGAATTCTTGAAAGAACGTTATCTGTTGACTAGTTAACACAATAAAGGTTTCCTTACTGAGCTGTGATCCTCACGTGAAATGAAGCCAGCCAAGCTCAGGAATGTCTAAGACGTCAAAACCACTGGATAAGAGGGGCGCCTGGTGGCTCAGTCAGTTAAAGCATCAGACTTCGGCTCAGGTCATGATCTCCCGGTTAGTGAGTTCAAGCCCAGCGTCGGGCTCTGTGCTGACAGCTCAGAGCCTGGAGCCTGCTTCTGATTCTGTGTCTCCCTGTCTCTCTGCCCCTCCCCAGCTTGTGCACTCTCTCTCTCTCTCTCAAATAAATATTTAAATTTTTTTTAAAAAGTTAAAAAAAAAAAAAAAAAAAAAACAACTACCAGGTAAGACAGGCAGCAAACCTATGGCGTCAAACTGGAAAACTACCATCTCAGCAAGAAAGAAATTCCAGGAGCTTGAGGAAACGGATTTCAAGAAACAGATGCCATTGAGATACTTGGTTTTTTGAAGCGCACGCTTACCGTACAGAACAAAGTTGCTACGTATTTCTTCCGTTTTCACCTTGAAGATGCTCCGGGGACGATGCGCAAAGACAGGGTCCACAGGGGTACCCCACCACGTCCCCAGCGCCGTGGCGAAGGCCACCCCTGTGCCAGTCCCGGGGACAGAGGAGGCCGGCAAGAGCAATTCCCCGGCTTTCCCTTCAAACCAAACTCCTGCGGCAAAAAGCGGGTAGGAGGGGGACGCCAGCGGGGCTCCTGGGTCCCCCCTCCTCTGAGTGAGCTGGCCAGCTCCTGCAGCCTGTCAGGGGCTGAGGCTCCACCAGGCCTCAGGTTGACAGGAACAAGCTGCCCCACTGGCTGCTTCCATGGAAACGAGGTCAGATTGGCAACAAGCCCCAGCTTTAAAAGAGCCACCTGCCTCAAGGAAGCCCGGCGGGCCGCCCTTTTCCTTCTGCCTTTCCAAATCTGCAGCGGAGACGTGCGGAGCGGCTGGGCCCGAGGGAGCGCACACCCCGCCCGCGTGTCCCTAAGTCCTCTGAGGGCCTGTCGTGTGATTCCGGGGAGAACAGTGGCCCTCTCTGGGCCTTGGTTTTCTCCTGAAGAACTTCACGGGGTGAGCTTCCGACCGCTCCACGCTGCCACCCTCTCTCTCTCTGTCCCCCACAGACACACTCAGCGGCGAGGGAGGGGGGTCTGGACCACTCAGTGCACATCTGTATTCTAGCATTTACCCAACCAGCAAATCCAGCCAAGAACCGAGGAGGATCTGAGGTATCCGTGCCTTCCCGGAGCTTACGATCGAAGCCGGAGAAAGCACCTCCCATGAAACTGAATGACAAAATAAGGATATATCAGAAGAACATCTATAGTTCAGAGACCAGAGGGAGCCAGACACCTGTTTTACTGCCCAGCTGCTCGCGTGTAACTGACAGACGGGCAGCCTGCCCTCCTGCCACACCTGTGACACCTGTGCCTCCACGAACACACCGCGGGCTGGCCTCGCCCCCCCCCCCCCACCACCACCTCAGCCGACGGGGCCGGGGTCTTCACAGAGCGGATCTCTGGGTGAGCCTGTTTCCGACGACAGCGCTCACATCCTTCCTTCTCTGTGACACAAAGCAGAAGCCAGCCAGCTTTACCAACACCAACCAAGCCCTCCTTCTTCAAGGAAGACGGCTCTCGCTCAGAATGACGGTGGACAGGCAACGCAGAGGAACGGCAGCACGTCGCCCCGATCATCCTGTGTCAGGGTGGAAAGCGCACGTGCCCGCCTCCCTGTGAGGCCGATGATGAGGATGAGGATGAGGATGAGGCAGGATTGGGTGTGAGGCTGTGCGTAGCTTTACGCCCCTCGTGGGGCTTGAACTCACAACTCCAAGATCAAGTCGTGTGCTCTACCGACCGGGCCAGCCAGGTGCCCTGGCTGTGCGCGGCTCCAGCGGCCCAGGGGACTGGATCCTGGGGATCCTGAGCTAAGGGGAGTCCAACCAGTTTTGCCAATCCGTCCCTGCTGTGGTACGTCCATGCAAGGGAATTCGAGTGGGCCCTCCTTTAAGGAGACAGGAAGTATTGACACCTTTCACCAGCGTGGCTAAGGGACAGAAGCCAGACTCAAAGGCTGTATGATCCATTTACCTGGCGTTCTGGAAAATGTAAAATTATGGGAACAGAAAACAGACCAGGCGTCGCCATGGGCTAGGGACGGGGTTAGAGGCTGATGACAAAGAGGCGTGAAAGAATCTGGCACTGCTCAGTGGTCAGGCGGCCCCTAACGGTACACGTCTCAAAATTCAGAGGCAGACGCCCTAACACGGGTGAATTTTACCGAGCGTAAACCTGACCTTAAAAAAAAAAAAAATCTCTCTCCAAGTGAAGAATTGATTTTACACTAATATCTCCACGCTGTTCCCAGAAAAGGGATTACAGCGTAACCAAAAACAGGTCACAGCGTTTCTCACCGACTGATAACATTCAAGCCCCATGAGTAGCTAGGCCGGGACAGGCGCTACTAATGATTATAATTACTTCACTTATTCACCCTTCTCCTGGCCTTTTCCGGGACGGGGGGCAGGAGGGGTTAAGTGTGGGTAGGACAGAGAAAGAATCTGCTCAACTTAAGATGGTCTCCCATTATTTATAAAAATCTTCCGTGCCTGCTAAACTCACATCGGCTAGAAAGCACTGGGGAGGAGGAAACGTGTGATACCGTAACATCACCACTAACATCATTCACTGGCCAGGCGCCTCGGGCCACCAGTGCCACGCTCCGTGCTGCGGGGGTGAGAGAGCAGGGATGCAGAACACGGCTCTGGGGCCAGGCTGGCAGGCTGGGACCCTGCACGGCCACATCCCAGCCGGGCGGCTTGGTGCCCGCGAGGCCTCATCCCCCTCCTCGGCACGCGGGGGGTGAGGACAGCCTGCCTCAGAGGCTTGTTGGGACAAGCGCTCGGGGCGCGTGTGCAGAGCACGTTAGCACAGTGCCCGGGTGTGATGTGCGAGCCCCGAGCGCCGGCGTCCGTGATTATTGTTAGCGCCATGCTTTGGGTACCACAGAGACCACGGCCACCAAATCCTCCTCTGGGTGGGGGCCTCCCAGACACGGTTTCTGGCCTCCACACGCTCCGGGCGTCCTGCCGCAGCCCCTCCGGGGTAGGAGAGTTCCAGCCCGTGGCTCCTCCCCGCTCCGGGACTCCGCACGGTGCCCTCGCACCCCGCCACCCGGGACATCTCAATAACCCCGGCCTACCCCAAAGCCAGGGCGGTGGGCGGTCTCTGGCCAAAAGGAATTCCGTGGAATCCTGGCACCGCCCCTGTACAGTGCTGAGGCCTCAGCCAGTCACGGAGCCCTGGGCTGGAAACCCCAGAAAACGCTTCCAAATCTTCACAATTTAGGACAACACCCCTTTCCACGAGGCTTTCCTGAACACCGCGAGGGAGGGTTCCCAGCTGCCCTCCAGAAGGGACAGCACTGATGTCACGGAGGGCTCGTGACTGACCCCCCCCCCCGCCCCCCGCCTGTCCTGGCCACCCCTGGGTCTCAGGTGGCCACTCTGCACACGCTCCCTGCACGTCGACAGTGTCGTGGGGCTTCAGAGAAAGGCAAACGAAAGCCGGAGCTGCCTCATGGCCCGGCAGGGAAAGCCGTCTACATCTTCACGGAGGAAGAGGCCACCCCAACCGGGGAGACCGAGGGAGCCTGGGCGCCCCAACCCAGAACGAATTCCCCAAGCAAGAACTGGCGGGTGCTGGTTGTAAATGCAGGTCCCCGGGCCCTTCCCAGGAGATCACGGCTCACTATGCGCGGGGTGGGGCCCAGGGACAGTATTTTTAACAAGCACACACCCAGGAGATTTTTATGATTCGCTAAGTTAGGAAAATACCGACAGAGGGTGGTGGCTCCTGCGTGACGGGAAGCAAAGCTGATTTCTTCACCATTAAAACCAGGAGAGGTGTGGGGCGCCTGGGTGGCGCAGTCGGTTAAGCGTCCGACTTCAGCCAGGTCACGATCTCACGGTCCGTGAGTTCGAGCCCCGCGTCAGGCTCTGAGCCCCGCGTCAGGCGCTGGGCTGATGGCTCGGAGCCTGGAGCCTGTTTCCGATTCTGTGTCTCCCTCTCTCTCTCTGCCCCTCCCCCGTTCATGCTCTGTCTCTCTTTGTCCCAAAAATAAATAAAAAACGTTGGAAAAAAAAAAAAAAAAAAAAAAAAAACCAGGAGAGGTGAGAAACGTGCTGGGTACTGTAGAGTTTCAAGAGCATGGGGGCCGGCGTGAGCAGGCGAAGCGACAGGAAACCCCGAGGCAAGGAAGCCGGTGGGACCACAGGGTTGGTCGCCCGGGGAACTTCTCCACGGGTCATGTGCCATCCTAAACAGGACCCCCACCGCGTCCTTCTGCACGCCTGGAGGGCGGGCACCACCCCACATCCATGACCGCCACGTCCTGGTTTGCTTCGCCAAATCCCTCTGCCGTCACGTTCTTGGCCATCTCAAACCTTGCCCTCTCCCCACCCCCTAGCACTCGGCCCCCCTGCTCGCCCCTCAAGGACAATTTCTTCTCCTACTTCCCCAGGAGAGTCCGTGTCACTACCCGGAACTTGTCTTCGCTTCTGGCCGATTCCCTATTATCCACTCGAACTCACTCCTGCCCTCTAGCCGGGGAGCCAGGTCCCTCTTCCCACTTCTGTGACTCAGACCTTCCTTCAGAATGACGCCCCTGGTCTCATGGGCTCTCGCTCTCCCCACCCACTGCCACCTAGAGGCAAGCAGGTCCCCCTAAGGGTGGGGAAAACCACCCCCTGAAACCTTGTCGTTCTGGCCACTGCCTGCCTCTTTCCTGCCCTTCTCAGCCAAGCATTTCCCAAGTTCACGGTCTCTGCTTCCACAATCCCACGATTGGATTCCATATCCACATTTCCCGGAACGCGTTCCTATGTTCTGGCTTGCCATCGCCTCCACTCAGAGGTAAGCATCGAGAGGGCAGGCATTTGGGGTATTCTGTTCACTGCCGTGTCTCTGGGGACTGGGACAGTGCCTGGCACAGAGAAGGTACACAACAGGCACTTGCTGTATGAATACGACATAACCGTGGCTTGCTCGCTTACTCATAGAGCATGCTGTTTCTCGCCGGGCCCATGAGAGCAGCGTCTCACATGTTCTGGCTCCACCTCTGTTCCTGGAACATCCACGTGCTTGACCGCGGCGCGTGGCACCGACCCCGCAGCACGTAAACCTGGCCACATCCCTTCTACGTGTGCGCCCTGTGACCACTTGCCAGAGGGAGGCCCAGGCTCCCCAGCCTTGCCCTGGAGTCTCTCCACCGGGCCAGTGCCCACCCCACCTGCCGCGGGCTGTTCACCCCTGGTGACAGTCCCACACTGGCCCAGGCCGGGTCAGGGCTCCTGCCTCTCCCACGGACCCCTCCTCTTTGCCCCAGGCGTCCACGGGGCGCCACCCCCTCCATTTGCCAATCACTACTCTTCACTGAAACGTTCCATTTCCACACCGATCTCCGGCCGGATCAGGGGTGGCCTGCGGGAACTCCGGGGACCCCCAGCACCTCTCGCAGGGCACAGGACTGAGAAGGGCCAACTGAGGCGGGCCTCAGTCATCCGTGCCCCTGGTTCCGCTCGTCCAAACTGCCCCCGCAGGTGGCGTCCGGATCCCCTCCCCCTCCCGGGCCAGGGCGATGCCGTTCTCGCCTCGACTCCTCCAGGACACGGCAAACCCAACTGCACTTTGGCCAGAAGCGACTTGAAACAAACCCGAAAGTTTACTTTGGAAAGGAGTTAATAATAAAAGTTGGAAGGCGTCTTTGGGACGATAAACACCTCCTTTCTCCTTTCTTCCAGCTTCTGGCACAGCACCTTCCCCTGGTGGAAATGCTTTCTGGGACACAACCGCAAGGCTCACGCCGATGGGGCCACCAAGTCCAAGGGCAGGGGGTGGACGGAGAGGGGGAAGAAAACTCCACAGGAAGCCAGAGAATGTGTTTCTCATCTACTGAAAGCAGTAACACCACTTCTTTAATCTGCTCTCGTCGTTCTTGTAAGAGTCACGAGAGGCTCCCCTCTGAGAGCTGCGTTTTTAAAAGTTGGACACTCACGAAACCCTTGCACTTCACCAGGCGGCCTGAGGCATGCCCCCTCAAGTTTCCAGAAGTGCAGAAATACAAGGAACAGAAGTTACTCCGTTAAGTGTAGAAGGCTGTCAGAGCAGGCACGACGGGAATAAACATCTCTGAGAATGAAGTGATGTTATTAATGAAGAGAAGGCACTTTAAAAGATGTCTAAATAGCCAGGACTCTAAAATAAGCAGAAACAAAGAAAACGGCCATTTCTTTTCATCCTTAGGTAGGGGGAAGTCAAAGGTTTTCGAGCTTGTACAGCACAACTGGACTTTCGGATCGTAGCGTGAACCCTGTTAAATTCTGCATTTTTAAACACAACACCCTCCTTTGAACAATGACCTATAAGCCATCTCACAAAGGACTGAGGGCTACAGACTTCCTGATAAACATATTAAGGCTCCCCGGGGGGGGGGGGGGGCAGGGGGGAGCCAATCCCTCCTCTGATTGGCCGCAGTCATTTCAATGGGCTGAGACATATTTTATATTGAAAACTTTATTGACCAGCTAATGAGAGTCAGGGAAAGAGAAGGTTAGACATCACAAATAAAGCAAACTTCTTCAGAAAACCATGAATGGCCTTTCCGGCTTTTTCACTACCATAGAAGTCACTTTTTAAAATTTTGTAATAAAAAACCAGAAATAATTCTTCTTCTCGTCATTTCGAAGTAAAGCTCTGAACGTTTTCCTAACTTAGAGCTTAGAAGACACAATGATTATTTTTAAATGTCTGGTTAAAAATTAGAAAGTCTCAAAGGTAAGCCACAAGTATGTGAAACTCACCCTGAGCATTTCTATTTCTGGTCAAGCACCAAATAGGGTTCTAAATGAATGAATATATTCATCTTCACTTATAACAAAAACGGCCAAATGCATTTACGAAATTAAAAAATTACTAAAAGAGAAATTCTTATTTTCTGTGTCTCATGAAACCTAGAGAAAATTATATAGAAATTAGTCTGATCTAAAGATCAGGCTCATTTTCTCCTGCCGGTTTTAATCCAAAGAAGAAAGAAAGGAAATAAAAGTCTGTTAAGAAATCCATGACAGCTGATAATGTGGGAAGACAGACTTGATATTGTTTGCTTAAGAGAAAGGTAAATAGCTCCAAATTCTTTTTAAAAAAAACCTAAATCATTATTTTTTTTTTTAAGGAAAATGTCCACTTAAAATATAAATACTAACAAAGGCTCTGTATTTTTTTTTCAAGATCTTCAGAATCCCTGGAATAATGCCTCTGCCAACTAAAACACCTACTATGAATTTAGTAATGGGTTATGCAAACATAAATTACGAGGCCAGACATTTTAAAAGGAAAAAAAAGGTGATTTATTGACGTGCTGGAGACACGGCAGGATAGAAGCACTATTTCAATTTTCCATATATTCCTCAACACTGCAGATGTATTAATGCGAAAAGAATTTCAAATAAAAATGACTCTCAGCTCTTCTGGTTCTAACATATCAGTTCAGTCACTTGAAAAGGGTTACCAAGGAACTCACTTCTCGCACTTAAAATCAAGGAACTGAATACAGTGAATGTAATTTGAAGTACAAATAGATTCGAAAGAAAAAGAAAAAAAAATAGGTAACTGTTTCCCTTGCCTTAAAGGAGCAAAGAGAATTAAACCATAAGTTCTGTTCTCCACGGTATTAGCCCAACCTGTCCAGATCAAATTTTTTACTATTAACTTCACTCCTACTCACAGATCATTGGCGGGAGGTGGGGGGGTGGGGGTGGGGGGGTGGAGAGTCATATCACTGTGGGAACCAGCATTTTTTCTTTGCTGTGGCAAATTAATCATTTCAATATATATGAAATGCTTTTCCTGGCTTGTTTATATATAAACAAAATAAATAAAAATTTCCTCGTCGTCACTGACTTTTAATTAAAGGAAACAGAAGCTATCACCCTTTCCCGAATAGGTCATGGGAACTGCATTGGCTGATGAAAATCCCTGAACACACATCAACAGAAAAGGGATCTTCATTTTTCTTCACCGTGCCAACGGTTGACAGCTTCACAAATGGTCATTTTCGAAAGCACACGTAACTGGCTGAACAAGCCTGTCTCAAAAACAGACTGGAAAACGCTCTACTAATAAAGGGCGCACATTTTAAAATGCAAACATGAGAAGAACATCTCTGTATCTTGGCCTCGTGCGTTCCTCCCCAGAGGAGGCTGACCAGGGCTCGTACGTGCACACTCACACACGCACGCACGCACGCACACAGGCTATGGGCTCCCGGCACTTTGATTATGTGAACACACCTGGCCCCAGGGAAGCAGGCTGAGACCAGCCCCATATTTCAGACAAACCAAACAGCCAATAGACAGTAATGGCTTTAAGCTACTGATGGCCTGGGCCAAAAATGAAGAACCACTTAATCTTCTGAACGAAACTGTCAATGTTGGGAGGCATGCAGCCGACCTTTCCCCCTGATCTTAATCACAGCCACCTATGATAACAGAGCGGGGTTTATTTTTGTGCCTGGCTGCAGACTACAATGATCAATCCTTCAGTTGGGACTATGCCGTATCCACACCATGAACGAGGGCAAGTTAAGAGGGTACCATCTTCACGGATCCCTGCAGTCACGCACTGAATGAAATTCACCTAAGATCTAAATGAAGTGATTCCATCACAACCCTCAACACTTTATAGAGTCTCTCCAAACGAATCTACAAATTCAGTGGGATCCCAGTACAAATGCCGATGGAATTTTTAGAATGGAAGTGAATAAATGATTCTGGAAAGTCATGCAGAAGTACAATCTAGATCATTCGGAAGAGCAGTGAGGACACTGCTCTACAGGATGCCCAGCCTTAGCAATGAGACTGGGGAAAGGTGGACCCCACGGTAAATGGTTCTGGGATGAGGGGCTCTCAACGGACAGGAGCAAATCAGAGCATCACACAAACACATTAAAGGCCTAACGTTAAAAGCAACACCAAAAAACTATTGAAAGAAAACACAGGAGGGGCGCCTGGCTGGCTCGGTCAGAAGAGCATGCGACTCTTGATCTTGGGGTTGTGAGTTCGAGCCTCATGCTGGGTATAGAGATTACTTAAGTTTAAAAAAAAAAAAAAAAAAAACTTAAAAAGAAAGAAAAGAAAACACAGGAGACTGTCTTTATGACATCAGCATAGGGAAGACTTCTGAAATAAGATACAGAAAGAATGTAAACTTCACATCTAAAACTGGAAAACATTCGTCTGCACTAAAATTAAAATCTTCCAGCGACAAATGACACTAGAAACATAGAGAAAAGACCGGCCACGGCCGGGGAGGAAATACCAGCAAAGCACACACAGCAGAAGGTCCCGATTGAGAGTATTAAAACTGCCCACAAATCGGCGAGAAAATAGTCAAGGGCCAAGGAGATAAAATGAGCAAAGGATATGAGCAGTTAAAACACAAAAGACGACTCCGTGCAGGCGAGTCATTCATTGTCCAAGAGAGTGCTCACCCACATCGGAAATGAGGAAATAACAGCCAAAATCGGTGAGGACCTGGCCGGAAGCTCGCCAGTGGGGGTAACGGCATGCGCCACTGAGAGCGACTCTGTGGCCCACGGAGCTTTTCAAGCTGCGACCGGCGGCCGCACCTCTGGATGTCCCCACCCCACAGAACTCCCCAGCACGAGCACCATGGCCAGTCAGTCCACAGCATTGTAAGGAAAGAGTGTCAGCCGTGACCAGAAACCCACGTGCTGCCTCAGTGGCAACGGCTGCCATCTCTGTGGTTCCCACACAGGGCGGAACACCGTGGCACAGCTCGAGCGAATACACGAGGTGCATACAGGCAGCACACAGGACTAACTCTCTGACACGTGAAAAAGGCCAGGGGTCAAAGGACATATACGTATATAGCAAGATACGGTCTGCACAGCATGGTTTGTATGAATAGTGAAATCTGTGTACGCACACAATATCCACTGCTTACGAGGGCATAAACGTTGCCATGAATGCAAAAAGCGTACGGAAAGGAAACATCGGTTTTAGGATGGGGTTTACAGCTAAGGAAGAAGGTAGGAGAAGGAACAGAGGTAGGATCTGAGCTGTGTGTTTAGGGTGTTATTCCTGTTTGAAAAAACAGGCATCAGAAGCAAATGGGCAAAATGTCAACATGGACCCGATCTTCAGGAAGGGCAAGAAAGTGTTGTTCTCCCCACTTGTCGGGATGCTAGGAATATTTCATAGAAAAAAAATAATCAAACCCAGGTACACAGCTTGGTGTACAAAAGGACTAAGTCACTGCAGGTAATATCCTGCGTGAGGCCCGTGAGTGGGGCCTGGGGGTGGGGGGGGAGGCAGGAGGGCACAGACCTTCCGGGTCTTTCTGCCTCAGTGGCTACTCCCTCAGAAGAGTTCTTAAAAAGAAACACGGGACAGGGTCTGTTTGACGCAAAATGTTTTTAGGGGTGAAACGTGTCCCGTACCTTCCGAATGCGGTCCTTGTGGCACAGCGTTGCGGGTGGCGAGGAACGTGTCAGGGGCTGAGGTCGGGAAGAGCCGGACCGTGGCCGGACGTCAGGATACCTGACCCAGAGGCTCTTAGCGGCGGCCTCCTCGAAGCACCCCAAGTGCAGACTCAGCGGATGGATGAATAAGTATGAGGTCAAATCAGGGGGACCCAGCCGGCCTTCTGAAGCTAGAACGGTGACCTTTCAAATGTGAAGGAGGGAACCCCGGGGGGGGGGGGGGGGTCCCGCAGCTGGAAGCTGCATCGGGCTGCAGTGATCCAGGCTCGTTCACACCGCTAAGTGCACTGGGAAGCGTAGCTGCTGGGGAGACTGGGGCAGGGGAGGGAGGCTCTGCGTGCCGGGACTGTAGCCGCCAGAGCTCGTAAGTGCTCCCCAAGGACCTGCTCTGGCACAGCCCTGCGGCCAGTTGGCCTGGACTGGAAATCTCCAGCCAGCTTCTCCACTTATTAGCTGTGGTCCTTCCCCCTGCCCCTCCTCCTCTCTGAGCCTCAGTTTCCCGCTCTTCGCAACGGGGATAAATGACGTACTTATTTCACCGGCATCCGGTGTTAAATGAGCCGATACATCTAAAGCGTCCAGAACACTGCTCGGCACGTGGTGAAGGGCTCAGTAAGCGGCAGCTGCTGTTACTGGCTGTTACACACTGCTGTGTCCCTGCAGCGACCGGAGTCCTCAAAACAGAGCCACCCGGGACACCCACTGCACACCCAGTGGGATCGCCATGACTCTCAGCTGCACGCAAAATGAACTCTGAACAGAAAACCCCAAGAGGGTAAAGTAGGCGAGGCCTGCTAAGAAAGGGCCGCACCTAAGTCTGGAGCCACGGGGAGGGTGTGCAGGAGCGAGCTGGGGGCGCTTCCCGGAGGCGCGGTGCTCGGCCACACAGCATCACGCCGTTGCTCCTTTCTCAGATCCAACGACAGAAGAGACCTCGCTTGCTTGGATCAGAAACGCAGGCCCTGGCGGAGCCTGAATCAGGATCCAAGTGTCCAGATTCCCGAAAAACACACTCTTTAACTCTATCGACCGTATCATAGGGTCTTCCGGAAAAAATAGCGGGCTACAGACAAAATTACCGTGCTCCGCACGGCGGGCTCGTAACGCTCCTTGTAAACTTACTGTTTTTACGCAACTCAGGTTTGCCAGTTAAAACCCAGAGCGGGCACATTACTGCATCATCAACGTTCAGGGATTAGTTGCACCCACCCCAGCCCGCAGCCCCCTGCCCCCCGCCAATGAAAGAAGAACTCGAGACAACAAATCTCAGGGTCGGTGGGATGGCAGGTGTCTTTCCTTGACTGACGTAATTTCAAGGCACAAGGGGAAACTTTGCTGTGCTCTGGTTTACGATAAATCCCAGCATGCCAGCTACTGACTCCTCCCTGGGCACACTCCCACAGAACACACACACACACACACACACGCACACGCACACGCGCTGTAGGAGGGCGTCACTTCGGAGTAATACTCAAAGTCGGTACTGTTTTCTACGGATAGAAGAGGCGCCGCTCACAGGTAAGTGGCGAAAAGTCAGCTTCTAGAAGCTAAAAGGAGACAGAGCAGCACAGTGGTTACGGCCTCGTTCTCAGGAGCCTGCTGCCTGGTAGGCAGGTGGCTGACGCGCGCTTAAGTGACACTGACGGCACCCGCGTCCTGGGGTGACAGCGAGGGGTTGTGAGGCTGGCACAATGCCGAGCTCTTTGGAAACAACGAAGGGCCAGTAAACGAGAGTTCGCCACAATTCCGACCAAAACACATGGCCTTCACGTTCAGCCGCCTTACAACCTGCACACAACCAGGGTGCCTATTGAGAAGACCGTCCCGAGAATGACCTCCTCCATTCAACATGCGTTTGGGCTGAGGTTACGGTTACAGACTGGAAAGACGCGTTCCGCGCCACTCGGGAAGAACGGCTTCCACAGAGCAAGTCCAGGGGCAAGTACTTGCCCCACGAACAGCCAAGCTCAGCCAAAGGGAGAGAAAACGACCATCTCTATACAGAAACTGCTTTTCTTTCACTCGATCGACTCAAGTCCGCACGGGAAACTGGGTCTGTAGTTTTACAGACTGATAGGTCTACCCTGAGCTTTTAAGAGTACTTTGAAAATTTTATTGTTCATTTATAGCTTTAAAATATGCGTGTGGGGGCGCCTGGCTGGCTCAGTGGGAAGAGTGTGTGACTCTTGAGCTCAGGGATGTGAGTTCAAGCCCCAAGCTGGGTGTAGAGATTATTAAAAAAAAAACAAAAACAAAAACAAACTTAAAAATAAAACACATTAGTGACCACAATTTCTCCTTTCAGAAGATTAGATTTTAATAACGCACATACAACATGCCATTTATGGAGCCTCTGCTATTTGCCAAGGTTATTCTGGATTATTCTACAACATGTTGTCTGACTCATAAGAACTCCGGGAGAGTTGTCATCACTCCCCGTGTTTGGACGAGAAGACGGGGGCCCAGAGAGGTTATACAACTCAGCATGGTCCCGACTAAACTTCCATACCGCGTGAATCCAATTACAGTCTTTTCCTTTTGACACTTATTTGTCTGTTACACTTAAAATAGTCCTTTAAAGACTGCCAGACACACAAGGAGACGACATGCGGGCTCAGGAAGGAAAGGGAACGCCAGCCCCATCCACGTTTCGGGGAGTGACCCGGACAGACGGCCCCACGGGGTTCACAGCTTGAAGGAAGCGTGGCCTGGGGCGGGGCGGCGGGTGGTGCATTCTCCGACGCCACCCTGCCGCCCCTTGGTCCGGGCTCCTGGGTCACCAACACATCAAACTCAGAGATTAATTCTTCACTGATTACCTAAGAAGTCACTTTTCTGGGCCAAAGGCGACTGAACAAAATAAGGTAACCCTCATACTCAGAGGTCCATTGACCGAACTTTCTAATGTCCAAAGTGAACAGCATCCTGGTCTCAGAAATTAGAGGGACCGAATCTGTGGTTGGAAAGTAAGTGAGTATCAGGAATAAACAAAGATGACCAGGCTTTGACCTAAAAGGAACTTGAGAGACCCCCCCCCCCCCACCACCACCACCACTAACAACTTGCCCAAGTTCATCCTCTGTGGGGAGATACAAAGGGCCATTGTCCATCTTTGATTCAAAAAGCTGCCTGAACTCTCTGAAGAACCCTCACCCCATCCATACTCACCTGCTACCTTAGTGTCCTGTTTCAGTTCTGACCACCACCTTTAGGTACCCTGCGTGCCAGGTGCTTGCTGTGTTTACTTGGCCACTGTCTGCCTGCCCCCTAGGAGAGCTGGAACCTTCTCTCAGTGCCTGCTGTCTCCCCGAACCTCAGATTGCCCCTGGCTCCTGGCAAGGGCTCAGAACTACTTGTAGAAGGGAGCGAGGGAGAAAAGAACACAGCACAGAAATGTTTACTGAGCACCTACTATATGCTCTGTTTACCTGAATTCATTTCACCTGCCTAGTAACCGGGACCTGATTAGTTCCGTGTATATATATGGGTCCGAATCTCAGAATGCTCAGTGACCTTGGTCAAGATCACCTGACCCAAATATCTGCTCCACTCCTGGTGTGGGGCTGGACATTTACCTTCAAGGAATCTCACACACTTCTCACATGACCCCTTGAAGGATGCATGATATATTTCTGCAGAAGAAGAAGCTGAAGTTTCTGTCCCGATGCTACTGAGATCAACATGCAAATGAGCGATGGAGCTAGCTAGCACTGGATTCTCTCTCAAACGGTCTGTGCTCAAGCTAACTCCTCTGCTCCGGGCCTCCCCAGTGGCTTGGGGTCTGCTGCAGAATCTGGCAGGGACGCAGGGAGGAAATAGAGCCACCAGCCATTTACTGACCGGGGCTGAATTCGGTGCGATTTGCACCCGTTACTCCATCTAGCTCGAGGGCAGGTTTTCTCTCTGAGGGACCCCAAAGAAACGAGGAAATAACCTCTTGGGTTGATACACTGGCTTAAAGAGTTTAATTGGTAACAGTTAAAAATCTCACTTTTAATCTTTAAACTTTTCCTAGTTAAAGTCTTATGATACCTTAACGGTGGGTGATTCTAGAATGATTAAACGTCCAAGTTTATTATTTGAGCTTTATCATTTTGCCAGATACCAGAGTGGCCCTTTAGGAACGAAGTCGTTACCGCCGAAAGGAAAAATTCACCCGATACTTCTGGGGGGGGGGGGTTCTATGGAGTATCAGAGAGAACAAATGAATAATTTCCTACCCCCACAAAGAGTGGCATTAACAAAACAAAGTTAAATTGAGAGAAAAGTCACATACCGCAAAGTTTACCCTTTTAACGTGTGCAGTTCAGTCGTGTCTGACATTGTCCCAAAGTTGTGCCACTGCTACCACTAGCCAATGCCCGAACATTTCCACCATCCCAGAAAGAAACCTTGTGTTATTAGTCACACACACCCCCCCCCCCCCCCCCCCCCCCCACCGGGCCACTTCTCCACTTTCTGCCTCTTTGGCTTTGCCTCTTCTTGACATTTTATAGACACGGGATCAGGAGGCATTTCGTGTCTGGCTTCTTTTACTCTGTGTAATGTTTTCCAAGTTCATCCCTCTTAGAGCAGATGTCACTGCTTCATCCCTGTTGACAGCTGAATAACGTTCCTTTGTATGGACAGGCCACACTTTGTTTATCAACTCATCCCTCGGGGGACATTGGGGTTGCTGCTACTTTTTGGCTCTTTTGAATTATGCTGCTGTGAGCATTCGTGTGCAAGTTTTTGGGTGGACCTGTTCTCCATTCTTTTGAATACATACACACACCTAGAGGTAGAAAGGGTGGGTCGCAGGGTGACGCTATGTTTAACATTTTGAAGAACTGCCAAGGAAAGGCGTTTCTTGAATTCCTTTTTTAAAAAGTTCTATACACAAAAAAATAATAATAAAACTGAAGCATCAAATAAAATTTTACTAGCTGCCTGTCTGAGAAATGAATCTTGCAGGGTAATTTGCATTTTTAAGAATTCTCTTTTGTAAAGGAAAGATTTCCGAAGCAAATGCTATAAATATGGTAAGGCTTTTTCGTGCTATGGTTGTCATCAAGTGCTCATTGTATCCAAAGTGCCTGGCTCAAAACAAAGGCCTTGCCCATCAGAAGTGGGGCGGGGGGCGGGCCTGGGTGGCTCAGTCAATTAAGCTTCCGACTTCGGCTCAGGTCCTGATCTCATGGCTGGGGAGGTTCGAGCCCAGCGTCGGGCTCTGTGCTGACAGCTCAGAGCCTGGAGCCTGCTTCCGATTCTGTGTCTCCCTCTCTCTCTGCCCCTTCCCTGCTTGCGCTCTGTCTCCCCCTCTCTCTGCACCCCCGCCCCCCCCCCCCCGCACTCTGTCTCTGTCTCTCTCTCAAAAAAAAAAAAATAATAAATAAATACTAAAAAAAAAAAAAAAAGTGAGAGAGGGGCGCCTAGGTGTCTTAGTCAGTTAAGTGTCCAACTCTTGATCTCAACTCAGGTCTGCAATTCACGGTCATGAGTTCAAGCCCCACATTGGGTTCTGTGCCAGGCATGAAGCCTACTTAAAAAAAAAAAAAGAAGCAGGAGAGAGTCATTCTACCAGAGCTGCTGCAGGTTCCTGGACCCCCAACATGAGAAGTGTGTCGGCGGCGGGGGTTGTCCAGCTGGTGTCCAGCCTGCCTCCCTGGCCTGCTAGGCTTGTAAGCCTCCTCCCCCATCACTGAGGGGCATGTCTGGTCCGCCCAGCTCTGTGAAAACCAGTCTGTCAATCGGCACTGTGGGTCTTCAATAAACCCACCGCTCCCACGTCCGACGAGACGAGGAAACGTATGCCGGTGTTTCAGGCATTTTGCGTGCATCGGTTGTAGATTCTTACGAGGACAGAAGCACGAAACAAAAGCTGAGTGGTCACTGAAGAGCCGCATGGCCTCCGGACTCCGTCCGTTTGTAGAAGACAAAGAGTGGAGAATTCGCTCGCTACTCAACACAAACGTTCCCAGTAGCTGCTAATAACGTCTCCGCACCGCTTTAGAGTTTAAGAGGCACAGGGGGTCACGTGTGAGCCCCCCCCCCCCACCCCGACTCCACGATGCAGTAAGTGATGCCGGAAGCGCCCGGCACCCCTCCAGCACCACGCAGGGCACGGACGCCCCCGCTGCTCACCGAGACCCGGCCACGCGGGCTCCAGGCGGCCCGTGCAGGACGTGTCCATTTGAGTTGCAACTTTATTTTTAAGTGACTCTCTTTTTCCAGGCTGAGTCACTCCCTGCAGTGTCTATATAAAGGCTGTAGAGGCAGTGACTAAATGCATTTGGGCCTGGGCCACGACTATATATTACTCCCCCCATCCCCCGGCCTGCTGGCTCCTCCTCTCACGGGGAGCACGGAAGGACTCACAGAGTTGGCAGTGTCGTCCTCACCTCGGCAACAGGGGACTGGGTGACCTGCGTGTGAGGGACACGACGCTGGGGCACACGCTTTCTCATTTCATTCCGAGGGTGCGTCCTGATCAACAACTAGATGGCTGTGGCTTTCCTGAAGAAGGTGTCCCCTCCTGGGCCCCCTTGGGTCCCCCCTGCCGGAGGTGGGAAGGGATCCACAGCCCTAGTTACGGTTGTACGGAGGGACAGCACGAGTTTCCTTTCCAGGTGGTACCCCAAGATGACTCCTGACTTTTGGTAACAGTTTCCCAAGAATGAAAAATTCAGAGCAGCGAACCAAGAAGGGGCGAACCAAGATTCTGCCACTCAGGAAATGAATGCCAGCGAGCAGGCGGTCAGGTCAGCCTTGAAGAGAATGTTCCCTGTCAGGGAGCCGGGTGTGCGGCTGGCATCGGGCCCAGGGCCACCTTCCAGCGTGGATGGCGAGTGAGGGAGGGGCAGTCAGTCCCGGTGTTGACCCCAGGCAGCTGTGCCCATGACAGTCAGGGCCGTGACAGGAGAAGACACGCCATGGCACTCGGGCAGGAGGGACGCGGAAAACTACCACCCCGACGATGACCGCCGTGGGCCGGGTTTCACGACGATTAATGCTCTCGAGGGCAAGACATGTCGAGGTACAAGTACGTCGGGACAAAAATGACCATCAAGAGTCCCTAAACGGCAGCCCCAGTTGACATGGCCCCTTTTATAGGAAACGTGAACCAACCTGGCCAAGTTGGGCAGACAAGTGCCTAAGACCGACTCCTGGGTAGCAGCTGGACACAGACAGGGCAGAAATGAGTTCTGAGGGTGGTTCTGTGATGAAATTGCTGCGCCCCTGCTCCCTGCTTCCCCTCCCCGCCCCCCACGAAGGATGGTTCCTCCCTCACTGAAAAGAGCAGGAACAGAACAAAACAAAGCCCATGCTCTTTGTGGAATCAAGTCTGACACTGAGGACCTTTCTTCTGAGAGTCGAGCGTTCCATCCAAATAGCATGGCGGTGAGCTGGGCCTGCTGTCCCCCTGCAGGCGCCCTGGGACCTCCCTGGAAGGGCCTGCGCCTCACTCAGCCTCAGAGCCCGGCAGGCAAGAGCACGGACTCAGTGGCCACACCGCCTGGGCTCACGTCACCGCCTGGCCAAGTAGTGGAAAACTTAACTGATGGGAGAACAAGAAAAAGGAATCCCTGAGTGGAATCGTGAAACCCTAGCGCTGTCCCAGACTTTCCAGAAATGACTCTGTTTCCAGGAGTGCAGAGCGGGCCCGGCCTCCCGGGGCCAGTTGTGGGCAGTGCCCACGTGCTTCCACGTCCCTGCTGACCCAGTCCGCAGTCGGCTTCACTGACGCGAATGCCATCCGAGGCCTCAAAGGTCATCCCGGCCTGTACCTGGGATCTCCGATCAGGGCAAGAGCGAAGCAGAAGGCGAGCACTTAGTGGCATACAATCTTCGAGAAAGCCACCACCGCCCTTCCTGCACATACTGCCACCAGCCTAACCTCCCCCTTCACCACCCTCCTCCTGTCTCCCACCCCTACCCCCAGTGCCCTCCAGATGTGGCACACTGAGGCTGCAGATGTGCATCTCGGGGACTGTGTTCTAGGCCAGGGGCTTCCGGGTGAGCTCCAGCGGGTCCAAGAGAAACTATGCAAGCGCGTGCATTTCTCAGGGGAGGAAGGAGGTCCTTAACACCCACCGGTGTTTCAGAGACTGAGAACCAAGGCCCAACAGGGGCCCTGTTGACCTACAACAAGGGTTACTGAGGCACATGGGGCTGAGACCTTTACCACGGATAGAAGAGTGTTTCTGGGGGGAAGTCTACATTCAGAAGATTCCAATTATAACATCTTAGCACTTAACATGCCAGATCAAGATGTTCAACTTGCTGGTAAGAAAGATAAGGAACTCTTTAAGAACAAGGATAGGGTTGTATCCTCAGGGCGGAACCATCTGGCACATGGAAGGTGTTCCAAAAATATTTGCAAAATGATTACCTGTCACCACAAACCAACTTCTGAAATACTACGAGCTGAAACTACCTGCATTTGTTGTGGGTTTTTTTTTTTAATGTTTATTTATTTATTTTGAGAGACACAGAGAAAGGGAGAGAAAATGCTCGTACGAGCAGGGGAGGGGCAGAGAGAGGGGGAGAGAGCATCCCAAGCAGACTCCATGCTGTCAGCACGGAGCCCCACTCAGGGCTCAATCCCATGAACCATGAGATCATGACCTGGGCTGAAATCAAGAGGCGGATGCTCAACAGACTGAGCCCCCCAGGAGCCCCCTTGTTGTGTCTTTTTTTTTTTTTTCAAGTTCCCTGAGCTGGCTTTGAGAAGCAGATATCAACTACATCTAATGTGCTCCGTACTCTATGTCCCAAGCTCATACTGGTAACAAACACGCCCTGGACTCGAGGTTCCAGGCTTGTGTGGAGCCCTCCACACGCTCACACACACACACACAAATACACAACATATGCATGCATACACACACACACACACACACACACACACACACACACACACACAGCAACCCCTGTGAGCTGGGCCCTATCATCACACTTTTGACAGGTGACAACGCTGAGGCTCTGGGAGGTGAAGTAATTCACCAGTGCCACGAGGCAGTGAGCCACCGGAGGTGACACGGAAAGTGACAGGATATAGAAATATCCCCCCAGTCTTTTATGTTCACCTAATCAATTATTAATCCAATAGGGAAGGGATGTTTCATTCCAAAATTAAAATTAAAAACCATTTTTCTTCGAAAGGGGCTTTTTCTGTTTGTTTGTTTTGAATCAGAACAATGTCTACCACTTTTTTTTGGAGTAATTGCAACCGTCTTCAAATTGACCACAATTTGGGGGTTAAAAAGATGTAAGCGGTAATATCAACTGACTGTGAAGGGATTAATCTAATGACACAAAATGGAAACTTAAAAGAAAAAATGCACCATCCACGAAAAACCTCCAGGGCTCTGGCCACCGCGGCACCTGCCACTCTGTGCTCCCGGGGCTCATCCCGTGTGGAAGGACCTGCCCGCTGGCTCTGAGGCCTCCCGCACAGCCCCCCTTTCCCTCTGGACTTGAGCTTCCCCAGCTACCCGTGGGCAGGGCCAGGTTGGAAAACAGAAACTCCCTGTTGGGAGACCAGCACGCTCGCCTCTGACTTTTCTCTGGTGCCCTCGTCCTGCACAGTAGATTCACTAAACATTCGACGGACGCTAGGAGCGCATTATCTTCTTCCCCAGAACACAGAGGGGGACTCCCGCGTGCTCATCAGCAATCAGCACACCAGGTGCAAACCAGTCACAGCGCTGGCCACCCGCCCTGGAACGAGGGCCTCGTCCTCACTCGGCCAACTTTCTGAGGTGTGGAGATCCTGGTCTGTGTCCCCCTAAGGAAGACGCCTCTCCGGCCAATGAGACAATTTTTTTTTTTTTTAACCCCCGAGAACAAGTTCTAAGCAACCTTCACTTTTATGTCCAATCTCTCAAAGAGTTTCCTCGACGGTTAAGTGTGAATTGATTCCCTCCGTTGCTGAACGATCCGTCCAGCAGTGTAGTCACAAGAGGGGACCGATGTTGGAAAACCGTGGGGGGCCCCTCTGCACTGTGACCCCAAACAGACAATCCAATATCCCCTGTGGACCCCAGGCCCCGCACTCACTAGAGTCCCGACACGTGCCACCAGACCCCCACACGCGTGTACCCTCCCCCTCCACGAACCCCGGAGGACTTGGCTATAGCTACGCCCCCACCCCCGTGCTGGCCTCACGTGGCTTCACTATTTACACGGGATTCTGGCCGGCTGGTGGCATCAGTGAACCTATCTCCCCTATCGGTTCTCGCCTCAGAGTTCCCACAGGGACCCCACACAGATGTCGTGGACGGTCCTGGGATAGAAAGAGCCGAGGGAAGGGGCGGGAGCCGCAGGGGGCGTCACCCTTCCCGGCTTCCTGAAAATTCCTGTTGCAGCGAGACTCTCCTCATTGCAGCAAGAGTAGCCTGAGTGAGCACTAGCCTGGACCAGCTGGCAGAGGCCAGGAGCGAGCAGCACAGAAACCTTCCGTCCCCTTCCAGGTGTTTCTGGGCCCCTCTTCTCCACGGAAGACAGGGTCTAAAACTGTGCTCTGGAAAGAAATGCTCCAAATGGCATTTATGAACCACACTGCTTCTCCCCCAAGCCTCTTCCAGTGACTGAGATTAGGAGATAAAATGCTACGTGTTTCGGAGGGGGAGGGCTCTTCAAGCTGTGTGAGCTGGTCTCCCATTTCCATGTCAGGGGAGGGGCCGTACCCTCAGTGGCCGGAGGGGAACGCACCCCCTCGGCGGGCCCCCGCCCCCACAGCTGACGGGAGCCTGGGACTCGAACATCCAGGAATCCGGGTCTCTGCTGCTCTTCATAGTACCGACCATGGGACAGATTATGTTTACTGAATTGTCTGCTGCCTCGGAAGGATGACCTTGACCTTCTGTTTTAGATTTTCCAAGGAAAATGGTCACCAAGGGAAGGGCAGTAAGAACACAGGGCAGAGGATGACAGCTCACTACGGGAACGGTACGAAGGGTGGCTCGAGGGACAGATGTGAAGGGCGCCGGCCAGGGGAAAACAGGAGTCAAGGACAAGGATGAGAGCTCGGGAAACCCCACAGTGAGACCCTCCAGGAAGGCCTGCTCTGAAGTGGCCTTAGAGAAGGAAAGTAATTAGAGGAAGGCAGTCCTGGATCCTGTCTTTACTCAACACAGAGCAGAGCGGATCCCCGATACCACATGGAAGGCGGTAACCAGGCCCGAATCTCTACAATGTGCACCTGTGCTTGGATAGGACGGGACGATCCACGTTTAAGGGAGGGGGTGAGGGCAAGCAGTGCATCTAAAACTTAAAGCCCTTAGGTGGGTCTGCCCCTAAAGCCCCCTTTCTTCCCGCTGGGCTATCGTGTTTTCTCCCCAAATATTTATTCTGAAAACAGAGGGTTAATGATTTGTTTCCCAAAATGACTCACAATAGCACACCCCCTCAAGCAGCAAGCTAGACGGTACACTCGACACGGGTCTGCCCTTGAAAGTTCCAATCACGCATCATTTTTCAGGAATATTATCAAAGTCTGGGGCATGCCTCCCAGAAAGCAGCTTTCCTTCCAGACCTGATCCTTTGTCCTGCACGGAAGAGCGTGGGCAGTCCGCTCTCGCCTGACGGGAGGGTGCAGGAGGCTGGGGCGAGAGCCCGCGGCCCGAGAACCATCGTGGGCCAGCCTGGCAGAAGCTCCCGGAAAGCAATTCCCACGTCTGTCCAATGGTCTCTAAAACCCTCCTTGCTTTTCGTTTCTTACAAACCCTTGGACAGGGACCGGGGGAACCAGGGGCCTCGAAAACAGACTGGGAAAATGCCGCCTGAGGCCCTCTGAACACGGCCTTTCAAACGTGTACTTACAAGAAAAAAAGAGGAGCCCACGAGGAGCACATTTCCAGTGCCCTTTAAAGCGTATTTCAGGAAACAGAGGCGTTTAACAGGCCCTACCGGACTAAATGTCTGTTCGACAAGAAGGATCGGCACATCGCGTCCTCAGAAGTGTGCAGCCTCAGACAGGGAATCAGGGAAGGGGCCCTCTGAGGACCCCCTGCACCCCCTCCCGCTACGCCCTCGTGCTCGGGGCTCCCGCAAGGACTCGGGGTCACGTGCTAACAGGCGTGGGCACGGAGCGTGGGGGCCGGAGCCCCGAATGGGCCACGCAGCCGGCCACGTGCTCTCGCACACCCAAGTGGGTCAGCAGGCGCATCTGGAATGAGCTCGCGCTCTCCTGCGTTCCGACAACCGACCGACGCCCGAGGGCCCCCGGCCCGCCGCGAGGCACGCAGTCTGCTGGGGACGAAATGCTTACAAACACAGCTTCTGAATATGTCCAAGGGCAGGGAGACCCCTCTCAAAGACACCTGGACGGTCCTGCGGCCTCACCTCTGGAGTGTTCTTCTTGAACTCTCGGCTCTGCTCGATAAGCCGCTTTCTGGACTGCTCGCTTTCATCTTGCCGGTTCGCCAGTACTGTTGCGGTGGCATCGAGTTCCCTCTGTCGAGAGAGACACAAAGGAAGACAAGGTTGTCACTGCTGCTTCCTACCAGAGGGGATCGTATCTGCATTTGACCAGAACCCGGGAGAGGCCCCCCGTGGCTCTGGGCGTTACCACCTCCCGGGCAGAGGAGGGGCTGGGGCCGCAGAGGGGAGTGGGCACACTCGGGCAGTTGCCATCGCCCCGTGCGCACGTCCCAGAACACCACGCTCCCCCGGCTCGATGTGCCGTGGGTCCACACGCACCTCACAAATGACTGCTTCGGGGACAGAACACGCAGACACGTTTTTCTTTGCTAAAGCCAGCGTCAGCCCAATGCCCTGATGTCGTCTAACATACTTATTTTTATTTGGAGAGAGAGAAAGAGAGCGTGAGCTGGGGAGGGGCTAGGAGTGCGAATCCCAAGCAAGTTCCACGCTGTCAGCACAGGGCCAGACGCGGGACTCGCACCCATGAACTGCGAGATCACAACCTGAGCCGAAATCAAGAGATGGACGCGTAACCCACTGAGCCACCCAGGCGCTCCTGGTTTCTGTTTTCGGCAAGCTTTCCCTCTTGCCGAGTCTCTGTGCCCTGATGACTCTGCTTTACTCTGGGCTTCTCGCTGGGGCGTGCTATTCGTCTGACTTCAACAGTGTGGGCCTGGGGGCTCATGTGCTGATAACTGGGTCTGCTTTCATTTAACAGTACCTATTGTGGGTTTCAGAGAGGTGAGGTATCATGCCCATAACCTGTGACTAGTTTTCAGGAGGGACCTTTACGGGGCAAATTCCAAGAATAATGATTTGCAGGATGCAGTCAACTTTGGGAATGGGGCACCTGGTAACAACAGCTATTCTCAAGCTACCGTCGTTGCATTGAAACTCTGAGAGCCACCAGGGCCAGGTACCCTGTAAGAGGACCTGGGCTCACACGACAAAATAACGCTCAGAGCATCAGAGAACCTGTGCCCTGGCCTCGGAAATTCTGGGAGGAGCTGCCAATGGGATCCGTTTCAAACAAGCCTGCAGCAGATGGGCCCAGGGTGGTGTCCCGAGCCGACAGCAGGGGCACAAGGACACGCTGCCGTAGCCACCAAGAGGCCCATTTTCTTGCGCAGCGGCCTCAGTTACTAAAGACACACACTGGCATCTTCTGCTTAGGATTCGATGTGGCTGTTGCGCATGGCTTCTCCGTGGTATGCCCCATCCCCTCCGGCCCAGCAGGGCAAGGACCCAATTGAGGACTGAAAAGCGAGGCACATCAGACACAGAGATCCTTCCACAGACATCCGGGAAGCACGTGAGTCTCCCCCTCCCCCACCCCCGCCCCTATGAGGTTTCACCTGCTTCCCTTTGTGGCGGAAGTAACCCGAGGAGTTTGGTGGGGCCTCCTGAGGGGCACTTCACTCGTACAGTATGGGGCGGGCCACTGCCAGAGAGGACGACAGGGCGCTGGAGCCACATCCAGCGTGGTGTCGACTTGGAAATCATAAGACGGTTTTTACGGGGGGGGGTGGGGGGTGGGGAGGGGGAGACACTCCCCACCGCACTCTCTCTCCCCTGTCGTGTTTCTGGCATTACAGCAAATCTTGAGCAAACAAGTCCAAAAGAATAACATGGGCTAGAATTCAAGAACAGATGTCAAAGCTACTGCAGAAAAGAGGGAAACACTGCACATTTTGATAGACCACATTTGAAACACATCCCAGTCGAGTGAAGGCAGGGAAAAAAGAGCAACCGAAACGAATGTGGTGATGCGGGGATGGAGACGGAGAAGAGAGAGCAATCGCAGATAAGCAGAAGGCTTTTCAAAAATATAAACAATCTGGTAAGGAGGAGGACTTAGACGGCTATATTTAAGCAGCAGGAGCAGAAGTTATAAAAGGAGGCTTCAAGAAGTGGGGAGAAACGCCAATATTGAAACATGACAGAAAAAGTAGAGTTGATGTTTTGTTCTAATCGCCCGCAGATGCAGAAAACTTGGGCACTGACTGCTTCCAACGAGGACCTAAATTCCAGGGCGGGGGGGGGCTGTCACCCAATCGGCCATAACGGCTGGACGGTGGGGGGCACAGAGGGGACTGCGGTCCCAGCCCTGACCCCCACCTTCCCACCTAGAGGGACGAGCGTGGGGACAGTGGGGCAATGCTGCGGAAGACGTGACAGAGCGCACGGTCCCCTCGGGTCCCCGCATGCCCCACACGCTGAAGTCCGACCCAGCCCACGAGATCCATGGGCACATCCATCAGAAAACCCCACCAAGGAGGGCTGAGTCTGAGACAGGACCCTTGATACAAGGCAGTGAACCCACCTTTGTCACAGGGCCATAGGGCCAGTGAGCCTGGGGTGACGTACTGCTGACAGTCGGGGACCCCCCTGGGGGCCGCCACACTCCCTTCCCCATGCGTGCAGACATACGCAGGTCCACATGAGAAACGAACGCGGGTCTCCAGATTTAATACCGTGCCTCGGCCCGCCAGCACAGAAACCGACCAGCACCGCCAAGGAGGACAGGCTGGGCTTGCCTGGCCCCGGGGTCTGGTTGGTCAGACTTAGGGCTCGCGATCTTTGACCAGGCCCCTTACAAAACCACCACGAGGCCTTCTGAAGGACACGGAGGCTTTGTACGGTTGTTGGGACGACGCAGAGAAGAGACGGCTATTAAACATAAGCCAAATACTGTTTTATTATCTACCCGGCCCGCCTATGCTCAAAGTGTCAAATACAATGACACATTAACAAGGGAATTTAATGTGTTGACGGGAGGTGGCGGTGGGGGCCTAAAAGACAGAACCCTCAGTCCCGGAGTCACTGGTCACGTGTAAAAAAGAGCATGGAGGGTCCCCACACCTGAAAGGCACTCAAAACTCGCCAAGAGAAAACAAAAACCAAAAACCCACACCTGGGAATCAACCAGTGTCCAACGAGAGCGTGTTGGCATATCCACTCAAGGATCATTCTGCAATGGTAAGAAAAAGTCCTACATGTGCTAGGAGACGGGCTGATCTTCGAGATATATTTAAGCAAAAAGAGCAAAGTGCAAGAACAATGCCAGGATTGTTTAAAAGAGTATCTATACATATGCTTGCATAAGCTTTGATTGTCTCCAGAATGATACAAAAGACACTTGTAACTGCTTGGCTCTGAGAAGGCGCTGGGGGGAGAGGGGGAGGGGGGAGGCGGAACCTTCCCTTCAGCGTCCAGCCGACCCTCGAAGAACATGGGTTTGAACTGCACGGACCGCTTAGACGCGGGGGTTTTTTTATAGCACAGTACCGTAAATGTATTTTCCCTTCCTTATGATTTTCTTCGGAACGTTTTCTTTTCCCTTTATTGTAGGAATATGGTATATGATACGTAGGGCATACAAAGTACGAGTTAATCGACTATTTATGTTATAGGCCAGGCTTCCAGTCAACAGTAGGCTCTGAGTAGTTAAGGTTCAGGGGGAGTCAAACGTTGAATGTGGATTTTTGACCAGCCGGGGTCAGCACCCCTAATCCCCCCATTGTTCAAGGGTCAATTGTACCTCTGACTATTCTAGCCATGTGCATGCATTATTACCCAATTCGAAACACTGTATTGTTAACTTTTTAAATCCTGCTAATGTGAAAAATACACACATATATTGTTCTAGAAACATATTTTACATCGTGCGGCCCACAATAGGCATGTTCATGGCCCGCGTGTCCCCCTGCCCAGCAGCAGAGGCCTGGAATAGATGAGCTCTTGACTCACTCCGGTAACTCAAAAACTGAGGCAAGCACGTCCTTTGTCAAAACAACAGCTGTTTCTTGCACAACGCGTCGCACACTGGCCAGTCTCCGGGCTTACGAACGAGGAGGAGGTGGCCAGTTACAGAAAACGCCGCTCACCCAGGCCAGAGCTTTCCCAGGGAATGGCAGAGGAGGGCGTCCCCTCAAAACGATTTAGAAATATTCTCCCGCTGGTAACAGCCGACAGCCCCAAGTCCAAAATCATGGGAAGCTGGCAGGGCTGGTGGCAAACCGGCGGGCTCTGAACACCCGGGCACTTTCAACTAGGCTGAAAGTGGTGGAAATCGTCCCGGGTGAGTGTCCCACAAGGACAGGCACCTGGAGGCAGAAACTGCGGTTTTCTTTCAAAGTCATCATGTGGCAGCCGATGCCAGGAGGTGACGAGGCCCAGTGTTTGAACCTGAGGCCCCGTGTGCACGGGCACACCCCCTGCTATAAGGCGGGTAGGCTCCCGCAGAGCCGTGGACGCCTGGAGTCCTGCCTTCCTCTCTGGCGAGAACTTCTGGCAGGCTTTCCCTCCCATTTCTGACAGATCCTCAAAGGGCAAAGTGCCTAACTTTTTAACTTTCTCTCTTCCTGAACTCCAGCCTCTCAACCGAGTATTAAAGATTTATCAAACACAAGAAACAGGGGCGCCTGGGTGGCTCGGTCAGTTGAGCGCCCGACTTCGGCTCAGGACATGATCTAAAGGCTTGTGAGTTCGAGCCCCGCGTTGGGCTCTGTGCTGACAGTGAGAAGCCTCATTGGGATTCTCTCTCTCTCCCTCCGCGCTCTCTCTCTCTCAAAATAAATAAATAAGCTTAAAACACACACACACACACACACACACACACACACACACACACACACACAGGAAATAAAATGTGACCACAAGCCTATTTAAAAGAAAATTTTCCCAAATAAAACAGGTCTTAATAACCTCAGTGATCAATTTGAAATCAATTTAAAGTAGGTATGCCTGCCGTTTGTCTGTATTGAACTGGGGGGGGGGGGGGGGGGGTACCTGCAGTGCTTTTGGGAGACTCCTCTCATAAAGTCCCATTGCCAGGCCCTCCTGGGCTCCCTGTTCCTCCTGGGCCCAGGGAGGTGAGCCCTCTCCCCCAGCACCCTTGGGGTGGCCGGAAAACATACCTGGCCAACTGCCTCCACAAGGCAAATAAGTATTCTCTGCTTACTGTCTGTAACTTTAAGTGAAAGTTCGTTCATCTGGTATTTCCTTTGGGTTTACCTGTCAAGCTAATCAAACAGCAGATCACGTATACGAATCCAAAATGGCTTTATCGGTGAAACCAAGAGGACCCGTACAAAAAGGGAAAGGCAACCCCGGTCTCTGCATGGGGTGGTCCCGGGGCTTTTTCTGCTTCATTTCCAGCAACAGGGTCATTTGGACAACTGCAGGAAGTGGGTAAGGGCTCCAGCCCACCAACAGCCGCCCCCGCCCAGCCCCCTACACGGAACAGCTTTAGACTCCTCGGACAGTGGCCTCAGAGCAACCCGGCTGGGAATCCAGGCTCCATCCCAGCTGTAACCTGTGTGGTTTTGGTCCAATGAGATTCCCTCTCTGGAGGGAATTAAGATAAAGCATGTTCAGTTTGGGGCACGGGACGTGCTCCATCAAGGAGAGTTTTTCTGTACTATAAGAGCCACGCACTTGACCTCAGGCCTGAACTCAGTCTGCCACCAGTGTCTCCAACCAGGTCGGGGGCTCCAGAGAATGCACAGATGAGTCAGAAGCCGACCCTGACCTCCAGGTGCCCACCGTCCAGCGGAGGAAACCAGGCAGGCACGGAAAAGCAACAGGACAGAAGGGCCTGGGCCAGTGGAACCAAAAGAGAGCAGGGGTTAGAAAAGGGAGAATATAAGTTCCAGAAAGAAAGACCTATGAGCTTTCGCAGAAGATGCCCATCTTGGCTGGGGCCTGTGGGGGGGATGGGGTCAATCCCCGTTACCCTCCCCCTCCTCCTCTTCCCCTCACTGAGTCCCTGGCACAACCCGGGTGGGGGGGCGGTTGCTGTCAGAGACCAAGAAGAGGGGCTCAGAGGAACCAGGAGCCTGGTCAGGCCCCCCCAGGGTAGGGGTGGCAGGGACACAAGAGGAACACGCCAATATGGAAATAACTGGGTTCAAATAGAAGCACGGAGGCTGCTTCCCCAGACATGTCCACCAACAGCGACCAGGACACCCACCGTAAGTGGACAGGTACGTGTGCACACATTTCATTTGCTCATACGTACACAAGACGCCTCTGGAAGAGATATGGGTACCACCCCGTATCCTGGGGAGGAGGACGAGGAGGGGGGCCTTTTACTTTCTCCCCTTTATACCCTTTGAATTTGAGCACCTAACTGTAATGTCTTCTGCTAAAAAGTATGCATTTATCTCTCCAAATGTCAGTTTTTCCCTACAATGAGACGCAGGCTCTGGTGGACGGATAGGCCGGCTGACTGCCCCCCCCCACCCCCGTTTCCCAGAGTGGTGCTCCCCGCGGAGCTGCGGGAAGTGCATTTTGTTCCGTCCGTGGGTGTGTGCACCGACAATGCACGGTATTTAAAGGAGAACCTTGCAGAAGTCCTGAAGCAAACGCCCCTGCTTTCACTTACTTTGTAAGTTTCGGCAGAGGACCGAGTCTGAGGCTGTGTTTCTCGGGTGCCCTTTTCAGACCCTTGGTTCTCACCCATCGCTTTCCCCGCGCACGATCCCCGATTCACTGAGAGTCCCACCAAAGTCTGAATCGCGGCTACGGGGCTTTCAGGCGGTGGCAGCCAGGGGCCGGGGGTGAGCACTCCCGCTCGGGAAGCCCTACGTGCCGCCGGTTAGACAGACCTCCGGCGGGGACCCTGGGGGGCACTGAACGGTGGAAAACAGCACACCTAAAGGCAGGAAGGCAGGGATCCTGGAGTCCTACAGGAGCTGCGAGAGTGCACCCGGACACAAGACTCAGGCACCCTTTATCCCCTGGGAGCACCAATGACCTCTCTGAGCTGGGGGGAGCTGTAAAGGTGGCCAGGACAAGCACACACCCTCCCGGGGAGGCAGGAGAGGGGATCTGAGCGTGTCAGTCCTAGGGGGCCTCGGATAAGACCATGGCACACTGGCTTTCCTCTACTGTCCCCAGAGGGCTGGGTCCCCTCCCTCCCTCAGACCCTCAGCGTCAGCTGTTCCCTCCACTTGGGAGACCTATCCCTGCTCCCCTCCATCAAACTGTCAGAGGAGCTCCGATTGAACACCATTTCCCCAGCCCCCAGCCCCTCCCACCCCCCTCCGGAAGAGACTATAAGGTATGAGCCCAGCTCCCTGAACTGTGCCTCGTGGCAGTGACCCTGGTTTGCAAAAGGGTCTGCAATGCTGCATTTGCGTGCAAGTGTGTGAGATCAGCACGTCTCCCGATGGGCTGTAAGCTCCAGTAGGGCTCGCCTTCTGCTCACTGGAGAGTTCCCAGCACTTCACATGGCAGTGGGGCATATCACAGGTAGGCAGTCAATATTTGCTAAATGGAAGGGTAAGCTTAAGAAAGAAGGAAAGGAAAAATAAAAAGCAAAATATACAGGAAGGGGGCAGAAATTTAACAACTCTGCAAGGCTTCCTTCTAGTCGGAAAGAGAGGCTGCAAGCAAAAGGCTGGCCTGAGCACTGAGGCCTTGAATGGTAGAGAATGTTTGAGAACAGTTCAGGAGACTGTGGGGGCTGAGGAGGAGGAGGAGGAGGGGTCAGCTGACAGAGCCAGCTTCTTAAAGGCAAGATGGATGGGAAAGGAGGCGTGGGGGGCCTGGAGGAGACCCACACTCCCCTCTTGCTCAGCCTCAAAGGATCCTGGGTCGAGCCCTAAAATGGCACCATTTTACGAGAATTAGGATCATTTGCCCACGAGGGACTCCTCCCTGCTGGAGCCACCCTAGCAAGCTCTCCTAGCAGCCTAGGAAACAACTTTCATTGAGCCCCCTCCTAAGAATGCGGAACGGGAAAACAGTGGTGGGAAAGTCCATCCTGACAGTGCTTTGGGGAAATCAGACAGCAGCAAAGCAGATATGGGGTTCGCTGCTGGGGCTCTTCCCCTGCCTATGAGAAGGGCCTGCATGTGCCCCCTTCTCTGTGTCCACGTGCCCCCAAGAAGGAGATCCCAGGAGGGGTCCGGGGGAGGGAATGCTCTTCCCAGGGCACCCAGTACAGAGCCCAGCTCCAAGCAGGGACTCAGTAAACGCTGGCCACAGAGAAGTGAGCTCTCTGCATTAATCACACCCCGTGGCTCTTCAACTCAGGGAACAAAGAAGTGGGCAGGTGAACAGGCAAGGGACTGCCTACAGTTCAGGTTTCTAGCTCGCTGGGGGCTGAATCCAAAACACTGCGCATTCCAGCCAGCCGTCTTCTCCCAACTTAGAGGGGGACGCAGCCTCCTGGCCGGGTCCCCAGGGCACAGGTGATGTACTCACAGCACGGGTTTCCCACCATGAGAGTGGGTCCTGCTCCCCCGCACCCCGGACAGAGACAGGGACAGAGACAGAGAGGAGGTGCCTACGGGGCGGTGTATTGGGGGACCGGTGTGCCTATGGACCTGTTAGCTCTGCGACCAGCCGGGCTCTCTAACCTAAACCAGGGACACGAATACACATCTCACAGGGCTGTCATGAGGATTAAATAAGATAAAATGCCCGGGACGATGACAATGGTAGTTCCTCTTCTCCTCTCCCTATTGAAGCTGACCCCACCTCGTACGAAGATTATTTCCTCGTGCTGCTCTCGCTCTAAAGATGCTATTGTTCATCTAATACGTACTCAACAGTTCTCAATTCTGGGACACAACTTGGTATTCATTCCTGATCTAGGAAATTCAAGTAAAAAGATTTACTCCAACACAGACTTCCTCCCTGTCACGGTTCCATCTAATGACTCCACCACTGGGGATGGCAGGGGCAAGCTTTCTCGGTGTATGCTTTTTATTTTTACTGTTAAAGCAGGCTCCGTGCCCACTGTGGAGCCCCACACGGGGCTTAAACTCACAACCCTGACATCAAGACCTGAGCTGAGATCAAGAGTCGGACGCTAAGGGGACTGAGCCACCCAGGCACCCCCTCGGTATCTACCTTCAAATGGAAATGCGATTTTGAACCAAGTGAATGCGTTACCGACTCAGAAAATAAAAATAAATAAAGGGGCCTAACAAAGGCTACGAGCACAGAGTTTTTATACAAGCCCTTTTGTGAATTCCTCGGGATTGAGAAATTTCAATAGAGCACCGAGATCTTGTTTTTTGTTGTTCCTCACCCTGCTGAAAACCCACTATGCAAAGACAAAAATGCCAGATGTATCCCACAAGCATTGCACTACATATAATACTTGCCAGACTCTCATTTAAACAGTGAGACGTGAGAGACGGCGTCTCAGTGATGCATAATGAAATACAGACGGATCGGAGCACCGGTGTGGCAAACAGTAGGTCCGCGTGGCCCGGGGCCGGTGCAGGGAGAGGGCAGGACGCGTTTAAACGGGACGAGAAGGCTCCTGCTTTACATATTGACCAAACCATAGGAAATTGCTGACACTTGCCCAGTTTTGAGCTACAAAAATTAATGTCTGTTTCGTAAGGAGCCTTCTTTACCATTCTCTTTGGCTAGATCACAAAACAAAACTAAACTCTGCCCAGCAGCCTCCACCGGACAGCAGAGTGCTGACCCCCTCCCACCTTGGACTTCTCCAGGGCGCCCAGAGAACCCTTCCTCCGCTCGTAGCCCCTCCACCTTGTCCTTGCTAATTATCTCGTTTGCTTTCTCTCCCGGGGAGAAGCGAGAGCCTCCTTGTCTGAATACCTGGTCTTCTGCCCCCTCTGTGTTCCCCTGCAGGACCCACACTGGGGGCCAGGGAGGGCCAATGAAGTCTGACCTATTGGCACCCCCCGGCCACACACACACACACCCGTGGGCCTCGGGATGAACTTGAAAGAGAAGCAGTCACAGGAGCTTTGCTACTCCCATGTCACAGATGAGGAGACCGAGGCAGGGCACGTCTGTGACTCCCCCTTGCTAACAAATGCCCAGGGAATAGCTCCCTCCACTCCGTGACTCCCGTTCTTCTTACACTTAGTGCACATTAGGAGACGTATTCTAAAACCAAATGAGAACTTGTTACAATCTTAAAACGTCCACGTCCACGAAGGTTGATTCCGGAGGGGCTGTGGTCTAGTTCAAGGGAACTGCCCCGCTGCTCTCTGGCTGCAGGACAGGAGACGAGTGTCAGAGAGAACAGAAGCCCCGAAACCCCCACAGCTGCATTCAGGATGCCGGCAGATCTGTAGCAGGCTGGCCCGTCAACCAAGTAATTGGACCCAGGGACCAATTAATTGAGGAGAATGAATGAGACTGCACTATCCCAATGACAGCCACTAGCCACATGTGGCTATGTCCACTTAAGATAAATTAGAAATTCAGTTTCTGTTACAGTAGCCACACTCCAAGGGCCAGTGGCCAACTATATTTGATGACACAGATAAAGACCATTCCATCAATGCAGGAAGTTCTACCACACACTGCTGGTCTAGAATGACTCTCCAGGGTCCGAGGGTGATGCTGTTAACTGTTATAAGACTGATACTTAACACACTGATGAAACTGACGATAAGCTGTTCGGGGGGATCGGCCCAAAGTACCCCACCAAGGGATCAGGGGCCACGCCAAGTTCTGAACCCAGACCTGGGAGACCATCTCCATGGAAGCTGAGGCTCTCAGCAGTAAACCATGCAGACACCCCTTCCCCGTGTCCCAGCTTAACGCACTTGACATTCTCCAGCAAATAGGGGGTAAGGTCACGGGCTCAAAATTAGGCAGGGACACGAATAGCATGTTTTAATCTCAAAAAATAATGATGCCACTGCCAGAAGGAATAGCTCCGATCTCATCTATGCTGGTAAACGCTTTTCCCCTAAAGTATTTGTTTCAGAAATAAAGCCCTTAATTTGAATGCTTTAGGAGCCAAAATTTCTGTCTGTTGAAAATATTTGTTTCTATTGTTTGGCAGGAATCAATTTGTTAGGGCACCAACCACCCTGGCAACGGCTCCCTTCCCCTTCCCTGGGAAAGAGCTTGGCGGCAAAGCCGTCCGCCGCCCTGCAGCTCTCGCTCGCTCTCTCTGTTTGGGCTATCCCGGCCACAAACATCTGCCGGCACAGACACAGGCTGTGAATGGAGCCAACCAGCCAGTGCTTGCTGGGGCTGAGCCGCTTTGGGGGTTATTAGGAATATATGACTGGGCTTGGCGGGCAATCAGCTGAATTTGATTTGCAGAATGAGAGTCCATTTCGCTTAATTATTTTGCAAGCGGTCCAAGACGGGTCGCCCAAACAGTGGGCGATTGGCCCACATAGCCCCATCCCTTGGGGCATCCATGAGGTCTAGGGAGCGAGAAGCTGGAAAATTTCTGGTGACCAGGCTCCATCCTGGCTACAAGAATTAGGTCACCAAGACACCCTGAGCCTTGGTCTTCTCATCTGTAAAAGATCCCACCTACCCTGGCTCACGGGGGTTGTCGGAAGACATCATGGCATGAAGGAGGAGAAAAACTCCTGTAAGTTAAAAAGGTTCCGCAAAAATGGGAGCTCTTTTTCTCCTCTGCAAGGGTAAAGTATCTTCCAACTTCCTCACTTAGCTCCCTTTTTTGAATGCTACGGGGGCGGGGGAGAGACAGATCATGAAAGTTAAAAGCTATCACAGTTATAGGTGAAGTGCTAATAACTTCATTTTGAAAGTGTCAGGTTGGGTTGTTTTTTTTTGTTTTTTTTTTTTGCCAAATCACAGCTGTGGCTTGCACGAGAACTCCACCTGTAGCTGTGTTCCCTTCTCACGTTTTAATTAGCAAATAAAACCCCGAAAAGCTCTCCAAATGTTTTTCGCCTGGAATTTATCAGCAAAAGTTAAAAGAATGCCGAAGTGGCTCCTGGGGGAAACCGAATGAGTAACAGGCATCTATCAACGACTCAGACCAGCTTCCCTTGGCACGGCCTGTGTCGGGCCCAGGGATGTCACCTCGGAGCCAGCTTTGATTTTATCTCTGCAGTTAATTTTCGAGGCTTTCGGTGCCACGTTCAGCGAGCAAGGTTTACAACATCCTGCCACTGGCGGAGACCTGCTGCCAGCCAGATGGCCCCGCAGAACGACACTCGCATGGCAGAGAAGGTGAACGTCGTGATTCCTCCGCTCTCCCCTGGCACCGGTGCTGCTGGCCGCAGTCAGGAAACCTGGGTGCTGGGCACCGACGGGTGACGCTGCAGGCGGGCTCCCCGTGCCCACAGCGCAAGTGTGACGTTAGGGGGGCCATTTCAATCCTCCAAGGGTTTCACCTCTAGCTGCGCCAGATGCACGGGACGCCCAGGGAGGAAGAGGGGCTGCTCCCAGTCTGCCCACTCTGGGCGCTGGAAATGACGCCCCCGCCCTCAGCTGCCCTCCATCTGGCCTGGGGAGCTTTCCGAAAAATAGCTGGAGGGACGCATTAACTCAGACTTTACAAGGCGCTAACTATCGAACACACAATTGAGAAACAGGATTACGACCAACTACTACTATGTGAGGGGGTTCTCATACTTAACCCAAATCCAGCTCGCTCAGCCAGCGCGGCCCCCCAATACCCTCCCAGCTCTGACCCGGCACGAACAGCCCTCTCTTCATCCCAGGGCCACGTGGGGCGCGAGGGAAAGGTTCTCGAGGCAGGAAAGTAATGCCAATTACAAGGCGTTCTGATCTGTGACTGCTCCAAGTTCAGGTTCTTGGCACCGGTTTCTACCCCTCACACCGCATTGTCATTTTTTTTTTTAATTTCTTTTAATGTTTATTTATTTTTGAGAGAAAGAGAGAGGGGCAGGGAGGGGCAGGAAGAGAGGGAGACACAGAATCCGAAGCAGGCTCCAGGCTCTGAGCTGCCAGCACAGAGCCCGATGCGGGGCTCAAACTCACAAACCGTGAGATCATGACCTGAGCTGAAGTCAGATGCCTAACCGACTGAGCCACCCAGGCGCCCCTCGTGTTGTCACCTTTCAATCGCACAGACGCTGCTTATTTCAGCCTAGGAATGACATTTCTCTAACGCATGTTCTTGGTTCTCTATCGGTTGTGTCCCTTGTGACTTGTCGAGGGGCAAAGGGGACCAGAGGGTTCTAGTTTGGTGGCAAAAGGCAGCTCCCAGTAGAGGGTGATCTACAAAAGGGCACCTCCCACCCCACCGGGCCCTCTCAGCAGTACCAGCCAGGGGCCCAGGCACCGGGGCATCGCCCGGGCAGCATCAGGAAGGAGCTCGGGCCAAGCGGCCTCGGTTATGCTCTCTGGTTACTTCCCTGCCCAGGCCATTCCATCGCAGGCAGGAGGCCACAGGCAGTGAGGTTTCAGCAGAGGGCCAGCGTCCTTCCGTGCCAGCGTTCACATCCGATGCTGCGAGCTAATGCAAGCACAAAGGAAGTATTGCCACAGATCCGAAACGATAATCGAGATCGCCAATGATGGCAAACGAAAACAACCAATTATGTTCGGTACACTCTACTAATTCTGGAAGCTACAGCGACACAGTTACTTTATCAAGATGTTCCACAAGAGCTGAGACAAAAGAGGATTTCCTGGTTTACTCCTGGCTACCCTCCCGCCCCGAAGCGTCTGCTTAATGGGTTTCACCGGATTTCTATACACCTGTATTTCACTTAAGGAGCTGTACGTAGCCACCAAGCCAACAGCCCAGCACATGTGGCTGTGCCGCGAACACCCGGACTGGGGAGGGGAGGTCCGAGGGGATCCCTCACAAGAGAGGCGACGACCGGTTTCAGAGACAGCCGGACCACGTTTGCACACTTATGTCAAACAAGGGCCGCAGAGACCAAAGGCTTCGCTCCCGGGGACACTACACGGGCCGAATGCGCCAGGAAACCGCTGCTCTCCCGCCCAGCCGCTGGGTCAGCGTACGATGCACCCGTCAGAGGAAGCCCCTCGTGGGAAAGACCGGGCACAAAAGGCGCAACAAACCGCTTCCGAGCCGGGGACACAACCGGACTACTGTCACGGCAGAGCTACAGGACCGGTATCCAGACTACCTGGGAGCGGACAGGAAGGGAGGGGACTTCCTGTCGGCAGGACTGGGACAATGTCACAGGCGAGGCAACAAGAGGTGGCCTTGAGGGGTGGGGGAAGAGACTCCATGGAGGGGGAAGGGGGCGCGAAGGAGGTTTCCAGAAGGCCTAGAGTGGGCAGAGGTAAGAAAAACAGCCGCAGCTCCAGCGGACAGACTCAGGTTCTACATCCCTTGTTGTCTGAACCGCCACACTGACCCCACAACACGGTCATTACGGCCGCCCCAGCCTTACCTCCACGGTGGCCTTACCTCGGTCACCCGACCGAGAACACACAGCCATGCATCGAGATTCTAAAGGCACGATTTTCTGCCCCTAAATCTGCTCCTTCCACTCCAGCAGAAAACTCAAAGGCGCAACAGGCTTGGGGCTGACACGGGGACAGCCGGCTCCCAAGGGCACGGAGGGAAAGAACTCGAGGGCTCCCTCCTCTTCTAAAGTTCCGTGATTAGGTCTTAACTGTGGAGCAGGTGAAGCTGGTCTCCCCTTCCGTCGGCCGGGGGCAGGCGGAGCGCCCTCAGCTCGTTGCTGCCAGATCTGCTTTGAGAAAAGGCAAGGACAGTGGGGTCTCGAGTGCCAAAGTCACCCATTATTCGCTGGGTCACTACGAAAGGAGGGGGGGTGGATCGAGGAACAGACCGGGGGCACCTAACGAGGCCCCGCATGTGCATCTGACGCCGCATTGAGTCAATGCGTTGTCGACTCTCGGAAGCGATTAGTGATCAATGCAGGTCTTTAGAAAGACCGTTCTGGCGGCCACAGGAAGGATGGATTGGAAGGAGGAGAGGCTGAGTAAGAGCAGGCCCTGCAGTTCCGCGAAGAAGCCACGGGAACAAGGGACAAGGGTCCCCAAGGGTGAGAGATGTCCCGCCTGGACGCCTGTGGGGCAGACAGCTGCCCAGGGAAGTCTGCAACGAGATAAAGGGAAAAGAAAGAAACCAGAGCTGTCTCTAAATTAATCCCGAATCAGCTTCAGTGGATAAAGTAAATACAGGAAGCAGCCCCAAGAAGAGAAAATAGGATGTACTAGAAGGGAATTCGCCTAGCATCAAACAGCGGTGGAGACCTGCCCAGCCCAGCTGCGGCCAACGCCTGCTCGTGGACCCCACCCCCGCGCTTTCAATGCTCGCGGGGGTCCCAGAGCCAATCGGCGTGGGACCTGTCAAATCCGACTGCTGGAATAAAAATGGAAAGGCCGAGTGGCAGCCGTAACATGGAATTTCCTTGTTTTTATTAGTTTAAGGCTCTTAAAGAGTACCTTTTACATTGGGGAAAACTTTTCAAATATGTACTACTTGAAACTTAGATCCAGTTACTTCTCACATGTTTTCAATCACTCTGCTCGCCAATTTTACTAGTTATCAGAAGACATTTGCGGTTTAAAGCGGGGGAATGGGCTTCCCCCTCCCAGCACATCTGCCCTTTCCCGGGGTGACCTCACCCTGCTGGATCCCCAAGCCGGCCGGCTGCCAGAAAGGCCCAACGGGGCAGCCTGGGGTGTGCTACTGGGTCTCACAGCTGGAGGACAGAGCCTTGGCGGTGCAGGGACACCTGAGTAAGGATTGTTTTTTTCAAACACTGGTAAAGCCCAGCTTGTTGCCACGTGGATGTATCCAGGAACACGCGTCGCTTACTCAATTTTCAATCCCTGCAGCTAAGGCCACCATGGAGGCTTGGGGACCATAACGGGCTGGCCGTGCTACATCCTGGCCATTACTCAGAGCCGAGGCCGGGCAGAAAGAGTGAACGGCTCACGACGGCCCGCGTGTGATCTTCAAACCAGCAAATCTCCTAGTTCTTCACCGCGAGGCCCTTGTCTGTTCTTGTGACGCTCACCTAGCAGACCCGGGAGTGGCTACGCTTTCAAGGGGGTCAGACCACAGAGGTCTCCTGTCCAATGGCCTGCAGCTCCGCGTTGTGGCCCAGAGAACAGAGACGGGCAGAGGGAGTTTGAAACCTCACTGAAAACAAAATGAAACACACACACACACACACACACACACACACACACACACGGGTGTCCTAAATAGTTGGCTTGATGTAAATTCAGAGCAAGGCCTAGTAAGACGACAGGTGCACTGGGTGTGCGGGCTGGAAGGAGGCTGTGCCTCCTGTGCGCTCTTTACTGCACACGTGGTCGTGGGAGCGCCACTTCCTGCCGATCCACGTCCACTCGGGGGCCCCGGGGAGCTGGGCTGCATCTTGGCGGGGCCTGCCTGCCGGCCCGTGGGCATAAAGAATAGTACTGACTCCTCCTGAGAGATCATGGGGTTGGGGGGTGGCAAATGGCTATCGGTCTGCACCTTCCCCATCAACGCCAAAAGGCAAGCGAATGCTCTCAAGTGACAAACTTCAGATGTAGTTTGTTAGGGACAGGCTCCAAATTTCCGGCATCAACATTTATTTTTAATCGAGCCGATTTTTTTTTTTTTTTTTTTTTTTTTTTTCATTTCGAAACCTGTTAATTCCATGACTGAGAATTCATCAAGTTTCAGGCTGGAATTAATTTTAGCAACCGCTTTGTACCAAAAATATTAGTAGATGGAGCTGTGGAACTGGCCTCCTTCGCACACTGTCATTGCCAAGTCTGTGTGTTCACGTTCCTTTCGGAGAGTGTGGTTCACGCCAACAGAGTTCTGAAGTCGGCGAGCTCTGTCCCCTCCCGAGGAGCACGCAGGGCTGTGGAAGCGGGGCTGGCCATCTGCTCGCCGGCCCTTCTTACACACAGCTGTGTCCCCTCCCCACCCAGGGTGGGGACTGTCATCGCACACACCCATCCTCCTTTCACCGAAGGCACAAGGATGACACACGAACTCTGGGTGGGAGCCTGTCCCCAGGGTGACAGGTAGGGCTTTATTCTCACATCTGCCCGCTTGCTGACCTTCTTCCCGAACCTCACCCCCGTGAGTAAGTGTGCCCGCCTGGGAGGCCGCCCGCAGGAGTGAGAGCTCCACGTCAGGAGGCTGTCGACTGGCGTCTGCCCTCCCCAGACAGGCTATCTGGCTTCATTTTATTGGTGCTACAAGAAAACATGGCCCCTGAGTCGGCAGGGACGGCCTCCCACACACTGCCCCCAGTGTCACCACCACAATCCGGCAACAGTAACCACCTCTGATTCTGCCTAAAAGCCTATCCCTGTGACACCTCTTAGAGGGCAGCTCTGACCTGCAGGTCGCTGCACGGAGCTACTCGGGTTCCACTGTGAAGGGTTCAGAATTTCGGGGCCTCGGTCCTTCCTCCCCTAGAATTGTAAGGACACGGGTTCTTCTTGTCGCCCGGAGGCTGAGCCCAGCCGGTCACGCAGCAAAGCTTACTGACACCCCTCCCCACGGACAAGCACTCTCCGCTGAACAGAACACCCCCATCGCAGCCATATCAAAGCTTCAGGTTCCTTTTGTCCAAATATAATCCACACCCAACACCCCCGGTGTCTTCTTTGGGCCACACCAGTCCTCAAAGAGCAGCCAGTACCCAGGGCCAGGCTCGCCCCGGCTACCAGGCCCGAAGGGCTTTGCCATCGGGATTCCCACCCACCGTGGCTTGTAACGGGGGGGAGGGGGGCCCTCACGGATTAGCTCCACCTTTTCCTTCATGTCGCCAAGAAAAGCGATGCCCACGTAACTTCTACAATGTCCAGCATCTAAGGAACCTGGAAAGCTGGCTGGAGCTCAGCCTGGGATGGAACTTGGCTCGTGCGGCTCAGCAAGGCCACCATCTCCCTGCACGCGGACGTAACCCAGACAGGGACTGCCCGGGGGAGCACACTGCAGGGCTGCGGGGACTACGCTGTAGTTTAACAATCAAACCAGGGCCAGGGCTCTTTGCTCCAGAGACACCCTTCAGGAGCCCCCACGCTGCTTAAACGCTTCTCCTCCCCAGGAGCACCCCCCTCCCCATATGATTTATCCATTGGGAGTCTCATTTAAGACCAGCATTCAAGCCTGCCATTACTTATGAATCGGAGGGCCTGCCAAAGTCCAAACCCCGCTCTGCACTCGGTGCTCCATTGCCAGAGCATTTCCAGTCTTCAGAGCCTGGGCCATAATTCACACAGTTACATGTCTGAATGAAATTCTGGTCACACCTTGCATAACTTTCTGGAGAACTAGAATACCTCCAGACTTGTTAGCAGATTTAAATTAAAAACAACAACAACAACAACAACAAAACGGGGGCCCCTGCATGGCTCGGTCGGTTAAGTGTCTGTTTGACTCTTGATTTCGGCTCACGTCGTGATCTCGCGGTTCGTGGGTTCAAGCCCCACGCCCGAGCTCTGCTCTGATGGCACAAGACCTTCTTGGGATTCTCTCTCTTTGTCCCTTCCTCACTCACACTGTCTCTCACAAAATAAGTCAACATTAAACACACACACACACACACACACACACACACACACACACAATCCCCATATAAAACATTTTCCTACCAGGCAACCTCACCATGGTGACGAGGCCCCATACCCGTACAACCTCCTAAGTGTGCAAAGCACAGACATGGGCCCAAACAGTAGTGTGGATTTTGGAGCAAAGAGTGTGCCCCTTATTTACAGCGTCTCCAAAGCATTGCAGGCTCTAACTTGAATATATATTTCACACAGTACCAAAACTTTTAAATATCCACGAGAAGATTTCATTTTTATAGGCAATAAACATTAAATCTAAAGGGCTAGAACATAAAAAGTGTTTTAATGCTATATAAATCACCTTTCCCTAGACAGACTAAATCTCTGAAGGTTTTAAGGACTGCAGTATAAATTTTTATGGCAAATTATCTACATAGAAATTATCTGCATGAGATGTGCATTCCTGTCTCATTTACATAGTGCTGACAATCTTTTCCGCCCCTACAGCCAATCCAGTTCGGGGGACTCCAACAAACAGGGGAAATACAAGAGCCCGAGCCAGGCGGGGATCCCCCCTTCCTTCTCTGTGCCCATTGAGCCTACCTTCGATGCAACGAGGTCTATGCATCATTCCACAAAAGTGTCTGGCTAACCCTCAGCCCAAATGGGTATGGCTGCCCCAAGGATGAAAGGAACATTCACAGGTTGGGCCCCAGGTAGGCTTCCCGCCGAGTTTCTTGTGGGCCAGGGCCAGCCTGCTCGATGCCCCCGGAACTGGTGTTGTAAGAACTTTCTATGTACGAGGCAAGTCTTTCGCACATGGTTTTGTCTTCCACGTGAACATTTTCAAAGGAATCCCTATCGAAGTAGAAATTAGGACCATTCTATCAAAGATAAATGGGATCATGTTAGGAAGCAACATTTTCTTATATGGTGAGTTATAAAATTTACAACCTGCCACCCAAAATGCAAGGAGACTGACAGTTTCTATTCCCTCTTAAGAGTTATTTTCTTGGGAATGCAAGCTGGTGCAGCCACTCTGGAAAACAGTATGAAGGTTCCTCAAAAAACTAAAAATAGAACTACCCTAGGACCCAGCAACTGCACTACTAGGCATTTATCCACGCGATACAGGTGTGCTGTTTCAAAGAGACACAGGCACCCCCATGTTTATAGCAGCACTATCGACAATAGCCAAAGGATGGAAGGAGCCCAAATGTCCATCAATGGGTGAATGGAGAAAGAAGATGTGGTGTGTGTACACACACACACACACACACACACACACACACACACACACGCAATGGAGTATTACTCGGCAATCAAAAAGAATGCAATCTTGCCATTTGCAACTACGTGGATGGAACTGGAGGGTATTATGCTAAGTGAAATTAGTCAGTCAGAGAAAGACAAAAATCATATGACTTCACTCATATGAGGACTTTAAGAGACAAAACAGATGAACATAAGGGAAGGGAAACAAAAATAATATAAAAACAGAGAGGGGGACAAAACAAAAGAGACTCATAAATATGGAGAACAAACTGAGGGTTACTGGAGGGGTTGTGGGAGGGGGGATGGGCTAAATGGGGAAGGGGCACTAAGGAATCTACCCGTGAAATCATTGTTGCACAAGATGCTAACTAATTTGGATGTAAATTTTTAAAAAATTAAATTAAATTAAATTTTTTTAAAAAGTTATTTTCTGGGGACGCCTGGGTGGCTCAGTCGGTTGAGCGTCCGACTTCGGCTCAGGTCATGATCTCATGACTCTTGAGTTCGAGCTCCACATCGGGCTCTGTGCTGACAGCTCAGAGTCTGGAGCCTGCTTCGGGTTCTGTGGCTCCCTCTCTCTCTGCCCCTCCCCCACTTGCATTCTGTCTCTCAAAAATGAATAAATATTTAAAAAATTAAAAATTAAAAAAAAGACTTATTTTCTGGTAACAGAACAAGAAGTAACAGTAAACATCCCTGCTTTCTGGCCTGCTATTAATCTTAGCCGTCCGAGGAAGGAAAAAGAGAGAAGGTTTCTGGAAATATTCTCTGTATTGGTTTTATCCACATAATAAATATTAAAGTTAATTTTTTGTGCCTCTCATCTAGGATGGTTTTAGGTCTTTAATGGTCTAAAAATTTAAATACCGCTCTCCTTCATATTCTTGCAGGGCCTAATTAAACAAAAATAGATCTAGCGCCACAGAATTCTGCACAAGAAATGAGAAAGGGAAGAAGTATTTTGGCAAAGGGGCACCCATTTTAACGGACTCTCGCTTGAATGTAGACGCGTTAACAAGGGCCTGACGGCAAGGGAAAGGACACTTTAAGAGCATTTTTCAATTAAACAGTCACTTTCTCCTGAAATAAAAATCCACACAGATTTTTAGGCTGCATATAACAGAGTAATGACGAGCCCATTTCCTCTGGCTCATTACAAAATTTTCTTGTTGAAGTGACAGTTTCTGCCCTGGACGGCTAAATGAGGGTAATTAGAAGCCCACAGTAAGTTTCGAAAAACAGAACCACCAGAAGACGCTCCAGAATATGGTACCACAGCGCTCTGCTTTGCAAATGAAGGCGCTAACATTTTCTCTCCAGATTAAACGACACTTGATGCCAGCTAAAGGCAGCTTGTGTATCTTATTTAAAATGTGCTAAACCATTACCAAATGGGAGAGAAAGGAGCAACACCAAAACCTAAGATGAAAAGAATCTGACTGACAAACTGCCTCTCAGAGCTGTTTTCTCAAGGGGTCCACCGTCCTCTGCTTGCCACTGGTCAGCTCAGAGCGAGGAAAGGGACAGGACGTGGACGGCCTCGCCATTTAGACCCATGAAGGACGCTCCTGGTGTCTGACTCCTTCAAAGACCATCGGGTGAGTCCCTCGCCTCTGGTGGGTCCGTTTGCGGGGACAAAAAGCTAAAATGAGCCCTGCCCATACCCACACGGGGCTTCCAGTCTACGGTCTATGTGAAACAAAATAAGGCAACCCTGCTCATCCACAGCAGCGGTAACAACAAAGCCTTACATAGGATACACTTTAGCATTTACTGACACTATGCAGTGGAAGAGACGATAAAAAAAAATGAGCAAGTGTTCTCTGTACAGAAATTCAACGCCCACACCAACTGGTTTAAAAACCCAAATGTCACAATGCCTTTGCATTTGGGGGGGTGGGTAAAAACTGCGGACTACCACCCCAAATTTAATATCTGAACCCAACAGCCCCAAATTTGGAAACCAAATGCCACCATCTCCTTGAATCCTTCTCTGTTCTCCCCTGCCTGTCCTCTGTGTCACACGGCACGTGGCACATTCTGTGCGGCTTTCAGTTATTAGTGGGTCCTCTTGGCCCTACTAAACACAGCTCCTAGGAGACGGGGGCTGTCTTATTCTCCCTCAGACTCCCCCAAAGCCCCTAGCACAGGTCAGAAATACACGCCCATCATCAAGTGAATCTTCATCCGATGTGCATTCTTACAAGGTCCGACTCTGGGGGCTCGTTTTAAACAGCCAACTTCCCTGGGGTAGAGTTCTCAATGAATGATTGCACCCAGTGTGTCTGGTGTCTATATCTGACAGTTAAATATCTTCGAGAACAGAATCATAGGATCTGCAGCAAACGTGAAAGATCTTTCCATAGGAAAATGTTCAAAACGCGATACAAAAACATTAAAAAAAAATAGCAAAAAAAAAAAATCTGCTAAGTGATCTAACGCTAAATAAGAATGAAGACATCCTACTTAAGTGACAAAAGAGGAGTCGAAAATAAGAAGCAAGCAGCAGCTTAGACAATGTCAAACCACACTTCAGAAATAAAAAAGACCTCACGGCGTGTCAAGTGAGAGGGGGCAGGTGGCAGTGACCACAGCCACGGAAAAGTCCGAGGTTAACGAGCCCAGTTCACGAAGTATATAAGGACTTAAAAATTCGAAGAAATGCAATTCAGAAAACAGGAAAGTAGATTTGTGTTCTAGCAGGGAGAATACACACAAAAGAGACTGGAGCTCATGTTTCTCTTTTAAGAGACCCTCTTTTGCCCCAGACTAACCCACAAAAGCAGCAACTTAAAAATGTAAGGCATGTGTATCGCTCTGACCCCAGTAAATCCAGCGCAGGGCTCTGCCAGGTGCTTCGCCCCCTCCAGCCCTGACTCCTGCCCACGAGAGCAGGTTCGGCTGTCCGGCCAGCTTGGACCCAAGGCAGGAGAGATGGGGCTTCCGGGGATAAGAGCCCTCATGTCGGTCTGCTCGGACCAAGCTCTCGTGTCCCTATCTGGGTCACTGTCTGGACTTTTGTTACCTCTGGAACCGCCGCCCTGCCCTTCTCTGGCCAGTGCCCACTTACCCCACTGTGCCAGGATGGGGTTCCTGCTCTGAGCCGACAGCGTCCCCAGCGCCCCCACTCTTTAGGTCCCTGAACACTGCCAGCTTCAGGTCTCCTTGTCCTGCCTGCCTGCCATCCACGTGAGGCCGCCCTGGTGCGAAAACCTGTTCATCTGTGACCCCGTTTTTCCTAGCACTCTCTTCTTCTAGTCCTTTCCTGCCACTGGCTTTCCTTCTCCCCAGATCATTTGGGACGCCCCACTTTCAGGATTTACTTTCAGGGCGGCCATCTCTCTACTACAAAGACCCTGGTATCCCATCTGGGCTGAGCAGGGGTAGGAAAGCTTGGATCTCCAGAAAACAGAGCACCTCCAATCACTATTTATGCCAGGAGGTTCACGCCACCCTGCATGCAGCCAGCAATACTGTATTTGCAATGGCAGAGTTCCTCCTAAGAAATTATTTCCTGAACACTTCACTATTTCATGAATCCTTGAAAGCTGAAAGTGAGGACAAAACGAAAGGAAGGGGGAAAACAAAACCCCAAAGCTAATGTGCGCCTGGAGACAAAGTCGTGGCACAGAGTACAAGACCTGGATTGGAACGGCACAGCCACCCTCGGGGGAAAAATTCTCTCTCTGAGCATCAATTTCCTAACCCGCAAAACAGGAGTGATACTAAGTGTATGGGGGTTTGCGAGAACTGATTCAATTCAGCACGCTTTAATGACCATCTCCTGTGTGCCGGATCCCGGGGAGAAAGACTGAGCCTCGTTCATTCATTCGTTTGTCCGCGCAGTTTGGGAAGTGACATCACCACAGGGAACACGATCTTCAGGCTGACGGTGTATAGGGGGAAGGGCAGTAAACCAGTTAAGTGTTAAGGACTTCTATTTACAAGCAAACACGAATATAAGCACATGTATGTAAATCCGAAAGCTAACATGAGTTTAGTTTAACAGCCAGTGGAATTAAATGAGACGAAACATGTTGCCAGGCACAAGGAAAACACTCACGAATGTTCAGTGAGGGGTGTGTGGGTGGCTCGGCCAGTGGAGTGTCCGACTCTAGATTTCTGGATTTCAGCTCAGGTCATGATCTCATGGTTAATGAGGTCGAGCCCCCATCAGTCTCCACACTAGCAGTGCGGACGGGGCCTGACTGGGATTCTCTCTCTCTCTCTCTCTCTCTCTCTCTCTCTCTCTGCATCCCCCCACCACCCGCCCAGCTCATTCTCTTTCTCTCTTTCAAAGGAAATAAATAAACTTGAAGAAAAAAAGTTTGGTGAACTTTCAGTGAGCTTTCTCTTGGAAATCCCTAAATTCAACTCTATATAACTTAACACATCAGTTACTTAGCCTTGCGTGTGCTCTCCTGGAGTGAGCATACTGAGATCCCCATGACCGCTGAGCTGCACATAAGCCAAAAGACACCTAAGAACTGAAAGCTTCTAAGCAAAATCAAGGTCGTTGTCATCACTAGGTACTGTTTGGTTTGCGTACTAAGAGTAAGAAATGCCGTTTGAGAACAAATGCCGCTCAGGAGCTTGTACTGAGCAGTGGTTGAGGGTCCTGCCCCACTCGCTGGCTCCTCCCAGAGGCCCCCGTCAGGGCCGGGGGGGTGTCCGAGGCCCAGGGTCCATGCAGGTGGTCTCAAGGCTGATGCCAGTGTCTCGGGTGGCTCTCGCCCTCTTTGTCAACACACAGTTCAGAGAGGAAGGGACGGAGGACTGGGCGGTTACAAAGAGGGGAAGGGGGGAGGCAGTGCTGCCAGGACCCCCAACGCCCCAAGTCGGGGCCTCCCTCTCCCGAATCTCTGAGTCACAGAGCTCCTTTAGAGCCTCACCTCCAGCGTCCACCAGCCCAGAGGCGACCCCCCACCCTGCCATGATCCCATTCGCAAGAACACCTATTCTAGGGCACAACTGCTTTCCCGGATCTGTGCCCGGGGCCGGGTGGGGGCCGCGCTGTGGCAGAGTCCCGGGGTCCCAGAGTCCTGAAACCCCGGCAGGCCAGGAAACGTGGGAGCCTCAGGCTGCCTCCAAATCCCCACAGGGCACAGGTGACCCAGAGACAGCGGGAGGAAAGGGACGGCAGTGGCCGTGTGCGGGGCATCCCACAAAAGCCAGAGCCCACCTGACCACCGCCCCCACCCCGGGGGGGGGGGGGGGGGGCGCTGCTGCATCCTTGGGGACAAAAATCCAACTTCAGCCAGGCTGGGGTCCACACTTACAAGACCGGGACCTTCCAAACCCACACTGCCCGTGAGGGTCCTCACACGGGACTGTAAGCTCTCAGTGAGCAGTTTGGGAGGGGGGTACTGTTGGGCCCCCCCGCCAGAAGTGCCGAGTGTGGCTGAGTCAACAGAAGAGTCAGCACAAAGAGCCGGCGCCCCTCGCAAGGGGAGTCCCTGCAGGCTCCCGAGGCTGGGACTGACGTCCGGCAAGGCCTCTGGGCTCACGCCCACACAGAGACCTGGGTCTGTCAGGAGACAGGAGAGGCCTGAGCAACTTCACCGGCCACTCCCGGAGTGTCTTCCCAGGGGGTCACAGGGACCCTGGGGCCAGAACCGCCACCAGCGCCTCACTTTCCTCCTCGTGAGGGATGACTAAAGTTGGAAGACGCCAAGAGCTCAGACCGGTCCCCGGCGCACAGAGCAAACATCCCCTAAGCGTGAGCCCGGGTTTTCCGTCAGAAAGAGCCAGGCAAAACATCCTTGGAATGCATGGATATTTACCGGCTAATCCACAAGATACAGAGAGGACGTCCTGACGGCACCGAGCTGGGCCTTGAAGGGCCAGGGAACTCTGAGGTCTTCGATGCCTTCTCTCTCCCCTCTTCCCCTTCGGCCCGGCCACGGGAGGGACTTCTCCTATGGCGTCCATCCAGAGGCCTCGAGATCCACCCCCCCCACCCCCGACTGTCACCACTGACAAACCACTGTCCTGTCTGGCTGAATGCTGTCCAGGGGGATGTGGGCACTCGCCTCGTGCGCCGCCCCCCCTGAGGAGGGCAGGGCGCCCCTGTACCTGAAGCTATCGATGCTCCTCGGGGGACTGGAAGATTTCTCCCCGCCTCCAGCCAAAGGAAACAGACCTCAAAACGCCGGCCACATGAAAGACTCGTGTGTAAAAATAATTCAGTTCAACAAGTATTTCCGCTACATGCAAATCACAGAAGTAGGCGCTGCAGAGGGCACACACACACAGAAGAGAGGAAGCTGGTGCTTCAAAGCGCCTGAAACCCAGTGAGGAAGCGAGGAGACCAGAGTGAGCGGAACGCTCCAGAGAAGAGCATTCTGTGGCTCTGGCACCACCACAACTAGGCAGAAGTGGAGCCCAGCATTCCAGAAGGCAAGGGGGAAAACGGCTTCGAATCACTGAAGATCTCATTAGAACAAATCCCCTGTTTATCCAACATCTGTGGTGTCACTGTGTAAATATCCATTAAAGTGCCAAATCAAGTATTAAGCACTTCTATGCTAAAGTCAATGTTCTATAATGCACAGGACTTTGCAAAAAGGAGGGGGGGAAAGGACATTAAACAGAATTAACGGTAATCCATGAAATTGACAACCGCGTGTATTCCGTTCTCAGAGCCCCACCTAAAAGCTCTGATCTGCTCTCCTGGAGAAGCCTGCTTTCCCAGGCACTCCGCGCAGGAGACTGCGCAACACTCACCTACCCTGCCGGGGGGGTTGAACAATCACCTTTCCAAAACTGCACCTGGTCTCTGAAACGAGCCCCCTCCCCCCTCCCCCCTCCCCCCCCTCCCCCCTTCCCGGAGCACCCTGCCTTCCGTACCCCTCTACAAACCAGCGCTGTGGCAATTACAGGGCAGAGAAAAGCACGTATCAAATCGTGGGAGAAAAGCAAGGAGTTCTGGCATCAGATTATTTCTGGGAATCTATCAGGAGGGCTCTTAACTACAGATAAGACGAGAGATCTCGAGGTCTGTGGCCAGGGACTCCATTCCCCCGAATTTCTCAACAGCATCTGGCACACCGTGGGGGCTCTCTAACATGAGCTAATAAAAGCACAACAATAAACAGAAGTAGCCTTCTGAACTAAAGCCAGCTCTGTCTGCATGTACATATTATAAAAATCGCACGCAAGCCAACAATTTCTATATTATGTCAGTTTCATCCCAATATAATTTCAATAGCTCTATTGTAAACAGAAATTACTGGCAGAGTTCTGATTAGAAAGATGGCAACATTCCGTATTCAGACCGTGTGACAGACTCACCCCGTAATATAAATAACTTGATCAAAACAAACAAACAAACAAACAACAACAAAAAAAAAAAACCCCAGGGTGGTGAGCACCATTCCTCCACACAAAAAATCGGTGAGATAGAAAGATTAAATGAACAACCATCCCCTTCACAGCCTAAAAATTTTAAAACTGAGTCTGTAAGGTTGGGGCTGGGAATCAGTCAATGATCTGGATTCTCTGGTCCCCGTTTGCAGCGACTCAGAGCTTTGTTGTTAAACAACAAAGGGGACATAACACCACACAGAGGTGCTGTTTCTTAGAACAGTGGGGGCTTCACAAGCCTGATTCTCAAATCCCAGGATATCCTGAGGTGGGGGATTCCAGGCCTCCAGAGACTCCAGAGGTCACCAGGTCACCACGAAAGGAAGATCCCGATCAAGGAGCCCGGCTGGGAGCAGGGACCACACACACTGTGGTGCGTGGTTGGCTCCTCCTGGAACACCCGCCTCCGTGGCTCCTGTCCCGAGCACCTACACGCAGCTCTGCACAGGGTCCCGGGTTTCCGGGTTTCCAAGTCGACGGGTAATGGGAGGCGCCCCCAGACTCAGGTTCTGAGTGGGAACCAGGAAGGGCAGGCACCCTGACTTCATTTCCATGCACGGCTTCCCTGGCGATCCTTTTTTTTTTCCTACAATGAAGTCGCACCGATGGTATTTGATGACCGTTGCAAATTTTCACTTTTTTTTTTTTTTTCCAAATTTCAGGAAAATAGGTCTCTGAAACGAGACACTTAGGGTAAGTAGGCGAAACCGAAAGCTGTGGGGGGGGTGGGGGGGGTGGCTCCACGGTGTCACTGTCAGCTGGTCATCAGCCCTCTAGCAGGGAACGCTAGGAACTAGCCACTGGCGCCTCACTGAGTTAGTGGGCTGGCTTACATGCGTGCTCATGTATTTACTAGCCTCATCGGCCTCTTCCACTCCCCAACCCTGTAAGGCAGTAACCGTAGAGTGACACGGACCAGCCCTTCCGGACCAAGCACTGTGCTAAGCGTTGTCGCCCTGGGCGTCCGCACTGAGACCCCATCTCCACCCTGGGCGGGGGGGGGGGGGGGGGTCCTTTCTCAGACAAGGACGCTGGCTCAGAGATGGCGAGAACCGTGCCCTGGGCCCCACGGCGAGGGCCCAGCTCTGCCAGGTTTCTGAACCAACCTCTCCATCCCCAGATGGCCTGCCTCTCCAGAGGGCAGGGGACAAGGCTATCACAGGAGATGCTCGTCAGCAGGACTCTGCCACTGTGTTTTCCCGCAGAGGTGAGGCCAGGCTCCTCGTCCATCCTCCTCCCCCCAGCTCGGGGCCTGGTGCCAAGGGCCGCGGCGGGCGGTCGAGGCCGGCAAGGGCGTGATCATCCTCGTGGCTCCTTCGCCCACTGGCGCGCTGCGCTTGCTCAGAAGCATAGGGTCACTTGGCCCCCTTTTGGGAACGGATTTTCTGTATTAGATTCCGACTGTGACTCAGTTCCCGTGTGACAAAGTGACTCGGCCGTCCTGCAGAAGTGCAGGAAGGAGCCAACGTCATTCTTTTTCCCCACTCTGTCTTCACAAACCCCCCTTCCGGGAGGTTTCTGGATGCCCGAGTGACGCCGAGTTGTTGGTTCCCTTTTCTCTGCAGACCGAATCCCCGATCACATGATTCGGTGGCCCAACAGGTTCTGTCAAATTGCTGAAAAGGCAGAAGAAATTCCCGACAAATCGGGAGCGTCAGAAAATCAATTCCCAAATGCCATGTAATTCACTGACAAGCCCACCGGGGCATTAGTATTGAATGGGAACGGATTTCTTTTCTTAAAAAGGACCAAGATAAGAGCAAGAAACATATTTACATTTTGTCTGCAGAGCCGGGCTCTCGAGCCCGGCAAGCAGGAGTAACGAGAACAGCTCGTCACAAACAACTCGGGCCTGCCAGCGATGAAAATTAATGGCAAGGTAAAGAGCTTCTTTTGATGCTGGAAGGGCTCCAGTAAAAACTGGTCTGTACATGGGAACACGGTGTCAGACTAAGAGAGAATCAGCTTGTCTGACTTGTGGTTTTCTTGACAACATTCATCTTCCCTTGGCCTGATACAGGGCAATTAGTGCTTGTCAGCTGAATCATGTGTTATTAAGATCATTCAGGCATTTTTTAATTACGGTTAGCGAGACAGACAGTAATGAGATCTCCAGCAACTTAAACTTCCCACTTCCTTTTCAGATAAATCTTAAGCTGCCTTGTTTCTCCCCCCACCCCAGTGATGTTTCAAAAGAATTGTTTATTCCTGCAGGCAGGTACACGCAACCCAGCCCCGGCTTCCCCTACGCCACACAAAACATCAACTGCTGGGGGGCACCCCCCAATCAATGAGACAAAGACACCTTTCTCGAACATCTGCTCCCTCTGCCGGGACGCGGGGACGGGCGGTCTCTGCTCGAGGAAATGCTCTTTGCGGGGGGACCGTGTTCCGGAGAACTCTCGATCTGCAGACCTTCCAACCCTGGGCGGGCCCTTGCTCGGCTAGTTTCTCTCCCGTCCCTACAAAGGGTCACAGCCTGTGCCTGATCTGACACGAGCCCAGTCCTCCGTCCAAAAGCTGCTTTTCTCGATTAGCTCTTCCAGTCACGTGACGCCAAAGCCCCAGGAAGCATAAAAATGATTTAATTTGCTTTTATAGTCTATATTTCATTCGATTTGCTTTTAAATTAACAATTCTCAAAAAGGTTAAGGTATAGTCTCTGGTTCGACTTGAATCTGGGTTCATAATTTTTGTCTTTTTAAATGCTCCCTTTACATCGATATTTCATGGAGGGAGTAATTTCCTTTCCTGGGAGATTTCAAATTTTTATGGTCCCAGTTCTTTCTCTTTATACAGCCAGGAGCCAACGTGACTTCTGAGCTATTTCTGGAGCACCATCTGTTTCTTTACGAGGCCAGCGAGAGGGGTCTGGGGGATGCGCGATAAGGAGGAAAGGCCCCCAAAGCCCACTCTTGCGGGGGACACGCACCCTCCTCAAAAATCCTTCCTGAGGTGGCCGCTTCTAGGGAATACAGACTTCCAAATGTCTCCCAAGAAGCTTCGATCACCAGTCAACACACCGGAACCGAACTTCCTGAAGGCAAGTTCTCCAAACCTTTATGACCCATTCCTAGGAGTATTTTTGCGAAAGCCATTTTTAAAAATCCTTTTCCTAAGTTTGCTCAAAATGTTCCTTTCGGTGGCACGCGTTATATAACGCATCCTGGATATTCTTGTGCTTTGAGTCCTGTGGGCCTTTAGTTGCTTTTGAAAGCCAGCCTTTTCCTGTAGGTTTTTATACAATCCTGGACTGATGTGCACTACAGTCCACAAACACATCCTTTTCTTCCCCCAGAAGTCACCCGTCCAGTCCGAGGCGACTTCTGTTTGTCATCGCCCGCCACCGAGGTTCATTAGCAGGGGAAAAGGAGAGCAGGATCCTACAGTCCCACACATGCACACACGTACCCCAATGCGACAGCGGCCTTGGCCTGTGCTTCGTGACCATGGTTCACCCAGCCGGGTGCCTTCTGTGCAGCCACTGTGATTCCTCTGGTCAAGGACTGATCCTGAAGGCAAATCAATGCCTGTATCCGGAATCGCACCAGGGACCCTACAGACGACCCGCTTGGCACCCAGGGAGCCCACTTTTACCTTCCGGCAAGGCGAGGCCATGGAAGAAGCAGAAGACACCATGCCCCCTGCCCCCGTCTCGGCGAGCCAGGGGAACCCACTGTGGGGGGTCACACTGACTCAGGAGACCACTGGCTGGGCCTCCAGACTCAGACCTCCGGAATGGGAGGCGGCAAGCCCAAGAAAACTCTGAAGGCCACCAGAGCCATGGTAAGACCGGTTCCATCCAGGTAAGAGCAGCCACATCCAATAAGACCACCATCGGGTAAAACCAGTTTCATCCAGGTAAGGCCGGCCTCATCCATGTAAGACCACCTTCATCAGGAAAGAACAGCCTCATCAGGTAAGCCCAGCCTCATCCAGGAAGAAGCTAACAGCCCCTGAGAAAGGAACTCTGACATTCCAATGGTTAGAATGTACTTATCTAGAAGAATAAAGCAGAACGCTATGGTATTTTAAAGGGCCAGAAACTAGACATAAAATGGGGAAAAGGGAGGGAGGGAGGGACCCACCCCGTTTTCAGTGTCCCTGCACAGGGTGGATGACTTAGAAACATTTTTACATAAAAGCCATCAGGAAGGGACACAAGAGGGACAGGGAGGGCGTCAAGGTCCCCCAAAGCTGCCAGGTGGTGCCCTGCATTTCCACGAGCAGCCCCACGCCCTCTCCCTGGGCTCAGCTCAACAGCACAAGTCGGCCCCGAGGGGGTGGAGGAGCTGTGCCTTGTAAGAGTTTGAAAAAGCCCCAGCATACTGTCTAGGTTTGCATCACTTACACGGAAAGGACAGGGCCGGGACGCCCGAAGAGAACACAGACGGGCCTCCTACCCTCACGGGACTTGGAAGAAAACAGTTTCTTCTATTTAAAAACCTGCAAGCTGCTGGTTCATCTCTCTGCGTTGTAAAAAATTAATTGTATTAAAAAGCATCAGTTTGTTTCTGTGATGAGGCAACCACACTGTTCCGGACAGAACCGCGTGGAGCCCGGCCGCATCCAGGCTAGAGCGGCACCCCCGGGGCCTCCGGGCCGCTGCCAGGCCGGCCGCCCGCTGGCTAACAGGTTGCTGCCACTCGTGTTCCTTCGGCCCCGCCTACATCTTGCCAGCCTTCGCTGTGCTCCCTTGGTTGCCTCGATTCCTCAAACTGCCAGAATGTTTGCTTCAAATACCATCTCGCTAAGACGCCAGTACCTGCTGCTTGCTGGTTGTGAGGTCAGTCCCTAAGAAGACCCATTGCTTTTCAGATGGCACGCACCGAAAGCCACCGCCAGGTTCATAAGAGGAAGTGGTGCTGGTTCAGGCTGGAGGGGAGGGAGGGGAGGGGGAGGGAGGGAAGAGACAGGGAGGACGCTCCCTCGTGCGGGGGTGGTAGCCCACAGTAACGGATTTTACTCTCGCTTCTGACTCCATGCTTCAGTGCTCTCTTCCACACTCCCCTGCAAGAGAAGGTGGTCTGTTTTGCTTTGGTTTCTGCATCCCTTAGGCACATACTATCTGCACAACTGGAACGATCAGGAAAGAACCAGAACTCAAGGCAGACTCCACGGTGGGGACAGCTACATGGGCATGTGGGGGTAAGCCGGCAGCGCTCATCGCGTTCACAGACGCCCCTGTCCGTGGACCCCGCCACTCGCCTTGCAGGAACATACCCTGCAGACATACGTGTAACCGTGTCAAATGGCGTGTGTACAAAGCTGTTCGAGGCGGTGCTGTTGGAACACCAAGGACTGGAAGCAACCCAAGTATCTATCGATGGGGACCTGGGTGCATCGAATACGGCCATCTATAGCAGGGAATATCCTGCCACTTTGGGAGAGGGATATGTAGGAAGGGCCGGAGATCGAATTTGCTTCTGCCGCATTTGGAAAGTCTAAGAAGCAGTTAATTTATTTTTAATTAAAAAGCAAGGTATAGAAGACTGGGCATAGCATGCTAGACTTTGTGTACATAGAGGATAATGACATAAATTCATGTTTGCTTCTGTGCATATAAAGAAATTCTGGGGGCGCCTGAGTGGCTCAGTCGGTTGAGCGTCCGACTTCGGCTCAGGTCATGATCTCACAGCTCGTGAGTTTGAGCCCCGCTTCGGGCTCTGTGCTGACAGCTCAGAGCCTGGAGCCTGCTGCTGCTTCTGTGTCTCCCTCTCTCTCTGCCCCTAACCCACTTGCATTCTGTCTCTGTCTCTGTCTCTGTCAAAAATAAATAAACATTAAAAAAAAAAAAGAAGAAGAAATTCTGGGAGGATACTCAAAGAAATCAGCAACAGTAGGGGTGGGGAGGGCAGACAGGAGCCTTTTGTTTCGGAACCATGGGACTGTTACTTGGAAATAGGCAATACAAGGAATTTAGTGCAACTGCTGCTATAAAAATGGTCCAACTTTTCTGGAAAGTTCAGGGAATAGGTACCCACAGTCTTAAAAATATACTCACACTACTCACTCAGCATGGCTTTTAGGAACTTAACCTAAAGAAATAATCAGACATCAGGAACAATCATCAAAAACACACATAGATGTAGAAGGATGTTCATCCCGATGCCTAAATATAGTAAATGCTTAAAGTACTAAAAAGCAGAAAAAGAAAAGATCAATTTAATGCAATATGGGGCATACTGTACTAAATGTAACTTCAATGAACAGCATACTAATTTCCTTCAACTAATAGGGAAAAATAATCTTTTTTTTTTCATTTTGTTAAAAAACATTTACTTATTGGGGCGCCTGGGTGGCTCAGTCGGTTGAGCGTCCGACTTCGGCTCAGGTCATGATCTCGCAGTCTGTGGGTTCGAGCCCTGCATCGGGCTCTGTGTTGACAGCTCAGAGCCTGGAGCCTGCTTCTGATTCTGTGTCTCCCTCTCTCTCTGCCCCTCGCCTGCTCATGCTCTGTCTCTCTCTGTCGCAAAAATAAAAATTAAAAAAAAAAAAACATTTACTTATTTTTTGAGAGAGAGAGAACAAGAGAGTGCTATCAGGGGAAGAGCAGAGAGAAAGAATCTCAAGCAGGCTCTGTGCTCTCGGCACAGAGCCCGACAAGAGGCTCGATCCCACGAAGTGTGAGTTCGTGACTGGGCGAGATCAAGAGCCAGAGGCTTAACCAACTGAGCCCTGCAGGCACCCCTCAGAGAGAGATATTCTTAACATCACAGGAAACTCTCCGCTGGGGAAAGATCAGGAAAGCTAGTTACACAACAGTTTCCAAAGTGTTATACCACACTCACCTAGCTTTATGTTTACATAAACGAGGTTTCTGGAAGGACGTCTGCCAAAATGTGAACAGTAATAGGACCAGTGGTGACTTTTGCTTCCTTTGTGTTATATTTTGCAGTTGCTTCATTTTTACTAGCCTTTCTCACTGCTGAAAATCAGAGAGACAGAGTCATTTCCATTTTGCAAAGAAAAATTAAAAAGGCCACATAAAGAGTTGCTTTTTTTTCTCTCTCTTGGGCAGAGAGAGAAGGAATAATGAAGGAAACCTCGAAGGCCAGAACGAGAAGAGCACTCGGCCAGGGCACAGACGTCGTGCCCGAGCACCAGGCAGGAGGAGGGTCTCCCTCTCACGGGCCCTGACCGACCTCAGGCCAGGTGTTCTTTCCCCAGGAAGTAGAAGTGGTAAACAGAAACCAGAACCAGAAGAGCAAACACAACACCAGGGGCTCAAATGGGGAGCTGGAGGAGCAGAAGGGTTTTCATCCTCCCTTCCCTTCCCTTCTATGTTTGGCACAAACAGTTCTTTGGCTTTATTATAGGGCAGTGTGACAAAAACACATTCTAGCGGCAATTAAACACCATGTCTAACAGTCAAGTGTTTTCAGTTAATAAAGGGCTCTGCTTATAATAAGAGAAATCACTGTCTAATTCAAAGCGGCTGAAATCTAAGCCCTCACCCTGGTTTCTGAGTGATTAGCGGTATTTTTTAAAAACGAGAAGAACCATCGCCACCCCACCAAAGGCATGGCACACAGTTTATTGGATCTGAGAGTGTGAACTTGTAACCAAAGTGGCCTGGGTTTGGAATCGAGCTTTACTACTTAATGAAAAACTGCCCCGAACAAGTTCACCTTTCCAATATCCCCCCTTTCCTTGCCGGTAAAACAGAGAGACCCTGTTGCCAAGTCCCCCTGCAAGACACCGGGACCCGGCAGCAAAGACAACAGGCCCCAGTTAGCCTCATTTCCCCTTCTTGACCTTTTCCTAACCATTTCTGGCCAGAACTGTTAAGCACGGAAATAGTCTAGCCCCTGGCACCCGGTGGGCCCCATTCAAGGGGCCCAATAAAGTCCAGCGACAGAGGCTACGAATGCACGATGCATGCATTCTGGAAGCTCTGGGGTAGGCAGGCCCCTTCTAGGGTCAGGAAGCAGGAGTTCAAATGCCCTGGAACTCTACTCAATGGTCCCAAATGCTTCCATTTAGGTAAAAGTGAGTTCAATGGTCTTACACATGACATCGACCTCAACCAAGTTTGTCGGTCTGGCTTCGGGTACCTTGAACCTCCGCCTTCGACCACAGGTCCCCCTGGTTTCTCTTTCACTGCCAGGCCGGGCGCACGGCCTGGCAGCAGAGGTCGGGCTCGGGGTGGGGGGGGTGGGGCAACGGGACAGGGGACAGGGCAGCGCGCGGGCCTGTCGCTAACCAGCCGGGGACTCAGGGCCGGGGTCCGGACGGCCCCGTGAGGGCCCCGGAGGACTCCGCCCCCCACCTCCCCGAACCGCACTCGGGATCCAAAGGGATCACAATCCCACGAGTTCCCAACACAGCCCTGCGCGGCGGCCCACATCATGGCTACTTCTTTCCTCCTCCGTGTGCCTCGTTCCTCTCCGCCGCCGGTCAGGTTCACGGGCTCCTGGCTAGCACCTCGAGAGGAGTCCGAGGGCTCCCGGGGGACTCAGACTCCTCGTGCTTCAGCTGCTTTTTAAGTAAAAGGCAGATAATGCTACCTGCCTTCCTTTCACCTTTAAGGATGTTGTCAGGATTAATTGAATGGGGCCGAGTAAGCTCTTATTTCCTCAGAGAGAGACACTGAGTCAGTAACAGGGTATTATTCTATCAACGGCCTGCTTTAATGTCACCCCCCGCAACGGGCACGAAAGGAATGTACCATTTCACTCCCATCCTGACTGCAATAATCCTAATTCAATTAAGCCAGAAATCACATTCTGAGCAGCAACTCCTATCTCAGGGACAATAGGAAACCATTACAGGTGCACGGCCTGGACGATACTAAATATAATTTATGGTTTACTTTTGCCGAGGCATCCCGAACATTCTAAGGAAATCCGGGCGTTGTGGGTTCTCGTCACTTAGCAGTTCGCCTGTCCTCATTTTTCTGTAGAAGATTCACCAGTATTGAACAGAAACAGTGGCAAGAGGCATAATCCAAGGAGGAAACACACCTTAAAGTTGCCTTTTAAAAATGGAGACAATCCTAAAAAGCGTCACCTAACTCCCAACATGTAAAATGAGAGAACATAAAGATTCTTCAACAGAAACAATTAAAGTCACCATAATTTTAGTATTCTGCAAGTGAGCACATGAGGAGTATGCACATAAAACACCACAATCTTGAAAAGTTTACGTTGGAAGTACAATAGGTTACCATTCACACAGATACAAATATAAATAGCATACGTTGCTTTATTTAAAAAAATTTTTTTTTTTTTTATTTTAGAGAGAAAGGCGGGGAGGGGAGGAAGTGAGCAGGGGACAGGGGCAGAGGGAGAGAGAGAATCCCAAGCAGGCTCCCGACGACCCTGGGATCAATCAATCCATCCATCCCACGACCCTGGGATCATGACCTGAGCTGAAATCAGGAGTTGGACACTCAATCGACTGAGCCACTCAGGCGCCCCCACCACCACACGGAACAGCACAAATCCCCGCGTGCCCCCCACTCTGCTTCACCAAATTTTAACATTCTGCCATCTTTGCTATTTTTAAAGGAATAAAATAGGGGCGCCTGGGTGGCTCAGTCGGTTAAGCGGCCGACTTCGGCTCAGGTCATGATCTCGCGGTCCGTGAGTTCGAGCCCCGCGTCGGGCTCTGTGCTGACAGCTTGGAGCCTGGAGCCTGTTTCGGATTCTGTGTCTCCCTCTCTCTTGGACCCTCCCCGGTTTATGCTCTGTCTCTCTCTGTCTCAAAAATAAATAAACGTTAAAAAAAAAATTAAAAAAATAAATAAAGGAATAAAATATACTCGGAGACCCCTCCTCAGTCCCATTTTCTCCCTCCCTCCCCCAAAATAATCACTTCTCAGAATTTGCCGCTGGCCCTTCTCAAGAAATCTCTCTACATTTTCTAGCTCTTTAAGATCCCACTGACAACATAAGGTACAGTTTTGCACATTTAACACAGAGATAGGACGGCGCTGCGCACACCCTTCAGCGGGCCTTCCGGGCTCCACACGGTGTCTGCAAGGTCCAGCCACGCGTGGCCTGTCCTCCAGAACAGCCCTGGATGACGGCGACACGCCTCCGGGACCCTGATGTGCTTTCCAACCGTTTGCTCCGAGATGCCGCCATGACCGTTGTTGTAAGCGTCTCCCCAGGACATCGCTACACCTCACTGAGAAGTGGTCTTCTACCTCTGAGGCCTTCTACACCTCACTGAGAAGTGGTCATTCCGGTTCACGTGCCCACCGACCGGACGGAGGTCACACCGTGAGCCCTCGGTATATTCAGACTTCAGATCTTGCCATTCTGATGGGTGTGTAAAAGGGCGGAGGGGCCTTACTTTTGAAAGCCATCGCCTCACCGGGAACAACCCCTCTTGGTCCTCACTAGGGGACCCATTCACAGGGAGCCGGGGCCTGTGTCCTGATGAGCCAGGTGGCCCCACAGTGCCGGCAGTCAGACCACAGGAGGGTGAATGCCACCGTCTCCCGAGCCCTGGAAGCTAGGATCGCAGACTAACACCCACCAAGGAGAGGGGCTCAGACAACAGGTGCAACTATGATGCACTGTGGGATTCCGAGAAGAAAATGTCAAGAGAGGGGGGACGTCAGGATCTCCGGCTCTGAGCCCCAGCCCCTCCAAGCAGACAGATGAGTCCAGCGATGGAAACATCTGTAGAACTGATAGGTGCAAGGCGCTGACTAGGCAAGGATTTTTTTTTAATTCTTATTTACAGACTTCACAAGCATCTATCCTGAAATCACTCATTACCAACTCAAAAAAAAAAAAAGAAAAAAGCAAAACTCTCTACCCTCACAGCTTTATCTGAACAACTGTAACGGGAAAAATGAAAACTTTACCGTGAGGGGGGAAAAATCTGGCTAAACCAGCTCTGCCACTTAAGGTTAGGTATGTACCGCTGTTCATATTCTCGAGGTTTCCTCAAGAAACAATCTGACAAGATTCCCTAGCTTCTCTCACCCATTAATTTTTAGACAAGAGTTTAGGTAGGGTGGAGAAGAACCAGCCTTGACCGAATTAGCACAGTCTCCTTCCGTCCCCTGGACGCCCCCTCTGGACCTGGAGGTCGATGACCCACCTACCAAAATGAGACATCAGCCGCGCCGGGCTACGTGACCTCGAAAGGTGTTCTGTGGGGCTGACGGGACACAGGGATCGAACGGCCGCAAGGTGCTCCAGCCCCCTCCAGGGTGAAGGAGGACGGGGGACGCAGGCTTCCACCAGGAAGGCCATCTCGGGAGGGGCTCGAGAGGGTTCGGGGAGGGTAGGCCCAAGACAGAGGGACAAAGGCCCGGCTGCCCAGGGGGTGGTGGCCCCAAGTCGTCCACCTCCCTCCCACTGTCCTCTGTGGGCAGTGAGACTATGGGGGAAGGAGCACTTGCAGGGGCAGCGGTGTTCAGATTTAGGGGCGGCCAGGGGAAGCCAGCAGAAACCTGAACGAGGTTTCTTATCTTATGCCCTCTGGCCCGTGTGCCCACAGTAGCCACCCCCTCACAGGAGCCTCCTGACCTTGGCTGACCTTGTGCCATGCCATTTTCCTCCCACCCCTGGTCATTCCCTTCCTGACTCCTTTGCCGAGTTCTCTGCCTCCAGTGTGCCCAGCGCTGCCCACGCCTGCCCTCAGCCCTTAGCTCTCCTGCCTTTAAATTCCATCCCTCGGGAATTCATTCACTCACCACCAGGCCTGAGGACCTGGGGCCTGTCCTGACTTCCCCTCCGCCCCCTTCAGTCCTTGTATCTATGGAGCACCTACTACGCGCCAGGCACCGTCCTGGACACGGGGAGTTCGGCACAGAGGGGACAGCCCTGCCCGGTGTCTTGAACACTTCTGCTGATTCGAGAGGTCTGTGAGACCACCCCTCCGGCCCTCTGGGTTTTTGACCCAGACCTCGATTCACATCCCAGTCATGTGCAAGGGCACACCTTGGCTCATCCTAGTCTCCTCCCTCCCCTGCCCCCGAAAAACAGGTACCATGTCCTCTGACTCTTTCTCACCTCTGACATCGGCCACAGGCCCTCTTAACCTTGGATCCAGGCTCCAGGCCCTCCACCCACTCAGCTCTCCAAAGCCGGAGGTCTTCCTGACCCATCACTGCAGCCATCGTGCCGCCCTCCTGCGCGAAGTCTCCAATGGTCGGTTGGCCCCCCCATCACCACACCTGGGTCCCCAGGCCCGGTACTCTTCCGCTGGGCCCCAAGCTCCCTGACTCCCTTTCCGATCCAGCCACGGCATCCCCAAGTTTACTGGCCCTGCTCATGTGCGCGCCCCTTCCCAAGACCCCGCCCCCTTCCCTGCTGGCCACGTGATCCTACCCTTCACCTCCCACTTCAGACGGTGCCTCCTCCCAGAAGCCTTTCCCAACAGCTCCGGTACCAGTGGCCCTTCTCCTGTTGCTTCCTAAAGCACGAATTGTCTGTCCCCTTGGAGTTCTGTGCTGCTCAGGAGATTTCCTGCAGTCAACATGGCTGACTTTTCCCCCAAACAGCCCATCGCCCAGTTAAGGGAACACCCCCTGAGAGTGGGACAGGGTCGCAGACGTCATGGATCGAGTGCTCCACACAGGGAGCACCAACAGCTCGCACCGTGCAGGGTAAGACGGACTGAGCAGGGGAGGTCGGCCCGCAACTGGGGCAGAGGTGCAGGGCTGGAGGGGAAGAGACAGGGGAGGGGCAAATTCAAGACGCCCCCAGCGACGCCAGAGGAGGTGTCGAGGCCAAGGCTCAGTGGGCGAGCAGGAGGACAGAAGCCAGCTCTGCACAGGGGGGAAGCACGGATGAGGCTAGCCTCAGCCCAACTGAAGGGAAGTGGGGCCACCGAGCAACCAAGCCCACAGGACTGACTTCCAACGCACTGACACTGATGCGGCATTAAAGGTTAAAGCCGCAAGTGAGTGATTAGTTGGCTTAAAAAGAGAAGAGCAAATTTATCTGAAGTCTGAGCTTCTGGAGACACCCCGAGATGAAGGTCCAGAGAGGAAAGCCAGCAGGGTGAGCACTGGTCAGCTGACGCACTGGCTGGCTTCTGTGATGTGCGCCCCCACCCCCCAGGTGTCAGGGAGGACGCACACGGTGTGTGGCTCAGAATCTCGCCAGTGTCCTATGTGCCTGTCCTCACCCCCCAGCCTTCCCCCCCTCTTCCCTGGCGGCAGCGCCTCAGATCTGCCACAGCCGTGCCACTTGGCACGCCGGGTATGACTTCACCCTGGTCACTGCCAGCACCCCCAGGACGTGCAGGCGCGTCGCAGTGGCTAGGGCTGGGAGACTCGCCTCTTGGTGGCCAGACTTGAAATCAACAGTCCGCCATTAAAACGGAGCTTGCCAAGGGCCACCTGAACCACTGGACTGCTGTCCCCACCCCCACCCCCACCCCGAGCTGGCTCCACCGCGCACGTTCTGGAAGGCATCTCTGTGGAAGAGACCGCCATGCTCTTCTCTGCTTTGTAAACTTAAGCATCCTGAAGAAAACAGAGCTAAGAGGCTTGTGGAAACACAGAGCACGTTAATTATCACCATGGAAAATCAAACCACACTGAAACTTCAAATCTAACTTTTATGAAACTTTGTGAACCTTCTCATATGCCAATCTCCCCCACAGGCCCCCCGTGGTGCCTTCTCTAGAAGCTTTGAAGTCAGAGGACAAAGTAGAATCACCTTTACGTCAACGTTTTACGGCTTGGGCTGTCTGGAATGTCTCAGGGTTGAAATTCTCACGATTCCATTTGCCAGCAGCAACGTACGGAGTTGTGGATTGCATCAGCCGTGAACGATCAGCAAACAACTACGCCTGCTCGTTTATCTACTCCGGTTTAATTTGAGCCCTTAAAATAAATGTTCACGTCTGCAACAAAGGGTCTGATGTGATTTTTTTTTGTCTGCAGACTATCAAACGAGCACTCCAAAGCTCTTCCTTTGGTGGATTTCAAGGTCGTTTGCTTCGCCAAGGTCTCACAAAAGCAAGTGTTGTTTTCCTTTGGAACCACTAAAATCTAAGTCCCGTGAGGGCAGGGGCCGTCACAATCCCCAGCACCTAGCATTGTGCCCGGCTCTCCCTAACAAGCGATAAAGACGAACTTCATGAAGGAGCAAATGAACCTCGCTGGTTCGTGGCCATCATGAACCGCACTCGGGACATCCGTGCCCTTGCAAGGCGTACGCACGGGCTTCCTCCGTTCGTGAATACCTGGGTTCACAGACTACGCACAAGTGTGTAAACCCAGGCCGGCTGCCCCTAGGAGGACAGGCAACGTGACACAGGCTACGTGGCTGCTTGCAGCTGACGGTCCGATGCCCCCCTCTGCCCCGTCCTGCCCACGTGCACCAGACACCCAGCCCTGTACGGCACCAAACATGACAGGGCTTAACTAACATCAGACTTTAACACCGCTCTCTGCCAAGGGGCTCTTCTGTCATCTGAAAATAATATACTAAATTATACAGGATGTCTAATAAACATTTAACGGCATGAGAAACACAATAACTCCACAAAGTGCAATTCTTAAAGGCACAGAGGCCACTGCAACTGAAAGAAAGAAAAGATTTAACTCGAGCTGATCTGCATGAACATCAGTGCCTCTACAGCATCCAGAAATATGTTCTCAAAAGGTCATGTGCATAAGCATCCACTGTGAAGAATAAAAACAGTTGTTCTGGGTTTCTTGACAAATAAGAATAACCACTCTGTAATCAGAGCAATTGCTGGTGGGCATGTGTAGCCAAACAAGCAGGGCTTTGTGCACCTGGCCCTCACCACCCAAACACCACAGCAGGGCGCGTGGAAGGACAGGGCAGACAGGAGACTCGGGCCTCGGATCCCAGGAGGCTCCAGCCTTCTCTCCCCTCTGGTGGGGTTGAGGCCGTGGGCGAAGACTCAGCCCTCTCTGGCTTTCCGCCGCTTCATGATAAACTCTCAGCGGACTGGTCTCATTTGGGGGATTCTACAAAGCCTTTCAGACAAACGATAATATCCATCGTGAATACTGTTTAGGAACTAGTATTTTCCAGTTTTAAAAAATTGTTTAAAGTTTACTTATTTACTTCTTACTTACTTATTTTGAGACAGAATCCCAAGCAGGTTCCATGCTGTCAGCGCAGAGCCGGACCATGAGATCATGACCTGAGCCAAAACCAAGAGTTGGACGCTTAACCGACTGAGCCACCCAGGTACCTCTCATTGTTTTTAGAATTAAGGTGGCTCACGAAATACATTCCCCATCTTGAAGCACCCACAGATGAGATATTAAGTTTAAATAAGTTATTAAAAATAAGTGCCATCATTACGGAAACACAAATCAAAACCACAAGGACATCTTACCCTCACACCCATTAAGGATGGCAATCAAAATATAAATAAATAAATAAATAAATAAATAACCAACCAACCAGGGGTGCCTGGGTGGCTCAGTCGGTTGAGCGTCCAACTTTGGCTCAGGCCATTATCTCACGGTTTGTGAGTTCAAGCCCCGCATCGGGTTCTCTGCTGTCAGCACGGAGCCCACTTCAGGTCCTCTGTCCCTGTCTGTCTGCCCCTCTCCTGCTCACACTCTCTCAAAAATAAATAAACATTCACACACACACACACACACACACACACACACACACACACAGAAAATAAGTACTGGTGAAGTAAGGCAATGAGCCCTTGTGCACCGTGGGTGGGATTGCAAACTGGTGCGGCCACTGTGGAAAACAGTACGACCATTTCTCAAAATATCAAAAATAGAACCAACATATGATCCAGCAAACCTCTGGGTATATACTCAAAAGAACTGAAAGCAGGGTCTCAAAGAGTTATCTGCACGTCAATGTTCACAGCAGCGTTACTCACAAAAGCGACCCGAGTGTCCGCCCATGGAGGAATGAATAAGCAAAGTGTGGTCTATCCATACGACAGAATACTATTCAGCCTTAAAAAGGAAAAGCGTTATGTCATGTGCTACAACCAGGATCAACCTTGAGGACGTTGTGTTGAGCGAAATAAGCCAGTCACAAAAAGTCAAACACCGTTACGATTCCACTTCCACAAACACCTACAGTAGTCCTCCATAGACGCGGAAAGCACCGTGGTTGCCCGTAGACGGGGGATGGGGAGTTAGTGTTCCGTGGGGACAGAGTTTTAGTCTCACAAGATGAAGAGCATTCTGGAGATGGTGGTAATGGTTTGCCCAATAGCGTGAATGTGCTTAACGCCACTGAGCAATACAGTTAAAAATAGTGAAGACAGCATCTTCTCTGTGTACTTCACAATTTTAGAAATTAGGAGAAAAAAGTCTGCCATCACATACACATTACGTGTGCCTCCTGAAGGAAGGTCTGACGGAAATGCATGCCATCACCTAGGGAAGGATCTAGACCCCCACCCCCGCCCCCCAAAAAAGCCCAAATGTGATCTTCCAAAATAGAAATAGATTCAGGGCGGGGGTAAGAAAGGCGGGGGGGGGGGGGGGGGGGGGGGGAGGTGTTCTGGTCAATTAAAAGAATGAAAAGACTAAGATGCATGAACCAATCACAATGTGAGGATCTTACTTGGTTCCTGAATCGGATTTTCTTTACTTATGATATTTATGGGAAAATGGAAATTTGGGTGTTTGAGTAGATAGTTGATATTAATGATTTTTTTTTTTTTTTTTTTTTTTTTTTGCCATCTGGGGGGAAATATGATAATGGATTGTGGTTACATTAAAAAAAAAGTCCTTATCTTTTAAAGATACACACTGAAATATTTATGGATGAAACAAGATCCACTGTCTGGGATTTGTTTCAAAATTAAGTTGGGGTGGGGAATGAGAACATACAGCTAAAACGAGGTTGGCTGTGAGCAGATAATTATGGAAGCTGGATAATGGGTACAAAAGGATTCATTATGCTCTTCTGTTTGGGTATATATTTGAATTTAGAACCAAATTTTCCAAATACACTGAACGATATAGGGTATTTATCCTTTCTGAATTTTAAACTTCAGATGTGACATATCCAAACACATACCTGGCACCTATATATCTAAGAAAACCAACACAACAGTTGCCCCCACACCGCCCCTGGCAATGGAACAATTTAAGGGCATACTTGGGTTGCAAATTATACCAGGATTTTAAATCTGCCCCTCAATGCAAATTAGGTCAGTATAATCACTCAAAAAGAGGAAAAACCCACCCTTTACAGGCAACCCAAAGGGAAAGGGGGCAGGTCCTGAGTCCGCCCGGCTGGAAGCCATCTCTGAGCACCTTCTGAGCCTGTTAGTGGGGCTGGTGTTGAGAGGGTCACATGTCACGGGCAGCTGTTCTCTGTCAAGCTGAAGGGCAATTGCAGGCTGGAAGGGCAGGCAAATAATTCCACGGATGGCCTGGTGTGATTTGTAAAGTGAGCCAAACCGAACGCAGATACCATCTACTGTATGATGGGATTTGTTCCATAAACGTACCAGAATGTAAGCTCCTTAAGGGCAAGAATTACCTTGACCTCTCCCCACCAACCCCAGAACCAAGAAAGAGGGTCTGGCCCATGGCCAGGTGCGCGATACGGACTTCCTGAGTTACTGGTTGCTTGATTGAATAGATGTCATAAATACATATATTTGTAGGGAAATATCCAAAGGAAATGAATCACAACGTTCACGGTATAGGACTCTGGTAGTGGGATTATGGGTGATCGACACAGGGCTACCCCCCACCCCCCGGACATGTGCAAATCTCACGCATGCTCCAAGGCCCAGCAGGACCATTACCACCACTCAGGACCTTCTGTCCACCCAGCCCCCTAGCACTGAGCTCCCAGCCCTATGCCTGGCTCATCCTCCTGCAGTGAAGGCAGGAGCTCCTGGACGCACAGCCAGTAGCTGAACGAGCTCTGAAGCCCCAGTATCTGGCGCAGAGCCAGGCAGTTCGTTAAATTCAAAACATCTCAGTCCCAAAAGACTGGGGCGACAGTGGGTTGCAAATGTTGACCCCTGTTAACTGGCCCTAAACACTAACCCACTGAATGTGGAAGCCGATCTTCCACGTAGAGAATCAACTACTACACAGAGTTTCAGATGATCGGCACAAGCGAAAGGAGGGGAATCCGAGACACACACAATGATCCGCCAGGACAGAAACGGGATGATCAGGAGCACAGGTTCCACTACCAGGTGGATGCAGCCGAAGTCCAACATTCAAACTCCCACCGCCGGCAGGAACGAGGCAGGGCACACGCTCGCGCAAGCAGAATCGGTCAACACGAGGCACGAGCCTACCTCCTCCTGCAACCAAGCCCAAGTGGCCAACTCCAAAGCAAGTCAGAGCCTCGAACATCCGGAGACTCAGGATTTTGAGTCAGAGGAACTAGCACAACGCCTGGGTCGTAGCAGTAACTAGCCCGGGACCCTAGGGCAGGTGCAGCAGCAAAGGACCTGGGGCAGAGTTCTGAGTCAAAGCCCCTCTCCTCCCGTGACGCCCACAGACTGACTCAGTAGGGTGCCACACGGTAGAAACTCCTTCCTCACACTGTTGCTTTCTTTTTTTGAGGTATGATGTTGGGTATATGGTGCTTAAAAAAAAAATACGGGGCGCCTGGGTGGCGCAGTCGGTTAAGCGTCCGACTTCAGCCAGGTCACGATCTCGCGGTCTGTGAGTTCGAGCCCCGCGTCAGGCTCTGGGCTGATGGCTCGGAGCCTGGAGCCTGTTTCCGATTCTGTGTCTCCCTCTCTCTCTGCCCCTCCCCCGTTCATGCTCTGTCTCTCTCTGTCCCAAAAATAAATAAAAAACGTTGAAAAAAAAATTTTTTTTTAAATAAAACAAAAATAATAAACACGTTATCTTTTAGAGATATACTGAAATATTTACGGGGAAGTACGATGTCCTTTCCAAAATTCAAGTAAGTGGGGGCAGAGATGAAACCGGGCATAATGTTAGGTCCTAAGTTTGTAAAGCTGGTTGAAGGGTAGGAACACGGAGGTTTCGTTCTAGTTGCCTCTCTATTTTGGGGTCCGTCTGAAATTTTTCTTAAGTGCACTTCAAAATACCAGGCAGCAGCAATGCTAACTTCTTCAAGGACAGTTGGTAACACATCTAGGGCCTCGCCAAAAAAAAAGAAGAAAAAAAGAGGAGGGGAGGAGAGGAAGGAGGTGGGGTGGAGGGAGTAAAAGAAAGAGAAAGGAAGGGGAAAAAAAAATCCACTACTGTCTTTAAGACACTGCCCATAAAGCTTGTGGTAGCAGAAAGAAAAGAGAAGAGAAAAGAAAAGAAAAGAAAAGAAAAGAAAAGAGAAAAGAAAAACAAAGAAAAAAGAAAAGAAAAGAAAAGGAAAGAAAAGAAAGGAAAAAAAAAAAGAACAGCGTGGCTCACTAAGAGGGGAGTTTATTGAACAAGTAAGTTATCAAATCAGCGGAGAAAACAAGCCATGTCAGTATTAGATCATTAAATCAGCATTCTGGCAAAAAACAATATTTCCAAACGTTCTGATGACAGCTGGATCAAACCCGCCAATACTTGACAGTAATAAATACAGTTCTTTGGGAAGAGAACTAGGGAGTGACCTTACAGTTCCACTGAAATATGCCAAATAAGGGAAGCTCGGAGCTGCAGGAAATGGAAAAGACCAGCTAATATTTGGCAAGCTTCCTTTATGATCAACAAATTAAAATGTTAAGGAAGCAATTTGTTGAGAAAAGATATTTTTAAAAGGAGCTGAATCATGCAGGTTCAGCCCCGGATATGGTCAATTGGTAATTTTAAATCATTTTGTAAAAGTTAATGTTTTCAGCCCCCAGCAATCACATTGAAGACATCACCGAGTTAATCATAGACCCGCCTCCCTCCCAGCTCAGGTGGAGGCAGGGCCACCCGGTCTCCAGCGGCTGGGGCTTGGCTTACCCCCAGTGCACAGTGACTGCAAAGTCAGCTGCCATTGGAGGCGCTTTGACGAGAGGAAGAGAAACACGAATGCAGCCCGAGTCCAGCTTTAGGTTTCCAAAGACACTGGACGCCAATCCATCTTCAATCATTAGCCATCTGACCCACTTTGGATCTAGAAAGCCTAGGGTTACTGGATTTCTTCAAGGGGAAGAAAAAAAAAAAAAAAAAAAGGAGCAGTGTACCGGTTTCCACGATCCAGGAATAAATAGCAAGACGTTCTTGTGATTAAAAAGCCATTCCCATACTAGGGCCCAAGGTGTACCTTCATTAAGCAGCCACGGTTCACATGGTGGGGGGAGTGGGGGAGGGAGGGGACAGACTTTATAAATAGTGGCTCACGTGACTGATAAGTCAATGAAGAAGAAAAAGTCCAGGGAGGGGCCGGGAGGGGGTGCTCTCTTATGCGGGAAGGAACACCAGACCTGCGTCCTGAAGGAAGTAAAACCAACTGAAGCAAACCAAAGTCAGCCTCTGAGATGGAACCCCTGCCACCACTACCCCAAAAACAGAAACTGAAATGCTTCTGGCGACACTTCTGTCCATTTGCTTGGTAACAAGCTGCTTCAGCTTTGTCGTAACCTTGAGGAATCTAGATAACGGCATTTTTTTTTTTTTTTTCTTAAATTCAAGCTCCCTAGTAATGAGTCCTGCTCCTGGGTGTAACAACTGAAACACAGTGTCCAGTGTTCAAAATACTCTGTTCTGGCCCGAGCACCGCACTGAGTGGAGGGCCTGGGCTGTGCACTCCGGGCATTCGGTTAAAATGCTGGCCTGGGGCCACAGATGCCTGACCTGACCCCTGAAGGGCCGCACTATCTGGAATGGCCCCGAGTGGCCGACAAGACCACGCCCAGGCAAAGGCTGGCTCCAAGGAAGGGGGCACTCGGCTCCCGTAAGAACCACCAGCACCAGGTGCCCACCACGAGGGACGAGCCTGACTGGAGAAAACACGTAGGGGGGCAAATTCACTGCTGTCCACACGGTTCACCCCAAGTCGACTGAGCTGGAGGTTCCAGAATTTCCCAGGACTTAGTTCTACCAGCTGGCCAAAGGCATCTTACTAGTCCCCACCCAGAATGGAGAAGAGAACTCCCTTCTGTGTTGAAGTTCATTAACAGCTGGCCTCGAGCAAGGGAAGATCGCCTCTGCCACCTTCGGGGTCAGACTAGGGACCCCCACTGCTCCACCGAGACAGAGGTCAGGTCAACAGGTCCTGCAAGGACGTTTCGTGACTTTAGTCCCGTTCCCATAGTCTCCGTGCAAAGCTGGCTAAGGGCCCCGCTGGATACACGACATCCAGGCCACCATGCTCCACGTGGACAAAGGGGACAGGGGCACTCGACCCACCCAAAACACCTGCAGACGCCCACGGAGCCGAGAGGGCCTCCAGGTGCTCACCCGCCCCCGACATTCAGACAACCCGCTCCCGGACTCGGAATCCTCACTTGCTAAGCCAGCCCGGTGAAGCGGGTCTCCGAAAAGCACCCGGAACTACAGCTAAGGGGGGAAAAATCCCCGCGAAAAACCCCCCAGAACACCTCCTTGCAATTATGCAAAGCCATGGGAAGGATGAAGTCATCCTGAGCCAAGTCGAGGTAAGGGGGCGACAGCCCTGTTGGGGCAGAAGTGGGGGGGAGAGGGGCAGACAAGCCCTGTCCACCCCTCACACATTTCAGAGAAGACGGTCCCTCGGCTTAAAGGAGCCGGCGTATTAATCCTCACTGGCTAAATGCCATCTTCTCGCTTCACCTGACTCCCACCTCACTCTGCTTTATTTAATTCAAAACAGCTGATTTCAGAGGTGTTCATCCTCATTTTTCATTCTAGTCCACATCTTTCCAAAAGCTGACTATTAAGAGCGGTGAAAGGCCTTTCTGTGTTGAAAACATCTTTTATGTGTTGAAAGTGGATGAAAGCCATGCATTTTGACTCCTGGAAAATAAAAAAAAAATAAATAAAAAAAATTTTTTTTTAAAAAGCACTTCTTTTTATTCCTACGGATATTTCAAAAATGACATTTACTGAATGCTATGCCTATAATATGCGAGGCACCGCGGGAGGTGCGGGAGGCGCGGGAGCGTCAGAGCCCTGCACAGCCCCTGCGCTGCTGAAGGCCTCCAAGAGGCGCCAAACGAGGACCCAGGCGACTGACACCGGGTGCAATGAGAGCAGAAACCTGGGGCAGGCCCGGAGGGCCCGGGGGCCTTAGAGGAGGGCAGATTCTGTCTGCTGGAGGGGATCGGAAGGGCTCCGGTCAAACAGAAACAGGAACTGGAGCTGGGCAGGGCTTGAGAGGCTGGGGGAGAAGGACGGGAGAGGGTGCTCCCGGGAGAAGACAGAGGCATGACCGAGGAGGGCCGGTTCAAAGGCCCAGGGGCCTGGTACAGCCGGCACGTGTGGGAGTCGAGGAGGTGGAGGTCAAGGAGGATGAGGCCTGAGGAGGGATCCCTGAGTTAATTTGGCTTCAGGAAAGCAGTTTCGGTTTGACACTGAAGAAGGGCCCAGAAAGAACGAACAGGAAAGCTCGTAAGCTTCTTCTCCCGGGGGGTCCGGAGGAGGCTTTCCCTCAAGGGCCCGAGCAACAGTGGCTACGGCAGCGTGACCGGCTGCCCCACAGTCGTGGAAACTGGAGAAACGGTTGAACTTCATCTAACTGGGGCAACTTTTGAAGTCACTAACCACAAGGAGGAAGCATTCCCTTCGGGCCTGCAGGAAACAGATTGCATTGCTGCGTCTGTCCCGGCTCGGAGAGGCCCAGCCTTCTCAAGGCTTTCCTAAGACCCGTCTGCTCGGGCCATCCTTCTGCGAAGCCCGCCTCCTTCCCACATCCACGAGCCTTCTTGACGGGCCGTTTTTAGAGCCTTCAATTAGAGAATGGGAAACAGCGGCCTGGGTAAACAATTAAGGTCAGGGAGGAGAATGGATGGACACACAACTCTAATGAGGTAAACAAATTGCAACCGTGGAATAACATTCTAGTCATTACGTATCGTGACAACTTAAAGCTTACTGGTTACTTGCACGCTTCCTGCTGACCCAAGCTGTTTCTCACACGGCGGGGGGGAGAACACGGAGAAGGCGCCAGACTCAGTGTTGGAACTTAAATTATAAAAGCCCTGCGGGAACACTGAGGACTCTCCCACTGTGCCACCTGCAGGTGCCCTAAGCCTCGTGAGTTCGAGCCCCACGCTGGGCATAGAGATTACTTAAATAAAATAAACTTTAAAAAAAAGGTGGGGGGGAAGGAGAGAAAACGGAGAGGGAGGATTGTATCGCAATCCAAAGTGAGTCTGTTTTTAGTCCTTTTGAGCATGTGTCCGTGTGAATAAAAACGGGTGGGAGCACGTTGCTGCGAATGAGGTGCCATTTCTTGGTCCAGCAAGGGTGCAGGGTTAATAATAGCTCCTGTTTACAGAGCGGCTCCCTGCCGGCACCTCACATCTACCCCCTCGTTTTGTTTTTGTAACCACCCAGCCAAGAAGGTCTCGCCTGGTACAGGTGAGGGAGGTGAGGGTGTGCGGCCAGGCAACCAGTAAGCAAGGCAGGCAGGACTGGAAGCCGCGCCCCCGCCTCCCAGCACAGCCAAGGCCCCGACGGTAAGGAGACGGCTGTTCTCGGCAGTTCCTGAAGCAGCTCTGAAGACAATCCCAGCATGTGCTTCCCATGTGTCACTCACTGGCAGCCTGGCTGGGAGCAGCTCCCAAAAGATTGCCGTGAAAGACAAAACTGGTGTTTCCTACAAAACCGGTGTCCTCGTAGAAAGCCTCAGCCCGTCCATAAATTCGGGCCTCTTGAAAACGTGTGAGTTCCAGGTTAATGTGGCAGACCGACACATGCGTCATCTCTGCGCCCTCCGCAGCAGTAAGGTCTGAACTCACAGGACACAGAGGAGAGGGGAGGGAGCAAAAGGGAAACCCCCGAACGTGAGGGGCTGGAAGGTGGCTGGACCAGCCACACCGCAGCCTCAAGAGAGCAGAGGAAGCTTACGGCCTGACCTCAAGATGGGACCCAATATGCAGTAAGGTCATCTGTTCCACAGACCTTGGACAGGGAGCGGCAGGGGCTTGGCAAGGTGGGGGGGCAAGGTGGGGGCGCAAGGTGGGCAAAACGCCATTCAGAGGAGCAGGCAGACCCCTCCCCCACCTCAAGCAGCCTGGGACCTCCCCCCACCTCACCCCCATCGGCAGAAGACTGAAATTGCTCTCTGCCACATGCAGGGGGACTGAGTGAACATCCCAGGCCCTTCCCCAGCCTGGGCACTGGAAAACCGGCAATCAGCTGTCTCGCCCCCAACCTCCCCTCCCTGCAGGGAAACCAAGGGCCTCTTGCTAAAGAAACTGTCAACTCAAAAGAAAAGAGCCACAGACACTGACACATCAGGGACTCCCCCCCAAAAACACCTGACTGATCTCTTACAGGGAAGGCCACCACCTGTCAACTGTCCCCAACCCTGCGCCCCCTCCCCTGCCCCACTCTATATAAGCATGCTGATGCCTTGCTCTTAAGTATGGACAGATGACAGAAATGTCACCAGGCATTTGACGAAACCTCTAACTGGGACCAAGACAAAGAGGAAAAAAAAAGAAAAGAGACGAATCAACAGGAGAAGGGATAAATAAAATTGGCCCAGTCACACAACTGGGTACGAACATCAGAGAAAATAGAGACCACATTTCCTGCAACATCACAGATGAATCTCCGTGACACGACAGTCAAAAAAGTAAGTGCCAGCAGTCGGCCAAATGATACCATTTTTACAGAGCTCAAAACCAAGCAAGAGTAAATACCACAGCATATATACATTTGCGATAAACGACATTATTTTAAGGCTATGACATAATAGATACGGAACGGAGCACAGGGGTCGCCTGTCTGGATAAGGAGGCAGAGAAACAGGAGGGAGTCTCCCGGTGGATGCAAATTATTGGGGATGTTCTTGAGTTCAAGAGAGAGGAGGGGAGAGACGTTTGCGGATTTTAGTTACTACCCTTTGTGACCAAAATGTGTTCCATCCAATTGTTTACCGATATTAAGTAAGACGGATTTTTAAAAGTAAAAAAATGAAGAGAAGTCAACGAAGACAAGAGAACTTTTAAAAGACACCGTGGTGAATGCAGCCGGTGAGATCAAAAAGGACCCTTCGGGTAGGAACGAGAGTAGGGCATAAGAATGTAACATTCAGAGAACAAGAAAGAAAACTCAGAAGTTACAACCCTGACAGATAAAAGTACAGGAAGATTGGACGGTTGAACAGTTCTCCCAGATACATCAAAAAAGACAAAGACATGAAAAATGGAAGGGGAGAAAAATGGCCAGATTCGGCCACGAGGCCCAGCGCCTGCATAACGAGTTCTGGAGGACAGAGAACGAGACCCACCCCGAGGAGAACCGTCAGGATCCCGGAGAACAGGAGGCGAAGATCAGGTCTGTAAACGGTGTCACAGAGAATCGGCCAAGGACGGGGAACGAGACTGTCCTTGACCAGGGGAGCCACGTCTTTGACTTGCGAGGGTGGGATTCTAGAATTCTATGCTCGGCAACCACCTTCATCAGGAAGCTACTGGAGGAGATTCCCCAAATGAGAGAAAGACAAAATCACAGAATTCAGGAGACAGGGATCCAAAGCAGGAGGGGGAAAGGGTGGCCCAAGATGATGGGGAAGGGGACCAGGAGGAAAGTGGGGGGCCCTGTGCCAGGCAGCAGCCCGTCCCAGCAGGAGAAGGACAAGGGACCAGGAGGGGGCTCCCAAAGAAAAGATGAACCCCTACCTACCTGATGTTTTAAGAGATACGTGTTGCTGGAAAAGAGTTTGGGGGTAAATTAGACCTTGTACACAGAAACTCCTATTTCCATAGTCGTAGCTATCCAAATGCCCAATACTCGAAAATCGGTTGAGCAGAGAAACAGGGCCACTCTGCAGGGGCCCCATGGTGAGGCCTCCACCGCACCTGCCGGTCCCAGTCCCACGGCACCCCCACCAGCAAGCAATGCCCACGCTGAAACCTGGGGACCAGGTGCAGAAGCCAGCTGCGTAGACAGAGAACAGTTCCAGGGTGCAGGTGCTGACGGTGGGGAGAGGTGGGCAGGGGGCCGGGGCTGGTCCTTTTCTCATACTGATAGAATCGGGGTAAAAACTGAAAATAAAGTGCTTTGAAAGAAAGAAAACCTGCAAAAACAATGACTACCGTTAGGCCGTTTTTATTTTAAAATGAAATACATTCAAAAGGACGGACAACCCTCTTTTGTTTTCTTTTTCTGGTTCCTTCAACAACTCCACACTGTGATAACCATAAGGATCACACGAAGAGTGTTTATTCTGCCTTCACAACTGTTTTTCCTCCCAAGCTTCTCATCCCTTACCCTTTCCTTTTTTTTGTTTTTGTTTTTTTTTTATTTTAGTTATTTTTAGGTAAAGTCTATGCCGGTGTGGGGCTCAAACTCACAACCCAAAAGATCACGGGTTGCACACTCCTCCAACTGAGCCAGTCAGGTGCCCTCCCTGACCATTTTCTTAAAAAACTTTTAAGTGTTTTTTTATCTATTTTGAGAGAGAGCGAGACAGAGTGAGCAAGGGAGGGGCAGAGAGACAGGGAGGGAGAGAATCCCAAGTTGGCTCCGCACTGTGAGCACGAAGCCCGATGTGGGGCTCGAACTCAGGAACCGTGAGATCATGACCTGAGCTGAAACCAAGAGTCGGACGCTTCACAGACTGAGCCGCCCAGGCGCCCCCGCCCCCCCCCCCACCCCCTAACCATTTTCTCAAGGCAGAACCTAGGAGCTCTGCTCCAACCTGGGCTGGAAACGTCAGGTGGAGGGGGCTCCCAGCCTCCCACTTCCCCAGAGGCTGCCGGGAACTGCTGGGACCGAAAGCCCAGGAGGCCCTTCCTGTAGCCCCGGGCCCAGCCGGGCACCCGGGAGCACCTATGTCGCAGGGGAGCCTCGAGCCCCTACCAGGCACGGAATTCTTTTTCCTTATCCTCCAAGATTTCTCCCTAGTAAACTTTCTGACTTTGCTCCTGAAATCCCTAGGGGCTGCTGCATGTTCTGTAAAACGATTTCACCATTTCCTCCAAATTTTGTCTTCCTCTTACATACCTAAAAGTCAGACCCAAGTGCGCTTTATAGGAACTGCCTACATTCAAAATTCAGGCAACAGTGCCAGTCCGTTAGAGATTACATGATCCAGGAGGGAGGGAACGCTAATATTAGCCACTCTGCCCCTCTCCCATCCCCCCACGGCGGCTCCCCTTCAGAAAAGGACAGGGCTGACTACATAACAGCCCAGATCTGCCGCCAAGGAAGAAACACCTACTTGGAAACAGCCCTCCAGATCCTGGCCAAGAAAACAAAACTCAGAGCCTGACACGTAAGTCACATGGCAAGCTGCTGGGTCCTGCTGGTCGCTGTCAGCAACCACCAGAGACAAAAAAAAAAAAAAAAAAAAACCAAAAGATGCCTTGCACGTTGCTCTACACGCGCTCCCTTTTCTATCTGCTGTGCATTCGAGAAGCTGCTAGGATGGGTTGTTCTCATCCTTCGAGGTATGCACATTCCCCAGGCACACAGCCTCGCCGTACCGACACGGTCACTTCTGAACAAAACTGGGCCCCCGGAGAGGCCCAGCAGGCCAAGAAAACAGGAGGAGAAAATTCAATCACTAGTCCCAACCGACACCGGAGAATCCTTTGGCCATCTGGATCTGAAAGGACTTCCACTTTCAAAGTCCTCCTCTCCGTAGGAAGTTTGCCACCAAATATTAAAAGCCCCAGGTGCCAAGTACGGCATGACTCACGTTTTTCATTTGCCCGCTGAACATCTGACGTGGAAGTTGCTCACGCCCAGGAGCAGGCTTTTGCCTTAAAAATGCAATTATTCAAACTGAATTGGGTCTAATGTGGAAGCAGATATTTTTAATCTTCTAAGGCAGAACAGTCTTTGGGGGAAAAAAGCGTGAAAGAAAAATACCAGCGCCACAACATCAGTACGTACCCGGTGAGCCAGACGGCCCAGGCATCCCTGCCGCCCTGACGACAGGACATCTCGGTCTGGGTTACTACCACTATTACTCTTTTCAGACAAGGCGGTCTCTTCCGGTGAGCTGCTTCCCCCGTAACACCCTCCTTGACTTTTTCAGGCTAAACCAACCAAGGATCGTGGATCAGGCACCGTCCTAAGCGGAGTCTTAACAAAACCCTTACGAAGTGAGAGTGGTTTTACTATCACCCTTGTACAGAGGAAGCAGGTTAAGGGCCCAAGGTCACACGGCTCATAAATGGAAGAGCAAAGGTTCCACGTCAGAAGGGTCGGCCGCCCAGGCCAGCGTGCCCTCAGCCGGCAGGGCAGGCAGCTGACGGCTTCTGGGCGCATCCAAAGGCAGGCCACCCAGAAAACCCCACGTTCTCACACCGAGAGCCACCATTTCCAGATGACGGTACACCATGGGCCCGGCACAATGAGCGGAAGAAAGGCGCCCCGAAGTTCAACTTCCAAGTGAGTGTCTTCGGTCTCGGCCCCGACGTTTGCTACAGCGCAGGAGAAAATACGCCTCCTCCACAGGGATGGTCGGCACAGGGGTCTAACCAGAACCTAACTTAATCACTTAGTGGCTCGGGCTAAGCATAATGAAGGTTAGTGCCGAAATCCGTCCCGCATCCGTACATTCCTCAACAGTCTGCATGCAGAAACTGGCCCCGCACGACACAGCCCGGGGCCTGCAATTCTTTTGTCTTTCTGGTCTTCTGCTCCCAAGTGGACAGCCAGTCCTACCTCGAGGATGTCCCTTGCCTTCTTCCGATTTGTTCTTTTAACGTGTTAGGACCTTGAGAAGCAGATGATCGATACTATTAGAAGCGTGTGTACAAGAGGAGCTGGGTGGAAGCGAGGCTTGGGAGGGGGCAAGAGAGGCGCCCTTGGAGAGCCATCCCCTGGCAGCTCAGCCCCCTGACTGCTGCTACCTGTGTTCTGGAAAGCTCATCGGAGCAGATAAGGGAAGCATCATTCTCTTAAAATATGAATTAAATAAGACCAACCCTCCCTTTTAAGGATCTAGCCCAGTGCTTCTCAAATTTTAATGTGTCTATGAATCACCTGGGGAATCCCATAAAAATGCAGATTCTGACTCAGGAGGTCTGGCTGGGGTCTGACATTCTGCACTTCTAACAAGCTCCCAGGGGATGCCAAAACGGGTTTGTGGACCTCTTTGAGTAGCGAGGGTCTACGCTAGAACAGCGCTGTCCAGCAGAAACATAATAGACCCATTTTAACTGTTCTCGCAGTTAGCCCCAGGTCTAGCTAGCTGGCCTCCTCCAAGCCGTCTCCCAGAATTCCTGGGTGTTAGCTGGGAAGTGATCAGAATTTTAGCTGTGCATGAATTTTAGTTGGATATTCAACCACTGTCAATTCATAATTAGTCCATACTGTACCCTATTCCTATCATGAGAAACTTTTAAAAGGCACCAATACTCACCCCAAACTAGCAGAATCAGAATCCCTGAGGGTGGCCCATGCCCAGGGGGATCTGCGGCCCAGGACATCAGAGGCAGGTAGCCCCAGGAAAACAGGTGTGGCTGGAGAGAAGACCCCGAGGTTGCCTAAGGGGCCTCAGTGCACCCCCTCAAGCCCTCTACCCACCAAACTCAGTGACTGACAAGCTGTGGCCTAACTCTCCCCCCTCAGGGGCAAGGGATCAGCTAATACCCTGAGGCCTAGGCCGAGGGGATCAGGGGTCACAAGGAAAAACAGTCTGAAGGAGAGGGAACACTAGACAAAAGAAATCAACCAGCCCAGCAACCTGCACAGACGAAGCAGAGTTCATGGATCCGAACTGAAACGGATGCAGCCCAAACGAGCAGAGAGGAGAGAGACGGGCTGGTGTTAATAGGACAGAGATACTGACTTTAGAAACGGAGAGGAAAAAATAAATACGGGAGTGGGTCTTAATCATTTCAGGAATAATGTGGATTCTGAATTTCAGGAAAAGAAAATAGATGGCATAATTATAAAATCCAGCAGAGGGAAAAAAAAAAAAAATCAACCCAATCAAACATTGCAAGGAAAGATACCCTCCCGAAAATAATGGTAAAAAGAAAACATAAAATAATACTCCAGAAGTGCTAATATAATCACAATTACCCTAAATGTATGCCAGTTAAATTCACTAATCAAAGACAGACTCTCAACCTGGGTTTAAAAAACAAGATCCGGGGCGCCTGGGTGGCTCAGTAGGTTAAGTGTCCGACTTCAGCTCAGGTCACGATCTCGCAGTTTGTGGATTCAAGCCCCGCATCAGGCTCTGTGCTGACAGCTCAGAGCCTGGAGCCTGCTTTGGATTCTGTGTCTCCCTCTCTCTCCGCTCCTCCCCAACTCATGCTCTGTCTGTCTTTCTCTCTCTCTCTCAAAAATAAATAAACATTAAAAAAATAAGAAATAAATTAAAAAACAAGATCCCACATCGTGTATCTAAAATAAAACACATTTAAAGCAAAAGGATCTGGAAAGACTGAAAACCTGGAAAGAAGAGAAAAAAGCTTTATCGGGCACACAGAAACTAAAAACAAAAGAATAAACAAAATTACTGTAGCATCAACACAAATAGAATGTAAGGTGAAAAAAACATCATAAAAGAGGAAGAAAGAGGCTGCACAGACACCAGGAAAAGAAACTTAATCAGGAAGATGTAAAGACCGTGCTCGTATGTGCATCTAACAATATAGCCTTAACATTCTATAATAAAACAGCTGTCAAAACTATGGGAAGAAAATTAGCAGAGGCGTAGAAGAATTAAGTACCACAGATAAGCTCAAAATAATACATAGAAAATTCTCTCCTCAAACAAAAAACACATTACTTTTGAGCACATATGGAACATTCCAAGGGCAAATGCCATAGGGTCTCTTAAATATCTATTCCAAAGAAATCGGCATTCACGTGAACTATGCTCTCTGGCCATATGCAGTCAAAACAGACATCAACAGAATAAAAAGTTTTTGTTTTGTTTTGTTCTTTGACAGAGAGAGCTCGTGAGCACGCATACGAGCAGGGGAGAGGGGCAGAGAGAGTGACAGAAACTCAAGCTGGCTCCATGTTTAGTGAGGAGTCAGACACGGGGTTCGATCCCACGACCCGGGGATTACGACCTGAGCCAAAATCAAGAGTGGGGCACTCAACGGACTGAGCCAACCAGGCGCCCCCAAGAAGTTTTTGTTTGTTTGTTTTTTGTTTTTTTGTTTTTTTAATGTCAAAAATCCAGGGGCCCTGGCTGGCTCAGTTGGTAGAGCACGTGACTCCTAATCTCAAGGTCGTGAGTTCAAGCTCCACGTTGGGCATGGAGCCCACGATCAATCAATAAAATAAATGTCAAAAATCTAGGAAAGACATTCAATTAACTAACCCTTGGGTTACAGGGGGACATTACAAAACGAATACAAAATTACAAAGTGAATAAAAATGAAAGCACTAGGGGCGCCTGGGTGGCTCAGTCGGTTAAGCGTCCGGCTTCAGCTCAGGTCACGATCTCACGGTCCGTGAGTTCGAGCCCCGCGTCAGGCTCTGGGCTGATGGCTCGGAGCCTGGAGCCTGCTTCCAATTCTGTGTCTCCCTCTCTCTCTGTCCCTCCCTCGTTCATGCTCTGTCTCTCTCGGTCTCAAAAATAAATAAACGTTAAAAAAAAAAATTTAAAAAAAAAAAAAAAAAATGAAAGCACTAACTGTCAGTTTATGGAGCAGTGCTAAAGCAATTTTTAGAAGAAATATTACGGCTTTCAATACACTCATCAGAAAACGATAAAGAATGTAAACTATTAAAAGCTGAACTTTCTTTTTTTTTTTTTAATTTTTTTTAACGTTTATTTATTTTTGAGACAGAGAGAGACAGAGCATGAACGGGGGAGGGTCAGAGAGAGGGAGACACAGAATCTGAAACAGGCTCCAGGAGCTGAGCTGTCGGTACAGAGCCCGACGCAGGGCTCGAACTCACAGACCGCGAGATCATGACCTGAGCCGAAGTCGGCCGCTTAACCGACTGAGCCACCCAGGCACCCCAAAAGCTGAACTTTCAAAAACAGACGTTTGGAACAAAGAGTGCCCTTTAAGAGGAGTGAAATAAAGGAGAAAAATCAGTGACTCAAAAGAAAAAAAAAAAAGGACAAAGAGGGCAAGAAGGGCAAAAGGCAGTTTTCGTTTAAGAACTCATAAGACAAACCAAACTCTACAGGAGACTGAAAAGAAGTCACAGACACGTTCAGAAATACAGAATCTAGAAAGAAAATGCGAAGCAGCTAGCACTAAAACAACAGATTTACACAAATCATGAAAATATTACGAACACTCATACAAGAATAAGTGTTAAAACCACGATGAAATGGACATATTTCTAGAAAGTTATAAAATGCCCAGATTGGTCTACAAAAGGAAGAGTCAGACTAATAAAGAGAGTGAGACGGTGAACGCCTGCTCGCCACACTCAGTCTCAGGACCCACGGCGGGACAGGGGGAGCCCGATCACGCTGAAGCTACAGGCGTTCCTCATCTCATAGAAATGATCCCAAAACAAGTTTAACCTATTTTACACGAGACCCGTATAGTTTCAATTCCAACTAGATAAGGGTAAGAAAAGTATAGGCCGATTTTATTGGGTAACACAGATGTCAAAACTAGGCATCAAATCCAACCATATTTTAAAATTCAAGACACAGTTGGCCCCACAATGCACTGCATGATCTGGCCTCAAAGCATCCATCACTGTAATGCAATTTACCACATGCATGGACTAAGGGATCAAAATCGCATGGCCATGAATAGATTTTAAGAAAAAGTATTTGCTAAAGGTCAACACCTAATTATTATTAAAAAAAAAAAAAAACAACTCTCAGAAAAGGAAGGGAAAGGGAATCAAGGTAATTGCTTAATCTGTTTAAGGCGTCTACCAAAAATTCCCTTGAGACCAGGAAAGAGCAGGCCACCATCACTAAACCACTATGCGAGTCCTTGAGTTTCTGGCCAACAAAACAAGCCACTCTGGTTCAAGGAGTGGAAGGAAAGGGGTAAACAAAAGAGTCACTTTTTTTGCATATGATATTATCCCCAGGGAAAGGTAACAGAGTCAAGGTAATCAGTAAAACTAGAAAGAGACTCAGCAAGCCTGCCAGTTTCAAAATCGGCAAACAAAACCGGTTGTTTTTCTTCCATACCACAATCATCAATCAGAAGAAAAAAAAAAAAAGTTTTTAAATAAGACACTGGTCACGACACCACAAAACTGTAAAGGACTAGAAATTAATTAAATAAAGATTTCACAAAACCTTTTTGGAGGAGGAAGACCTAAATAAATGGAGAAGTATCTTTGTTCAAGGATGGGACAACTTAAAAGGTCTTCATTTCCCCCCTGCCCCCAAATTAACCTGTAGATTTCATCCAAATGCAATAGAGACTCCAGCAGAACTTGAGGGGGAACCAGACAGATATGTGCATCAAAGAACAATAGACCTTGAGTCGCCAAGGTGCTTTGAAAAAGAGCCAAAGAGTTGGGGCGCCTGGGTGGCTCAGTCTGTTAAGCGGCCGACTTCGGCTCAGGTCACGATCTCGCGGTCCGTGAGTTCGAGCCCCACGTTGGGCTCTGTGCTGACAGCTCAGAGCCTAGAGCCTGCTTCAGATTCTGTGTCTCCCTCTCTCTCTGCCCCTCCCCTGTTCATGCTCTGTCTCTCTCTGTCTCAAAAATAAAAAAACAAAACAAAACAAAACAAAAAAACGTTAAAAAAAAAAAAGAAAAAGAGCCAAAGAGGATAAATTCACGTGATCAGAAATTAAAACGCATATAAAGCCACCGTAAAATGGTGTGGTGCCAGTGCAAGAAGAAACAAATAGGGGGCAGAACAAAAGAATGGCCCTAGAAACATCCCCACGTGTATATGAGGCCCTGACGTACAAGAGACGCGGCTCCCAAAATCACAGGGTAGGAGACAAAACCGTTCAGCAATGTTGGAAAACCTGGCTACCTCTCTGTGCAAAAACCATTTCCAACCTAAAGATCTAAACGAGGAAGACCAATGTTTGATGGTTATGTGACATAGCCATCAAAATACGAGTATCTTTGGGGCACCTGGCTGGCTCACTTGGTAGAGCATGAGACTCCTGATCTCAGGGTTATGAGTTCAAGCCCCACGTTGGGCATAAAGATTACTTAATAAACTTTAAAAGAGAAAAAAAAGACATGGGGCCCCTTGGGTGGCTCGGTCGATTGGGCACCCAACTTCAGCTCAGGTGACGATCTCACTGTTTGTGGGTTTGAGCCCACAGTTCAGAGCCTGCAGCCTGCTTCGTTTGGATTCTGTGTCTCCCTCTATCTCTGCCCCTCCCTGGCTTGTGCTCGGTCTCCCTCTCAAAAATGAAAACCAACCAAAAATGAATTAGAAAAGATTTCATTTTTAAAGAACCATTAAAAAAAAAAAAAGTACATGATTATCTTCGTGATTCCGAATGGGGAAAGATGTTCTCAAGAGGGAAATCACACACCAAACATGAGGGGGAAAATCGAATACACTGGAGTTCATCAAAATTAAGTTTTTTTACGTATCGAAGGACACTACAGGCAAATCAACAAAAGAGACTGGGAAAGATCATTTGCAACAGCAAAAACCAACAAAGGATTAGCATGCAAAACATACAAAGAACTCTTACAAATCAACAACAAAAAAGTAAATCATTAAAAAAAAACAAAACAAAACAAAATACTATATGACCAGACAATTTACAGAAGGGTAAATCTGAAAATCTTAGAAGTATAAAAGAGGTAGGTAACAAGTATGAACCTTCCCGGTGATTAGAGAAGAATCACACAACGCTGAAGTACCACTTTAAAACCATCAGAATGGCAAAAAGTCTCCAGGAAGTGCTGACACGAACATGGAGAGAGCAGTGGTGCCTCTGCTCTGGGAAGCAATCTGGCAGCACTTAGTGAAATTAACAGCCCTTTTCACTCTGGACGCAGCAACCCACTCCTGGACCAGCCATCATGCCCTGTGCGTTAAGGATGCCAGAGGCACTGGGGTATTAGAGACCACAGTGTGGAGCCACCCCCACGGAAATGGACCCAGAAGCCGGGCGGTGCTAAGAACTGAACTTATGTCCCCCAAATTCATATGCTGAAGTCCTAGCCCTTGAAGTGATGACATCTGGAGGTGGGTCTTTCGAAGGTCATGAGGGTGGGGTCCCCACGATGGCATTAGCAACCTTGTAAGAGACACCAGGGTGCTCCCTCACTCTCTCTCAGGCCCGTCTGTCGCCTGGAGGATACAGCAGTCTGAAAGCCAGGAAGAGGACGCTCACCAGGAATGCAATCTGCAGGCACCTTGACCTTGGACTTTCAGCCTCCAAAGCCGTGAGAAATAAAATGTGTGTTGTTTAAGCCGCCCAGTCTAGGGTATCTTGTTAGATCAGCCTGAGCGAACCAAGACAAGTGGATTCTTCAGATGGAATCCAATGCAGCTATCATGAAGGACGACCAAACTGTGTAGGGATCATGGTCAGATCTCCAAACCAGTGACGAGTGAAAAGGAGGGAGAAAGACGTACAGCACATCACCAGACAGGAGTTAAGCTACTTACACCTACAAAGCAGGGCGCCCCGTTCACAAGAATACAGCTGTGTAGAGGCATACTAAACACCAGCATAGGGCAGGAGGGCCAGCGTCTAGAAATGGGGGTGGAGCCTAAAGGAAGAAAAACTTACTAAGATGAATCATGTGTGCTGTGAACTGATGAGTGATGAGGGTGAGACACACACACACACACATACCCCCACAGGCAGACAGAAAACAGGGGTCTGGATTTTCCTGCCCATCTCGTACAGATCGGTGTTAAAACTCTTACACTTTGACTTAAGGATTTCAATGTTTAACACCATAAAACAATCGGCAGGATGTTCCTAAACTTGGAAAATTACAACGAACTGAGTTGGTGACGGCCCTCCGTGTCAATTCCACACCTATCTGAATCGACAGACCCTCGCAGAACACACACACACACACACACACACACACACACACACACACACACACAGCTGAAAAAGATTTGGTATTTTGCCTTAACTTCTGGAACCTGTCAATTTCATTCACAATTTACACCAGCTTCTAATTATACTTAACTGAATATTAACCATTCTAATTGCTTAATGCTTTATTGGCTCCATGCAAAGTATCGAGGGACATCTGGCTGGGCAAATGGGACCCTGCCTGCTGCTAGGAGAGACAGCTTGGAGCACACACTCCTCCTCATGCTCTCATGTCTACCCTCATCCAGAACCAGAGCATCTCAAAGGCAGGACTACTAAGTCCACACCAGCAAAGCAGCCAAAAGAAACTTTCTACCATCCGGATTTTAACCGTAACACTCCTGTTTCCCATCACAGAAAGTTGGGGGAAGGGCGACTGCAAGACTGAGAGCCCAGGCCCCTTCCACATTCCTGCTCCGCGTCCCCTGCATTGCACACTGTCCTGCCCCCCAACCCCCACCGGCCCGCCAATGCTTAGATTGGTGGCAGCTGGCCCTGGAGCCTCTTTGCCCACAGGCACGTTCATGGGCTTTGTCCTGGCTCATCTCCTTTTATGAGAGAAGCAGCACTTTTCCAGCAGCAACCCTGACATCCCCTGCCCCTCTGGCCAGAACCAAGGGCAACCCCCACCACGCCTGGCCACAGGGAAGGCCCTGCCAGGACAGTTTAGACAAACATCTGGTTTCGCCCCGGTGCGGGGAAGAGTGAGGAGGCAGGCAGGCGCAGAGGGGAGAGACCCCGGGTGGGCCACCAACAGCATCTGCCGTTAGCCAAACACACGGCCTGCTCACGCGTCCATCTGTCTCTCACGCTGGTTCCAAAGTGAGGCAGCTCCACCACGCAAGGAACCCGACGAGGCGGCCGGAGGGAGACCAGAGCGGGAAAAGGTGCAGCGGCCCAGGCATTAGATGAGCACCTGGAGAACAAACAGGAGCCGCACCCGAGACGTCAAACAGCAGCAGGCTCGGAAACGGGAACACAGAGTCCCCATATGTGACCCAGCGTTCCTACTCCTGGGCGTGTACCGAGAAAAGCCGAAAACGCTTCGCACAGAAACTTGCACACAGACAGGTGTTCGCAACAGCATTATCCGTAAAAGCCCCAAAGCGGAAACGATCCAAATGCCCATCGTTTATGAAAGGATCATCAGATGTCGTATACCCATCCCGCGGGATCTCATTCGGCCATAAAAGGAATGAAGAAGGGATACACACTACGACATACGTGAACACAGAAGATACTACACCGAATGAAAGAAGCCAGACACAAAAGGCCACGTGTTGTAGGGTTCCATTTATATGTGAAATATCCAGAACAGGGAAATCCATGGAGGCAGAAAGTAGCGTGATGGTTACACAGAGCCTCGGGCGGGATGGGGTAGGGGGAGGCGCAGGGCAGATGCAGGGGTCACGGCTAACAGGTACGAGCCTCTTGCTGGAGGGTGGAAAATGTTCTGGAATGCGACTGTGGTGACAGTTGCACAACATGAGGAACACACCCACAAGCTGAACTGCACACTTTAAAAAGGTGAATACAGTGAATTTTATATGAATTTGATCTTAAAAAACAAAAAGTAACAAATGAGTGCCTGGCTGACTCTGTCTTGATCTCGGGGTGATGAGTTCAAGCCCCAGGCCGAACTATGTCCCCCATGTCTTCGGGGACATAGAGCTTACATTTAAAAAAATTCAGAAATCAAAAAAAAAAAAAGTAACAACACAGGTATGGGCTTTGTGTACAGGGAGCTGTCCTCTGAAGCGTGTTCAATAGAAAAAAAAGTGTTCCAAGAGCACTCTGTACCAGGACATCCCCCAACCAAAATGTAAACCTAGTCGTATACTCAAAATGTTTTCAGGTCACGCTGTCCCTTAAAAAACAGAAATCTGTAAGATGTTTAGACATCCTATTGGCCCTCGCCCTAACCCAAATATCAGCCTCAGCTCAAGCTTCTGGAAGCAGGGGCTCCTCGGCCAGCGCATCTGCTCTGTGTACACCCAATGGGGAACACACTGGAAAACTCAGAGACCGCATTAAAAAAAAAAAAATCTATTTGAGGTATAAGAATCAGCTTTTGGAAAAACGCCCTAAGCCTCTCAAATAAACAGCAGGCATCTCACAGACACAGGACACTGGCCACTGAATTCCATACGCAGGCACCTCTGTTTCAAGTCCCTTCCGAGGAGCCTCCCGGCAAGAACAGCTGGACGGCAGGTGTGCCTGGGGCAGGGAAGGCAGGCGGGCAGGCGGGCAGCTGTGCCGGGACATGGCGGAAGGGCCCGACCCCCCTCCTCCCTCGTGGGAACGCTGCTTCCCCATTCTGGAAGGGGCTGCACAGCCCCCATTAGGAGACGTGGGTGTTTTAGAGGCAGCCATCAACTCGGGTATTTCTTAGCTAGACCCCTTCCCTCCTCCTAAGGCAGAGTAAAACCACCACCATGTGCAAAGTTGCGGGGGGGGGGGGGGGGGGGGCAGACTTTCTGGAAAGTCCGCAAACACACACTCTGTCCTGGGGTCTGAGGCTCGGTTTCCTGGTCCCAGAAGCCCTGCATGTGGGTCACCTGGAAATAACACCACCACGCAGTAACCTTTTTAAACCTGCTTCCACCTTCCTTGTTCACCCCAGAGTGGTTCTCACACCTTTTCTTTTCGCTGGAAACCATCTCTTCGGCTCTTTGACACTCCGCGTTCACCTGGGAGCAGCCTCCCTCCCGCGTCCCAGAAGAATGTCACAACAGGGCCCTCCGCTTCCCCTGGCACCCCAGACTTACAAAGAAGAGTCCTTCCCTTCAACCTGGAAACAAGTTCGAGCCTTTGCATCCCCAAACAACCCTCCCACGCCTGCACTTCCCACGCGTCTCACACCCCGCACCTCGCACCTCAGCGGAGGGGTGGGATTGGAAGGCGCCCTGGGCAACCCAGGGGCAGGCGACCTGTCCCTGGGGCGACGTGGCTCCCATGCTGAACGGGAAGTGGCCCTCCCGATAGCCAGCAGGCATGAACCCCCACCAGTACCTGCCTGACTTGCCACCAGGTATCACGCTATAATTAGTCATTGTAATTGAAGCCGAACGTAATTAATTACATAATTTCGAAGTGTTCAAGTTTAATTCCATTAAAATTACATCATGAAACTGGGGAATTACAAAGGATTACCGACAAAAAGCAAATAGGGATGAATAAAGGAACTCCAGACTGACTCCCTGCACATCTGAGTCACGCCCAACGCTCAAGAACAGGATAGTAGTGACCGCACCTGCCTTTAATAAACCCGTGGGGCCCAGCCAGGCGGCAGGGTGCAAGGGCTGCCTCTCGAAGGGCCAGCCCCAGGTGACACCAGCCTGCCGGACGCCCGGGGTCCAATGGACCCAGAAGGCCCTCCCTGCGCCGCTCCCTGCCCCTCCCCCACTCAGGTTCCTCTGCTGACACCTCACCCATAGGTGGCCCCTTCTCAGCCAAGGCCACCACGACCCCACGGGCCCTGCCCCAAAATTCCAGGGCCCGGGTTCCGTCTGCCCTCTTCCTTACCCCACACCCTCGGGCCAGTATCTTCTCTCCTGTCCCTCCCCACCTCTCACCAGAACTGTGCCTTCCACACACCCCTCCCACTGTCTTTACCACCCCTCCCGCCTCACTCTGGTCAGCCCTTCCGATGACTCAGTGGGGCTGCGCGCTGAGGTCCCGTTCTGTCTGCTCCACGGCCCTGGGCACGGGCAATACGTCATGGACGTCTTCCGTACCTTCGCTCTCCATCTCCCTGCTAGAAGGTAGGTCCCCTGAAGGCCGGGGTTTCCCCACTGTTCTGGTCATTAGAATGCTGTGCTACAACCCTGCATGGCCCACAGGAGATGAAATCAGTCAAGGGAGCAGGACAGCCAAGGACCATCTTTCCAGGACCCAGGCCTTATAATCCTGACACCTGGGGATACGGGGTGTCCTGCAGTTCATCGAGCAGCAGGGCTGGGGACCCGTTCCTCTTGGCACCCCAGGGGTGATCAGGCACCGTGGAGACACTCTTGAGGAATGAACGAATGGCCCCAACGGTCCGTGCAAAAAAGGAGTCACTCCAAAACAAACCAAACTGCCAGCAACTTCGCTCAAACACGCTGCATTATTTCCAAGCCGGCTGCACCTTGTAGGTTTTCTTTTTAAATTTGTAAAACTTCATTACAAAAAAAGCTGCATCGTCCCAAAAAAACCAGACACGCAAAAACAGTCATCTGAATCCAGAGTAGCCTAGAAGCTCCGTTTTTCCATGATAATGTCCTCGACTAAAGTAAGCTGAGATCTAAGGAGTATCACCTGGCCAGACTTCTTCTCTCGGGACAGATGCTCACCCGCAGACCCCTTACAAAGCCAGCCTCTCGCCAAACACACCCCAACAATGCCTTCCATGTGTAACTGAGGACAGAGCCCTGGTGTGGCTGGTGCTGGCAGGTGATACCGCACGGATCTGAACCCAGCATCACTGCTGTGCCTCAATCGGCCAGACTCCCAGGGGCTCAGCGAGCGGGGATTTTGTCTTGGCCATCCAGGGTGAAAACACAAATATTAGGCTCTCACAGCAAACTGTTCCCCAACACCAGCTCAGGTCCCATGTCTCAGAGACCAGCCCTGGTTAGGTTTGTGCTCCCCAGCCACCGCAGCTGAACAGGGCACAGCCTCTGGGCCACCAGCTCCTTCCCTCCTTCCCCGTGGCCCAGGTCCCGGGATCAGGCCTCTCTCCTGCCTCCCATTTCCCCAGATCTCTTCCGCCGCCATTTGCTGGATGCACAGACAGGGCACAGAGGATAGCAGGGGACACAGAAAGGAGGGCTACCTTCAGCTCGAGGCCATCACTGCACCCCAGGTACCAACCAGATAAAGTTTGCTGATGGGAAGATTCATTGCCGGCCAAGGAGGATCGGATTACCTTCTCTTTGGTGCTCCATCGCTAGGACCCCATCGCTATGACTCCGAGTCTCAAGGCAGGGGAGGCTCTAGAAAAGTTCTTTCGAGTCTCAAGGCAGGGGAGGCTCTAGAAAGGCTCACAACTCCACCAAGGTCTCCCACAGAAGGTGTCCACCCGCCGAGGTCAACTCAGGTACATGCACGTCCACCACCCCAGGCTTCATTTTCATCCCGGGTGACTCACACTAAGTGACTTCCCCACCCCAAACTCATCTCGGGGCTGGGTGGGGAGAGTGGTCCGTGGACAGGAGCCTGCTCCTGAGTCCCCCCACCGCAGCACCTCATCACGAGGACCCTGCGGCTTCTGCAGAGCCGGCCTCGTGAACAGCAGGGATCAGCAGGAAAGCCATGGGCCCAGGAATCAGCTACCGCTCTTGGGCTCCCGGCTTCTCACCTAACCAGCTGGGTCCTCTGGCCTCCTCGGGGCTGCTGTGTGTGCACGACGGGAAAGAAGTTGAGGGCCCACACCGCATCTGCCCCTAGTCAATACTCAGGAAATGATAGCTGTTAGCGTATATTTAACAACAACAACAACAAAACCGGTTTCAGCCTCTGCCTTGTCACCAGTGGTCATAAGACCAGCTATGATAACGTGCGATCCACATTACCAGCAGCGACGCTGTCCTTCTCTTGCCCCTCGACTGAAACATCACAGGAGTCCGGGCCCCAGGGCCGGGAAGTTAAGATTCAGGCGGGGGTCCCCCAGTTGAGATCGGCTCTCCAGCCCTCCCCACCTCAAATGAGAGGCCAGCCTCTCGACACCGACTGAAAGGCATACAAACCTTCCACCAGCTTCAAACCCCGCGATTCAACTCCTCACCTGTGCCTTCAACGGCAGCCTCTCCACTGAGCTCCGCCCTCCTCCTCCCCAGGGCTCAGCCCCTGAACTCCCACCGGACCTCCCAAATCCCACAGACCCCGCAGGGAACACACCCTCTGCCCCTGGCAGGGGTGGCTCCTCTCCCTCCTCCCCGTCCCTGTCGACACCGCCCCCCCCCCCAGGCTGGGCCCTGGGGTCTGTGGCTCCTCAGATGCCCCTGGCAAGCCTTGCTTCCCCCAAACCCATGCAAATGCTTCTGCAGCCAGACAGTGACGTCACCTTCACAAAAATATCCTAGGTACTTTCTTTGTAAATGAAGAAACAGAGAAAGGCAGGCAGGCGACTGAGGCCACTGCTCCGCCCCGGGGCTGGTCCGAGGCCTCTGCCCAGCTGCACGCCAGGCCCACGGGGCGGCTTCTAGGGGCTGCGCACATTCTCGACCCTTCTCCAGTGCTGACACCCGGACCTTCGGGCCTCCTGCTGCTTGCTTTCTTGTGCACGGGTTGGGTTCTAATCATTACAGTGCGCACTTTCCCCATTCACAGGGGGAAGTTTCCTCCCATTCAGGCCCTGGGCAGAGTCAAAGAATAAATCTCTGTCAGAGGATTGTTCTGCCTAATTCTATTTTTAAAAATGTGGTGTTTTTTTTTTTATGTTTTATGTACCACAAATACAATTACATATACTTTAACCAACGTACACGTCACTTCGCAAAGACGGAATGGAAATAAACAAGAAATCCATGTTCTGTCGCGATTACGTATATGGCTATCAGTAGCTTTCAAAACACAACCATTTTCTATACCTATCTACTTTGCACAATCCAAAAACGAATCCCGTTTGCTTTCTTAAATGAACTAGCTGAACTCGTCTTAGATCCGAATATAGGGGGCTGCCCCCTTGAAAAAGGCCAATGGCTCTCCTGCAGCAGGACTTACAGGTGCATAACAACACAAGGTGCAGAACAGGAGCGTGAATGGTTAAGGAGAGCCGGAAGCTATGGCGGATGCTACGTGGGGTCCATCAGAATCACCAAAGAAGGGAGGCAGACCTTAGAGACCACCAGCCACCCTCCAACTGTTCTGCTGGCAGTGGCGAGGGGTGGGGTGGGGGGGTCCCCAGTTTGGACTCCCTTCCTCTACAGCCCTCCATCAACTCATAGCACACAGCTCCGTCACAGCCAATGCCAGCGGCCCGCTCCCCGAGGATGGGAAGTGCTGGAATCCCAGCCTGCATCACCAGCGCCTGGTGCACGGGGCTCCCACGGCTGTTAAAAGCAAGGAAAAAAGGAGTGCGTGAAACAAGGTTTGACGCTCAGATGTGCACAGGGAGGACGAGAGCGTTCTCCCAAATTGAGCATGAATCTGGGATCCTTCTAAGTGGGGCAGAAGGTTTAGGTAAGGCAGGACCAACCATCAGGGACTCTGTCTGCCGAAGGAAAGTGGTCTCCATTCTACACCCAAGTGAGCCACTACAGGAGAGAGAACAGCATGACGGGATCAATGATTTGGGAAGATTAATCTGGCAGCCACATCTATGATGGGTTGCGACCTGTTGTGAACACTTTTGAAACAAGTAAAAGCTACACATTCAGCCCTCATGTGCTAGAAAGATCTGGCTCTCATATACAACAAGCAGCCCCCAACCCTAACTGCAAACACACGCACAAGAGGTTCATTGAAACATCCTTGCGGTGTAAAATGGCAGCAGAATTGCACACCAACACACAGCAAAGTAAAACAATCGCCAACGATTCCTCACTCCCCTGACAATGACCTTTTAGCCACAACTGGCAATACCCTCCCTCTCTCAATTCCATGCCAATGGTGACAAATTTGAGAAGTGGGGAGAAGAGAGATGACTGAGGGGTCCCCCGGGATGACCCACTCCAGGTAATGACTTCCTGACTGCGTAGCACCGCTCTCCAGGCTGTTGGCACTCACCGGCCCCTTGGGCTCACCTGCAACTGTGAGGTCCACGGCGGACCGAGTCACCTGGATGGGCGCCTTGCAGCAGCCTGGGCTTCCCATCTGGCTCCTGCGTCCCACACATGCCTACGGAACAGAAGCCTATGGACTCCAGACCTGACTTTGTCCCCCACTTGGCTGATCGCTGTGACAGCACGTGGGATTATGTAAGCAAGAAACCGAGGCACAGCTGACATGAAGCCATTCCAGTAAATTCATGTTTCCACGAATGCTCCTAAAGTCAGTTTTCACTTTCAAAATCATACAACTTAGAACATCTCTGCCGTGTGAACAAGACGGGAAGGTGGAAATGGATCTGCAGGTCTTCCTATAATTTTAGTTGTAATTTCTGCATGTTGGGGACTCAAAATCTTTCCCCTTTAAAAGGTTAGTGTTCTTTTTTTTTTTTTTAATGTTTATTTATTTTTGAGACAGAGAGAGACAGAGCATGAGCAGGGAAGGGGCAGAGAGAGAGGGAGACACAGAATGTGAAGCAGGCTCCAGGCTCTGAGCAGTCAGCACAGAGCCTGACGCAGGGCACGAACTCACGAACTGTGAGATCATGACCTGAGCCGAAGTCGGACACTCAACCAACTGAGCCACCCAGGCGCCCCTAAAAGTGTTCTATGGGCAGTAGCTACCTATGTGCTCAGTGAGGGCAGGGCAGAGCAATGTGAAACAGAAGTAATTCACCACAGGCAGAACCGCGTGGGTTCAAGTTCTAGGTCGACTACCACAGTGAAAAACAGAAAATAAAGGACGTGTTTCACCATTATCTGCCACACCTTGTGGAATGAAGCAAAAATGGTGATAGGAGCAACAGAATGTTCCTATTTTCAGGGTAAGGGGGGAAAAAGAAGTCTTTCCCAAACCTAATCAAAAAAATTAAATGCACAATTCCCTCCAGCAAGAATTTTATTTTTAATTTTCATTTACATAGCTCTCTTTCTTCCAAGAATCTCAAAATAATGGAGCTCCACAAATACTTAGCAAAAAAAATAAAATAAAACAATTATAAAACAACAGTTGTCACAACAGGACAGGCTTGGCAGGGCAGGAGCTGAGAAGGGCAAGAAGCGGCAGGCAGAGGTGACGGAGGGGGTGACAGCAGGGGTGACAGCAGGGGTGACAGCAGGCACTTAGGGCAGCACCTCAAAGGCCCTTCCTGCTCTTGCTTGCAGCTTCGGGCTTTTCAAGACACGGATCTACCTTTGGTGTCGTTTATTAGCTTTTTTATTCTGACCCAAATAACGCTCTCTCCCCTAAAAACAGGAGGGAAGGCGGTAATCAAGCAAGGACCGTCACAGGTCCAATATATCACAGAACTGAGATGCCTAAAATGACTTCATATTCTTTTTGGTCTTAAAAACTATGTGAGGAAATAAAATATTAAAAATGTATTGGGGGTTAAGAACCCATGTGAGACAAACTGTCTTTTAGGGGGAAATTGGGAATAAGCTTTTAAGCTAGTTGTTTTTGGTTTGTTGGTTTTTTTTTTTTTTTTTTTTCCCAGCTGAGTGGACAGGATCTGAACATCTTACATTTAGCAAAAAGCTGTCAACACCCAAATAAAATCTTAATGACAGTCAGAATGGCATTCCATTTCTTGCAATTTCGCAATGTTCCCTTAAAAAAGAGCTAATTTGTCAATTTGTTTTTCCCTTAACCAAATTCAGGATACCTCGCAACCATATATAACTTTTTTAAAAAACGTTAACTCATTTAACTTTTTGAATAAACACAGCCAAATACAAAGATGTCTTTAAGAAAACAACCCTCGTGCTGGTATACTCAGGATGATGCTAAAACATGCTTCAGAGTAAGTTCTGATAATTTCTTCCAACATTGTTCGTAAATCACAGTCAAAAGCATGGAAGGTTTCAATTGTCGGCCGAGTGGGCCCCACTGTGGTGTCTGGGGTTTTACAGAGGTGTGGGCCAGGCACCTGGGAGGCTCAGTCGCTTAAGCGGCTGACTCCTGATCTCTGCTCAGGTCATGACCTCACCGATCATGGGTTCAAGCCCTGTGCCTGGTTCTGTGCTGACAGCGTGGAGCCTGCTTGGGATTCTCTCTCTGCCCCTCCCCGGCTCACTTGAGGTCCCACACACACACACACACACTCTCTCTCTCTCTTAAAACAAATAAACTTAAAAAAATAAATAAATTTAAAAAAAAGGGGATGTGGGCCAACTCATTTTCACAAATGCTTCAGTGAAAAGCAGTAGAATCTATTCAGTTCCATGTAAATCCTCTACCTGGCTATTTTTCCAGGTACTTTGTGATGCTGGGTAAATTCTGGGGAGGAATGAACACCCCCAACCTCGCTCCTCTCCAGCCACCTGTCTGACGGGGGTCCTGAGGAAGGCGGGGGTGGGGGTTCACGTCTGAGGAGCTTCCCCAGGCTGCCCATGGCCCAGGGCTCTAACACACACAAAAATTCTGCCAACTGCCCTGGGCCTCCTGCAGCAAGGAAGAGCCTTCAGATTCAAATGAAGAAAATGACAAGATTTATTTCGTGCACTGACATCATCCTATCAGAATTTAATTACAGCAAGAATTAGAATTATTTTTATTAGAGAGTTGTTTACTTTTCCAAGGAAAGGTCCTTGATGGGTTTTGCAACAAATTAGATGGCTTTCAGAAACTGCTGTTGGCCCTCATTATGTTTTTTTAACGGTGTCGTATTATGTGAGTAGGGTAGCACTTGTCCTTTTTAAAAATCTAAGGTGCTTCAAAGCTGCTTCTACCAATGAAGGCGACGCCATGGGTCCCCCCACACACCCACCCATCCCAGGCAACTTCCTGCAGGGACATCTCCTGCCCAGCCAAAGACCACTGTCCTCTCCCTACCTCCTTAGAATACGACTGAAAATTGGGACTGATTACAGCCCAGCAAATCCAGAACTGTGACAGGACCCACAGCTCAATACAAATCTTGGCTGTCCTCTTCAATAAAATCAACACGTAAACACAAACCAAAACCTGGTCCTTAACCATGCAGCAAAACCAGGCTATTTAGCTGGCTTTGAAAACGAGAATAGGAAACATGACTAAGATATTTCAGAGAGCCCCGCCACTGACATTTTGTTGAAATATCCCAAACTTGGGGCAGGTTTTTTTTTTTTTTTTTTTTTTTTTTGGTTGCTATGTGACTTTATATCCCTAAATGTCGAGTTTGTAGGAACAGTAATTTCTCTGTGAATTCTAAATCATTACCAGGGTGTAATAAAATGTATCCAAATGCTCATGTCAATAAATGTTTATTAAATCAGAAATCACAAATGAATTCACAACTTCTTTGCTATAAAAGCTATATAACACAGATATTAAATCGCTTGTCTAATTATGCCATTCAAGTTCCTTTTTCACTCCACGATCTGCACATGCATAGTTCTCTCGGGTGTCCCGGCAGACACAGGCATCTAGTTCCGAAAATGCCCAGCACGACTGGAACGTCCAGGTAAACAGTAGTGAGGCACAATGAGAGGTCATGGGGCCCCTCTTCAAACAGCTTCAACAAAACAAATGGCCATAAGTAAAAAGTGTCTCTGTGCTATGCTATAATAAGATTCAAACACAGGATTCCAAGAATTCCACCTGTTTCCAATTAGATACCAGAATTGCTTTGAGTGTTTAAACTACATTCACTTGCTACTTATACAAAACAATTCTTCCGGGTTTTTTTGAACGTTTTAAGTATGTTAAAATAAGATTAAGGGTCTGGTTTAAACAATCAGAGGCAGGGGAATTTCAGTTGAAACCAAAACTGTCTCTCTGCAGCCATAATGCAGAGCTTCAGACAAAACAATAGAACAAGATAACGAATTTCTATCTCTGACAGTTCCTTGTAAAAATCAGACCTTTCATAGGAAAAGCAATTATATACACACACTTTCATACGTTAAATGACTGTAAATAGGTTTTTAAATAATTTCTCAAATAAGTGTGCGATCCTATATATTAAAGTAACTTTCAGGTAGGATTTGTGTTACAGGCCGGCGGATGCACCTGCCTTTTTAAAAACGGGAAATTTACAGGACATCAAACGTGAACTGTGTGAAATGGAAGCACAGGTACGAATCTGGCCTAGCTCTGCAGGATTTTTTCACAGGACGAATTTCTCTCTTTAAAAATGTGCAAGCTTCCCTCTAACAAATCTGTCCTTCCTTCGTTTCGCTGAGGATGTTCGCGGCGCCTTATACAATGAGCTGAAACGGATACAGATTTTCTACCTCGAGCCTCGTCTTCTCTCCTAAGACGGACCCCGAGCACAGCCCTGGGAGCAGTTCTGCTGGTTGACTGCTACAGGTGGACCCAGAAGGGGGGAGGACGGGAGGGAAGCACAGGCCATCCCTTCCGCACAGCTCCTGCAGAAACCCTGCTGGGTTTGTTTTAATTGTACACAACAGGACAGGGGACTTTTTCAACAGCCTGTAAAAGTCTCGGGGGCTCCATAGGCTCACCAGACAACATTTTTAAGGTTAACTCAGTGGATGTGGAGAGAGTGATTCCGGAGGGGATTGGCAATTTGTCCCCTCGCCCTTCCAACCCCCTCCTGCAGCTAACTACTGGCAAGAGCTGTGTGAAACTGGGGAAGGAGGCAAAGGGAGACTCCACGGACCCAACTGTATCAGAGGCTGTTGTGTAACCCCAGCCCTTCACCGCCTTGCACCTTTAAAAGACAAAAACAGAAAAACCACACAGAGTTTCACACAGAGAAAAAAACTTTAATCCACTGACAATGACCCCCTCCCACACGCCATCTCAAAGACACTGATATTAAAAGAGCCAAGAAAACAAAGACAGCAGCTGTGTAGAAGCCCTTGATTTGTTTACTAGATGGGATACATACTGTAATCAAAATAATACACTTCTGGGGAATACTTCCCTAACAGGGAAACGCAAAATAAAAGCTATCAGAGAAACGGACTTTGGGCAAAACTGGAATTATTTTTGGATTTTGACAAAGAGGAAAATGTTTAAAGTTAACTTTTGCAGAGACTCCTTAAAGGGGAACACCAGTCACCACGGAAGAATAACGCCCCGAAGGGAAGTGGGTCGCTGGCAGGCCCCATCCCCAAAAGCTTCACTCACACACAGAGTTACGAGAGCTTGTTTTAGAAAGTGTCCTCTTTTCAAACATGTATTTAAAAGGCAAATTTATACAATGGTGTTTTTCTTGTCTTAAAAAAAAAAAAAAAAAAAAAAAACCTGGTTTTTTTACAAGTCTGGGATAGGATAAAAACTTGTCCAACTCGTCTTATTAGCAACACCGAAGCACTGGCACTTCCATACCACAAGCCTTTGGGACTGAAAAGGAAACGAAATAGAGCCCGATCTTCACAAACTCTCTTTCTGGGCACTCAGTCCACGTCCCAGGGCAGCTTTAAGACCACGCCGAGGGACCAGAACTCAGCCCGTGCTCACTGGGGGGCAGCAGGGGCATGGGAGGGACACACAACCATCTTGTCTCCAGCAAACCCGCTGAGGTCTCCAACCTGGGTCTGAGTCTAGCTCAGACAGGGTCTCTTTACCCTCAGGTGGCGATGCCACAACCCACACTGGGCTCCGCAGGCAACCCGATCTCCGGGTCAGGGGTTCTGGAAAGACGAGAAGAGCCTGAAACTAATGAATTCTCTCTTCTCAAACTGCAGTCTCATCGGCTCACTTAACTGTCTATGGGAACAGAGATGACGTTAAACTGGATACCAACTCAATAGGCCTCTTCAGGGCCCAGAGAAAGAACCAGTTTAGCCTTCTGCTTGAACTTTGACATTCCACAGTCAAATGAAGTTTTTCAAACCTGTCAAGAAGGGGCAGAAAATCATCTCAGCCCCAATCTTCACCTACCACCAAAAGCTAAAGGAAGCTCCGTACAGACAATGATAATGATGCTCGCTCACATAATTTTGTTTGCAAGACCAACACCTTAAAGCTCATTCACATAAACGGACAAGGAACCTTCCAGGCCGATCCTGGAGTTCCACAGTTAAATATCCTCATGATATCCCGAAGGAGCTCATCACTGGCAGGTTGTGGGGTGTCAAAGAGATCCTAAAATCTAATACCTTTCTGGAAACCGAATCGACCTCCCACGCAGTTTTTTTGCCAAAAAAAAAAAAAAAAATGCTTAAAAAATAAACTTCATGGATGTTCAGCTAAATGTCACATTTAGGAAGACAAGGAAAAAAAATTAAGGTTTGTCTCTTCAAAATTCCACAACGGGTTTTACTGTAAGCACAGGAATTAAATTATGGTAAAAGGGAGCTATTTTTACTAAAACAGGGTAGACCAATTTATCAAAAATGCCATTCGGCTGTGTTCATTACATTCAGGAATCTAATTTACACAATAGACACTTTGGAGTAATCTATTTTAGTCAATAAATACTCAAACTCCTTTAAGTTTTAATCTTATCGAAAATACATATTTCACATAGTCTTCTTCCTAGTTAAGCGAGAAATCTGAAGAAATTTCATAACGACTATGAGTCTGTTTTATCGTTCTTACGTAGGCAGGAACAGAAAACAAGCATATACAATTAAAGTTGTCAGACTCCATTTATATAGGTTTTAATCCAATCCGCTTCATTTCATCCAAGGCTGCATCTGGAGTTCATTTGCTTCCCTCCTAAAAGTACTGTAGGTCACTATCACCAGTCCTCCGGGTTAGGAAAGTTCGGCCAAGTTTACCTTCCCGCACACCTTAAAGCAGGGCGCCGCGGCCGTCCCTAAGGGACGCTGGGCGACCCCCGCGGTACCAGGCCGCCCCGGGGCCCTTCGGAGCCGAAGACCGACCTCCCCTCCCGCGCCCCCACGCCCCCCCCCCCAGCACCCCCGCATCGCTCTTCTGACCCACACGCCGCTCACCTTCAACTTGACTCCGGCTACGCACAACATCCACCTGGCGGGGTTCCGGGGCCGTCCAGGCGCGGCGAGCGCGGAGCCGGCAGATTCGGGGCGAACCCCGAGGGCGCGCGGCTCCTCTGGGTCTGGGGTGACAGGCAGAATCGCGCCCCCTGGGCACAGCGGCAGCACCGGAGCCGGACGGGGAGCCCCGGCACGATCCCCCAGCAACGCCCCGGGCTCGGCGCGCGGACCACGGCCCGGCACACCACTGTCCAGGGGGGGCCCCGGGGCTTTGCTTTCGAGAAGCCGGCCCGAGGCGGCATTTCGGACGGGACCCGCCGCGCGCTCCATCGAGCCCCGCGGACCCTGTTGGGAGGACAGGGCCTCGGAGGAGAGCGCCAGAGCGGAGCCGGCGGGTCACCGGGGGCCGCGGGAGCCTCGGGGCTCGGGCCGCCCGGACCGGCGGCGGGGAGGAAGCGTCCCCCCACCCGGGTAGACGGCGCGCCAGGGCGCAGCGCGGGGCCTGAGCTCGGGGAAAGTTGCTGCCCTCCGCCCGCACCGGCTCCCGCCGGGCGCGCCGACCCTCGGGCTCCGCGCGCGGGGTGCCCGCCGCCCCTCGCAAGTTTACCCCCAAGCACCCCTACCCGCGTCTCCGGCCGCGGAGGGGCCGGTCCGCGCCACTCGTGCAGGCACACAAAAGAGCCGGGCGGCTGCGGGTGGCCCCGGGGCGCCCGTCCGGACGTAAACAAACCCCGGGGTCCGCGCGGAGACCCCCACGCCGGGTGCGGGAGCGGCGGCGCGGCCCCGGCCCGCTGACAGCCCCGGCGCGGCGGGCCGGGGCCCGGGCCGGCCGGGGCCGGGGCGCGCGGACGCCCGGCCGCCCGCCCGGCCACCCGCCCGCCTGGCCGGAGCCGGGCCGCGCCGCCGCCGCCGCCGCCGCCGCCGCCGCCGCCGGTGGCCGCTCTGACCCTCCCCCGAGCCGGCGGCACCACAGCGCCACCAGCCCCAGCTCCGCCGCGCCGGCGGCAGTGGCGGCGGCGGCTCCTCCTGGAGAGGCAGGCGCTTCACCCCCCACAGCAACTCCCCACAAACTTTCCCCGGGAATACGGCGGGCCGGGGGCGCGGGGCGCGCGGCCGGGCGCCGCCGCCGGGCCGCAGCCCCCTCCCGGCGCAGCGCCCGCCGCCGCCGCCGCCCGCCGCCGCCCGCTCCCCGCTCGCGCGCGCACCCCGCGGGCCGCCGGGGCCGCCCCCCTCCCCGGTCCCGCGGCGGCGGCGGCGGCGGTGGCGGCGGCGCAGGGCCGGGGGGGCGCCCGGGGTGGGGGCCGACACCGGGGGCAGCGGTGGCGGCGGCGGCTCCCGGCGCCATCTTGGGCTGATCGATGAATTGAACAAAGAGGATCAATTTCTGATCAAGCGAGTTATCAATGGGGGCCGGGGAGCGAGAGGGACTTGTCCCCGACTCGGCCCCGCTTTCCCCGGCACCCCCCTCCTCCCCGCCGCCGCGGCCCCCCGGCGGCCGGGCAGCCCGGGGCCCCGGGGGAGGCCGCGACCGCCCGCAGCCCCCACCCCCGGGCGAGAGGCCGAGCGAGCAGAAGCCTGACCTGCAGCTGCTGTAAATCAAAGCGCTTCCAATATTGAAACATCGATCCCACATTGGCCGCCATCTTGAGACATATTGAGACGGAGTGAGAGGCTGATAGAGAGGGGGCTGGAGTTCAGGAGCCGCCAGGAGGCAGCAGGCGGGCGGCGCCAAAACCCGGCCTGGAGCCGGCCGCCGCCGCCGCCACGGAGGACGCGGACTCCTCCTCACGGCGCCGCCGCAGCCATGGCGAGCCCGAGCCGGAGCCGGAGTCGGAGCCCGAGGGCGCGGCGGCCGCCGCGGGGCCTGGAGCGCGCGGCCCCTGCCCCCTCCCCCCGGCGCCCGGCGCCGGGCCCGCGACCCCCGCCCCTCCCGGGCCCCCGGCCCCAGCGGGCGGCGGCCCCCGGCCCGGCCCCGAGGGGGCGCTGGAGGGCGGCGGGAGGGGCTCCGGGGCCCCGCGGGAGGCCCCGGGCCGGGCTCACCTGGGGCTTGCTTCGGGCCCCTGGGGGTCGCGGGGGCCGCCGGCGGCCGAGCGCAGCCCTTCGGGGGCCCTGAGTCCCGGGCTTTCGGCCGCGTCCGGGCGGGCGCCTGAGCCGCGCCGCTTTCGCTCGCCCTCCTGCGGGCCCCGAGCGCGCGGCGCCGCCGCGACCACCTGCCCGAGCCCCGAGCGCCGACCCCGCGCAAACCGGGCCCACGGCGGCCGCGCGTGTGCGAGGCGCACTGGCGGGCGGCTGAGGCGCACCCACCTCCCCGGGGCCCCAGCCGGACCCCGGTCGAGCCCGCCAGGGACAGCGTTTGAGATTGGGGGGAGTGGAGTTGGGGTGAAACCAGCCCCGACCCTGCTGTCGCTGCACACGTTAACGCCCCGAACGGTGGCAGCGCGGTCCCCGCGCCGCGCCGCCACGCACCCGCAAGCCGGGTGGCCAGGGGTCCTAGCTGCGCCAGCTTAGGCCACGACAGGAAAAGTCTTGGCGCACCGTTGTGTATGCCCCGCACCGCTTCGGCGGAACAGCCTTGGAAACTTCCTGTAGTTCAGACACTTCGGTTTTCACTCCTTTTGGCGCAGAAACTTGGAAAGTGTAGGTGCACTTGCAACAAAGTATGGTCCCTGGTTTACAGAAATGCTGGCATTTAAACCCCAGAGTCAATTCGCTTTTGATTTCTTTTTTCGCAGAAACCTGGCAAAAGCACCCCGTTTTATGATCGTCATGTTTAACTGATTATGCACACGTGTGAGTTTGACTTCCCAGCAGGAATACTGTACTTTTATTCCCCCGCACTTCATTTGACGTGTGATTACATCCCAAATTCCTTAATCTTGAAAATTATATGTAAATAAAATTCGGATGGGATACGAAATAAAACGTGTAAGGATATGACTGCTTTTCAACTGAGTTCGAGGGCTTAGCGCTGATCATTGGGGTGAACGGAAGCAGTTTTGAATGAAGGGCCTGGAAATGAAAGGCCACGAGATTTAGAGAACACACGTGCCCCAGGTCTCGGCCGGCGAAGAACCTCAGTTCCGTCAATGCGTGACCGGCTCCTGAGGTCGGCCGGCGGCGGGCGGGGGTGGGGGTCCCTCGGCGTCCCCATCGCAGCTTCGCCCAGCAGAGGGGGCAGGAAGCAGGTGGGTGGGAGCGCACGAGCGCAGGGCAGGGGCGCCGCGAGCCTCCGCCGCAGATGCTGTGACGCCGCGCGGGGCAGGGCACTGGCGACCTCGGGAACGCCGAGGACCGCCTCGGTGTGGGGCGCCCGAGCCCGCGCGCGCAGTCGGCAGGCGGCCGCGCTGCAGCTCCGACCGCGCCGCCCGGTAGAGGGCAGCGGCGCCCCGACACTCGCGTCCTCGGGTCCCCGCGCACGTGCCCACCCGCGCGCCCCGCGCCTGGCCACGCCCTGTCCCGGAGCCAGGCCCCAGGCGGGAAACTGCCCTGCCACCTCAAGGGATCCCTGTCCCGACGAAATACCACCTCTAATGATTCCCACCCCCTCCAGGCCCGGTATCCCAACACTTGGGGGTACGTCTGCGCTCCTCTCCTATTCGTGCGGTGGCAGGCAGGCGAGACCTCGCAATTGCCCTGAAGGTGGCCAGACAAATAAAATGTGCAGGGGCTTAAAAAAAAAACAGAAAACCCCCAAAACTTCCCGTAGGGAAGGCTCAAGGAAGGATCAGGGAAATGGTTTGGATTTGGTGCAGATGTTCTCAATCTAATTATCGTGTCGATCCCCTGGGTTTGAACCAAAAAAAAAAAAAAAAAAAGTGAAATATATATGACCTGTGTAATACTCCAGAAGTACATCTGGTTGGAATTCAGGGTTCTGAATCCACTGCAATATTTTAGAAATAAATTTGATGAGTATTAGATACCCTTGTTACATTTCTGGTTATGTTTAGGTTATTTGCATGCTACTAACTTGACTTCCTAGAGAAATAATACATTGGCCCAGAGGTCAAGCTCTATTTAAAGAACATGTAGATTTTTTTTCTTCCAGAGTTTTGCCTTATACTAGGCTTCTTGCTTTCTGGGTATTGGGGGGGGGGGGGGGGTGCGGGTAGACAAAAGTTAGGAATGACTTTGCCAACACCACAAAATGTTACCACTTTAAAATGGAATTCAGAACAAGCCACTGATCAAAAATTATCTTAGCCGAGTTAAGTGATCAGCAGAGACCTAGAAAGCTTGTAAAAGTACATTTCCTTTTTCTTGAGTGTAGACATAGAATCAGAACAAATTGTATCGATTTCTAAAGGCGATTTTGTTTTGGCTTTTTTCTGCTTGACTTTGTCTCATTGTAGAAGGTTAGGAGGACTCTCTTGGACATCCAAATACAGTAAATCCATGAATGTGGATTTTGTATAAAATACTTAGAAAATGGAAAGGCTTTAGGACCTAGATCTCCATTAGCACCCACAAAGACAATAAAATGATGGCTAGCCTCCCCCCCCCCCAACAAAGTGTGAGAAAAAGGCAGGTTAGGAAGATAACTGACCCACTACACAGAAGCAACAGGACTAAAAGTCATTCTCTAACAATGGAGCAGGAGGAACACAACCCAGGGCCATTTTTGTACCTTTTGATGTTCAGGCTCTCCCTTTAGGGAAAGAAAGCTCACAGGTCCCAAGTTTATGATGAATTCTCCATCCCCAACTTTCAAAAATCAAGCCCCAAGTAATCAGAATGGGGGAGTGGGAGAGTGACCTGAGTGTTCCTGACCCCTTTAAATGAAATAACAGCTTAGCACCAAACAAGGCAGCTAACAACTAGGATCTGAGCCCAGACTTCCAAAATTTCCTTTCTGACCCGTTTTATTTTGCCTGAGAAAAATACAGTGGCCGTCTTAGGGGCATGATAATACTGGTAAATGTAACTTAGAAGGTTGTAAAGCACTTTTGGAAGTTCAGGCTCTCCTACCCTCCTGGCATTGGGGGACCCTCCTAGCTCCTGACACCGACACGTAATTGATTAAATCCTAAGGTGAAAATTGGCAAAATCTCTAAAACACCCGGTGGATTGATGGTCACTAAATTGGTCCTCTTTGGTAGCCACCAAGAAAGGAAAAGACATTACCTTGTTTTCTAAAAATTCTAGTTTAGTAATTGTTCTGATACCCTTTAACCTAATTTTTTGAAGGAATTAACCATCAAGACATTCTTCCAATGTCTTATAATGTAGAGCATTAGAAAAAACAAAACAAAACCAAAAAAAGCCATACTCTTTATCTCTCATAAGAGAGTTTTTATGTTCTGAGATCTTATTTATTTATAAGGGACTCATAAAACGAAGTTTCACCTAGAAACTTTATCTCCAGAAAAAGCTGGAAAAGAATCTGAACTCCACAAATAATGATGAAAAAATTCAGAGATTCTTGTATCCCATGTGATAGGCTTTAAAAGAAAACTTTACAAGAGAGGCCTTCTGAAAGCTTCATTCACTTTCTGGATATTTTTGCATCCAAATTAGAACTGTTTTGGGGGCACCTGGGTAGCTCAGTCGGTTAAGCGTCCGACTTCGGCTCAGGTCACGATCTCACGGTTTGTAGGTTTGAGCCCCATGTCAGGTTCTGTACTGACAGCTCAGAGCCTGGAGCCCCCTTCAGATTCTGTGTCTCCCTCTCTCTCTGCCCCTCCCCTGCTTGCACTCTGTCTCTCTCTCTCTCTCAAAAAATAAAGTAAACATCAAAAATTAAAAAAAAAAAAAACTGGTTTTGAAGAGTATTCAGCAAGAAATATTTCAGATAGGCAGAGACAGAACATACTGCTAAGTGTTTTACATCATAAATTTATTCCCAAACAAACATAAAGGCATGCCTACTCTGTGGGGCATGGGTAAAAATGAATCGTACTCCTAATAAGTCACACAGGAATCTCAATTTCACAAAGACAGAAGTTGAAAATTATACCAAGGTATTCATTCAAGCTGACTGAATTTGAAATGTTTTAAATTTAGGAATATCTAAGGCCAGACAGAAGTTTTGAGACACTTTAAATTTGAAGAGGCCTTTTCCTTAAATCAAAAGAGTATGAATAACAGAAGGAAATTACTTTGTCTTCCTTTTGTCTTTGGCGACTGCCTTCCAGAACAATTTGGCATAGATGACTGCAATAAATAAAAGGAAGGTTCCAGATTCTTTTTTTTTTTTTTTTGAGCTCAAGAAAACCAAACTCCTTTTAATTGTTTTGTTTTTTAAATAATGCTTTCTGTTAATTATTTCTAAGTACACCATTCACTGTACTATGTAAATACCCACCGAATAAAAGTACACATTTTGCTACATGTAATTACATGCATAGTACATAATTCGTCTCCATCCGCCAAATGTACGTGTAGTTATATAATTGTACCAAGAACCTGCCGAACTTGTAAGATCAAACTATAATGACTTGTAAGCAGCAGGCTCTCCGCCTCACCACCCCTCTCAGCCTCTCTCTGGTGACAGCATCTCTCAGGCTCCGAGACCCTTTCAGAAATCTTCAAAGACTTAATTTCTGGCCCACCGTTTAGCTTTGCCTTACACTTCTGGACAGCATATGCCGATGCCACTAACTGTAGGTATCTTTCTGCACCTCTAACAATTACGTTCTGCGGTCCTCCGCTCCTCTTAAACGAGAAAGCTTGTAGCTGGAGCTTTTCGGTTGGAGTTCGGTCTTCCCCTTGGAAAACACAGCTAGCTTCATACTCCCAAGCCCCGAGGACAGACCTGGAGCATCTCATCACCCAACAATTCCCTTCAACCCCACCTTACCAGCCACGCCCCCTCCCCCCCCCCCCCCCCCCCCCGCAGCAGCCTCGTTTGACCAAACTTCTATTCTAATATAAATTTGCTGGAAATGTTGAGTGTATTAGGAAAACACATCTCACTTCTCCCTTTTTGCCTCTTCTGCATCTTAAAATGCCCATGGCAATGTCATATTACATATTTCCTGTACACAGTGGCAATAAATGCCTTCCTATGTGACTCTCACTGATGTCATTGCTGACTCACTAGAAATTAATAGTGTACCTCGTCAGTAGCTTGAAAGGGCTTGAAATATGTAAGGTATTGTATAAATATTATTATGATCTTGCTTTATGTAAAGTTCGCATTCTGTGCTAAGACCTTATATTAATTCCTTTTCTTTCCTCCTGGGAGATATGAGCCATATGCGTTCTATTTCTATTGACCTTTCATTATCAATATTGCTCTTACAATATCAGTTTGCCATCCAATATTTTAAACACACAACTACATCCCCGGTGCCAGGACATCTACAGTAGATACATGTGTTGTTTTTTTGTTGAAAAATTGCATTTACAACATGAAGCAAAATATTGTTTTGTTTCTCCGCAAGATCATTTATGACACATCTCTGCAGTTATATGGTTGGAGTTGAATGAAGATTTGTTTTCATGAAATGTAATTAGATTTTCTTTTGTCATGAGCACTGTCAGATTGGATATTATTTTTTTTCCCGGGTAAATGTGGTTTGGAAGTTCCCGAAAGCTTGTTTTCCACTGGAAAATAGGGAAGCTGATCTTTCTAGCAGTGAGGAAAAAACTTTCTTCATTCCCTCGAGCTCCATTCACATTGAATATTTGGTCTAATGTCAGTTTTTGAGGATCCGTATTATAATATCTTTAGAGCTTTAAGTCGCTAGCAGAATCCCATTGGATGTCAAAATTTTGTGTGTGTGTGAGACACAGAAAAAAGAAGGAGGAAAGTGGGCCTCCAATCTAGCAACTGTTTTTTTCTAATTAAAATATTCACACACACACGTGTCATCTGAAAAGTCAAAACGTTAAATAAAAGAATGAAATGCAAATATTCTCAGCACAGAAGTATTTCTGCTAACAAAACAAGCAAAATAAAAAATAAACAAACAAAAAAAAAAGACGGACCGACCTAAAGTGTCCAACAATACAGAAACCTCCAATAACACAGAAGTGATGAAATATTGTATAGCCATTAAAAGTCATGCTTGTAAAATATGTAATGACACGAGAAAGTGTTTATTATATAAGCAGAAAATAGGCCATAGCGTGACCCCAACTGCAAAGAACAGCATATTTTGTCTTCGTATAAAATGCAGTAAGAAAGGGGCGCCTGGGTGGCTCAGTCGGTTAAGCATCCGACTTCGGCTCAGGTCACGATCTCGCGGTCCGTGAGTTCGAGCCCTGCGTCGGGCTCTGTGCTGACAGCTCAGAGCCTGGAGCCTGTTTCAGATTCTGTGACTCCCTCTCTCTGACCCTTCCCCGTTCATGCTCTGTCTCCCTCTGTCTCAAAAACAAATAAACGTTAAAAAAAAAAAAAAAAGATTTAAAAAAAATGCAGTAAGAAAGTACACAACAATGTTAACAGCAGATGCCTCTGGACAGCGACTGAATGGGTAAGTTTTATCTTCTTTAACATTTCTGTATTTTGTATAATTTCTACATGAGCATATGCCATCTTTATAATACAGGAAAATAGTGAATGTTGTTCAAAATAAGGCTGGCGAAAAGGGCTGGCATGTCATTTTTTAAGCAGTAATTTAACTCTAACCAGAAGGGGTAGCATGACCTAGTGATTAAAATAGACAATTGAAAACAGAGGGAAAATCATGTCCTAATTTTGCCACTGAGTCACTGACTTTGCCTCAGGTTTCCTGCCTGTAAAATAGGAATAATTAATACTTTCTTGTAAAATGCTTTTGAGCTCTCCGACGAGAGATCCCATAAAGGTACAAAGTGTTGTTCTATTAATGCTAATTGAAGTGGATATAAAATACAAAGGCATTCAAGAAAAACGGCAGTCATTACGGCCGGTGGAAGAAGGCACTATAGATACCCTGCCAAATGCCAAACTGTGGCTGTGTGGGTTCCCTGTGCTCTTTATAAAAGTTGTTTTGGGGGCAGATAAGGATGTCACCAACAATGCTGTCTAATCACCAGACACTGTTGAGCAAAGTGCTGTGTCACACACTATAAAGAACCAGAGAAGCAGTGGACAAGATCCCTGCCCTTAGAAGCTTACAGTTCTGTTGGGAATAGGTCCATAACGATAGTAAAAAAAAAAAATAACAATCTTTTTTCAACGTGGAAAAAAAAGCAACAATTCAACTTGAGCAGAAGGCAATATGTACAAAAGAAGCTGATGAAGTGGGAATACGTGCCGTAGCATTAGCTTTTTAAAAACATATTTTTAAAGTAATCTCTACCCCCAATGTGGGGCTCGAACTCACGACCCCGAGATCAAGAGTCGCGTGCTCTACTGACTGAGCCAGCCAGGCGCCCCCATCACACTAGCTTTGATCTGAGCAGTGAAGGGAGATGCCCCTGTCAGTTCAGATGAGCAAAGGACTTCAGAAATGTTGGGGTGTTGGCCAGGGCAGGAGGTAAGAGGTGGTAAGAAAGATGGAGTGTGTTAGGGGTCAGGAAAAGCACGCACGATGCCCGCGAAGGAGGGGAACAGTGAGTGGGTTGTTTCAGCTGGGAGCCCAGGAGGTGGACAGCAGACTGGCATGTTAAAGGCTTGGCCAGATGGGAAGACGCTGGTGGCATCGCCGAAGGGGCAAGTGGGGACTCCGCCATTTTGGAAGATGGGCCACAGAGCTGCTGGCCACGTGCTGTTCCTGTGAACACCTGAGCCCCCGTTTCCAATTCACCGTGCCAGAAACACCCTTGCCTTAGCAGTCATTATTTGAGCAGTAGGGCTCAGGAGAGGCGGTTCGTGCTGAAGCCAGCAGCCAGAGGGTCAGATGTGGGTTCAAATTCTAGTAAAGAACGTTTTGCCCTTGAGCATGTTCTTGAACCTCACCGAGTCTCAGTCTCCACCAGAGACGTGCCCACCTCCTTGTGTGCGGTGCCGATGAAATCAGAAAATGTACATAAAATGCTTTGAGCTCTACCTGCGTGGACTAAGCACCCAGTAAGAGCGAGCCACTGTTTCATTTACATCTACGTACCCTAACTTGGCGTCTCTGCATTCACATGGATATAATACCATTTTAGAGACAAGCAGACTGAGCTTCTGGGCACCAGTCGTTTGGTGAACAGGTTGGATGTCTCGGCCAGGTGGCCTAGCTCCTGCTCAAATTTCTGACCACCCCTTGATGACGGGATCTCAGCTGCCCGCTCCCAAATGCCTTTCAGAAGCGATGGATGCTTTTCTGCATTTATTCCTCTCAAAGATATTTATTGAAGGCCTACTGTGTGCCAAGTCCCGGCGCCTTCTCCACAGGATGGTTGAGCACCATGGGAAGAAATCCCAGAGCGAGGGAGAATGGCCCCTCGCAGCCTTCTCACCCTCTGCCACATCAGCCATGTCATTGCTAGTTAAATGCCTTCTCCTTCCCCAAGATACATTCTTCAGGCCACAGAGCACTGTAATCCTTCAGCCTTTTTTGGCAACGTAAGCACTTATCACCAGAATGAAGTCTTTGGTAGGTCTGACCTTGGCAAAGGCTACTCTCATTCTCAGCGTCAAGGCCTGTTTCCCCCCCAGACCTTTTATTTCAGAAATCAGGGCTGAGACCACAACCATATACAGGGAAGCAAAGTTTCCCGCTTGCCCAAATGTGATGTGAAATGAAGTCAGCTCAAATCTACAAATGTTCCCAATCAGGCTGGTGTGGGATGTGTGTGTGTGTGTGTGTGTGTGTGTGTGTGTGTGCGTGCACACGCTCTGGGGGCAGGTGGAAAGGCAAGGTGGGGGTGTATATACAGCCAAATGAAATGCGGTAGCCTTTTGCCTTTGGAGAAAGTTTAAAATCTGGCTGAAAAGACACTGGAAACACGTAATTGGTTCCATCGTACAGGCTGTTTGATGTGCATGAGGAAATATCCGATGCTGGCAGAGGCCCGGAACACCCCCAAATGCACACAGGTCCATTGCTGTCGCTGGTAGATAGTGCTCTGGGGACATCAGGGTCTGAGGCACCCAGCCCCATTCTGACACAGCCATGCACCTCCCTTAGACTTCTCTCCCATTTGGAGACTCCTGAGGTCAGGCGTCCTCCCCCCCCCCCCCCTGCCACCCCAGTAAAACATATTCATGGAAACTCTTTCAAGAGATTGGGAATAGAGCCATAAAGGGTATCCTATTATCTACTGATGTCCTGAGGGTGAAAAGGCCAGATTGAAAGTCACAAGCCTGGAAGAGTCATCTTTGTCTGTAAAACCACCAAATAACAACAATTATTACCCAGGGAGCACCTGCCATCTGTCCTGAGCCATACAAAGCTTTTATCTCCGATCTTCACAGCAGGTTTGCAAGCAGGAAGCATTTTGCATATAAGAAAGCCGAGGAGCGGAGAGGCAAGGAGACTCCTCCAGTGTCTGGTCTTACTGCTCGGCCCTAGACCTACCTGCAGCTGCCCTGTCACCCCCAGGCCCCCGCCTGGTCCGTCGGAACCCACCTGGGACATGGGGACAGGCAGCCTCTCTGTCACCCCTTCAGGAAGTCCTGGGTACTGCTTTCCCCGGGACGGATGCCTTCATCTTACCTTACAGCAGCCTGCTTGCCAGGAGTCCTCCCCGATGTCTCCGGACATTTCTCTGCGGCAGTAGAGGCTCCAGACACCCTGGTCCAGGGCATCTATAATAAAGATTGATAACCTGACCTTGGTCTTGCATGAGACATCGATTGCAAATGAGAGGCGTCGGGGAGAGTCAAAAGTCCCCTTAAGTACAGGAAGACTGGATGTTTGGCAATCCGGGCGGCTGGAGAGAGGGGTGTGTTTTCCTAGCCAGCATTGGGATTCTCCTCGCTGATTGCCCAGGGGCTTCTCACTTCTTCGCGTTCGGGGAGTCTGATCTAATGGACTGTCTGGGGAAATATCTGATCAACGATCCAGTTCTGGCTACAAGTGTGGCTGGGAGGGTGGGGTCACGGGTTCGCTATCAGAGGCGGTTCAGTAAAGGGATTACAAGTCATTCCAAGTTGGGTATCCTACCCTCTCTCCTTCCTAAATGTAACGCTGACTTGTGAGTGGGAGGTGGGATTAGTTTACACAAGCTCTGTTGATCCGATGGCATTTTATTACCGACCAAGGCGGACCAGGTGGTGGGGTTTGATTTTGTTTTCTTTTGGAACAGCTCTGCGTGTTACTGTCGAGCCGGTCTCTCCCACCCCCACCTTTAGACGCTGTGTTTTCCTTCCCCAACAGGCTCCCTTCGAGAAAAAAAAGAGAACTGACCCCCCTGGCCCCTCTCGCTGTCCTCTGTAGCCTGATCTATTTAAGACACGTTCTCTTCAAACAGATCCTGCCCCAGTTTCTCCGAGGGCTGCGTCTTCCTCTCCTGCCCTCCGCCACCGCTGGGTGAGCATTCGACACCAGCTCAGGAATCTCGTAGCTTCTCGCCTTTCCATTCCCGGAGGAATTTGTTATTCAACACTTCAAAGCGGAGACTTGTTTGCACCTCTTGTTTCAAACAATAGACCAAATTTCCTGTCGCTGCCTCTCTTAAAAACTGCCTGCCTCACGCTCCCGGGAGCAGTTGCAGCAGCGACTCGACTGATGCAGAAAAGAGCTAAGTCCTCACCCACCCATCTTCTCAGAAGAGACAGGGCCACGGGCGGGGTGGAGTGTGGGGGGGGGTGGGCAGGGAAGGTCACAGGCTTGGACCTCAGAGGGGACAGATCCGTGTGCAAACCCTAGGCTCGAAGCCAGGCGACTTCGAGCTGGTTCCTTAACCTCTCTGAGTCTTTGTGGCCTCACCTGTCACATCTGCACCATAGCTAACCTATCCCGTGGGGCTGTCGTGAATTGTGCTGAAATGAGGCAGCAAACTCCTGCCTCGCGATGGAAGTTAAGAGCACATTCCCTGCTTCTCCGCCGCCCGGATTCAAATCCTAGCTGCGGCATGATCTTTCTCTGCGTCCTTGGGCTCAAATTGCTTGAACTCTGTGCCTGCCCTTCCTTATCTGTAAATTAGAAATAATTACCATGCCTACCTTGTGGGATTAAAGAAAACATCAGACTTGGGCTCAGACCTCACCCAGTCAAGATTTACTCTCCCTCAGCAACCCTATTTTACATTCTTCTGCCTGTAATTCTTTTCTTTGCTATTACAGGTTTTGTTTAGCAGCCCAGATCCGTCATAGAATGTTCCTAGCCCATCGGGAGTGGAATATTTGTTCATACTTCCTCGTTCCAGGAGTATGGTTTTTGCTTAACTCCAGGATGATGACACTACCCATGGGATCGGAATGGATCCATAGCAATGGGGGTTTAGGGTGGGGAAACTCTTCTGTATGATACTGCAATAGTCCATACATGACCTTATGCACATGTCGAAACTCATAGAAAATACACCACTAAGAGTTAACCCTTATGTAAGCTGTGGACTTTGGTTCATAATAACATATCAGTATGGGTTCTTCACCGTAACAAATGTACTATGTGATAATGCAAGATGTTAATGATAGTGGAGACTGGGGGGCAGGGAGGGAGGTATATGGGAATTCTCTGTACTATCTGCTCAGATTGTCTGTACAACTAAAACTCTTCTCAAAAATAAAGTTGCTTTTTCAAAAAAAGTTTTTTTAAGTTTATTTATTTTGAGAGACACAGAGATAGTGCAAGCGGGGGAGGGGCAGAGAGAGCCGAAGAGAGAGAGAATCCCAAGCAGGCTCCGCACTGCCAGTGCAGAGCCTGACGCGGGGCTCGATCCCACGTCAGATCATGACCTGAGCCAAAATCAAGAGTCAGATGCTTAACTGACTGAGCCACCCAGACGCCCCATAAAGCTGCTTTTTTTTTTAAAGTTTATTTATTTATTTTGAGAGAGAGAGAGAGAGAGAGAGAGAGCACACATGCACACACACGTGTGAGCAGGGGAGGGGCAGAAAGAGAGAGTAGGAGGAGAATCCCAAGTAGGCTCTGAACTGTCAGCCCAGAGCCCGACACAGGGCTCAGTCTCACGAACCGTGAGGTCATGATCTGAGCCGAAATCAAGAGTCAGAGTCGGGCACCTAACCGACTAAGCCACCCAGGTACCCCTCAAAACTAAGGCTTCTTGATTAAAAAAGAAAAAGGTGAGGCAGGTTCTGTTGCATACTGTTACCCTCCTAACACACTCACAAATAGGGACCAGCAGCCAGGAAGTGACAGCATCATGCTGTATGGGTGACCCAAAATTAACAACTCTTTTCTTGTGGGCAGGTCCCATGCTAATGGCTCACAGTGAATCAGCTTTGTCCCTGGAGGTAGAGACCCAGACTGGAGGCTTTCTCAGGGGTCTCAGGATCAAGGTCCCTTCAATGTCTCCTGGGTTCTGGAGTAAATAGTGCTGGGAGTGGAGGTCCCTTATCTCCTTGTCCCGAGTTCACCACAGCAAGGGATCGTCTGTCATTTCCTACCTTTTGAGTCCTGGGCTCTCCTGTAACCACAGTTAATGGACTTGTCTTTCTCAGGCTCTTGAGCCACTGGCCTCATCATCCCGCCTTGCAAGATATGGTTCTGTGGTCGAGTGAATCCTTGAAGCTTCTCTCTGGTCCAAAGCCTCTGAAGCGCAAACTCCATGAGAAAAAGCAATTGAATCTCATGGAATTAAAGCAGCCTTCCAGGGGGTCCTGGGTGGCTCAGTCAGTTAAGTGTCCAGCTTCAGCTCGGATCATGATCTCAGGGTTCGTGAGTTCAAGCCCCACATCTGCACTGTGAGTGCAGAGCCTGCTTGGGATTCTCTGTCTCCCTCTCTGTCTGCCCCTCCCTGCACCCCCTCTCAAAATAAATAAATAAATAAATAAATAAATAAATAAATAAATAAATTAAAAAATAAACAAAACAGCCTCCCCACCCAACACAAATCCCCCAGAGCAACTGAGGGCTGATTACTTAGTGCCTTGAGGCCAACGTTACGATAATCCTGGAGTAAAAAGCAACCACAAAAAGGAAGGCAGAAACTCCAAAAACATATTTTAAATACAGACGGAAACTTCCCCCAGCGTATCCTGTCTGGTTGCCAAGACCCCAAACTCTTACCCTGGGAGACTGAGTTTTCAAGGCATGTCACCGATTAATAAAACCATCAATTTAGATACACTCACACAGCGTATCATGGAAGGGGGTTGGCACCGAAACTGTGATCAGGCGCTAAGATTGCTAAGATCCGACGAAAGCCAAATCGTAAGGCAATGGCATTTGATGTGAACTGTGGCGTTGGGATTATAGTAGGTAATTATCACACGTTGTGTTAGCAGCACGATTTAGTGGAGAAAACACAAAATGGTGACGCAGAACAGTGGGGCCAGATCAGGCCCTGCCGCTCGCGGGCTGTGCCAGCCCTTCCAGCCTCTCTGTTCTCATCTGCAAAATGGGCACAGTCATACTTGCCTCACGCACCGGCTGCAGAGAGTATTTGGGATAGGAGACGTCCGGCGTCTGGGAAGGCACCTAGCACGCGCACCAGCACAGTCTGGTTTCTGTCCCCGACACACGGTTGTAGATCTTTATGAAAGATGTTCCTGTAAAATTTCACCCGAGCCCAGTAAGATGGAGTGGTGAAAAATAACATGAAACGAGGCATCAGTGACATCTTCTGTATTTTGCTTTGTGTTTCCAGGCTCCTGGTGTAAATAATTTACGGTGTTAAAAATGAGTTACCAGCAGGTCTTTGAAGGACAGAAGAAAATTCTTTCTAAAATGAGGGATAGTCTTCATAATGAAGGACTACCGAGTGGAGGAAAAATTTAGAATTTAGACCAGCATCTTTTACATAGTTATTAATCTAGTTGGAGAGGATCTTTAATAATTAAATGATATTACTGCAATATAAGTGATATTTTATTAAGCTTAAATGAAATGTACATTTAGGAACTTAATTTGAAACATCGCCTGCTTTGTTATTCTATTTTTCATAATTGCATATGTTTGGAAATTATGTTTTCTTTTCTGCACTGGATTATCTGCCTATGTACTTAGCCTTTTGCTTTATTTATAGGAATGTTATTTCTTGTGTTATAAGGAAATTGAAAGCTCTAAATGACAGACCCCAAAGTTAGCTTCAAGTCTCTGACTAATCGCTAATGAAATATCCATAATTGATGAGGAAGAAATCATAAATTGCAATGAAACACAACTTCATTTCATAAATGCCTCCTGTTTGCTTGACAGCTTGGGAAATTTCTTTGTCGTTTTGGAAATCAATACAACAGACAGCCAAACACCAGACGTCGCGGCTCAGCCTGAGACGAAATAAAAGATTGAAAACCCCTCCATCACCAGCTGTCAATTGCTGAAGATCATATTGCTGAACGCAATAAATTTTTTTCTCCATCCAAACATTACTCAGCCTCCGTGAACTCTCGTTAAGGGCCAGATGCACACACATTATGGCTGTGAATTCGCAGCACAGAGGACAGGACAGCTGGTAGTTATCTGGTTAGTTGATCGATAAGGACAGGACAGGCTGGTGACGAACCTCCACCATTACCACCCCCGCCCTCCCGCATATCCCATTTCGGGACTGAGCTATGCGCTCTGACTACCCAAACAGCACGGATTAACCAGCTCTCCTCACTTTTTCTTCCTTCTTCCACACCTCCAAGTTCCCAGCAGATCACGCCTATGGAATGATGCATCCCAACTCCTGGAAATCTTAGCCTGTCTTCCTTCCAACAGTTCAGAGTTATGCTCTGACTCCCCTCCACCCCCACCCCACCCCACAGCCACTCTCGCCTTTAATCCCTATGCTCTATGCTCAGGGTGGCCACTTTGCCAGGGTCCCTTGCACTCTGGCTTCCCTGTGGCTCCAGCTGTCACAACCCTCCCCCTGCCCCTTCCGGCCTGGGGTAGTGACAGCTTCCTGCTGCTGGTAATCTCAGGGGGCCCAACACCCCTTGCTGGCTCCCTCATTCTTGCCCACACCTTGTACCTAGTCCCTGGTTAACTTCCCTTGACTCATCTGCGTTTGACGCTTGTTTTCTGGTAGGCCCCTGACTGATACAGCAGGAATTCAAAATATATATGTCACTTACATTACATGAATGAAAAAGGATAAAGAGAACACCTATGCACTCAGCAAAGCGATATTCAGGTAGGATTTCGTTCATTTTAGCCCCCCTGTTGTCAGTATGCATAATACCAAGCTTTTAAAGTGCCCCTGGTTTGCTTGTCTTTTCTGCTAACCCCTAGCAGCAGCGAGGCTGGGAAAGGGGTCTGTCTTCCTCCCTCTTGCTGTTTTGTCTCTCAGGGTCTGAAGCTCTGTCAATGGTGATGTGTTGAATGAATGAAAGCGTCGACCAATCTTATTCATCAAGACCATCTCTTGCTGGGGCCGAGGCAGTGGTCCTGTGCAGTTCCGATCTGAGGGCATTTAGCTCAGAGGATTAAGGGAGAAGCCACTAAGGTAACATGCTAGCAGGCTAGGACCCCTGTTTCCTGAAGCCCATAGAATAGCATAGGGCAGTTAAGGATCACAGACTCTCTTGCAAATGGCTCATGGGGTTTCCTGGGAAGCCTCCTCTCCAGGGACACCTGTGGTTTCTGAGCCTGGCTGGGGATTGAGAAAGGTATTTCTGCAAAGTAGGTCTGTAGCTGGGGCCCTAGGGTCAGAACTCATGGCCTTCCCCCCCACCACCAGAGAGAAGGAAGCCCAGAGGCCAGCTGAATGATCATCTTTTCCACCTAAAGAGTTGGAGGTCAGTTCATATGCTTCAAATCTTGAAAGTTGAGCTCACTTGGGAACGGTCAGCACCGAAAGGACGGGGCAGGGAGGGGAAAACAACACAGGCTTCAGAGCAGGGCACGACCAGGCTCCACGGCTGTCCAGCTGGGCGGCTGCAGGCGAGTGGCCGACGCTGAGTGGGGGTCTCCCGACCTGCAAAGTGGCGGTGATTCCATAGGCCCTCAGCACCGTGGGCTTAGCGCTTGTGGGTTCCGGGATTTGGGACCAACCCTGAAGGTCTGTGATCTGCGCTGTTGTGCAGTTTCGCGGGATGCCAGCAGGCTGGTGCATGGGGGCTGGTCATTTCGCCAAAGAGTCATCTAACAGATGGTCCGGTCTCCGTACTGGGCTTTCACACACCGCCGTGGACCCGTTTGGAGGGGTAGAGCTATGCATGCTAGGGTATATTTCGTAGCTTTGTGCTTTGGAGGAAGGACGAGTTCAAAAACACGTGGTAGGGAATCAGCTAAGAAGTGTCTCAAGCCCTCTGGCCAAGTTGAAAGGCAGCCGGGCCTTGTTGAAGGCAGCCCCCCTCCAGAGGGCATGGTCAGGGTGGACTCCTCCTCCAGGCTGGGCTGGGCCGTACCAGGTCTTAGGCGGGGCTGGAAAAGAGGAGATGAGAAGGGGTTAAAAAATCAGGTTTACATGGCCTCGCTCCCGCTTTCAGCTTCTAAGTCATGGACAAGATGATAGAAGGGGACATCAGGTGGCTAGATGCTGGCCTCACGTTCAGAAAGAAAGGAAGAAGGGGACCCGTGGCCCAGGCCTCTGTGCTTTCCATGTCCCTTCCATTCTGTCAATCTCGGCTTCTGTATTCTCAGGTGCACAGGGCATAGGGACCAAATCATCCACTTGACATGCGCAGGGCCACCTGAGCGAGCATCTTGAAGCTCTCTGGCGTGGCCTGCTTCCTGCTAACCTTTTAGCTTCGCCTCCATTTCCCCTTGAGTTGAACCTCTCAGCCCCCACGACCATCTCAGCCCCCGCAGTCACCGCTCTAGCCACACCAGACTGTTCCCAGCTTCCCCCCCCCGCCCCCCCCCGCCACACCCACAGTATAGCATCAGCGGCTCCCTCGCGGCCAGCACCCACTCTGATTGGTCAGAGCCCTTCTATTCCGATTGGCCAGTTGCTAGCATTTTCTAACACCAGACACCAGACTTGTCACTGACTCCGTTCTTTGCCCAGAGTTTAACCACCAGCGCAAGGGGCAGGCAAGTCTCCCTGCCAGGAGTTCGGTCAGCCACTCCCTGGGATGGGCAGGTGGCCCCAACTCTCAAGGCCAACGCCATTCTTTGGCCCCAAATCCACGACACACAGACTCCATCGCAGAGTCGAAAGTTATCTGCAACCTGTCTAAACATACTTCGGTGACTTTTCAGTTTCTGCCCCTGGACTGAGCTGTCTGAGGACAGGGGCCTCGCCTCATGTCTCTTTGTATTCCCCTCACCTCCAAGTTGGACACAGAGTAGGTGTTTAATAGACACTTGACGAAGGCAGGAGGCAGGTTCACGCTTCAGTTGAGAGTCCAAGGTCAAGAGATCATGAGTCGATCCTACAGCGCTCCTCATTTTTAGGGGCTTTCTTCGAATTTAAGAATGGGAGAGCCATGGCAGCCACCACCGCTGCATTTACTGGTGACCAGGGGAGCGCTGGTTCTCCACCATTTCCTGAGCGCCTTCCAAACATCTGGCGCCGGTGTGAAAGGAGCCGGGAGAGGCCTGGAGCCAGCATTAGGCCATCAGAGAGCTCTGAACCTGATAAAATCCTGACGGTCCCAGAAGCCAAGCCGGACTGGGGTGTGAGATCATCAGATGCCTGAGATACTTGAATCAACTTGTTCACAGCCTTCCCCGGTCATGTTTTTCATAATTCATGATTCACATGAGATTTTTAACAACAAAAACACTCAGATTAAATTTTTATATGAGATGTTTTTCACTCCTTATACAAGCGTTATCAACCATTTTGATCAGAAAAAAAAGAAAAAAAAACACTTCTGCCCACTTCCATAATTATTTAAGGATTTTTTTTTTTTAACTTGTTTTTCTACTTAATTTGATTTGGAGACAGGAACTCTGGGCAGTAGAAGGTGGCTTTAAATTGTGGCTTCTCAGGTGACTCAGGCAATTCGATGATCCAATTTGCTTTCACGGGTGGGACAGAACATCATGTATTATTTACCAAAAGAAAGAAAAAAAAAGCTTCAGCAAATACCCTAAAGTCAGTTTCCCTTCTTTTCTGCTGAAAGCGTATTTAAAGGGATAGCCTATCTTTTTCTATTCAACCCAGATGTTTTCCGGCGGTTTATGGGCAGAACCAACAAGGGACAAGAGAAACCTATCTCTTTGAGTAAAACGTTGGCTTCCCCAGTTCTCCAATCACGCTCGTTATTAGTACCGTCTTAAAACCCTCCGCTGATCTTATTTTCTCAATTATCACGGCCCTGCTGCTTCTTCGAGCCTTGTGCCCAAATGCCTTCAAACGGCAGCAGGGGAGAAAAAACTAAAGATTCAAAAACAAGGAGGGACGAAAGTTATGTTCAGTGGATTGTATCTCCATTTTCAGAAAGCTTTAAAAGGGGCGCCTGGGTGGGTCAGTCGGGTAAGCGTCCACTCTTGGTTTTGGCTCAGGTCGTGATCTCACGGTACCTGAGTCTGAGCCCCACGTCAGGCTCTGCACTGTCCCGGCTACTTGGGATTCTGTCTCTCCCTCTCCGTCTCCCTTTCTCTCTGCCCCTCCACCATTTGTGCTGTCTCTGTCTCTCTCAAAATAAAAAAATAAACTTTTTTTTCAAAAGAATATTTTAAAAGAAGAAAAACACAAGGAAGAAACAGGAAAGAATGCAAGGATTACGTTCCTCCTTCTTGTGCCAGAAATGTGCTATAACGCAGCTATTTTAAAGATTATCCCTAGAATGGTCCTTTCAAAACAAGTCTGTCTTTTTTTTTTTTTTTTAATATTTTTAAAGTAACCTCTACCCCCTGGGGTGCCTGGGTGAGCTCAGTCGATTAAGCATCTGACTCTTGATCTCAGTCTGTAAAGTGTCTGACTCATGATCTCACGGTTCGTGAGTTCAAACCCTGTATTGGGCTCCTTGATGACGAGACAGAGGCTGCTTGGGATTCTGTCTCTCCCTCTCTCTTCCCGTCCCCTGCCCTGACTCTCTCTCTGTCTCTCTCTCTCAAAATAAGTAAATCAACTTCCTGACGTTAAAAAAAGAGTAAATTCTACCCCCAATGTGGGGCTTGAACCGACAACTCTGAGATCAAGAGTTGTGTGCTCCACTGACAGAGCCAGCCAGGTGCCCCATAAATCTGCCTTCTTTTGTTTTATCTGTGCTGGGAGGCCAGGGGGACAGGCTTACTCCTTGGAGGTGAGGCTTCTCGCTCTCAGGGGTGGAAAGCAGGTCTCCAGGCTTTTGGAAAAGCAACATGGTGAATGATGGGGGTAGTGCCCAGACCCTCCCTCCAGGGCTGATGCCCTCAGGCTTCCTATTTCTGGGAGTGCTCATGGCCCCCAGTGCTCAGCTGAATCCTTCCTCAAGGACTGTCCTTCCCCAAAGACGGCCATGTTGCTCAAGGTCATGCCCCTTCCTGGGGGGGCAGCCCCCAACTCAAGAGGCCTAAGCCCCCTTGCCTCCAGTGTGCCAAGTCACCTGGGTCAACTCAGTTCCGAAGGTCACCACAGGAGTGGCTGAGGCCTTTTCATGACTGCATCCCAGCCCAACCCTTCCTCCCGCATCAACCTGCGTCCCTCAAAAGTATGGATCCAGAATTACTGAGCCGATGCCAGTAGATTTCCTGCCCGTGAATCTCTCCTTCAGAATCTGGTTCTAGGAGAAACTGACCTACTGCGGGCAAGGAGGTGGTGACCGGAAATTGGCTGCTCAGGGGACCAGGAGTACCTATCAAGGGCGAATCTCTAGGAACACGACTGATGACTCTTGGGCCAGGAAGTACCCTTGTGTTGCTTCTTTTCTTTTGTCAATAGCTTTACTGGGATAAATTCATGTACCACACCCTCTACCCATTTAGATTGGACCATCCGCTGTGTTTGGCCTACTCACTGAGGTCTACAACCATCAACCATCCCTTTAATAAGTTTTTAGAGGGCCACCCGGGTGGCTCAGTCGGTTGGGTGTCCGACTTCGGCTCAGGTCATGATCTCACAGCTCGTGGGTTCGAGCCCCGCATCGGGTCTGTGCTGACAGCTCAGAGCCTGGAGGCTGCTTTGGATTCTGTGTCTCCCTCTCTCTCTGCCCCTCCCCTGCTCACACTCTGTGCCTCTCTCTCTCTCTCTCCCTCTCAAAAATAAATAAACATTAAAAAAAAGTTTATAGGGCATTTTCACCACCCCAAAGAGAAACCCCATACCCGTTATCTGTCCCTCCCTATCCTTCTCTGATCCCTCAGTCCCAGCCCCTGGCAACCACTAACTGCTTTCTGTCTCTCTATAGATTTGCCTCTTCTGGACGTTTCTTATAAATGGCCTCATACGATCTGTGGTCCTTTGCGTCTGACTTCTTTCCCTTGGCACAGTGTTCTCAAGGCTCGCCCACATCATAGCGTGCATCATTCCTTTCTCTGGCTGAATGATATTCTGCTGTGTGGGCACACCACATTTTGTTTATCTCTTCATTAAGTGATGGACATTTGGGCTGTTTCCACTGTTTGGCTATTGTGAATCACCCTGCTGTTTGTGTATGAGTGTCTGCGGGACTGTATGTTTTCCCTTCTTTTGAGTATGTACCTAGGACAGGGAATGCCGGGTCATAGGTTAACTCCATGTTTAACCTTTTGATTAACGGCAGACTGTTTTCCAAAGCAGCCGCAGCCTGTGACATTCCCACCAGCATGGTAACCCTCATGCTTCTTTTTTTTTTTTTTTTTTTTTTGAGAGATAGAGACATAGCAGGGGAGGGGCGGAGAGAGAGGGAGACACAGAATCCGAAAGAGGTTCCAGGCTCTGAGCTGTCAGCACAGAGCCCAATGTGGGGCTCGAACTCATGAACTGTGAGATCATGACCCGAGCTGAAGTCAGATGCTTAACCAACTGAGCCACCCAGGTGCCCCCTCATGCTTCTTGACTAGGTTTTCCTGTAGGGCGGGGGGGGGGGGGGGTCTTTCTGGGTTGTTCATCCTTGACCCTCTCCCCATCTTCACCGATGACCCATTTCCAATGATCTTTATCTTTATAATCCTTAAGGCTCATCTGAAATCTCACCTCCTCTACGAAGCCCTCCCTGATGACCTCAGCTCTCTTCTCTCCGCGTACTGCTTTCTTTCTCTTGGTGGTACCACATGGGGAGGGGCCCTGTGCCTGGTCCACCTCTGTGCCCCCCTGCATCAGACCCGGTACCTGGCAAGAGGAGGGAAACCTCTGAAAAATGCTTGCTGGACCAGGTGGATGGAGTTCAACGTGGATGGGGAGTGAGCAGGAGTGTGCTGAGCTTGGAGAATGGAGGGAGCCTCCGGCAACAAAGGACAACTGGGCAGAAGCAACGTCTTGTTCACGGATTCCTGTGGCCGTGGCCAGGCAGTTTCCTGTGGGCACAATAACATTCTTGTAACTTACTCTCTTTTGTTCACCTTGACTGTGGAAGGGAACTTTGGCTGTGTTTTCGGAAGCCCACTGACCACACTAGCCCCAGCCTCCATGGAGACCTTTTGGGGTTGGGCTTTCCAAAGCAGCACGACCCCCAAGAGGGCCCCAGTGGCCTCAGCGAGCAGTGTCCCCACGGTTCATCACAAAACCGAAAGCCACTGTTCTAAAGGGAGAGAAGCTGGGAAGCCTCGGCAAGGTTGGGGCTGCTGCAGAGGGGGCTCTCTGACTCCATTCCCGCCTTCCCTTGTCCAAGCCAACCAGGACCCCCGGGGGGCTAACTTACCGCATCACAGAATCACAGAAGTGTAAGAACTTGGGGCTGGTGGACATGCCAAAGTTCAGCCAGACTTATGGGGGCTCCTGCGATCAGCAGTGTTGGCATGGCCTGGAGGCCGTGTGGAAACACAGTCTTAGGTCCTACCTTGGGCCCACTGAGTCAAGATCTGCATTTTCACAAGGTCCCCGGGGTGACTGAGGGGCTCATTAAAGAACACGTGCCCCCCTGTTGTGCCCTCACCCTTCCTGAGGAGCCTGGTCCACCTCTCTGGGTGCCACTAGAAGGTTCCCCCCTCTAAGGTCCTAGCACCACACCTTGGAGCCATTCATGGGAGGCTTGATCTCTCCCACATGAGACCCATCAGCAGGGGCGGGACCGTCTTGCTACTCGTGAGCTGAGCTGGTAAGATTGTTCCTGAAGAGTGCAACAGGCTTCTCAGAAGTGGTGTGAACACACCTGCCTAGAAGGTCCCGGGAATAGAGGAAATGGGGCAGAAGGCAGCTTTCGGAGTTGCATGTACCTGTTTGGACCCAGGCAAGGTGGAATCCCCTGCCAGCAAGTTTGGCCTTGTGCAGGTATTCAGAAGAAAACCGTAAACATGCTTGGCCTCCTCATCCAAAGGCTGCTGGAGGTTAGTTCACAGATACATAATTACCGTGCAAGCGTTCCGCGAAAGACAGAAGCGTCAGCACACCCATTTTACGGATCGGTAAAAGGGAGCACGTGGAGACCGACACCTCGCTCAGAGGCACCGGGGCTCAACCTGGAGCCGGAACAGGGAGCCTGGCCTGCCAGCCTCTCGCTCCGGCCAGCAGAGATGGGTAGCGGCGACCTCGGTCATCAGTTAGCCGGGACTGATTCTGCGACTGAGCGTTTGCCCAGAGAATGCAGTTTAGAGAAACTCCAAGATGCACACGAGATGGAAATCGAGACGGAGCGGGAGCATATACCTCACTTCTGCCCACAAGAGATGCGACACATTTTCATAGCTGAAATTTACATAGTTCTTTATTCATGAAATTATGAACAGCTGCTATTTTGTTGCTTCCCAAGAAGAGTTGAAAAGGCAGCAGAGAAGAGAACAGACACGCTAGGCAAACTCCATCTGCCCCTTGAGTCTAACACTTTCTTCCCCGCAGATAGCAGACAATGGGGTTACCAGATGTCATTGCCTGCTTGGGAAGGACCCAGCAATTCTGTGTGACCGTCAGCCAGCCAGCGCAGGCCATGCCTTCTCGGCCTCTGAAAATCATAAAGGTGACGGCTGCGTCCACTTCTCAACGGCCGTGTTCCAAGACAGGCTCTTCCCGAAGGAATGCCGACTCCTTTAAAGTGGCCGATTCGCAGGGCAACTTCAGAAACGTCGCCCAGTCTGGACCCACGTCCACTCACCCTGGCTTCTTCCTGGCTTTTGAGGGGGGGCTTTACGGTGCCCAAGTCTCCTACATGCCCGTCACCATTCTTGGGCCCTCCGGGGATTCTGGAAGGTCAGTGATCATCTCGCACCAAGGGGCGGGACACGGAAGCCAGACACCTGGACTGACGGCGTGAGGTCACCCAGCCAGTGGGGTCAGGTTCTCATCACGTTTGTGTCCACAGAGTGGGAGAGTGTGGACTGAATGTCCTGAGTAGGTCCTCTGGCCCTCCTCGGCACCGTGGGGCACCCTGTTTCCCACCGCGAGTGTCCCAGGAAGCACATCCTGGCCCCCCAGACCCCACCGTTGCCTAACGCGGTTCTCTGACCAAACTCCACTTGGACACCTGTGTGTCCGCATCCCGTGGGGTCACCCAAAGTTCTCCTCCTCAGCCTCCTGTCGCAGCGGGCACTGAATGCCAGAAACATCACAACTGTCTCGCCCTTTCCCTACATTTGTCTCTGGACCTTTATTCCAGAGGCCACAGTATGGCTCTCCCAGGGCCACTCAGGACAGAACACTCTGGAAGGTCATCCAGCAGGAAGAAGCCGGGACAGATCCAGATGAAAGGGCCCCCGGACAGTGTCGGGGATCCCTCTTGGCTTGTAGGTGTGAGAAAAGCCAGCAGCCATTTTGCACACTGGTTAACGGGGAGGGTGTGTTTTTCTTGTTGTTGTTGTTTTTTTTTTTTTTCCCCGGAGAGCCGCCTGCCTGTCCACACCTTGAGGCTGAAATTAAAGCAGGGAGGAGCACATTCTGAAAGATGTCGTAAGAGAGATCAATTACCTACCCCATTTTCTTTGCCAATGCAAGCCCTGGGCTGCCATCTCCGAAAGTGAGAATACCAGGAGGGTAACAAGAGGGTATCGTCTTATCTCCTCATAGCTGTTTATGCTTTGTCTCTCGCTGTCTCCGAATAGGAGAGAAAGGGAAAGTGAGCTGGGAAGCTCTGTGTCTCTTTTGCCTGACCAGAGACCCTTCAGGGCTGGGGCATGACCTCCAAATCCAGGATTCTAGTGCTGGGCAAGCGCCCGTGATCTTTGACATTACCCTCGGGGCTTTGATCTTTATCAAGGCGAGGAAGGAAAGTCAGATATTATTTTGTCTCCTATCAGGTTCTGATAAAGAGACGGAGCCCCAGGCAATTAGTCTGCCCCTTGAGAGGCCCCTTTCTGGTGAGGCGTTAGCAAGCACCCGGCTACCACCCACTGGGCAAGAGAGGGGGATCCACTCTCTGGAGATAGGCTTCCGGGGTGGCAGCCAAGCTTTCTTGCCTGGGAGTCGTCCTGGGGATAGAGGGGCCCCTGGGCCAAGGGGTCAGGCGCCACGCTCGTCAGCAATGTGGCCTTGGGCCGGTCACTTCAATTCTCCCGCGTTGGGCGCATCTCAACTGTGGCGATCTTTACAAGCTGCACATCCGGGTGCAGCTAAAGATTTTCTCACGGGGAGGAGGGCGGTGGATGGATGTCCGCCTTGACCCGGAAGGCCGGACCTCCATGCTCTGTGGGGGTCTTGCCAGAAGCCCTGCTCAGTCCATCCCGTCAGTGGACAAATAGGACACCCGTGCGGAGCAAGTCGGCAGGGTGGACGTGGAGATTTGCCATCGGGGAGAATCGACGGAGGCTCCCAGTTCCAAGCCGGTGCGGTTGCCCCACGCTGCCCCGGCTTGGGCTGTGACCTTGTCGCCTGAAAGAGAGGTAGACGTGCTCAGCCCTGGGCAAAAAACCCAGGGGCCTGTTGGCACCCACACTGGAAGGGCTTTTCCTGGCGGCTAGCACCATGGTGAAACGGTAATGGTGCTCCAGGTTGCTGTCACCCCTAAACCCTCCCCTCGGATCAGGAGAGATGGCAGTCAGATGGCAGAGGGCCAGCCCAGGCCCAAACCTGCAGGCGTTCTGGTGTCCAGGCTCCAGGACCTCCGTGCTTGACGTTCATGTACTTGGGAGCGCGAATCCGCGGCCAAGCCCCCAATGAACAACGCTCCACAGCTGCCCGGCCGGGCCCTCTGTGTCCCTCTTTGAGACGGTCTCCCACTTAGAGAGAAGTTGAAAGTTCACCTGGCCTCTTCTCCGAGACACATAGTAGCAAAATAAGTCGAAGAAAGTTAACAAATGGTCGCATCAAAGCCCTAACTCAACCTGGACCAGGAGATATGTACAAGGCTGGCTTCTTCTTTCAAAGCAATTCAGAGTGACTGTCACACCCCTGCCCACAGGCTGCCCGGAGGAATCAGGTCAGAGGTCCATCTGCGAGCCTGCTATGGGTGCCCCCCCACCCCCCCCCGTTGCCAGGGTGAGGCCGGAGCTGGGGTGGAGGCGGCTGTTCCAGGCCCGACGGACCGTCAGCATGTTGGGGGTTGTGGGGGCCTTGGCATTCTGACCCGCATGTGCCATAGCTGGAAACAAAGCCCGGCATGAGGGGCCGAGCCTGGCGAACGGGACCCCGTGGGCCTTAGAACCATGGACAAGAGGAACGTTCCCTCCCGGCCTTTGGGACAGGGCAGCCACGGAGACTGCAGCCACCTGGAAGAGGCACGGGGCTCCCGGCTCTGGGTCGAACTTGATGAAAGCTCTGCCCTGGGGCCCCCTTCGCCGTCGGGTCCATGGGTGCCCGGAACTGAGGTGAGAGAAGAGACCTGGGACATCTTCCCTGTCCTGTTTCCAAGGCTGACCGCCCTCTCCCCTGAGACCCGTCTGCCGTCTGAGGCGGCGGGAGGAGAGGGAAACGAGGGAGGAGAAAGAGGGGGGAGGGGGCAGGAGGGGGGGAGACTCGACTGGGCAGGGGGGGCTCGGAGGAGCGGGGTGGGCTGCGTGTTCACGCCCGCCGCGCCCTTTGGTGGGCAGGCCCCCGCCTCTCTGCCAAAGCCCCCCGGCCCTCGCCGGGGACGGGTCCTCGGGCTTCCCTGCAGCCTGCCAACAGCCCAGCCTTGCCGACAGCCTTTTTCGCGTTCTGCTCTTTTCTGAAGCTTCCATTCAAACGCTTTTAGCACAGATGCCTCATGCATCAGTCCAATGCTAAAAAGATGCAGTAAGTGAAATTTTTGCCATATGTTAATACACATGTTTTAGTTTCCATAAATGCTCAACGTGGTTTTTATGGTACTCGGAATGGTGGTGTTTATACTGTTTTGAGGGGCTTTGAATTCAAATGTGCAAATGATTTTTTACAAGATGTGATTCAAGGACGAGCTACAGTTGGGGTCGCCTGCCATCCAGATGGAGGAGGCTCCTGGTTGCTGTGAGCCTGGCGCTCCTGACGCGGGGGCAAAGCCCCTGCTGTCCCTGGCTCCTCGCTGGGGGTGGGGGGGTGGGGGGGGGTGGGGCGGGGGGATGGGGGCTGGTTCGGTTAAGCGTCCGACTCTCAGTTTCAGCTCAGGTCATGATCGCGCCGGTTGTGAGTTCGAGCCCCGATATCAACGCAGAGCCTGCTTCGGATTCTCAGTCTCTTCCTCTCTCTGCCCATTCCCCGCTCATTCTCTCTCTCTCTCTCTCTCTCTCTCTCTCTCTCTCAAAATAAATAAACATTAAAAAAAAAAAAATCTCCTTCCCCTGTATGCCCACCTGGAAATTCTCTACTGATCCCTTAAAGCCCAGCTTCTGCCTTCCCTGACCGGTCCTGCCCCACCTGCCCTGTCCAGGTACTCTGCCTGGACACATGTGTTTCACATGTACTTCACGACAGGCCCTCCTTTGGCCACAGGCCTCTCCCTCCGAGCTCCCTCAGGACAGACCTGTGCCCTTTATGTGACTCTCCCCAGAGCCTGGCCCAGGAGGCCCACAGAAGGAAGCAAGCAAGGAAGAGAGGGGTGGTGCCTGGCCCGGGGACCCAGAGCAGAACTGGGGTGCGACCCAGCTTCCCATCTCCCTCCTGCCCAGGGGTCCCCGGGAGGAGCTGAGCTGGGCCGTGACTCACAGCTCCCTGCCATCGGCCCAGCGGCGGGAAGGGTCCACAGCCCGCCTCAGGCGGGCCAGGCCCCCACCCCTCGCCCCGCCACCACTCTGCAGGACAGAACAGTGCGGGGGTATAGGGGTTACCAGACCGCTGCCAGGCTCTGGGAATCACCCCAGTGGAGTGAGGACGTCTCTGAGGGCACCAATGCTCGGCTAGTCCTGGGAGGCAGAGGTGTCCTTGAGGGTGTCCTCCGAGGGTGCCCAAGGGGAGCCACAGGGCTCCCGGCCACCCGGCTGGAGTGTCCCAGGGTCTGCGCCTGCTGTCTGGATACCAGCCCTTCCCCCTGGAGCTCCATGCCAGGGCGCTTCTGTTCTCAGTCTCCCCCTGAGAGTTTGCCCTCACATGTCCAGATTTGTTCACGCCAACATCTCAGGCTTGGTGCCTTCCGTGGGGAGAGCTGATATGTTCTGGGGAAGCCCGGGGGTGTGTGCATGAACATGGCAGGGGGCGTCTCTGTTGTTTTAACCGAGCGTCCCTGCGATTTGGAAATAGGTTAACTCCCCTCCTTGGCAGCGGGCTTTTTCCCAGGGGATCGAGGGGCGAAGGGACGTAATCTCGGAGCCTCAGTTCCTTCAGGGGGATTCGTATATATGTTGCCTGTAATTATAGGTCGATAATGATATAATTTATAGTATGTATATCATCATTTGTGAGTGACTGGGCAAGCTGGCAGCCGGGGAGGGTGCAACCATGTCATAAGCTCATAAAAAGGTAATTATATTTCTTTCTGATCTAGCTTTCGCCTACCTGGCCAGGCTGGGGAATTGAGAAATGGGTGATGATGGCTGAACGCAGGAATTGCTGGAGGTTCAATAAATGTGGGCAGCCGCCTTTTTTTTTTGGTCTGGAAGTGGGGTCTGACTTGGGGCCAGGAAAACTGTGGGAAGGGATCCCACAAGGGGTCCCAGCTTAACCCAGAGAGGGGCCCCAGAAAGAGAGAGCATGGCCAGATGACTCAGGGTCTATGCAGTGGGGAGCAGTGTCTGTATGAATTCAGAAGATCCCTTGATCTCCTAAGACCACCCTCCCCTCCAAAAAAACGGTTGCTCTCAGGAGGAGACTCAGGAGACAGTCTTTCTCATTGTCTCTCTGGCCCTGGGGCAGTTCTGAGGCTGGAGACGCTTGTCATGTTTTCCAAGCTTGATGGAATCTCCCGGAATTTAGATCTGGATGGAGTTTGGTTGGGGTTTGGAGCGATGGTTGGGGGAGATTGGGTTTTATCTGCACCCCATCGCCCATTCTCAGTAATAAGTGCAGCTGCAGAAAACCCTTGGCCTGAGATATAATAGTGTAATGTAATTACAGTAATGATACTTTGTAGTTCTATAGCGCCTTTCATCTGTGGACCTCCGGGTCCTTTATAAACATTAATTAATTCCCATAACTCGGCGATGAGGTAGGTAAGTATCATCATCCCCATTTCGCAGATGAGAAAGCCAAGACACAAAGAGGGTAAACGATTAGCTCAAGTCGCCCCGAGAGCCCACTGGGTCTAGCTGGCAGGGGGCTGAGAAGTCCGTTCTCCCGAGCTGGGTCCCCCACCGCTGGAGGGAGGATCGCGGGGAGGGATTTGTGAGGTGCCTGCCTCCAGAAGAGGTCAGGCGGATGTCCCTTGTGTGCCCACACCCCGGCCTTGGGGACCAGGGAGGTCTCTGAAGTCATTTGGATCTGTAGGGGTTCCCAGCAGGTTGATCCTTGAAAGAGAATCTCTGGAATGAGCTCACCCTGTATCGGACGAGTGGAACCCCGTCCCGAGCTCTTCTCATCGCTGCTCATTCCGTAATGCCTCCTTGTCACCACCAACCCAAGCCCGGTGACACATCACACCGAGCCCACGTTTATTTTTCAACACCTGCTAGGTACCGAGATCCGAGTCGCCCCCTGAGAGGACTTGGTGTAATAGAAAGACATCTTGTTGGAAATGAAAAAATAACAACAAAATCAAGTCTGGCCCAGGCTCTGTTCCTTGATAGCTGTGTGACCTTGGCCAAATCGCTTTCCCTCTCTGGGCCCTGCTTTCTCACCCGCAGATGAAGGGAGATGCAGATCATCATTTATTACCTTCTCTGGGGGACGTTCTGTAATTTCTCACCTCCCACTCGGATGGCAGGGTGGCCAACCAGTGTGGGTTCCCTTCCTCCCCTCCCCATCCCCGGTCCACCCCCTAAACTTTCTGAATCAAGGGCCAGCTCACAAACCTTCAGTCATTTCTCTGGGCCTGCAAGGAATCCAAACCTCTGAACCTGTCATTCAAGGCTTTGCATGAGCTGTCCCAACTCCCCAGTTCAGCCCGGGTCTCCCATCATGAACCCTTGGCTCAGCCAGACCCATTTTGTCTCCAAACAGGCCATGATTGTTTTTGACTCCACAGCTTTGGCCATACCATGCTCTCTATTTTCCGTGTACGTTTGAGGGTGACTTCCAGTCACCACTGTGTTGGATACTGGATTACGATCCTGTCGTTCCTCAAACTCAGCTCACACCTTTCATGGTTTAGGAGATGGCCGCCTGAAGCGCAAATGGGAATTTGGGCTGCATTACTAGAGGCCTAGTACCCCATAAAAAGGGAGGTGACCGTACTGTTCTCCAGAACTGAGTGCTTTGAAAGAAGAAGCAGGCCGATGAGGGAGCTCTGTCGTGTGTGGAACAGTAAGGGAACCCACAATCATTTTCCTGGGGGGAAAACTTGGTGGGGCCGGAGACCCTCCCTCCCCTGAAGAAAGATGGTTCTTTGAGGTCACAAAGGGCCCACAGGCAGAGCTTCCAGGAAGCAGGGTTTCAGTTCAATGTAAGGAAGAGCATTTTTCCCCACGGGAGCTGCTGGGAAATGTGATGGGGTAATCAGTTGTCTGACGCTGTCAGCCGGGTGGCCCCCGAAGGGCCCAGGACAGCAGCCCTCCCGGTGTGAGCTCCCAGCCTCCTGCCCAGTGAGTACTTCCCCGGGTCCCTCATGCTCCTGGTGGGTGTTCTAAAAGAAAGGACGGAAAAGTGTTGCCTGACCTGTCAGACAACATTCCAAGACAACAGACTCCAGAAGCAGAGCCCTGTCTGGGTTCTCAGGTCCTCACGGAGCGCCAACTCCTTGCTAGGCGCTCCCCTGTCTCTTACCCCGGTGGCGATGCAGTGTTGGCAGTTTTTCCGTCCCTGCCGGACCCCGGAGGACAGACCGCAGAGCTCAGATTCAGGAGAGTTAGGTTTTGAGTCTCCGCCGAGCTCCTTTACTAGCTGTGTGGCCTCAGGGAAGTTACTTAACCTTTCTGGGTCTTGGATTCTGAGCGTAATTGTGTCCACCTCCACAGGTGGGTATGAGGCTGAACTAGGCTTCGAGACAGAATTACAAACTGTCTGCCATTTCCGGGGGGCAGGGGGGAGGCCGGGGGTGGGGCGGGAGAGACCATTCTCAGAGGAGGGAAAGGGCCCAGGGGATGGCGGTAGTGCTGGGGGCGAGGGCAGCGTGAGGAAGGGAAGGATTGGCCAGGGAAGGGCTAGATGAAGAGGAAGCCCCCATCTTCCTCATGCAACTCCCCCCCCCCCCCCAGCATAGTGGCTTAAGGCCAAGCACGCCAGGGGCTGGACGGTGGAAATCGGGATGTGCTCACAGGCGTCCAGTGAGGAAATTCCTCACTGCCCCGAGACCCTGATAGCATCGGCTCAATCCATTCATTTCACGGGCACCTCTTAAATGCCAAGGACTGTCTGGGCACTGGGGATGCAGTAATTAACAAGACAGAGTCCCCGCCACCCTGGCTCTTATATTCGGGCCCGGGAAGACAGGGGGTAAACAAAAGAAAACAATTAATAAAGAACAGAATATCTGGGAATGTTCAGAGCTGTGAAGAACTGAGGGGTGCTGCTTTACAAACGGGGTGTGCAGGGAGGGCCTCTGAAGAGCTGACTGGTAAGCAGAGACCTGCTTGTCCTAAGAAGATAAGCCCTGGGGATGTCGAGAAGACGAGTCTCCCAGACAGAGGGACAGCAGGTGCAAGGGCCCTGAGGCAGGGCAAGGCTCTGGCTATGCCCAGGTTGGGGCACACAAGCAGACCAAAGCCCCGAAAAGGGCAAGCTTCGATCGATGTTGAGCTGGCCCTGCCCCCGGCTTGCTATGTGACACAGATAACACTTTTTCCCTCCCTGGGCTCTATTTCTCTCTCTGCATAACGAAGGATCGGCCTGAGCTCCAAGGGTTGGGTTCTAACATGCGTGACCTTGAAATCTGGCAACCAGAAAACGGGCCCGCGGTGTGGGGATAAGGATGGAGCGGAGAGTTGGGAAACGGCCCACACAGAAGGGGCTTAGCAGTGACAGAGAGATGCCCCGTGGCCCCTTAGACTCTAACCCCCTCGCTCTGCCCGGTTTCAGTTGCTGCGGGCACTGGTGGCCAGGTAAAACTCTACCTGTCCAGGTGACAGGCACAACTATCTGTGCAGTTTGCTCAGATCGGGCTTGTTACCCGAGAGACCTCTCGGTCTGGGTGGGCGTTGCGGGGAGCTGGCCTGATAGTCCTTGAAAACCAGCCAGCCCGTAGCGAGGCACCAGGGCAAGCGAGGACTTATTCCAAGGAGGCCCTCCAAGCCGGGGCCGGCCACCTCCTCCCGGGGTGCTCTCATAAGTTGCCAGAGAAGACCCCCGAGCCCAGCCTCTCAGCTCTAACGAGGGGGCCTTTGGCAGCCAAGTGTCAGGCCACTGGACGGGGCCTTTAGGGGGAAGTCCCCTGCTCTCTGAGCTGAAGCTTCTTCTTCTAGAAAGCTGAGAAACAGCTCATTCTGATCTTGCTGGGCTCTACCTGTAGGTTTGAGCCAGACTCAAGTAAGACCGTGCATGTGGAGAGCCCTTGGTGAATTTGATGATCCTATGGCCTGGTTGGTTTTCACTAGGAGAATGACCCAGGACCCAAATCGGGGCCCCTGGACTTCTTATTCTCCTTTCGCCCTTTGGACCAGGCTGCCATCTGATGGCCGGGGTGCCCCTCATAGGCCTGCCACTCGGTCCGTCCCTTTGCCTTTCTGCAGCCTTAAGTTGTCACAGCTGTGTGCCTTTCACTGCAAGGAGCCATTCCAGGCCCCTTAAATCAGTGCTTTTCAAACCTAACGTGCGCATGACTCATGGGCAGGGGAACTCGTTAACATCGGCGCCCTGGTGCAGTAGGTCGGGGCACTGACGATCTGGCACCAGAGACCCCCGCATCTCTAACTAGCTCCCAGTGTTTAAGAAAACATTATCCAATGACACTTGTTAAAGCTGGTAAGCAAGGCTTTATTCAAGGGGAGGCGGCGCCTGGGTGGCTCAGTCGGTTAAGCGTCCGACTTCGGCTCAGGTCACGATCTCGCGGTCTGTGAGTTCGAGCCCCGCGTCGGGCTCTGGGCTGATGGCTCAGAGCCTGGAGCCTGCTTCCGATTCTGTGTCTCCCTCTCTCTCTGCCCCTCCCCCATTCATGCTGTGTCTCTCTCTGTCTCAAAAATAAATAAACGTTAAAAAATAAATAAATTAAAAAAAAAAAAAAAAAACAAGGGGAGGCAATGGACTGTCACGCTAGGTCTTGGGACCACCGCAATGGGGTCTTGCAGTCGGGGAGGGAGGTTTGGGTCACCTCCAATGACAATGAGAAGTGGGGACCCAGAGCCAAGAAGCAGGGTGGGGTTTGTGATAGAAAATTACTCACAGGAAGCACCAGGGGTAAGGGGGATTGTGGCTAAACTGACCTAACAGGATTCTTGCCAAAGGCAGGCCAGGGTGTCACCATCCCGGGGGAGGGCGGAAGGGGGTGAGGAATTTAGTCAGATACCCAGGTGATCAGATATGGAGAATGGGGGATTCTGGTTAAACTGACTTAGCAGGATTCTTGTTAAAACTGAACAGCGCCCGGATGGCTCAGTCAGTTCAGCGTTCAACTTCGGCTTGGGTCGTGATCTCGCGGTTTGTGAGTTCAAGCCCCGCGTCGGGATCTGTGCTGACAGCTCGGAGCCCGGAGCCCGCTTCGGATTCCGTGTCTCCTTCTGTCTCTGCCCCTTTGCCACTCATTCTCTCCCTCTCTCTCTCTCAAAAATAAATAAAACATTAAAAAAATTGGACAATGCAGAAACAAACATGGCAGTCTAAAGGTGAGGGCCTAGTTGAAAAAGAGGAGAGTCCGAATAAACTTTGGTCCAGGAGAGAATCTGTCACTCAGGCTGTAGGTATAGGGACCCCTCTTTGAGTAGAAAACCACAGACATTTGAAATTCAACATATCAAAGACAGGGTTCAGAGTCTTCCCTTCCACACCCTCCCCTGCCCCTTATCCTATATTCCCCAGGGCACTGACAAACACTACCAGCATTCTCTTCTCCAGGGCTTTTTTTTTTTTTAAAAAAGGTGTACGTTTCATACAATAAAATGTACCCATTTTAAGTTCATTTTGCTACTTGTACACACTCATGTAACCATCACCCCCATCAGGTTCTAGAACGTTCTTCCTTTGAGTTCTAGAACTTTCTATAACCCCCAAAAGTTCCCTTTTGCTGTTGATATCCGTCATCTGCAGCCAACCTTCTCAAGGCCTTTGCTCTTACATAGGTCTTTCCCACTCGTGTGCCAACACGCCGTGGTATACCCTCGCTTGACCCCACGCGCTTTCCCATCAGAACAAGGCGGGCTGGATTTGACTGTTGACCTACGGTGCCTTTAATTTTTTTTTTTTTTTTTTAGTGTTTATTTTTGAGAGAGAGAGAGAGAGAAAGAGAGACCAAGAGAGGGGCAGAGAGAGGAGACACAGAATCCGAAGCAGGCTCCAGGCTCTGAGCTGTCAGCACAGAGCCCGACGCGGGGCTTGAACTCAAGAACTGTGAGACCGTGACCTGAACCGAAGTCGGACGCTTAACTGACTGAGCCACCAACCTATGGTGCCTTTGAAGGCAGGGATTGAATCTTGTTTTCTTATCATATCCTTCACAGTCAAGAAACACTTACTGAAGGGACCAGTGTTAATTTCTGAGGCCCCAACTTTCCTGTTGTTTACGCATTGTTAAATGAATAGATGCTTGTCTACCTGGAATGTGAATATTCATCTGTTTCCATAGATACCTGGTCGTAATGACTAATTAAACAAAAAAAGGGTTTTTTCTGTTTTATTATCTCTCTGGTATGTATGTTTCCCAACCTTTTATTTTTATTTTATTCACATTTTTTCTTTTTGAAAGGGGAAACATGACCAGTCTTTTATGGCTTTAATAAAGACTGCACAGGGGCACCTGAGTGGCCCAGTTGATTAAGTGTCCGACTCTTGGTTTCAGCTCAGGTCATACCCTCATGGTTCGTGAGTTTGAGCCCTGCACCGGGTTCTGCCCTGACAGTGCAGAGCCTGCTTGGGATTCTCTCTCTCTCTCCCTCTCTCTCTCTCTGACCCTCCTCAACTCGTGCTCTGTCTCTCTCTCTCTCAAAATAAATAAAAACTTTTTTAAAAAGACATTAAAAAAAACCAAAGCACTTCATAGATAGAGTTCGGGCTTTTCCTTTATAATGTGGTCTTTAGTGTTTATTCTCAAAGACGACACCGGGTGAAAATCTCTTCCCTTCGCCATTTCAGAAATTTTATTCATTTGTTCATCAAACTCGCCCTGTGGGCTCTGGGGAAGGGTAAATACGACCCCGTTAGTTGGGGAGGCAGATAAGCAGGGACCCAGGGCTCACTGTGACATTTGCTGGGATGGAGGGGAGCCCAAGAGGTGCTCGAAACACAGAAGAGGGAGTATCTATCCTAGAGGGGTCACAGCTGGACTTTGAAACTACATTTGGTTTTTTTAATTTTCTTTTACGTTTTTTTTAACGTTTATTTATTTTTTGGAGAGAGAGACAGAGAGACAGAGTGCCAGCAGGGGAGGGAGAGAGAGAGGGAGACACAGAATCCGAAGCGGGCTCCAGGCTCCGAGCTGTCAGCACAGAGCCCGAGGGGGGGGCTCGAACTCACGAACCGCGAGATCATGACCTGAGCCGAAGTCGGACGCTCAACCGACGGAGCCACCCAGGCGCCCCAAAGCTGCATTTCGTTTTGAAGGATGAATAGGAGTTCACAAAGTGCGCATCCTGGAAGGCATGTGGGTGGAAACGGCAGTGGGAGCCAAGCTCCCACTAGCAAATAGTGGATGTTTGTTAGATATTTGTGCCCTTGCTGCAACCCCATGAGGTAGGAATCGTTATTATCCTCGCTTTTCAGGTATGGCCGTCCAAGTGGAGTGAAGTTCAACAACTTGCTCAAATTCACGCACCGAAAGACTTGTACTTGACATTGCCAGGATCCGCAGCCCCCGCGGCTGGACTCCAGAGCCAAGTTCCTCGCTACTATTCCACCCTACACGGGCAATGCCGAAACGTGAAACGTCGAGAGGCTGGTGGGTAGGGGGTGGGGTATAAATGGGAGCAGAGACAAGGAAAGTTTTTCAGAATTTTGAGAGGTCCCAAACGCTGGGCTGATGAGTTTGGACATCTGTAGGCAGATGGGGAGTCATTTAAGGACTGAGATCGGAGAGAAATGAGAGCAATTTGCGTTACGGACCACTGCCCAGGCAGCAGTTTGGCGTATGGACGGGAGGGGCAGAGGCTAGAGGCAGAGGAGCCTAGGAAAGGAAGGTGAGGATCCCCAGGCAGTGTGGGGAGGACGGAGGGGAGGAGCAGGCTAGGAGCACGGTAAACGGAGAAGGAAGTGGATGAGGTACCCATCCGCCCGCAGAATCCAGACGCTGGGTTTGCTTTCCTCCCTCCCTGTGGATTGACTCGAGTGGAGGTGAGCCTGGCCCCACAAGGAACACTCTCCCTGCGAGGCCACTGGCCGGCGCCCAAGGTCACAACCGAGCCGTCTTCGCCATTCCGAGGCGGCCATCGGGATCGCTGAGCTCAGCATCGCAGCCCCGAAATGCAGGTCTAGGGGGTGTGGCTCCCCGGGGAATGGCACCCTCCTTTTCTCACACTTGGGTCCGTAATATCTGGGCTCAGGCAGGTGGCCTAGGCGCAGACAGCTAGGTCCCGTGCCCGGAGACCCTGCCGCCGTGTGTCCCAGCTGGGGCCCCGGCCGTCCTTGTTATATGTCCCCATCACGGAGCCAACAAAGCTTGGGGGCTGGGGGGCCAGGGGTCCTCTCTGCACTGGTGCCAGTTGACAGCCTGCCTCCCCGCAAAGGTGGCCAGAGGTCCCGAGGAAGACCCCTTCCTCGCCCACCGCGCACACCCATTTCTGCTTGGGGGAGCTCTGAATGCCAAAATCAGGTTGGGTGGACAGATTAGGAACTTCACCTTGAAACTGAATTTGCACCTTCCTTTTACTTCGGTTGTGTGGTTCCGGGTGTGTTGGTGGGGATTCTGGGTGGCCACGGTCACTTCTGGGAAACTGACTCGTTCCTCCTGTCACACTGCAGCCAGAAGAAATGGCCCACCTGTCTTCTGCAGTTACCACATTGTCTTGTGATACAGCAACAAGTACAGGTGATCTCGGAACCACACAGGTTTGAACTGCACGGGTCCGCTTATGCACGGATTTTCTTTTTTTTTTAAATAAATACAGGACTGTACTGTACCTGTTTTGTAGGATTGTCTTTTGTAGGATTGTCTTTTTTTTTTTTTAGTTTATTTATTTATTTTGAGAGAGAGAGAGAGAGAGAGAGAGCACAAACTTGAATGGGGGAGGTGGAGAGAGAGGAGGAGAGAAAGAATCCCAAGCAGGCTCCGTGTGGTCAGCGCAGAGCCCGCTGTGGCGCTTGAACTCACGAGCCTCGAGATCGTGACCTGAGCCCAAACCAAGAGTCAGACGCTTAACCGACTGAGCCACCCAGGCGCCCCTCTTCTGTATGATTTTCTTTTTCTTTTTTTAGTTAAAAATTTTTTTTTTAGTGTTTATTTTTGAGAGAGACAGAGCACGAGCAGGGGAGGGGCAGAGAGAGAGGGAGACACAGAATCCCAAGCAGGCTCCAGGCTCTGAGCTGTCAGCACAGAGCCCGATGCAGGGCTTGAACTCACAAACCGTGAGATCACGATCATGATTATAACCGACTGAACCACCCAGGCGCCCCTTCCATATGATTTTCTAGGTAAAATTTTCCTTTCTCTCGCTTACTTTATTGTAAGAATACAGCATATGATACATATAAATACAAAAATATGTGTTTATCAACTATTTATGTTATCGGTAAGGCTTCTTCTCAACAGTAGGCTATTAGTTAAGTTTTGGGGGAGCCAAAAGTTCTACGTGGATAATTGTGCAAGGAGTCAGTGCCCCTAACCCATACATTGTTCAAAGGTCGCCTGTATATATTTGGCTCTGTTCCCAGTTCCTGACACAGGGCTTCTAAAACCCTTGGAATTTCCTGGGGTGGGGGGGCGTGGGAGGGGAGATAGGAACACCTTCTGTTATCCGTAACGAATCCCTTTCTTTCTTCCTTTCTTTCTTTCTTTCTTTCTTTCTTTCTTTCTTTCTTTCTTTCTTTCCAGTTTTTACATTTATTTATTTTTGAGACAGAAAGACAGAACGTGAGCAGGGGAGAGGCAAAGAGAGAGGGAGACACAGAATCTGAAACAGGCTCCAGGCTCTGAGCTGCCCGCACAGAGCCTGACGTGGGGCTCGAACCCACAAACCGTGAGATCATGACCTGAGCCGAAGCTGGACGCCTAACCGACTGAGCCACCCAGGCACACCCACCCGCCTTTTTTTGAGCCCCTTTCATCCATCCAGTTTCTGCTAATGAGGTGACCTTTGGTAGGCCCCTTGATGCTTGAGAATGGCTGCTTGCCGGGAGAACCAACTATGTGATTAGGATCCTCTCTGCATGTGAAGGATCCTCCTCGAAGGTGACCCGAGCTCCTGAGAAAGACCCCTTCCCCACCTGCCGCACACACCCATTTGCGGGAGCTCTGAGGGCCAGAATCAGGTTGGTTGGGACTTTCATTCCCACCACCCCCTGACCTGGGAAGGGAGAGGGGCTGGAGATTGAATTAATCACCAATGGCCAATGACTTAATCAATCATGCTTGGGATAATAGAATCTCCAGAAAACTCTCCTAAACGGCCGCGTTCAGGGTGCTTCTAGGTTGGTGACCATAACCAGGTGCTGGGGGGTGACGCACCTGGAGGGGGTGTAGAAGCTCCACCCCTCCCCCCACCCCATACCCCCTCACCCTATGTGCCTCTTCATTTGCTGCTCATTTGTACCCTTTGTAATATTGTTTAGAGTAAACTGGTAATAGCGTTTCCCTGAGTTCTGTGAGCCGTTCTAACAAATTGCCAAGTCTAAGGAGGGGGTCATAGGAACCTGTGACTTTGCAGCCACGTCAGACAGAAGCGTGGGCACTTTGGGCGCCTAATACTTGCGCCTGACGTCTGAAGTGGGGGGCAGTCTTGAGCTGGGTTAGTAACTCCAGGGAGTTAGTATCAGAATTGAACTGAATCGTAGGAGGCCGAAGTCAGAGGATCGGCTGGTGTGGGGTGAAACCCCCCCCCCCCACAACTGGTGTCAAGAAAGGTTGCAGAGAAAAACAGTTTAGAACCGTCTACATCTGTGGGCGCCTGGACGGCTTCGTCGCTCGAGCGTTCGACTCTTGATTTCAGCTCAGGTCACGATCTCACAGTTTGTGGGTTCGAGCCCCGAGTCGGGGTGGTGCGGAGCCTGCTTGGGATTCTCTCTCTCTCTCTGCCTGCACTCTCTCTCTCTCTCAAAATAAATAAATAAACTTAAAAAAAAAAAAAAAAGAATTGTCTATACCTGTCTGGCCCTGTGCGCTAGGAGCTTCCCAGCTGTGACGTGATGAGTGGTTCACCTACGTGCCCAGAGCCCAGCTGCAGGCCCGGCATGGAAGGGTTCAAGGAGTCAGAGAATGAACGGAGGCATCCTGACCTCCCAAAGACAGAGGGTGAAGAAGCTACTTGAACCGTCGGAAATGTGACAGAAAAGTCAAAGAGCCAGGGAATCAGGGGCGCCTGGGTGGCTCAGTTGGTTAAGATGCCGACTTGGGCTCCAGTCATGATCTCGCGGTTCGTGAGTTTGAGCCCGAGTCGGGCTCTGTGCTGGAGTCGACCTGGTGCAATCCAGCACTCCTAGTGTTTCCTTATTCCCAGATAATCTGTATACAAATGATGCCAATATATAGGGAGAAAGTATTATGGTTTGAAATGTGGGACGAATAAACTAATTTTTTGTTTAAGAGAGAAAGTGCGAACAGAGGAGACGGGCAGAGAGAGAGAGAATCTTAAGCGATCTGAGCGTGGAACCTGACGTGGGGCTCAGTCCCACGACTGTGAGATCGTGACCTGAGCCCAAATCGAGAGTTGGAGGCTCAACCACGTGAGCCACCCAGGCGCCCCAAAATGTATTTTTTTAAGTTTATTTATTCGCTTTGAGAGGGAGGGGAGAAGCAGAGAGAGGGAGACAGAATCCCAAGCAAGCTCCGAGCTGTCAGCACAGAGCCCGATGTGGGGCTCAAACTCATGAACTGTGAGATCATGACCTGAGCCTACGTCAAGAGCTGGCCACTTAACCGACTGAGTCACCCAGGAACCACCGCAAAATGTATTTTTAATGTATGAGGAGTTTAAGGCCCGTCTGGAAATTATGAGGACTCCTAATGTTCAGATTTGTAAGGGATAGTAGGAAAGGAGGTGGTAAAACATGATCCCCTCATTTCTTGTACCGATGGTTTGCCAACACAATGCACCCGCAGAGGAGAATCAGTCCCGTAGTACAGGGAGTTTCTGTTTTGGGAGAAAAAAAAAAATCTCCGTGAAAAATCTGAAAACACGAAAGATGTAAAATGCACCTGAAATCATTGCAGTTGGGGCAGGGACGGGGGAGAAAACATCGATTTCCCGGTGAAACTGTCACTAACAAATTACTATCTGCTCACTCATAACAGCTTGAGGAAACAGAACATTCCGGAAATCCAGAGTTAAACGTATTTTATTCCTTGGAAAACAGTGTTTATCGTGAAGAAGTCGTGACAAGTGTATTTCATCTGTGAATAAAGACAATTTGGAGGGAGAGAGAGAAAGCCAGCCATTCTACCTCATGAATTCATCGGTGCCTAAAGAAGTCAGCAGATTCAGAAGGAAATCGCCAGAAAAAAAATAAAACCTGAAACGTTACAGGGCACAGCAGATGAAATCGATGTTCCCCGATTGGCTAACATGCGACAAGACCGCTGGTCGGGCAGAGAAGGAGCCCCGGCCGTTTAGGTGGGAAAGGTCTCGATCACGGGGTCGGTCACAGAGGTGCCTGGATTTCGCTGGTATCGAAAAAGATGACCGGTGGGGCGCCTGGGTGGCTCAGTCGGTTGAGCGGCCGACTTCGGCTCAGGTCACGATCTCGCGGTCCGTGAGTTCGAGCCCCGCGTCGGGCTCTGTGCTGACAGCTCAGAGCCTGGAGCCTGTTTCGGATTCTGTGTCTCCCTCTCTCTGACCCTCCCCCATTCATGCTGTGTCTCTCTCTGTCTCAAAAATAAATAAATGTTAAAAAAATTAAAAAAAAAAAAAAAAAAAAAGATGACCGGGGCCAACTCACATATGGTCCCTAAAGATTTGTCTGCAGCAAATCAAAGCGGGGTTCCTAACACGGGCGATCAAATCCACCACGCAAACGTGGGAAACGTGGGGGTGCCGCGCCGTGGGGCGCGAGCACCAGAGGTGTTCAGGAGCACTGGCGTGCCCATCGGTTGTGCTCTGTGATGCCAAGGCCTCTGCAGAAAAACGCAAAAACCTGTGATGCGCTTCCACGACGCTCCGTTCTTTGTTCCACGCCACCCATGCATCTGTCACGAGACTGGCGGTTGCCCGAAACACACGTAGCTGGAACAGAGAGGCAGTACCGGGGACACGGAGTGGTTCGCTCCGGTCACATCGGGCCGTGCATCAGCAGGCTTTATCTGCTGCGATTTGAGCGGCTTGCAAAGATTATTGAAACTTGGGAAGCAGCATTAAACGATTATCAGACACACAGGTGGCCCATGAATTGAGAATTCCTTTACACGTGCTAGATGTTATAGGGGTTTTTTTCTTCCCCGACGAGCTTCAAAGTGAAACTGTAGACATGTTTTCATTGCCTTCAGAAGTAAAAGCAATCTTTAGCATCTCAGAGAAATGATGACTATTTCAAAACCATTTGGTAGACAGCAAAGGAAACTCGCCAGAAACGAAACTCGGGGTGTGGGGGGGGGGCGGGGGGGGGTTCAAACTAAAAACAAAACAAAAACCCCTTTCCTTCAGAGAGTAAAGATGCCCTGTTGGGGTGCGGGGAGATCATGGGAGTTCAGATGGTGGAATTTTCCCTGCTTTGTCGGAACAGCATCCAACAATATTCGACCCATAAAAGTGTTAGTTACTTTATTACTAAATTTGAAGTGTATTTATTTGTTTAATTTTTTTATTGGGAGAGAGAGAGAGCACCCATGCAAGCGAGCAGTGGGGGAGGGGCAGAGAGCAAGGGAGAGAGAGAGAGAGAGAGAGAGAATCCCAAGCCGTCAGTGCAGAGCCTGATGCGGGGCTCGACCTCATGAACTGTGAGATCATAACCTGAGCCGAAATGAGTCGGTCACTTAATTGACTGAGCCACCCAGGCGCCCCACTTTATTACTAGATTTAAAAACTTTTTTTAACGTTTTTTATTTATTTTTGAGAGAGAGAGAGAGAGAGAAACAGTGTGAGTGGGGGAGGGGCAGAGAGAGGGAGACACAGAATCCGAAGCAGGCTCCAGGCTCCGAGCTATCAGCACAGAGCCCGACGCAGGGCTCGAACTCATGAACTGTGAGATCATGACCTGAGCCAAACTCGGACGCTCAACCAACCGAGCCAGCCAGTCCCCAAAACAAATTACGTTTTTACGTAACTGCTTAAATGCAACGAACTGATACGTGAAGCAACGGACGGACGCATGGGCGCATCTACAGACCCGATGTAAGAAAGACGCTAGAACTTGAGTCTCACCAGAGCCGCACAGAGGCTCAGCTTCCCCATGACGGCTGGCACCGACCGGAGCTTCAACACCATCACCCGGGACAGCCTGTATCTCAGCTTTGCACTCGGCCCTGGCTTGGCCAAGCCCTGGGACAAGTGAGGAGGCTTGTTTTGGACCCTGGGAGGGACCTGGTGGCTGACACTGACAATGGCCGGGCAGGTCCTCCTGCCAGGACGAAGGAAGGAAGTAAAGGCAGCTCTCGGGGATGGTGCCTTATGGCCCCGACAGGTGTGTGAGCCCAGCTTCCATATTTTACCCTTGAAGCCTTAACTCACGGGTCTCCAAACTGGCTGCCCCAGTCTCAAGTTGAAGGAGGGGTGGTTATTAGAAAATCAATAAGCCTTTTGGAAAACAGTTACCCGGAGACTTGTCGAACTCTCACTTCTGTCCACCAGCGGACGGGGTAGTTACTAAGCGTGCAGGTAAACAAATGGTCAAACACTGGGATCGAGTTCAAACGAAGGAGCGGCTGGATGCCTGGGAGGAGAGTGGGGGGACGGGGACGGCACTGGGCCAGCTTCCTTTCCCACCTACACGCCTTGGCGTGTGGCTTCTGTCACTCCACACTGCCGCCATCCGCACCTGCGTCCTCCCCCCCGAAGCCACGGGTCCAGCCCGAGGGTGCCCTGAAAAGAGCATTCCTGACGTGGAAGCCTGGATGCCCCCTCTGTCCTGCCGTATGTACCTTGCCCCGTGACCTCCGGGAGCCCCGGCCCCACCATGTGACATGTGACCTGCCAAGTCCTCTGCTGGCTGGCATTAACTGACATCGGTCCCTTCTAGCTGCCCAGGCTGACCTGTGTGACCTCTCTGAGGGAGTTCTCCAGATACACAGAGAGATAAAGAGAGATTCACTGTAAGGGATCGGCTCCTGTGATTACGGCGACTGTTAAGTCCCACGATCTGCCATTTGCGAGCTAGAGGCCCAGGAAAGCTGGTTGAGTTTCAGTCCAAGAATTAGGAAAACTGAGGGTGTAAGCGTTAGCGAAAGCCCTAAGGCCTGCAGCCCAGGGCAGCCAGTGGCAAGTTCCAGTCTGAGTGCTGGAGAAGACCGAGGTTCGGGTTCGGCAGTCAGGAAGAGAGTCTATGCAGGCCCTCAACTGGTTAGGTGAGGCCCACCTATGTTGGGGGAGGGCCATCTGCTTTACTCAGTCTACTGATTCAAATACTAATTTCGTCCACAAACACCCTCACAGACACACCCAGAAATTAAGTTTAGCCAAACATCTGGGCACCCCACGTCCCGGGCAACTGACACACAAGGTTAACTACCACGGGGGGGTGGCGGGCCTTGCGCCCTGAAGCTTCAGGATGCAGGGCCCATCCTGGAGCCCCGCCGGTGGGTTTCAGGGCCCACGTATGGGGTCTGCTGAGGTTTCCAAGAGAAGAACTAGGGTCGGAGAGAGCCCCCCGGGAGACCAGACACTGAGGCGGCCCACCTTGTCAGCCGGGTGGGGACCCTGGACGACCTGAGCCTTAAGTCCTTCAACTTCAAGTGGGAATAAGAGAATACTCTCCTGGAGGCCGACAGTGGATCTCAGGTGGGATAGAAAAAAAACACTTTGTCAAGTACAAAGCACAGCCCAAACGGGAGGCTTTACCATCAAGAATCCCAACCCGGTTCCCATCTTCTGGCTTGCTTCCTTCCCGGGGCGTCGATCTCCCCGTCTCGCAAAGCATTGCCAGATAAAGTATAGACTGGATACTTCTTCATATAGGCATGCCCCAAGCATTGCCTGGGACCCACTTATACTGGAAAAAAAAAAAAAAAAAAAAAAGGCGTTGTTTATCTGAAATTCAAATTTAACTGGGTGCCCTGTAGTTTTTATTTGTTAAATCTGACAATTCTATCCCCGCAGGAAGACCAAGGTGAGTGCAGGCTTCATTTCAAGTAACCTTCAGCATGCCCTCAGATGACCAGAGGTTTATTTACATCTCATTATCCCTGCCTTGTGTTTGCCCAGAAACCACAGGGCTCCGGGGACGGCAGATCACCCAGAGAGTAAGACAGGGGGCCAGGCCTCACCCCAAACCAGCCTCCGTTCCTCCGGACCAGCCTGCCGCAAGGCCGGTGGGGCTGGGGGCTGCTTTTCTCAGAGCTGAGGACAGCCTCTGTCCCCTAGGTAGCTATGAAAAACATTTCTTCCTGGCGTGCATATTGAAGTATGCAGGGCGAAGTGACTGTTGCTGCAATTTACTTTAAAATGCATTAAAAAACAAAACCAAACCAAGGTGGATTTATGGATGGATCGAGGGAGGGATAGGCGGGTACGTGACGTAGCATAATACAAAGTTAGTGATAGAACTGGAAAGAGGTACCAACTTGGCTGCGTGTTTGAACTCTTTCCAACGAAGACGCTGGGGAATCTTGAACTAAAACACATTTAAAAAAATCCGCCCCTTACAGAAAATCTCTAATCCCACAACTCGGCAACATTTTGTTGCATTTCCTTCCCGCCCTTTTCTACGCATTTGTTGCTTTACAGACTCGAGATCATTCCATATACCGTGTTTATTCATTCCTGCTTTTTAATCGCACTCCAACCAGGGGCAAATGTCGGTGTCCATCATGTTGCAGGCTCCTACCTTACTTACCTTCTGGAATCCTCGTGTCGTCCTGAAGCATTTCCCGTGTTCATGAACCCCAGCCACGAGCGCCGCTTGGAACAGTGACGTGGTGTTCGGTCACACGCAATTCTCTCACTGTTGGAAGTTTAGGCTGCGTCCCGTTTCTTGGCATCGTGCGTAAAGCTTCCGGAACATCCTTGGTACTTCTTGTCGCTCATTTTTCCCCCTCCCCTGGAGATGGCTTCCTAGCCTGAGCATTTCTCTGGCTCTGTTTCCCCTTAAAGACATTCAAGTGTCCTTTCTGGGCCAACTTCTGGGGCCCCTGTGGGGCTGGAGGCCTCGCTCACTAAGGCACATCCCTTCTTCCCAGGCCGGGCACTGGAGCCCGGGGGGCACAGGGCTGCACCCAGGTGCCCACAGCTAGTCAGCACCCCAGGCATGTGGCTCCACGTGCTCTCTGTCCACTGGAGAGGGGCTTTTGGGGAGCATGGGGGTCAGATGTCTGGAGGTCCGTGAGAGTCCAAGCTTACAGGACATCTTCTGGAATTGATGGGGGGACGTCTAGAAAGAGGTCAGTCGCCAGCAAAGCGCACCGGTGGGGAGAGATCTTATAGATGTTTTTACAGTTGAATGTGTCATTTAAATCCTATTCTGGAGGCACCTGGCTGGCTTAGTCAGTAGAGCGTGTGACTATTTTTTTTTTTTCAATTTTAATTTTTAAAAAAATTGATTTATTTTGAGAGCGAGCGAGTGGGAGAGGGGCAGAGAGAGAGGGAGACAGAGAATCCCAAGCAGGCTCCACACTGTCAGCGCAGAGCCTGACACAGGGCTCGAACTCACCAACCGGGAGGTCATAACCTGAGCTGAAGTCAAGAGTCTGACGCATGACCGACTGAGCCACCCGGGCGCCCCTTCGAAGTTGTTAATCTCACAGTTGTGAGTTCAAGCCCTACGCTGGGCACGGAACCTACTTAAAAACAATAAATAAACAAATTCCATTCCTGTCTGTGGTATTCCCGCTTCCCAGTATCTCCAAGAGATCTCTGTCCTGTTTCTCTATCTCTAGGTTACGCCTAGAGTTTAAAATCGGGCCGTTGCTCCGGGCTGGGCACTAGCAAGGAGAGTTGGGAGACAATTTTCCTTCTGCGCTCCCTTTTCGGGGAAGCGTGAGGTCCTGAAGAGCAAGGCATTGGAGCCGGAACCCCGGCTCTGCGGGTGCCCTGGGTGACCCTGGGCACAGGAGTCCTCCCCTGCCAGCCTCAGTTTCCCCATCTGTAAAGCAAAGGCAGTGCTTTCTGTTCCTGTGGGCGGGCTGACAGGACGCACGCGGGTGTGCAGCACGGGGCCAGACACACACTAGGCCCTCGGGCCGCCAGTGGGACTGGCCGCCTCCACTCACCGCCCCCTCGGGGAGGTCACGTTCACTTGCAGACCTGGCTGTGCTCCATCTTGCTCGGCTCTCTTCCCTGGAGCCCGAGTGGAATGTTTTCTCTTCCCTCCTCCTCCTCCTCTTCCTGTGCACTGTCTGTGGGACTTCTCCAGTGTCCCGGGCCCCCCAGGGGAGGCCTGAGTCCTCTCCCAGCCCTGCTCCTGCCCCATAGCCCACCAGGCTGTTTCCAATTTGGACGCCATGCATCTTGCCCCCTTCAGATCCCAGCCGCCTCTTTGATGGAACTAATGATGATCTAGGACTCCAGGGCCCCGGACCTCCCCAAACTGAGATAAATCCTGCTTCTTTTCAGACAAGGGGCCTCCAGCCCTGCAGCTGACGCCCCTCCTCCAGGCAGGATGAGGAGGGGAGGTGTCTCTGGGAGCCCCCTCCTGGAGGGCTGTGCGCTTGGCTGGATCCAGGGAGACAGGAAGAGAGGGATTTCTCCAAGGCTCCCAGAGGGTCCCACCACTTGGTGGGGGGAGTTGGCAGGTTTGTGAAAGAGCCGGCCGCAACACTCCTGCGCTGCCCCTCGGCTACCCTGGGATTCACTGGGATTGACTGGTGTCTCTTGAGCACGCTGTGTCTCTGAGGCCGGCCACTGGATGCGGGAAGTGATGGGCGCCATGTTCCAAGAGGTTGGACGGCTTGGAGAAGAGCCAGTAGTGACGGGAGTGGAGGGGCGGAACCGTCCGGTTTTGCCCAAGGACACTCTTTGCTGGCCTCCAGCCAGCACCCCTTTCTTCTCGGCGGCCCAACGCGGCCCCTCTGCCTTTTTAACCTTTCACTTCCTCCTCCTTCACCCCCTGCTGCTGACTGCCCCAATTTTACCTCAAATGTATCAATGTAAAAACTTAAAACGAATTCAGGTTTAACTAAAGGGCTTTGGGCTTTCTGGGGGTGTCACTTCCTCCCTAGCAAAGGGCTCCATCAAACCGCTGCAGTTGAACATCAGAAACGCGTGGGACCCTTACATGTGAAAGCCAGAGCTCACCTGGCCCCTCCCTCGGGGGGTGGAACTCCGAAAGGGACAAGTGCTTCCGTCCTGGCCTTGTCTTTCGGCCTCCCGCTTGACGTCTGAAGCCGTGGCTTCGGGGACCCCAACAGCCTGGGCTGCTGCCTATGTACCCCGACCGGTGGGACCCGATCTTCTGAGTACTGTAGCTGCTTAGAAGAGGCCTCCACTCAGGCTGGCGGTGACCCCCCTTTGCAGGGGCCGGAGGAAGGGGTGAAGGGTGAGCAAAGAGGGTGTGGCAGCTCCCCCTGGGGCCTTGTGGTGGGGGCGGCAAGCCCTCCGTGTCCAGCTTTGCCACGTGCCACCCGGAGCAACTTCCGGCCCCAATCCCGCCCTGGAAGCCCTCTTCTCTTTCCTGCTTAGGGGTGTGTGGTCCCAGGCGCCTCTGGACTGGGAGCCCCAAGGGCAGGCACTGTTCTTGCTTGTCTTTGAGGTCAGGACTTTGTTCAGGGCCTGGGGATACAGCAGGTGCCCAATAAAGGTTTGCAGTGTGGGGCTTTGAGCCCAGCACACCCTCTCTGTTCAGTCTTCCAGCAGACAGCCATGCCCCCCCCCCCCCCCCCCCCCCGCTCCCCGCCCCGTGTGTGGGCTTTGGGGAGGTGGCCTGGTTACGGGAGGAGGGGTCGGTCGTGCAGAATCGTGGGAGCGATTGAGAGGGGGGTCGTCCCACGGGGCTGGGCTAGCCCAGACGCGGACCCTGGACCTTGGCTTTGCCGAAGGTGCCTGGGCTGTGGTTTCTCACCCCGGGGCGGCCGCCGAGCACCCGGAGGAGGAGGAGGAGGCGTCTGCAGTCTGTGCCCATCACCTGAGCTGCACCGGGCGGGGAGGATAACAATTATTGGGAGAGGTTTAAAAAAAAAAAAAAATCATTATCAAATAACTACAGCTTGAAAAAGTTGGCGGGCGGCACGGAAAACGCGGCCTGGATCGCGCCGGGGCCGCCGCCGCCGCTCGCAGGCGCCCCGCGGTAGCCAAAAATGGAAGGAAACACATCTGTAACGCATTTGTGTGATGTTCACCTTTGAGACCGCGCGGCTGGATGGAGGCGGTGAGTTCACGCGAAAGGAAAAACTCTTTAAGAGGACTTTCCTTAGGGGACCGGCCAGGCGCGGCGGCCGCGGGGCCCGGGCGGCGGGGAAGGGCGCCCCCTGCCTGGCGCCGGCGGAGCGGGGACCCGCCAGTGGTGGGGGGGGGCACCCTCCCCGAGCCTCAGTTTCCCAGCCTGGATAACAAGGTGGTTGGATTTTACAAGGGCCCTTCCTCTGGGAGACATTCCAGGAGTCTCTTCTTGTCACTTGTGGTTCTGTGCGTGTCCCGGGCTCGGAGGAGAGGGACTGGCCCTTGGGTGGGGGGAAGGGAGGAGCCCTGACGTCCTGCGGGTTGCCAGGCCGCTGTCACCGCATTCCCAGCTCTCTCTCTACATTCCAGAGCCAGTGACGTCTTCTGGGTGAGCGTTGGTCCCCCGGGCCAGGCCAGATCCACCTTCCTGGACAGTCCCTGCTCAGTCGGTGGGGGGAAGTGCAAGGGGCCTCTGCTCCTCAAGGGCAGGGGTGACCCACTCCCTCCAACCTTCTCATCCGCAACCATTCTTACCTCTTCAACACACCCCTCCTTCCTCGGGCCCCACACATCCCTGTCTCCCTTAGAGCCCCTTTTGTCCAGGTACCCACCACCTGCCCGCTTTCCCCATGGGGATTTCCTTCCCAGAATGCTCCAGCTCTCCCCATCCCCCTCCCTCTTTGACAGTGACCCAAGCTTCCCCACCCTCACATCCCAGGGGCCCAGCCTGACTCCAGAGAAAAAGCAGATTGCAGGCTGACTCAGGCTTCCAGCAGGCTGGGGAGAGAGATGTAGGAATGAAGTATAGGGACTCTCTTCCCTGGGCAGGGGAGGAGGGGGGGGTCTGCTTCCTGCCGCTACACACACACACACACACACACACACATACACACACAGTCCCACTTTGCCCAGGAGAGGCACAGCTGGGGCATTCTCAAGGTCCAGGATTTCTGTCCATAATGTTATGTCCCTTGCAGCCTTTGCCCACAAGGAGACAGAAAGCACTGGAAAAATGGTTAGGTAGAGCCAGAAACACAGATAGTCCCTTTGCACAGGTCATGGTAAAGATGTAAAGATGGTAAATGTTATGTGTATTTTACTGCAACTAAGAAAACAATTAAAGGGGCGCCTGGGTGGCACCGTCTTTGGAGCCGAAGCATCCGACTTTGGCTCAGGTCATGATCTCACGGTTTGTGAGTTCGAGCCCTGCACCGGGCTGTCTGCTGTCAGTACAGAGCCCGCTTCGGATCCTCTGTCCGCCTCTCTCTCTGCCCACCACCCCCCCCCCCCCAATAAATAAACATTAAAAAAAAAAGAAGCATCTGTATTTAAAAAAAAAAAAAGCAGAGAAGGGACTTGAACTCAAGTCAAGTTCTTGAGGGCCATTTGGGCCCTTCTGGGCCATTTGGCCCCAGAGTCTGGGCTCTTATCTCTGTACTATCCTACATGCCTAGAAGAAGCTCAAGAAATATTTGTTGAAGGACTGAACGGGAAAATGAATGAGTAACTTCAGAGACTTTCACACATGTCAGTTTTCCTTCCACTCCCTGGCGCCTCGGTGTCCCCGTATTACCCACAGCCCCGGACACACGCGGTCCCCGCGTGTGTCTTCACAGTGGTGATCTGTGAACACCGGTCCCCCTGCACTTGCTGCTGTCTCTCTCCTTCCCCGGGTTTCTCAGCCCTCCCTCAAGCACCTTCTGGCCAGTGCTGCCCAGTCTGGTTGTGGGGCAAGGAGGCAGCCGGGCACGGGAACAGCCACCTGGGGCTCTCACACCTTTTCCTTTCTCCTCAGGTGTTGCTGTTTCCCGTACACCTCGCCTTGGACATGACCGTGACCACAGGCAGCGTCTGAGAGATCGTGTGACCCTCTTGGGCACTGACTTCCTTCCTAGATCTCAGAGTGGAGTCTGGCAGGTTAGTAGGGTTGGTGGGATTCCACTTAGGCCATTCCCCTGTGTTTTGTGGCATCTCGACTGAAGTCGGGGATCCAGGCGTCTGGTTCTCTGTGCCCCCCCGGCCGTAGAGATCGGTTTCTGGATGACAGGTAAGAGCATCTCATTTGCCATCACTGGTCAGAGTTTGGCCAACCCAACCCCAGGCCAGGCCTCCATCCCAGGTTGCCGTAAGACCATTTCTCCCAACTGAACCCAAGCCAGCTCTCTCTCTGTTCATTCGCCTCATCTGTTCCTTACATGGCCTGGACACGGCACAGGTTGAGTACTGGACAGAGGTTCAGAGTTAGCCAGATCTGGGTCAGCCTTGAACTTGGGCCTTGGACGGGCCCAAGGGATGGTCAGGGGGCTTGGGAGCTGGCTGGTTTACAGACGACTGGGGATCACGAGTGCAGACCCTCGGCCTCCCAGGGTGCAAGTTACATTTGGTCAGGAGGTGGTCCCTCGGGTGGACAGACGCCTCGGGGCAGGAGCAGGTAGGAGGAGGGACTGGCAGCCTGGCAGCCCTGAGTGAAGCTGAGTCTGGGGCTCTGGGGCCTGGGTGAGGCAGGGATCCGCGGGTACAGACAGGGCCCCAGGCTGGCAAGCGTCCTGCGCAGATTGACAAGGGCAAGACCATCCCTTAGAGACCCCAGGAGGATGCGGGACGCTCGTTAGAACTGGGCCACCGGGTCACACAGAGCACACGTGGCAGGGCATTAAAAGTTCTTTATCAGGGGACGGCCGGGTAGCAGAAAGATATGGAGGGGCCAGTTTCCATGGCAGATTCTCGCACTGTGCCTCTGTCATGAATTACCCAGAACTCCCAGTTCAGGAGCCAAAGCAAACCCCTCAGCCCAGCAGGCCCAACTGCCTCTCGGTCATCCGTCGGGTGGGTTACTTGTAGCTCCCTGCCTCTCCCCGCACTTCCCCCTGCCGAAGCTGGCCCTGTCTGGAAGATGGAGCCTGACATTGGCAGACAGCTGGGCACGGCTTTGGCGTTGTCCTGCCTGTCCCGTCCGCTCCGGACCCAGGGCCCACCTGGGCTTGCTTTTCTCCCCCTCATTTTCCCCGAGAGGCCGGTTTCTGGCACCAACTGTCATCAAATTCTAAACAGCCCGGCACAAACCCCCCTAAGAAGTTTAAGATAAGAGACACCCTTGCGGGGAAGGAAGAAAAAACCTAACAGGAAGCCGAGTGGGTAAACCGTTACTGGCATTGATGTGAGGGTCGTGTCTCTCTGTCCCGGGCAAGAGACACTGTGACTTTGGCTCCCAGGCTGGTGCAGTGGGGAGTCACAGAGGGGAGACCTCTGTGCACCTGGGTGGGGGGTGGGGAAGCCAGGGAGCAGTGTCACTAAGTCATGTCATTTCCTTTTATGACCCTCTAGTCCCTGCCAAGGTCTCTCTGCATGGTCACTTCTTTTTTTCTTTTCTTTTAAACTTCTTTTAACGTTTATTTATTTTTGAGAGACACAGAGAGACAGAGCATGAGCAGGGGAGGGGCAGGGAGAGAGGGAGACACAGAATCCGAAGCAGGCTCCAGGCCCTGAGCTGAGCTGTCAGCACAGAGCCCGATGCGGGGCTCAAACTCACAAACTGTGAGATCATGACCTGAGCCAAAGTTGGACGCTTCACCGACGGAGCCATCCCAGGCGCCCCTGCATGGTCACTTCTGAGTGGCCTCCCGAGGGGCGGCAGTTCGGAAGCAAAGTGACCAGGAGCAGAGACCCTGAGGTCAGACAGGCCTGCCATGAAGTTACTGAGTGTCCTTGGGAAGTCACTTGGCCCTCTTGAGTGTCCTTTTTTTTTTTTTAATTTTTTTTTAACGTTCATTTTTTTTCAATATATGAAGTTTATTGTCAAATTGGTTTCCATACAACACCCAGTGCTCATCCCAAAAGGTGCCCTCCTCAATACTCATTCATTTTTTAAGAGACAGAGAGAGAGCACGCGAGAGAGGGGGACACGCAGATCCGAAGCAGGCTCCGGGCTCCCAGCTGTCAGCACAGCGCCCGACGTGGGGCTTGAACCCACGACCCGCGAGACTGTGACCTGAGCTGAAGTCGGATGCTTCACCGACTGAGCCACCCAGGTGCCGCTTGAATGCCTTTCTTGAGACCCTTCCGAACATACCTCCTGAATCAAGTCATGGGGGTATCGAGAGAATTACCTGAGACAATGCGGGTGACGTTAGCACCGTGCCCGCCAGCACCTGCCACACCGTGAGTGCCCAGTGAAGGGTCCCTGCTGTTCCTTCCAGCCATGACTGATTAAGGCTGGCAGCTGGAGACAGGCTGGGGGGGGGGTGCCTTTTGCAGATCTGGAACCTGGGGAGAAAAATCTTCCTCAACCATCCAGAGCTGGGATAGGTCTCCCGAGGAGAAACCCCCTACCCCCACCCTGAACACCATCTTATGACAGAGACAGAGACAGAAAGAAAGACAGGGGCACCTGGGTGGCTCAGCCCGTTAAGCATCCGACTCTTGGTTTTGGCTCAGGCTCATGATCTCCCAGTTTGTGAGTTCCAGCCCCGTGTTGGGCTCTGGGCCGGACAGCACAGAGCCTGCTTGGGATTCTCTGTCTCCTTTCTCTGCCCCTCCCCTGCTCGCACGCTCTCTCTTTCTCTCTCTCAAAATAAATAAACATTCTAAAAAAAAAGAAGAGAGAGAGATCTTCAGCCTAGCTTGAGAACTATGAATCAAACACTTTTGATTCAACGCACCAAACATCGAGTAAGCACCCAGTATGCACAGACGAGAGCTTGAAAGTTGGCAGAATTGCCCCGGCCAAGTCTGTGTCTTCAAGTGGGATCGTGGAGAACAGAGGAGGGCCGCCCGTTCAGGTGGGAAAGTGACAGAAAGGAGGGTCCCGAAGACCGGGACTGACACCGAGCTCCATACCTGATGGCACTCTGGCCCCCCCTAGAGGTGGAGGCACGAAGTGCGAGCCTGTGACTCACTGTGCCCAGCTCGGCCTGGACAGCTGCGTGACGGGAGGAGGAAGGGGCATCCCGGCCTCTCTCTCCCCCTCCCCCACCCCTCCCGTCCTCCCCGGAGTCCGCCCACGCTGCCTCCATCGCTGCTTCCGGCCTGAGCCGGAACTGCAAGAATGTGTGCCCGTGTGGCCAGAAGAAGCGGGGAGGTGGGCTGTGGAGGGGTCGGGGCCAGCCGGGTCTCCCAACTCAGAGTCCCAGTTGCCAAGAACTCTCAAGACCTGCTTCCATGCACAGCAGGCCAGCCCTCGGCTCTAGCGAGGGCACCCACTCACCTGGCCCCCATTCCGTCCCCAAACCCTCTAGCACTCACCCCTGAACACCAACCCCTGTACCCTGCTGCCCCTTAACACCTCCGCCTGGACGTCCCCAGGACACGCCCAACTCCCCGTGTCCCCAACTCAATGCTGACCATTTCTCCTGTCCAGAAAGCCCGTCACATGGTGCGGCTTCCAGCTCCAAAGTGCACCCCCCATAAGGCTACTGCTCACCATGGCCACGGCCATCACGCCCGTTTCAGCTGCCACGACCCGTCGTCCGAACCCGCCGTAGCGGCCACAGCACGAGCTCCACCTCCCGTCCGTCGTCCACACAGCAGCCAGAGCAACTGACATGCCGATCAGGTCCCGTCTCTCCCTGCGCAGAACTTCAGAACGGCCTTTGATGAGATTTAAGGTAAAATCCGAAATCTGTGCTGTAGCCCACGAGGCCTCCATGATCGATCTGTGTGTGTTGTTTCATATTCTGCCCCGGTAGACTGGAGGCTCCATGAGGGCAGGGCAGGGCCGCTTTTACTCCACAATTCATAGCGCCTGGCGTATAATAGGCACTCAGTAAATATTTGTGGATGGAACTCATTTACTGACATGCTCACGCACACATTCATGCTACACCTGTTCACCTAGGCCCTCCTCCGGGCCGCCTCCCACACTGGTCTGGGGAAACGGGGTGAATCAGAGGGCCCTCCTTGGCCTGCTTGGGAGCGGATGACCCAGTACCAAGCCCAGGTTACGACGGTCTGCCCGACAGAATTGCCCTTTCTTACCAGACTGTGACCGTCTGATCCTCTGTGAGTCAGGCCAGTACTGGCTTAGGGTCAGGAATCCGGGAGAGCTCACTGGGGCTCCTGTGGGGTGTAGGAGAGAATCCTAGCCCTCTGCCACTCTCCTGAGCTGGCATATTGCACACAGCTTCTCCATACACGTTTCCATAGCATCCTCACAGAAGCCATCTCGCTAGGTGCCATCATTACAACCAGCACGTAGGCAAAGAAGTCAAGGTTCAGAGAGGGCAGGTGACTTGTCCAAGGTCACACAGACGGGAACCAGAATGTATCGAACACATCCTGCACACCATGCCTGGTTGCCAGCATTCTACATGTACTTTTAAATTTTAATTTTTAATTTTAGAGAGATAGAGAGCACGAGCAGGGGAGAGGGGCAGAGGAAGGGAGAGACAGACAGAGAGAGAGAGAGAGAGAGAGAGAGAGAGAGAGAATCTTAAGCAGCTTCTGTGCTCAGCGCAGAGCCTGACATGGGGCTTGATCCCACAACCCCGGGATCATGACCTGAGCTGAAATCAAGAGTCGGCCGCTCAACCGACTGAGCCACCCAGGCGCCCCTCTACGTGTGCTTTTATATGGAATGCTCGCACACTTTTGCCCTGAGCTGGTTACACAGTGTTACTTCTGGGTGGGTAGCTAGAAGCCTGTTTTTACACGGCATCTCATTCAGTGCTTTCTGATGAGAACTCTGTCGATGCGTCTGGTTTTCACTGCAAGCTTCTAGAAGGCAGTGGTGACGTCTGATGGTTTTCTCTGAGGTCTGGTCTGTGAGGGGAGATGGCAAGTGCCACAGAGCGAGAACTGGACGGGGGTCACCAGGCCTGAGTTCTAGGGGTGCCCGCGGCACAGGCTATCTGCCTGACACGCCAGCTTCTGAATCCCGCGGTCCCGTCCCTGGAGAGTGGGGTGGTCTTAGGTCATTTAGCCTTAGTTGTCCCTGTCCTTCAAATGGGAATAGTAATAATACACACCTTACCGTGTTGTTGGATAATTATTACGTATCTGCTGTTGGGGTTTGGGGAGGCCAAGAAATACAGCTTCTCCCCTGGCATATTTGGAACCCGGTTGACCCAGACACTTGCAGGCGGTAGACCCTCCCTGCACGTGGCCGGTTGGAAAGGAGCATGCCCAGAAGGAACTACGCTGGGCACGGTCATTCCTGCTGCAAACTCCACCAGTCCGGGGAGTCCATTCTCCTCCCCGGGGTGGGGGGAGAGGATCAGGAAGCGAATAGGGGGCGCCCTGCCCCAATGGACACTTCAGCAGTGGGGGGAAAAGTGCTCCCCTGATATTTAGAATGTCTGGCACAACATAACTAGTAGCTGTGATGATCTTTTTCCAGCTTTTCAGGGCGCCTTGCATCACCCATCTGGGCGGACGATATCATTCCTAAAACCTTTTGCGGGCTCACACGCACAGCCCCGGGGTGCGATCCGAACCAGGCTACCATCCCCTCTCTGTGCGCGTTTGTGCTGAGATGTGCCCTGGGCCATCCGCTTCAATCTCAGCAAAATGTCCCAAAACATATTTGAAACCCAGTTTCCCTTTGCTCGCTTCAACCCCAGCAGGAATTAAGTCCCGACTGAGTTGGCCTCTGGTGCGGGGGCGGCGTGGGCTCGCCATCGGGGGGGTTGGGTTTGGGGCTGGCGCTCGCCTGGCTTGGCGGTGTCACGATAGGAAGGAGCTCTCAAGGCCTCAGTTTCTCCGGAAAGGGGGCCCCAGGGCCTTGCCCTTTCTTCTTGCCCTCTGCTACGGTCTGAATGTTTGCGTCGTATCCTAATCCCCGGTTTGTAACGGTGGTAGGAGGCGCGGCCTTCGGGAGATGATTATGTCAGGACAGGGGAGCCCTCGGGAATGGGATTAGCGCCCTCATAAAAGAGGCCCCCCAAGAGCTCCCTTGCCCCTCCTGCCACATGAGGACACATCAGGACGAGCGCTATGGACCAGGAAGAGAACTCTCACCTGAAACCATATCTGCCAGAGCTTTGATCTTGGACTTCCCAGCCTCCAGAACTGTAAGAAATAAGTTTCTGTTGTTTATAAGCCACTCAGTCTCTGGTACTTTTGCTACAGTCACCTGGGTGGACTACACCATCTTCCGTTCCAGAGCCGATACGAGCAGCAAACTAAATCGTAGCCACGGGGGACGGACGTCTGAGCCTGTCTGCCCTGCGCTATTTCCTTGCTTCTTCTTTTTAAAAAAATTTAAAAATGTTTTTATTTAGTTTTGAGAGACAGAGCACGAGCGGGGGAGAGGCAGAGAGAGAGGGAGACGCAGAATCCGAAGCAGGCTCCAGGCTCTCAGTGGTCAGCACGGAGCCCCACGCGGGCCTCGAACTCACAAACCGCGAGATCGTGACCTGAGTCGGAGCTTAACTGTCTGAGCCACCCAGGCGCCCTTCCTTGCTTTTTCTGACGGACCCAGTTCTCCGGCCACCGTGACTGGGCCAAAGGGTGGTCACATGACACCACATACGCCTATCACAGTCCTTCGCTGGGGCTTTACAATCTAGAGTGGGGAGAACAAAAGTGACTTTGTACTCTGGTGGCGAGTTTGAGGAAGTCGATCTGGAGCAGCCAGGAGGAGAGAGAGGTCCGCAGTGACAGCAGAGGAAGTAGGGACAAGAGGCGGAGCCAGAGGCATGCAGGGTCTCAAGCGACTCAACCAAAGTGCCTAAAGCCAGCACCTCCGCGGCCTGACCTACATTTGGGTCACTGGAGTCAACAGATTTCCCATTTTTGTAAACATTTTTTATTAGTTTATTTATTTTGAGAGCGTGAGAGGGAATGAGCTGGGAAGGGGCAGAGAGGGAGAGAGAGAATCCCAAGCAGGATCCTCACTGTCAGCTTAGAGCCCGACATGGGGCTCGATCCCATGAACCGTGAGATCATGACGTGGGCCGAAATCAAGAGTCAGACGTTCCACCGACAGAGCCACCCAGACGCCCCTAGATTTTCCATTTTTGATTAAGCTTGTTCCGTTTGGATCTCTGTCATTTGCACCTGACAATCCCAGCTGCTATCTCCTCGGGAAGTTCCAGAAGGCACGTGCCACGAGGATGGGACTCTGCATCGTTCTCTGCTGTCACTTCAGTGTCTGTTCGAGGCTGAGCATATGGGAGGTGCTCAAACAACAAGCACTTGCTGAATGGATGGTTCCTGTTGTTCCAGCAGCCCCTATGGGGGTAAGATCGCAGGTCCTGAATGATGCCACCCTGCCCGGCTTCATCTCCCACCTCCCCTCCCCTCTCCTCCCCGCTTTCTTCTTTCCTTCTGCGGCCTGGCCCCGAGCTAGCATTCTGGTCTGCAGGAATTAGGCCCAACCCAAGCCTTGCCTTCCCAGAGCGAGGATTCTGGGTGGGCCGGTAGGATGGAATTCATATGCCCACACGAGAATCAGATTGTGAATGTACCCTTGAGGCACAGACCCAACGTGTTGGGGCTCGGAGAGCGAGAGAACTTAAGGTGAGCTTCTAGACAAGTCTCTTCTGCTCTGTGGGCCCCAATCCCTGTCTTGTGGACTTGGGCTTAAAAGTGAAAACGGACAGGGCGAGGCTCGGTTGGCTGGGAATACGGGCGGGTGGGGGGGGGGGGGAGCTGAGGTCTCAGGAGGAGGCTGGGGGCGAAGGAGGTATACCCTGGCAGAGACCCTTAGGCTGATCTGTCCACCCGGAAGCCCTGACACCCCATCCAGAAGCCCTGACAGTCCCCTTCTGGGGCTGTCCCAGATTCTAGGTTTACCTGGGAGAGCAAGGTCTCCAACTCAGAAAGCTCAGGAAGCTGGAGACAAGGAGGAGAGGCCAGTGGCCGGTGTGGTCCCCGTGGGCCCCTCGGTAGCTCCGTGTGAGTCCGGCCCCAGCTCTGTTTTGGCCATTCCGGCCCTGACCGCCCTCTTGGATTTGTTAGCTGTGGGATTGTCAGACGTTGGAAATGAAGGTTCATTTCCAAGGAAGGAGTCATTACACACTTGCCTATCTTTTCTAACACCTACTAATGTCCTTCATGTTGGGCTCAGAGTTCCGGACGGCTCCCTTCTCATAGAATCTTCAGGAATGGGCGTGGGGGTGAGGTCGTGGGATTCCTCTGGCAGTAGCCGGCCATAGACCTGCAGGCAGGTGGGGAAGAGCCGGTGGGGGGGGGGGGGTCCGTTAGGAGAGGGGGGTGCTGTGGAGGAGGGGTGGGGGATGGGAGTGGGCTAGGGAGGTCAGGGTTCACATTTCCCTAAAAAGGTAGAAGGCGGAGCTCCTGGCTTTCTTGCACAAGCTGCTGCCTTTCTCTGAGACTCAGTTACATCGTCTGTAAAATAGGGATAATTAATGTTCCCCCAAGGATGGTCGTGAGGCCACAATGCATCATGGTGTGCGTGGCTAATGTCTGTGACGGCGGCGGGACCCTAACAAGGGCTGGATCTGAGCGGCCGAATCTATCTGAATCCCCTCGCGGAAACTGGAACAGAGGAGTGTTTTCCCGGCCAGGGTTTCCCAGCCCACTTGGCCAGTGTTTCTTTCCCTGGTGTTTCTGTTGAAATTTTACAATTGACAACGATTTGTGCGGCCGGACTAGTCATTAAGCAGGACCTTGCTTGATCCTTTCTGAGAACAGGGCCCCAATCCTGCCTCTTCTCCCCGCTGTCATTTATTCCCTCTCTGCTATTGGGGGGCAGGGGGCAGAGGCACAGGAAGGCGCTCCCCACTGGAGTCTGACCAGCTGGCTCCCCGTTGGCTATAACTTTGCCCCAGTTTACTCATCCAAAAAAATGCAGAGAACTCGGCCTCCCTGATAGGAGAGTAAGATACGCGTAGATCGGGGTGAGGGGAAATGCCGGCACAAGGAACAGCCTGGAAGAATATTCAGAGGCTTTCTGTTTTGCTCTCACTGCCCCGCCGTCAGCAGCGAGCCTCATGGCATAGAGGCTCGACGGAAGGATCTAGAATGCCCACGCTCATCTCAGAGGAAGCCAACAGACCTTAAATGGATGCCATAGTCCTTCCCGAGCCCCAGTCCAGAAAGCCTGTCACGTGAGGGCTGCTTGAATTCCTGCAGTGTGACTGAGTGACTGAGCCCCCACCTCCCTCCCTGGCAGGAAATGCTGACCTGCCCAGCCGTGTGGGGTGATATAAAATTCGTGCCTGTGTCAGGGAACCCCGAAGGCAGAACACGAGCTTTGCCCTCCCTTTTCCTACACCTGACCAAGAGGAGAACGGACGGTGGGCATCATCCCTCAGAGCAGTGACGTGCAAGGTGGGGGCAGGTGTGTGAGTGGCCCGTGGTCCTTCCCGGGTGCAGACGGCAAGGGGGCACCTCATCTGCGGAGGATTTAACAGCGATAATAAAATGGACCCAGAGTTTGCTTGCTCTTCGTTATCACTGCGTGCTGACAATTCTACGTGATGTCAGCGATAAAACTCTTCTGACCGGGGGCACCTGGCACCCCCCTTGCTGGGCCAGGGGGGTACAGGCCCCAGGAGGCTGGCAGGTGGTTCTTCGGGTCAAGCTCAGTGCTCGGGGCTGGCCCTCCTTTCTGACTGGCTTGGCCCCACGCAATGTGGAGATGGAAATGCATTTGGAGGGGTCAAGGGGCACAAAGAGGTCAAAGCGGCAGCTCAGGAGGCAGAGGCTTGCCTAGAACCCTCCAGGGCTTCCCGTAGAGATGGAAGAGAGAGGCGGAGGGATGAGGCCCCGCGAGTCCTTGTAGACGGAGGCAAGGAGTTTGGATTTTATTACAGTCACAGTGGGAAGCTTTTGGAGGGTTCTAGGCAGAGGAAGGCTGTAATCTGATTTATGTTCGGAGAGAATGGGGTAATTCAGGAAGCCGAACACAGGAATGGGCGCCAGTGAGACTTCAGAACGACGTTCTTTCTTTTGTTTCTATCAACAAGGCCTTTTTAAAAAAAAAAAAAAAATGTTTATTTATTTTTTGAGAGAGAAAGAGACAGAGCGTGAGCAGGGGAGGGGCAGAGAGAGAGGGAGACACAGAATCCGAAGCAGGCTCCAGGCTCTGAGCTGTCAGCACAGAGCCGGCCACGGGGCTCGAACTCATGAACTGCGCGAGATCATAACATGAGCCGAAGTCGGACACTTAACCGACGGAGCCACCCAGGCGCCCCGGGGTTTTTTGAATGTCTGCTGTGTGCCAGGCTCTAGGCCAGCTACACGGGCGTGACCGTGTGAGTGAAGCAGAGACACATCCCCTGCCTTCAGGGGATGCTCAGCCTGGCAGGGGAGACAGACGTTAATTCCATCATTGCACCAACGTGGACGACGCTGGCCAGTGCTGGAAGGGGAGGTGCCGGAGTCCTGGGGCATCAGGGCAGACATTCTCGAAGGAGGGGTTTCAGCCCGCAATGAGCTAATCAACTGGGTGTGAGAAAAGCAGGGGGAAGGTTGTCCAGGGGCCCGGAGGCGAGAGGGGACAGGGGGACTTGGAAGAGCTGAAATAAAGCCAGCGTGTTTGAGAGTGAGAACACGTGCTCGTGAGGCCCCGCAGGGGCACGCCCCTTGGAAGTCACACCAGGCCAGCTTCGGAAGCTCCTTCTTTACCCTGGGAAGGCATCGAAGGGTGTTAAGCCGAAGGCAGGGGCCCTGACTGAAGTTGGTTTTCTTTTTTTCGTCTTTTTTTTTTTTTTTTTTTATTTAAAAAAACCTTTTTTTTAATGTTTATTTATTTTTGACAGAGACAGAGAGAGAGAGACAGAGCATGAGCGAGGGAGGGGCAGAGAGAGAGGGAGACACAGAATCTGAAACAGGCTCCAGGCTCCGAGCCGTCAGCACAGAGCCTGCTGCGGGGCTCGAACCCACAGACCGTGAGATCACGACCTGAGCCGAAGTCGGACGCTCAACCGACTGAGCCACCCAGGCGCCCCTAATTTTTTATTAGCCCCAGCACGGAGCCCAACGCGGGGCTTGAGCTCACGACCCCTGAGATCAAGATCTGAGCTGAGATCAAGAGTCAGATGCTTAAGCGACTCAGCCACCCAAGTGCCCCGCTCTTGGTGGGTTTTTTGGGGGGACATAATTGACACATGTCATACAGCATAGTGACTCGATATTGGTATATCTCGTGAACTGATGGACACGGGAAGTCTAGTTAACATGTATCGAGTTAACATCCACCGCCGCCCTTTGTAGTTACAAGATTTTTTTCTAGAGGCGCCTGGGTGGCTCAGTGGGTTAGGCATCCGACTTGGGCTCAGGTCATGATCTCACAGTTCATAGGTCCGAGCTCCCCCCCCCCCCCCCCCCGCCCCTGCTTCGGGCTCTGTGCTGACGGCTCAGAGTCTGGAGCCTGCTTCCGATTCTGTGTCTCCCTCTCTCTCTCCCCCTCCCCCTCCGTGCTCTGTCCCTATGTCTCTCTCAAAAATAAATGAAGCGTTAAAACATTTTTTTAATAAAAAAAAAAAAAAAGATTTTTTTTTTCTCATAATGAAAACTTTTAAGATCTCTTCGCGCCTTTCAGATACAATGCAGTATGTTAACCGTAGTCCCCACACCGTGCCTTGCATCCCCAGGACTTATTTAGTTTACGGCTGGGAGTTTGTATTTTTAACTCCTCTTCTCCCATCACCCCTCCTCCCCCTCCCCACCCCCATAGGGTTGTGTTTTATAACGTAACGTAAAGGAGAGTAAGAAAGCCAAAGCCAGGGAACCCAGCATGGGCCCGGCCCGGGCCTGGCTCACCCACCAGAGTCACTGAAGCGGCAAATGGGGACGCAGACTGCCAGGCTCCCAGCGGCACCGCTGTGACGCCACGGGAAAGGTATGCCCCGGGGGCGGCGTGTGGTGAGTCCAGCAGGATCCGGGAGCACGGCTCTCCCCAGTGGGCACCAGGGCGCGGCCCGGCCCTCTGCCACGAAGGCGCCAAGAAATGTGGGTCGTTTCTTCCACATGCACAGTGACCGCAGCCTTCGGTCCTGATAAGTAGATTATGTTGATTCATGGCCTTGGGCTTCAAGGCACAAAGCCACAGTCTGGCTCAGGATGTTTCACGGGGGAGTGAAGAGATAGCTGGTCAAAACGCAGCCCTGAATCTTCCCCGTCCTAATCACGGGAAAGTCTGTCACGCTGGCCCGTGGGGGTTGCCGGGCCTGAGAGCGTTGTCGATTCTCTGCTGGGCTGGTTGGGTGTCAGCACCTTTGGGCCCGAGCAGCTGGAGGCCGGAACTCAGGCGGCCGGACTGGGCTGGGCAGGGACGCGGAAACTTCCTTCTCCCACAAAACTCTGAGAAGGTTGTTGTTGTTGTTGTTGGTGTGTGTGTGTGTGTGTGTGTGTGTGTGTAATAACAGCTATTGAGATATAACTGTAATAACAGCTATATTGAGATATAATTCACATACCATACAGGCTACCCACTTGAGATATACAAATTAAAAAAAAATTTTAATGTTTAGTTTTGAGAGAGAGAGAGAGAGAGAGAGAGAGAGAGAGCACGAGAGGGGGAAGGGCAGAGAGAGAGGGAGACACAGAATCTGAAGCAGGCTCCAGGCTCCGAGCTGTCAGCACAGAGCCCGACGCGGGGCTTGAACTCACGGACCGCGAGATCATGACCTGAGCCGAAGTCGGACCCTCAACCGACTGAGCCACCCAGGCGCCCCTGAGATCTATAATTTTTAGTGTATTCATGGGGTAGGGCAGCAACTGCTACAACTTTAGAACATTTTGCTTACCCCAAAAAGAAACCCCGTACCTATTAGCAGTCACTTCCTTGCCCCAGCCTCTGGCAACCACTAATCTACCTTCTGTCTCTGTAAATTTGCTTATTCAGGACATTTCCTGAGTGGAATCATAGAACCTGGGGTCCTTTGTGTCTGGCTTCGTTTACTTAGCATCACGTTGTCAAGGTTCTCCCGTGGGGTAGCAGCACGTATCTGTCCATCATTTCCTCTTACGGCCAGATAACATCCGTCGGGTGGGTAGGACACGCCTTATTTGTACACTTCTCACCGGATGGGTATTGGATGGTTTCCACCTTTTTTGCCACGAACATTTCCATACAAGTCTTTGCGTGAACGGACGCTGTTTCTCTTGGGTATATGCCTGGGGGTAGGAGAACTAGGGGCATGGGAGCTCGTATCTTTAACCTTTTGAGGAAAAGCTAGACTTTTCCCAAGCAGCTGCACCATTTATATTCCTCCCGGCAGCAGGTGACCGTTCTAATCTCTGCAGCTTTGCCAACACTTGTTAGTGTCTATTTCTCTCTCTCTCTTTTTTTAAGTTTATTTACTTACTTCGAGAGAGACGGGGAGAGAGTATGTGAGCTGGGGAGGGGCAGAGAGAGAGGGAGAATCCCAAGCAGGCCGCACACTGCCAGTGTGATCATAAACCACAAGATCACGACCTGAGCCAAAATCACGAGTTGGGACGCTTAACCGACTGAGCCACCCGGGCGCCCGGTGTCTGTTTCTTCGAGACAGCCATCCCAGTGTGCAGAAAGTACATCTTACAGCAGTTCTGATGGCCATTCCCCTAACCATTATGTGGAATCTCTGTTCACGCTTATCGGTCACTTGTAAGTATTTTTGTAGAAAAATGCCAGTTCTGGGGATGCCTGTGGCTCAGTCAGTCGGGCATCTGACTTCGGCTCAGGTCACGATCTCGCGGTCCGTGAGTTCGAGCCCCGCGTCGGGCCCTGCGCAAAGACAGCTCAGAGCCTGGAGCCTGCTTCGGATTCTGTGTCTTCCTCTCTCTCTAACCCTCCCCCTGTCAGGCGCTCACGCGCTCTCTCTCCCTCTCTCTCTCTCTCAAAAATACATAATAAACATTTTAAAAATTAAAAAAAAAAAGAAAAATGTCAATTCCAATCCCTTGCCCATTTTTTTTTAACTGGCTCATTTGTTTTTTTATTATTGAGTTGTAAGCGTTTTAAAATATATTCTAGATAAAGTTTGCAATATATCAGGTGAGCTGCTGTGATTCCCAGAGACCATCCTCTGTTGAGTGGATCCTGCTTTTCTCTTCCTGACAGCAGAATTCCAACCAATAAATGTAGGAGTGATGGGCTTGAGGACTGCCGTTTGGCAAATGCCAGGGTAGAAACTGTTTCCGGTGAGTATGGGTATTAAAATTGGTGAGCTGCGTGTATATGAAAAACACGATATTTATAGTTCTTTTTAAAAAAAGTTTTTTATGTTTATTCATTTTGAGAGACGGAGCGCGTGGGAGAGGGGCAGAGAGAGAGGGAGACACAGAATCCAAAGCGGGCTCCAGGCTCCGAGCTGTCAGCCCGGAGCCCGACATGGGGCTCGAACTCACAGACCGTGAGATCGTGACCTGAGCCAAAGTTGGATGCTTAACCAATTAAGCCACTCAGGTGGCCCAGATATTTATAGTTTTAAAGCATTCTCCCCACAGGATACTTACTAATAAACTTGGCAGGCAACATCTCAATCACTCGGTCAGAATTAATATCAACCGTTTTGGGACCAGCTGACATCACATGCCTCCCAGGATGACGCACTGAGAAAGATACAACCTGTCTTTTGTGGCATTTTTTTACCCAACATGCATACCTCGGATTGAATGACGAGGAAACATCAGAAAAAGCCAAATAGAAGGGCATTCTAGAAAAGAAGTGGCCAGTGTGGACACAAAGGTGTCAAGGTCGCGAAAGACACGGATGAGGAACTGGTCCAGATTCAAGGAGACCGGAGAGTCGTGACAACTGAGAGCAACGTGACCCTAGACTGAATCCTGAACCAGAAGAAAGACGTTAGGGCAACTACCTAGGAAATGCAAGTAAGGTCTGTAGGTTACGTAGTGGGAATGTCCCAATGTTGATGCTGTGCTGTGCCATGTTGACATCTGGAGAATCCAGATAGACTTGATGGGGATTCTTTGTCCCATTTTTGCAGATTCTTGGAAAGTATGAAGTTCCTTCAAAATGAAAAGTTCACGAGAACAACAAACTCTTGCATCCAAAACTCTTGTAGTGCCCGTTGCCTGAAGGAAGAGGCCCCATTTCGTAGCCAGACTGTCACCAACCTTGTGTCTCGTGCTCCAACCCCCCGGAGCGGGGTCAGTGGCCCCGGAGCACACAGGGTGGGTCTGCCTGTTACCCCGAAGGCAGTGGGGGTTTCCTGGGAAGGTTTTGGCTGGGAAGGGCCGTGGGTCAAGTCGACGGCATCTTGCTGGGTGGATTCGATTGGATACGGAGAAGCCAGTGGAGAGAGAATTTGCAGAAGTCCAAGGGGGAGAGAATGAAGACAGAGGAGAGGCCAGACTCCAGAAGTGTTCGGGAGATGGCATCGTTAGGACCTGGTGATGGCATGTGGGGGGGAGAATAAACAGAGAAAGCAAGGGTGACTTTAAAGCCGTTGGGTCCCTGGAACCCCAGGGCAGATTCCATCTGGGTGGCCGTTCAGGGTGTGGAACGTTCCACACTTGTTCCTGAAGATGTGTTCCCCACGCTTCCGCATCCGCTCAGTGCTCGGAAGGCGCTATGGATTGCCTCGCTCGGGCTCTCTCTGGCTTCCGGTTATGTTCAGCCAAGGAGACAGCAACAGGGGAGAGAGACTGGGGTATCCCCCCAATGCCTACTCTTCCCAGTTTGGCAGTGACTGTGCTAATCCCACTACGGCAGCCACTAGTTGGACAACCTCCCCGTGGCCTTCCGTGCCTGGAGGGGGGTGTGGAACCCCTGATCCCCGGTGCCTTGCCACCCCTTCCCGGCCCCCTTCGCTCTCACCCTTGTAACGAGTCTCCTTATTCAGTTTCTTCAATCACCCCTTTGAGTGAGAGATCTGCTTCTTACCGGGTCCCAGCAAATAAATACACCCGGTCAACAATGCCTTCTCTGGAGTTTGTCGCTGTTGGTATTATTCCTCTAACACTACGAATGGTTAGTCTTTGGGGGAAGAGGGGTTGTTGGGATGGGGCTTCACTCCTCCGTCTTAAATGGAGTTCCTCTGTCTGTATGTTACCGTCTGTGCTCGGCGACCCCACGCTCCTGGCTTCAGCAGAGTGGTGGAGGGTGGGCACTTGACCAGACTCCTTAAAATCCTTCCCTGAGATCTTTCAGCGTGGAGCGGTGCAGTTCTTGGTGATGGTGGTGAGTGTCAGAACCAAATGGCCCCTTGGGCCCACTGGTACCCAGCACCCCATGGCTACGGATGATACCCCAAAGCCTCCCATTGACCGGGCTAGTTCAACTTGGTTTCCCGTCACGACGGCCAAAAGCAGACGACGGATCTAGCTGTCCAGCGGGAGGGTGGGGCCCCGGGACGGGTGGAGCTCCGTACCGCGTGCATCTGTCCCTGTGTGATTGTGCTTTGGGGACAGAGAGTCTCTCTGGGCTGGACGCTGAGATTTAGGCGTCGTCTGAAATGGTGGCGGCTGAAGTCATTGAGCCGGGCAAGCTCTGAAAGAGGGGACAGACCTTAGTACCAAGAGCCAGACTTCCTTCGAGGTACACGTGTCCCGTGAGCTCTTGCCTTTTTTGCTGCACGAGATGCTACAGCAGAATAATCATTTTTTTTGTTCAATAAAGTGCCGATGCCGGGGCCCCAGCCCCAGACCAGTCAAACCAGTCTCCTTGGAGGTGGGGCCCAGGGAATCAGTATTTTCTCAAATGTCCCTGGTGATTCTTTTTTTTTTATTAAAAAAAACATTTTTTTTAACGTTTATTTATTTTTGAGACAGAGAGAGACAGAGCATGAACGGGGGAGGGTCAGAGAGAGGGAGACACAGAATCCGAAACAGGCTCCAGGCTCTGAGCCGTCAACACAGAGCCTGACGCAGGGCTCGAACTCACGGACCGCGAGATCGTGACCTGAGCCGAAGTCGGCCGCTCAACCGACTGAGCCACCCAGGCGCCCCATGTCCCCAGTGATTCTAATGGGTGGCCAGTGTGCAGAGGGGCCAGCTGCCCCTGCTGGATTCCAAGGGAGAGCTGTGGACCTGGTTCCGGGCTGGCACTGCGGGAGGTGGTGGGCACAGAGAAGATGAAGAAGGTACGGCCTCTGTGCTCGAGGGTCCAGTGCTTGATGGAAAAGGCCTTTCGTAGGAGTGACCCGAGCACCCGCAGCCCCCGATCCTGCTCACTTTCGGTGTGAAGTGATCACGTCCACGGCCAAGTCCGCCTCTTGTCTCTGCCCTAGCATCAGGGGTCCTGCGGCCGCCAGCACCCCCGGACTCTAGATGCTGCCACGGCTCTCTCACCCCTTCTCACCTTCCTTCCCTTCCTTCCTCCCAGGGCTGAGACTGATCGAACTTGGCCCTTGAAAGGAGACCACCTTCCAGAGCTCCCGGCCTGGCGGAGGAGGCAGACCCAACAGCCAGTGATCACAGCGCAGCCTCAGCAGGTGAATCTTAGAGAGGCTCCGATGAGGATTCTGGCCCCACTACCTCTCGCACTCTTGGAACCCATTCAAGGCCAGCTTTCCCATCACGTCTTTGGTGAGGCCCTTTCTGGCTCCTCCAGGTGGGGGGAGCTGCCCTCATCTGTCCTTGCCCATCTGTGTTGTGCCTCCCTCCACCCGGTGTCTCCCCACCTTCTCTGCCGTGGGCGAACCCCTTAGGGCTTGACCCTGACCTTGGACTCCATGAGGTCTGCACCTGTGCTCCATTCAATTCTGGGTCCCTGGAAGGCAGGAGGGACCGGGAGCTGTGAGTCTGGTGGCAATGTAGCAGCCAAAAATTTATCGTTTTAAGAACTAGTACCAAATTCCCCTTGAAAGGGGATCCTCCTATCAGCCTCACTAGGGGAGGAAATGGGACTATGGGGGCCAGGTTGCTCTGCTTTGATAGTGGGTGGGCAGGATTGGAGGGGCAGGGGGAGGGGAGTAGGGGGTGGGCCAAGGCAGAGACAACAGAGAGACATCTAGGGAGAAAGATTTTTTTGTTCATGTTTATTTATTTTGAGAGAGAGAGAGAGAGAGAGGGAAAGCGAGAGAGCATGAGCCAGGGAGGGAAGGAGAGAGAGACAGAGACAGAGACAGAGGGAGAATCCCAAGCAGGCTCCACACTGTCAGCACAGAGCCCAGCAAGGGGCTCGATCCCACAAACTGTGAAATCATGACCTGAGCCACAAATGAAGAGTGTCTCTGGTGACCATGACCTGGAGGAACAGAGACCCCTGGCACTTTGATCCTTTGCTGCCCGTGGCACCTGGCTGGTGCAGTGCAGTGGCCCGATGGCCTCTGAGCAGCTCGCCGGGAGCTTCCCCTGCCTGCCAGGGAAGGAGGGAGAGGGGGAGGCGTATGCGCCCAAAGGGATGCACTTGACTTCTACCCAGTGTCGCTCAGGAAACCGCTCTTGGGGCCACGTGCCTTGATGTCTGCGTGACAAGCGTCCCAGGCAAACAAATGGAGAGGCTTAAATCTCCAAGATACAAATCAATGTGGGATAAAGGGGGCCTTGAAGCCAGTCGGTAGCTCTAGATTTATTTCCCGGGAAATCTTTTCCTGTTGAATTTGCTCTGAAACTCGCGCGGTGGATGGGGCTGCAGGCATGGACCAGCCCCACACATTCCCTTTGCACAGAAGCAAGCCGAGCATGTGCCTGCCGGCCTGGGGGTTCGGGTAGGGGTGGGCGCGCCCGCCAAGCCCCGAGGCCCTGCTGTAACTGTTTTCCCTCTCCCGTTTTCACCGAGCCCAGAGACCCCTGGCTTCTCCCACCCACTCACTCAGTCACTCAGCAAACGCTCCCGGGGCATCTCCTGTATGCCGGGAGCACTGAGTGCTCAGAGTGGACCAGAGGTGACCCCTGCCCTCAGGAGGGGGCAATAGATAGTGACCGTGCAACGTGGAAGGGCACTGTCAGATGTGGCCCTGGGGGCTCTGGGAGCACCGAGGAGGCGCCTGGCCCAGAGGGGTGGGGCTGGAAGCTTCCAGAAATAGACAATGAGAACCCGAGTCTCTCAGGATGATAAGGAGTTATCGGAAGTGGTTGGGGGTGTGGATAGGCAGAGGCCTGAGCAGGGGCAAAGACACAGCGGTGAGAGCCGACCCCCACAGCTGCGGAGCCAACCTCAGGATGCAAAGCAGCCTCTTCTCAGGGTCCCCACTCTGGTGCGTGGGCACCTCTGGTTCCCCCTGTCCCCCGCCTCCCCCAGCCTGCTGCCCCACACAAGGCCTGACGTCTTACTCACACACAAATACTTCTCTAAACTGGGACCTGCCAAGGCTTCCTGGGGCACGTTCATCACCGTGAGGTGAATAGGTCGGGGTCTATGATTTCAGACACAGAAATCAACTCAATCAACTCTGGCCAGGTTGAGGAGACAAGGAGTTTATTCAAGGATACCCCACAGCACAGACTCTCTGCGAAAGACTGTGCAGAGCCAGGAGTGGGGGCCCCCAAACCCACGGCAGGGATCGCTGCAGGGAGCTCACGCCAGCTGGTCCCCCCGGGCACCCTGCACGAGTCTCAGCACTGCCTCCTGCCCGCCAGAGTAGATTCTACACCGCAGCACCTGCCTCCTGGGTCGTCCCTGCCCATCCTGAGTCTGGCAGGCTCGTGATTGGTGGAGCCCAGGTCACATGATGTAACTCTAGCTGCAAGGGAGGCTGAAGGGGGCTGGCCGGAAGATGAAAGACAGAAAGGAGGCGATTCCCCAGGTGGAGGAGATGCGGCCAGAGGTGCTGGGCAGGCAGAGAACTGATGTGCCGGTGTTCTCCGAAGCAGCGGGTGAGGGCTGTGCTTGGCGAGGGCCCCAGCTCCATCTGAGGGTACCCCAAGGCCCCCCAGGCCCCTCTGCTTCCTCTTCTTTCGTCTTTTTGCTCATTCATTCGGCCAATGGCATTCCCGTGTTCCCGGGGGGGGGGGGGGAGGCCTGTGCTGAGCCACACCCTTCACTGCGTGCCCCCTACCCCCGCCCCAGGAGCTCACCATCTGACGGGGGGACAGAGGTGGTAGGCCTGCACCCGTGATGCCAGCTGCGATCCGGGCGGCGGTCGCCTTCACTGTGGGGTGACTTCTGGGAGGGTGGAATCGGCGCTGGGCATCGACGCGCCTGTGGACTCAGATGCGGCCGGCTGGTGGGCTCCGGGAGCGTGAAACTCCAGGCCGGGGCCTCGAAGGGGGGGCACGGTGTGCACAGGGACAAGTCTGCAGCTTAGTACAGCCCGGGCGGACAGGAAACCGTTGCACTGGCCTCACGTCAGCCGCTCTCAGTAAGAGGGGATTGAGTCCCTCAGGCCAAAGCAAAGAGACTGTGCAGTCGTGAAGCGGGAGGGGAGAGGGCCAGGGCCTCCAGTAGAGGCTGAGGAATCCCTTGACCATCTGGGCGGCGGGGTTGGGGGCGCACTGTTGGATCTGGGTGGGCCAGGGGCGGGATTGGAGGATCCCCCTGCTGCACGCGGGGCTGGACGGCAGGGCTGAGGCCAGCGGCGGGGGCAGGGGCAGGGGCAGAGGCAGGGGCAGGGCCGGGTCCACCCCCGCCCCCAGGCCTCTACCGCCAGCCCCGGGCACAGAGTGGGTTCTGGGGCAATGCTTGTGCGCTAAGGAGGAGAACGCGGGGGGCAGGTCCAGTCACTGTGTTTTCTAGGTGTTTTGGTGTCCCAGCTCAAAGGGTGAAGGGCGATGAGACAAGGGAGAGCTCTCTGTAAACTGTGAAGGCCCTGCCCAGCTGTGAGGGGTCCTCGGGTCCAGGCCCGGACCGGTGGGGTGTGACCGGGACCGGTGACCGACCCTCCCCGGGGGACCCTCCCCTCCCGACCCCCCCCCCCCGCCACCCCCACCCCAGCGAGCGTGGTGATTCACGAGGGAGGCAGGGAGGGCCGAGGCTGAGGCTGTCGTTTATAAACCACCACGGTCAGCCAGCCACGGCGCTTTCCACGGGAGCAGGACAGGCCCGCTTCGAGTTGGACGTTCCCATCAACAGCCGTGAAGAAATCAGCTCAGGGGAGAACACCCAGGTCGAGAGGCCATTAGGTCAAGTGGCCACATTTTCCCCTTCTGGGGACGGCTCTGACGGAGACGCTCAAGAAGGGGCCTGGGTGCTGACTCAGTCACAGTGACCTCGTGAGGTCCATCCAGGAGAGCCCTGCCTGCCCCTCAATGAGCTGAGCGGAGCGCTTCCCCTTCCCGCTTCCCCCCTGCTGGGGGGGTCACCTCGTGTTGTAATCGCTATCCCTCAGGGGACTAACCTGAGAGGGTGGAGTGAAGGCATCCAGGGCGGCATTGCTTTGGTGCCAGGGTGGTTTTTAGGTACCTTTGTGAAGCGGGCACCTGTCTGCCTAGGGAACAAGGCCACGTGGCTCTGTGTGTCCCTCCCCTGAGGGTCTGAAAGTTTCCCGTGTGGCTTTGCATGTGTGTGGCGGGCAGGGCAGAGCAGAGAGAGCCTAGGGCAAAACGCCCCGAGGGAAACTGAGCCTCCCCAGGGCTTAGAGCTGACAGCTTTGTTCCAGAACAGCTCCCACCGGGCCCACATCACCACTCTAGCCACATAGAAGGTTCTAGACACCAGGGGCTGCAGGCCAGGAGTCCCAAAGGCCTACAGGAAACCCTGCACAAAGCTACGAGAAGTTTTAAGCTCTTCTCTAAACACACCTTTATCGCCATCCCCAGCATGGGGGGCCCCGGGGTGGCCCCACCCTTGCCCCCAGGTAAGCTCCCCCCCCCCCCCCCACCCCGGGGGCAGGGGAATTAGTCCTGAAGTTGTGTTGCAGTCTCTCTAGGGGGCGCTCCACCTCGGTCAGCCTCCCTTTTCCTTTCTCTTTGCTGTCATGGTGACAGCTGTTGACCTGCCTTGGCGGTCCAGGCAATGTGTGCACCCCGGAAATCGCAAATTCCATGGAGGAAGTGCGCGGAGTCACGAGGAAAGGGAGGGCGGGCAGGGCACTCTACCCGGAGCTGCGGTGCAGGTGCACGGGGCCCGGGGAACCCCTCTCTCGTTTGTTCGAGGTGGGATGTCATGACTTGTTTCCTCCTACCCCTTCCAAGCTTCGGGGTTCCCATCTGGAAAATGGCGGCCTCTCTCTGGAGAAGCACGCACGTCGTTGAACTTACTTAGTCCTGCTCCCGCTTTGTGGGTTGTTTCCCGAGCCTGGAACGAAGCGTTGGCCGTGGCTTTTTATTGAAATAGTTATCACCATGGACGTCCACCCGATGCCCCCTCCATTAGACACGCACAGCATCTCCATCCCGGGGCGGCACGGTGGCGAAATCCCTGGGTCTCACCAGCTTTGTGACATTGGGAGATCCCGCTTCGCCTCTGCGGTCTCCGCTCTCATCCGGGTAGTGGGGATAACAGGACTCGCCTGGCTGGGGGAGGAGAGGGCCTGGTCGATGAGCCCAGGGCGGGTGGCGTCCACTGAGAGGACAGGGTCCGGGGTCACCGGCTCACCAGCGGGCGGGACTCGCTAGGGTCCCTCTCCTGGGGGGACGTCATCCTCTTCCGAGAGCCGTGGTGGCCGGAGATGGCCCCGTGGCCCGCTCCACCCGTGGGAGCCCCCAAGCACCTTCCCGGGGACGTGGAGACGGCTCCCCTCCGCGCCTCCGGAGAGCAGCCACTCCGAGTCAGAGGAGTTGAGAGAAACGTGGCACCGAAATAGCTCTTTTCCATAAACAAAGCTGCTTTCCGTTGGGGTAATGTAAACAGGCAGATGCAGCCGAAGCCGGTGCCATCCGGCAGAGCCGTGGGGGAGGCAGGAGGCCGCTCCGCTCCCGGGGCGGCACAGCGGACGGGCCACGCTCGGAGGGACCCATCGTGACGGGGACGGGCCTCTCCTCGGGCTGGGCGTGGCTCCCGGGGCCGGGGGATCAGGGCCCTCTGGGCCTGGCGTGGGCCTGGCAGGCCGCAGGCGGCAGGGAACGTGGCTGTCCCCGGGCGCCCCCGTCCCGGCCCTTGTGGTTCGCCTTCTCTGCTCCCCAGCCTGGGTTCCCGGTGCGTTCAGCTCGCTTCGTAGTTGGTCATCCTGTCCCGTGAATCAGCCTCCGATCCCGCGAGTGTGCCTTTCGCTGGGAGGGCTGTATCGGGTGCAGAGGGGTCTTCCTGGCGAGGCGTCCATGGGACGGGGAGAAGGAGATGGGCCGGGGGAGAGCGAGTGAGAGACACAGCGTGAACGTGCCTGTCCCAGCTGGTCTGCCTCCCCCGGGAGGGAGGGTGGCAGGGGCTCCTGGTGCCTCCCGAGTCACCGCCCAGCCTCAGGGGTCTGGAGCCCCCCGCGGAGATCCCTTGGCTGGACTCCAGCAACTCCAGTATGGGCCCATTTCCGGGTTTGCAGCTGTGGCCTTACAGGGACCTCTACACAGACCCGTTTTGGGCGAAGGGGTTGGTGGTCCAGCCTCAGCGCTGCTGAAGCTGTCCCCTGGGAAGATGGTCTGTCAAAGCACTATAGAAAGTTCTAGAGCCAGACTGAACCTTGACTGAAAATATCACACAGTACCCTGGTTGCACCTGCCCTGGGCTGAATGCGAGGGAGAAACGCTGTTAGAGCCCGTTGACTCACGAGAAGACACGGGCCCAGAGCAGTGAGGGGGCCCAGCTCCAAGAGGCAGCGCTAGAAACCCACCCCCGCGGCCAGCCTGCCTCCGTGGCGGCTCTCCATTGTGCTGTGTTGCCGTCTCTTACCCGGAGAAGCTGGAGGCCGCCGTCCCTTTGGCAGGGGTGGGAACAGAAGCCCAGGGATGGTCAATAACTTCCCCCAAGATGATGGAGCTGGGACAGCCACGTGTCTGCCAGCCCCAAGGCCAGGGTCCTGTCCCGCTTCGTTTGGGGCAAGGCTGGTCTGAGACACCGGACGGCGGGCAGGTGCCTGGGAGGAAGCCAGGCCGGGGTGTGGGGGAGGGCAGGGACTCGGTGGCCCCCACCTGCCCAGGCAGCAGAGGGTGGCTGGGGCGGGCCCTGCCTCATAGGAGCAGCGGGTCCCCTCATCTGTAAAATGGGACGCTCGCGGTGCCTGCCACGGAGGGCAGGTGTGAGCACCAACTGAGACCCCGGCACCGGTCAGAGGAAACCGTCCCCCCTACCTAGACTTTGTGTGTGTGAGGGTGTCGACAGACAACGCTTGGAAAGCAGCCTCTGGCAGAGGGGAAGTGACAGTCCTGCTGACAGGTCTCTGCCCCAGGACAGGCAGCGAATGCCTGGTTGAGGCACGGCGGGTGCACTTCCCGTGGGGAAGCTGGGTGGGGACTGAGGCTTGGGGCGCAGGGAGGGGACTTGCCTGCAACAGAGGAGCCCCGGTCCGAGAGGGGGCCCGGCGGGGGGCGAGCGTGGGCTGAACAGCGGGGGGGACAGGAGTGGGCCGTGTGGAGGACTGTTGTGGGGGTGGCTGAGGGGCCTGGGGCCCTGCGAAGGGCCTCCCTGGTGACCCCGAGAGGCCATGAAAAGCCAGGGGGAGGAGGGTGAATCTGAAAAAAGAGGAGGTGGGATCAGCGGGGATCAGGAAGGAGTTTGAGTCCTGGAGCAGGGGGCCAAGAACCACATAAAACCATTTTCTTGATCCACGTGTCCCTTCGGGAGAGTCTCCGACTGGCTGCAGAAAGTCCGACCAGAGCAGAGGCTCAGCGTCCCTGCTGAGGGGCACGTGGGACCAGCTGTGGTCCCGGAAGGGCCGACTCCCGCAAAGACCCCAGAGTTTCCCTTGAGCCTCTCCCCACCCTTGAGGCCCGTTTCTGAGAGGGACCTGCTCCTTGTCCCTGTCCTCCCAGCGTGGGACCCAGTCCCGATGCGTCTACTCGAAAATGTCCTTGGGCCCATACCTCCTCTGCCTTTCCCTCTGCTCGCTCACGCTGGCCATCGTCCCCGTCCGGCCGCTGTCAGCTTCCTGGTCGTGCTCGGTGCCTCCCGCCTTCCTGGACCCTCCCCTGGAACTGTCTGCTCGCTTCTTGCTGCCCCCCCTCTGCCCCCCGCCACCAGCCAGAACCCTCTGTCCCAGGATGCTTTGTAAACGTGTGTGTGTGTGTGGGGGGGTGTTGGGCACGGAGGGGAAGGTCGGGAGGTTGGTTCTCAGCTCGGACGTGCCCAGCATCGCTCCCGACCGCTGGTCTCCCCGTGTGATTGGCGACTGCTCTCTCCTCTAGACGACACCTCCCTGTTGGCGGGTGGCCCTACGCTACCTTCCACTCTCCCCTCGGCCTCCCCACGGGGTGGTTGGGGTTCAGATGAAATCTTGGATGGGGGCTGAGCTGAATCGAGGATTTCCAGTTCGAGATCTACGGAGGGGAGGCCAGCGGGTTCCTGAAGCCTCCCCCACAGCCTTTGGAGAAGCCGCCATGATGGGAGGGTGGCCAGCCGTGGGTGTTGAGCCAGAGCTCTGAGGACCCACACGCTTGCCCACCCCCAGGGAAGTGGGAACGCGGTCGGGGCCATGATTCACAGCTGCTGCTGCCATGAGGTCATCTGCGGCCTCCTTCCCGCACGGGGCCGGCCTAGGTGGGGGCCGGCCCCGCGGGATGGGGCCGGCTGGTCCTCCCCTCTCCCTCTCCCTGGCAGGCGGGAGGGAAGGCAGGAAGGCGGGCTATCTATCTCCGCCACCATCTAATTACCCCAAGAGGTAATTGCTTTGGGTTTTCTCTGACACCTTGAGATTTCTCTCCAGGGCCTTCCACGGTGGAGCCAAAATAACCCTAAGGAGGCTGCAGGCCCCAAGACAGCACCAATTGCTAAACCCCAACAGCTCCCCGTCAGCCCCGCCGCGACGTGCCTGAGCTTTGAGACAGCGTGAGTTTATGACAGGTCCCATTATGTCTCTTGCACAAGCACCGAGTGTTGAAATACCCAACGGATGATGACACTGTTGAAATAACCTGTCGCCTCAGCACTTTCTCCGTCATTAGCCAGATGTTCCAGCCCTCAGAAGCGTCTGCAGCCTTTTGGAGCGAGGCGGGGGGTGGGGGGGTGGAGCTGGATGGAGGCGGCTGGGGCCTGGGTGGGAGGACGGGGCTGGGGGCTTGGAGGCCTCGGGAGAGCACGGCAGGGGCTGGTTCAGCCGTGGAGGAGTGTGGGAACGGGCAGAGGGGCAGGTGGGGCCTCCCGGAGGAGGAGGAGGGCGGGAGGCTGGCCTCCACTGTCCCTTCATCCTGGAGTCCCATGATCACCGCGGAGAACCGGCATGTGCTTTGCCTGCTGGGACGGTCTGGGGAGGGAGTCTCTGTCGGGGCCCACGGGGAGCCGGGCCTGTGGGCTCGATTTGCTCAGGGTGCAGCTCAGAGAGGTGAAGTGACGTCCCGAGACACCCCCTGCTCCCCGCCAGGGAAAGACGAAGCCTCGTATCGAATCCGGCTTGTGCCCCTGTCATGCCATCGTCTCCCGCCCCAGCCCGGCCGGCGGTGGCCTTCCAGAGACCACACTTTAGCCAGAAGGGGAGCTAAGAGCGGGGCAAGCTGGCCAGGCCACCACCTGCTAGAGGAGTTTCTAGAATCAGCCCCCGCCCCCCTGCCTGGGTTTGCATCCTGGCTCCATTCTTGCCCCATGACGTTGGATAATCCTTCACCTCTCCGTGCCTCAGTTTCTTTATCTATAAAAGGGAAACCGATTGATCCACCTGTGTTTGCTTTATACCCACCTGTAGGGCGCACACCTATAGGAAAGCACTTTCTGGGAGATGTCAAATAGCATAAGATCCCTTGATAAGCATAAGGCCCTGTCACTGGAGGCGTCCCAGCCTGAGGAGGGACAGCCACCAACTGTGGAGGGGACCGCAAGCATTAGTGGGGGGCGGTGACGAGAGCCTGAGCTCCTACATCTGTTGTTGATTTGGGGGAATTAAGTGGAGGAGTTTGCGGCTAATAACTGAGCCCCAAGGGGCTACAGCTGCCAAGAGGGTACAAATGGGAGGGGACAAAGTTTGTATCTTTAGTACCTTCCTGTTTCTCCTGCTTCTGGAACCCACTGTGCGTCCCCTTTCAGGAAAGGGCTACCTATCAGTCATTCACACTTTAGTAAGAACGGCTTTCCTGGGAACCTGGCTTCTCTCGGCTGAGGCCCTGGCACCCTGGAGATGAACGTGCTGCCATCTTCAGGCTGTGTGGACCCAGCCTAGCTTGGGCTGTCAGTCCTGCTCCTGTTCGTCAAGACCACCGGGCAGCTTTCTGCCAACAAGTCCTCTCACCCTCCTGGCTCAGAGGAAGGAGGTGGGCCCGAATCGGGGACCCAGCCTAGGGCGGTGGAACAGTCAGTCCTGGATTTCACTTGTTGTGTGGTGTTGAGTGAATGCCTTTGCCTCTCTGAGCTTGAGTTTCCCCATCAGTATTAGGGACTCTGAGAACATGTGCTTACGGGGCGGGTGTGAAATGTGGTCCGTTAAGGTGTGTGGGTGCCTCTACAGGAAGGGACCTTGTGGCCACGACGGCTCTGGCTGGGGGGCAATAGGGCTCAAACAGTAGGCTGAACGCGCAAGGGCGATTTGATTCTGCTACCCAGCCTCGGGGCTGGTGGGGGCTGGGCGGCCAAGGGGCCTGTTTCAGTGGGTTGGCATCTCCTCTGTTGTCACCTCCCTGAGTCCAAGCCACCGTCATCTGTCTCCCAGAGTGAGGAGTCTCCCGACAATTCAGTCTCCACCTGGCAGCTAGAGTGATCTTTTTGCTTTCTAGAGATATTTTAAACTCCTAAACCAGATCAAACATGGTCCTCCCACCCGACCGAACCTGCTCCAACCCTTACTGAAGTCTCTCCATTGCGCCAAGAATGAAATCCAGACTCCTTGTCGGTGGTGACTCCCTCTCCAGTGCTCCCCGCTCCCTCCAGCTTCAAAGCTGCCTCAGGGCTCTGGCACCTGCTGTTCTCTTTGTAGCAAGTGCTCCTCCACCCCCCACCGTCTCTTCTCCTGGTTCTGTGCTTCCCATCATTCCAGTTTAACTGTCACCTCCTCCGGGATGCCCTCCTGAACTACTCCATCAAATGGGAGCTCCCGCCTCTCCGGTTACTTTCTGCTGTGTCTACTTATTTCCTTTAGAGTCCCCGTCATGTGTAATGATCTCCCTTTTTTATGGTTTGTCTCCCCCATGAGGGGATCCATGAGGATCCATGAGGATCTTGTCTCTCTTGTCCATCACTGCACCCTTGCCGTGTCTTGCACATAGTAGGTATTCAATAACACTTGTTGAATGCACGAAGTTGTCAGGTGATAAACTTAACACATTTATGTGGGTAGATGATGATTTACTGAAGGCCTGTGAGGGGCCAAGTGATTGCAGATGGCCCACCCTTCCTCTGCAGACAGCCCACCCTTCCCCTGGCGCTGTAAATGGCATCCTGGAGGCTTGTAAACTATTCCTGCCCTCGGTTCCTCCCCCGGAGATGCTGATCCAGCTGGTCTGAGGAGGGGCCTGGGCCTCCTCTAAGTGATTCAAATTGTGTTTCCAAGGTTAAGAACCACTGAGATGGTCCTTTAAAAAACATACAAAAACAAAACAAAACACAAAAACCAACGAAACTGTTTATTTTAAGCTCATTGCAGGCTTAACGCGGAAAACTTACAAAAAACAGGTAGAGTTCCCATGTATCTTTCAGCCGGCTTCCCCTAACGTGAACACCTTATATGACTGCAGTACGATGACCCAGAGCAGGACATTAGCATTGGCACAATCCTACGTGAGTAAGTAAACCGCACATCTCGCTCCAGCATCACCTGACTGGCCACTGCCGACCCCTCGCGGGCCCCGGACCCTAGCCAGGACCCCATGTTGCTTTTCAGCTGTCATTTCTCCTCCGGTGGCTGGCAGTTCCTTCATCTGTCTTCATGTTTACAGCCTTGACGTTCTGGGAGAGTCCCGATCAGTTATTCTGTTGAATTTGCCTCAGTCTGGGTTTGTCCTGAGTGTTCTCCCGATTGGAGTGAGGTGACGCGTTTCAGCGGGAATGCCACAAAAACAGTCGTGTGTCCCTCTCGGTGCCTCGTGGCCCGATGCCTTGTCACGTTAGCCTCCATCGCTTGGCCACAGCGTGCCGGCCAGGTGTCTCCTTGTAAAGTTACTGTCCTTCCCCCGTCGTGAGCGAATAAATATCTGGGGAGTGATACTTTGAGGCCAGGCATCTCCCATTTCTCTCGAACCTTTTGTCCATCAATGTTAACATCATCCTTTGGCAGATCTTACTTGCAGCGAGCATTGCCGGGTCGTTGGTTCACTGACCACTTTTCTGTTTCCTTCTTTCCTTCTGCAGGGTCGAGTGGCATTCTGGTGCCTGGAGGAAGTACCCTTTCTCTCCATTTCTTTATTTCTCTCCGTGTGGCCGAGTCCCTCTTTTTTGTCCCTGTTAAATCTTGCCACCTTGGGAACTAGGTGGCACCGCTGAGATTTAGGAACGAGGAACCGTGGTCAGGAGCAGGAGATCACTTACCTGAGGCCGGTAAGTGGCTGAGGAGGGATTCAAGCCCCGTCTGTCTTTTGCCTGGATCGCTGCCCTGGCCTCTGCACTGCCTCTGCCTCCACCCTTGGCCTCAAAATTCACATTTGGCCCCGCCCTTGATATGCCATAGCACCAGAAGACTTTCAAATCCTTTGCAGGGCTCCTGGTGCCCTCTAGATTGAGCTCAAACCTCAAAGGCCTTCGCCTGGCTGAAAAGGCCCTTTTGGATTTCACCTCAGGGGCTCCTCAGGCCTCAGCTCTCCCCATCCTTCCCTTTAGGCTCTGGCGGTGTTTTGCCTCAGGACCTTTGCACATGTTGTTTTCCTGTGTGAAACACTACACTCCTTTTCTGGCTCACTCTGACTCTTCCTCCAGGGCACAGAGTCAGGCATGCACCACCCTAGGGTTGCTTCTGAGCCCTCTGGCCTGTCTGGGGCCTGCTCGGGAGGGAGGGAGGGCAGAGCCCCCTTGGGCTTCCCTTGATTGTGGGGCTTGCCACCTGCCTTGTCTCCCCTGTTATTACTCTGAGTCTCCTCCCTGGCAGGACTGTGAGCCCCTCAAGGGCAGGGACTGGGTCTCCAGATCCCCAGCACCTGGCGCGTCAAGGTATTTGGTTAATACTTATGGAATGGATGAAAAGTGGCCTCCAAAACGCGGGCTCTTTCCGCAGCCCTGCGTACCTACTGTGTGCACGGTAGACATTGACAGAGCGTTGGAGGGACAGGAAAGATGCTTGTAAAACTAAACCGTAGGAGGGCCTTTGCAGGACTCAGCATTGATGGAATGTCTCCCGTCAGCTCAATTATCCACCCCACTGGGAGTGGTGCCGTTCTATAGGAAAGCAAACGCAGGCTCAGAGAGGTGAAGTTCCTTGTCTGGGGTCACACAGCGGGTTAGCACCAGAGGCGAGGTTTGAATGCAGGCCTGCGGGATGGGGAAGCTCGTGCACCAGCCGCCACCCCGCACCCACCCAGAGGGCCCGTGCCGTGTCCAGACACAGCGCTTCCTTCGGGCCCCGAACCCAGTGGTTTTGCATGGCTATTCCATATGTCATTAATTGCCTTCCAGACCCTGCCTCTTTGGGTGTTTCTGCTACAGTTAAAAGAGCAATAAAACACGGCATAATTGGAAGACAAAGGCGACTGCCTGGCCAGCCCGCCCCAAGGAGCGGAGTGCCGGTAACTTGGGTGTGATCCTGCCTGTGATTCATGCAGAGAAATTACAGTCTTCCGTGTACAGGCGTGTACAAGCCGCCGGGCGGGGTGCAAGCGAACATGGCATTTAGTGGGGCAGTAAAACTCAGGCCCGTGGTGGGGGAAGCACCTCCCCCTCTGCCTCCCTCCCGCCCCCAGGGAGACAGCCCTTTAAAGTTTGCAGAGCGCTCTTGATGGTGTGTTTCTCTGGACAGAGCCCCACCCATGCTGGGGCCCGACGGTGAGGGGCTGCGCGCTCCGGGCCGGGGGCCTGACGTGCCAGGGCTGAGGGGAGGGTCATGGGATGGTGACCGTGTGCCGTCAGGGTCAAGGGTCCTAGCCCTGGACAGGTTGTGGCCCAGCAGAGGGCCTCTGGAAAGATGTCCTACCATCTCGATGAATCCAGGAAGACTTCCTGAAGGAGGTGGGGCATGGAGAGCCATCTAGGATTCCCTTCTTCCCTATCTAACCCTTGTCCGCGGCTGGCGAGAAGTCATTTTGAGAGAGAGGAGAGGGACACCCACCAGGTCCCCCCGTTGAGTATCGGAGCTGCTCAGCCACCTACCATCATGACGGCTGACAGGCCCTGGGCTCAGACTGGCCGCCGTGGGCTTACTGAACTCGCTGATGTGGCCCCTCTCCCCGAATCAGAATCCTCCTTAGCAGAAAGCAGCCTGCACGGAAGCCGGGAGCCCGCGCTAAGCTGCTTCCAGGGAGCTTGGACATTGGGCATGCGGGGTTGTGACAGCTTGGGGCCCCGAGGAGGTCCCTTCTTGACCCAGAGCTGCCCCCAGGGCTCCGGCCACAGGTCCCCTTGCCCTGCAGGTATGTCCGTTGATCCCAAGCCCTGGTCACAGGGTTGTGGGCTTTCTTGCCCACGCGTGCCTACCCCGCCTAGGACCCTCCCCACTGCCTACAGCTCTTTCTCCCCAAATGGAGAGGGACAGATTCCTGTGGCTCTAGGACTTGGTGTCTAGGGCTAAACAGACCGCCAGATACCTGATAAACATCAGTGTTTACCTGGCAAGTTTTATTTCTGGAAATGCAAGTCACATTTCCCTCCACGTCCCGGCATCCCAACCCCCTGCTCCCTAGAGAAACCCTTAGGATCTCTTGTGTATCCTCCGGGTATTTCTGCGTAAATGCATCAAGTGCTGGGTGTTTGCATACATATATGCTGTTCGACTCCTTGTGTTTTACCTAATGGTACACACGGGAGACTTCTGCTTGTGCAAAGCTGCCTCCTCCTTCTTCCTCCTCCCCCTCCTCCTCCTCCCCCTCACGAGGTCCACTCGTGGCTGTGGCATGCTTTAATTCGCTTCTCCTTTCACGTAGACCCTTGGGTTGTGCATAGACACGCGTTTCCCACGTGCTCAACGTGTACCTGTGGATCGAATTCCCAGCAGTGGGATCGTCGGCTCAGGGGTCAACCCATCTGCATCTGTGATAAAAATGCCTAAATCATCTTTTATCAGGGTCGTATCGTCTTGCATTCATAGTGACCTAGGAGAGCGCCTGGTTCCCGGTGCGACAGCCTTACCGAGAGGCTGTGTCGTCGCGCTTTGGATATTTGCCTGATAGGTAAGAAATGGGATCCTTGGTATGGTTTTTCTTCATATTTCTCTTAATGGGAACGAGGTGGACTATCTTTTCCAATGTTTAAAGGCCGCTTGTGTGTCTTTATCTATTATTAGTCATTTTTTAAAATTTTGTTTTTTTAACGTTTATTTATTTTTGAGACAGAGAGAGAGCATGAATGGGGGAGGGTCAGAGAGAGAGGGAGACACAGAATCTGAAACAGGCTCCAGGCTCTGAGCGGTCAGCACAGAGCCCGACGCGGGGCTCGAACTCACGCACTGTAAGATCATGACCCGAGCCAAAGTCGGCCGCTTAACCGACTGAGCCACCCAGGCGCCCCTTATTAGTCATTTTTAATGTTTATTTCTTTATTTTTGAGAGAGAGCAAGAGCGAGAGCGAGTGGGGGAGGGGCAGAGAGAGAGGGAGGCACAGAATCTGAAGCAGGCTCCAGGCTCCGGGCTGTCAGCACAGATCCCAACGTGGGACTCGAACCCACAAACCGTGAGGTCGTGGCCTGAGCCGACTGAGCCACCCAGGCGCCCCCTGTTATTAGTCATTTAATTGATCATCCTTTCCAGCTTCTGAATTTCAAGTCATTGTTGGAAGACTTTCCGCGTGCCACGGTTGTAAAGGGAGTCAATCACGTTTTCCTCTGATTGTCTGAGGATTTCAATTTCTACATCTAAACCTCAGATCTCTTTGGAGTTTGTCCCGGGGGCTCTCTGGTGAGGCTGAGATCCAGCCTGATTGGTCACCAGATGGTTTCCTTGTTGTGCCCACACCATGGATTGAAACTCCCGTCTTTGCCTCCCTTCTTAGCCGCCTTCGTCCCGCCCTCACTTCCAGTGTTTGGGGGTGTATTTCTAGGCTTTCTTTCTGTCCCATTGATCCATCTACTCATGAATGTGGTAAGCAATTTGAGAACGTGTTTTCCGGGGCACCCGGGTGGGTCAGTCGGTTAAGCATCCGGCTTTGGCTCAGGTCACGGTCTTGCTTGTGAGTTCGAGCCCCACGTCGGGCTCTGTGCTGACAGCTGGGAGCCTGGAGCCTGCTTCGGGTTCTGTGTCTCTCTCTCTGTCCCTCCCCTGCTCACGCTCTGTCTCTGTCTCTCTCACAATAAATAAATAAGTAAGTAAACATTAAAAACAATTTTTTAAACCCTGTTTTTCTCTGAGAACGAAGGCTATACTGTGGAGCAGAATGCAACTTTCACGTGTAGTTTCAAGATGACTCTGGAAAGCTTCAAAGTGATTCTGAGCTTGCCCCCAACCCTCTTCCCTTGGCAACGGACCCGGCCGCTTTCTGCTCCACACAAGGGACCCACCTCAAGGTGTCAGCCGAGCTCTGCCATTAGGACAAGTGCAGTCCAAGTGCCGCTAGCTGATGCCTATAAACTCAGGTGTCCCCTCTTCCAGGAAGTCTTCCCGGCCGTCTCCTTGCCCCCCGGGCAGAGTTAGCAACTTGCCCGGCCTGCACCTGAGTGAGCTCTCCTCTCCAGGCACCCATTCGAGCTACTGGGCTGCACTGTAATCGCCTGTTTACTCGTCTCAGGCTCGAGTCCTCCTGGTCGTGAATCCGTCAACATGCTCCTTACTCATTTATAGGGCAATCATCTGGCTGCAGTCCGAGTGCCACGTGCAAAGGGTGTGAGTCTTGTAAAGTGTCAATCAGTCCGTGGGCATTTTCTAGTTCCTTCTAGGCGCTCCGCGCTGGATTTCTTCCTCCTCCCATTGGCCCCACCCCTCAGCCTTGCCTCCTGGGTCCTGGCGGCCATGGGCCCCCTCACCCTTGGAAGAGGGCTCTGCAGAGTGGCTGAGGGCCCAGACCCCCACTTGTCCCGGACCCTTGTCCGGGAGAGCTGAAGGGCCATCATCGCTCCTTCCTGGACACCTCACCATGGCTTCCTGGGCCTGGCTGACATGCCCCCCGCCAACCCTGAACGCCAGGCCCCGGCAATTTCATGGGCAACGAGTCTCAGAGGGCTGTTACAGTGGGTACCGATGAGCCACAGACGGATGCAGATGGTGGGGGGAGGGGGGGCTTCCTTCATCTTCCAGAGGAGGAAGCTGACGTGAGGTGGGGGAGGGCCAGGGGACTGGAACCGGGGCTCCGGGGGCCTCCTCAGGTAACCCTGGTTCCCCAGCCCGTGGCCTGGATTCTGGCAGAGTGTGACCGGAGGGCTTAGGGCAGGGCCAGGGCTGGACTCACAGCGGGAGCCGAGACTGCACGGAGCCGGGTTCTGAGCAGGTGCCCTGAGGCTGGGGCCAGAAGACGGTGGTGGGGACGGGGCACAGAGATGCAGTGCGGGGGACAGAGCCTCGCTCCTCCAGACCCCTCCTGCGCCGCCTCCACATGTGGCCCGAGGTCCTCATCTGAAAGACTGAACAGTGACCCGGGCCTGGGCTTCCTGCCTCAAAGGCCTGTGTGTTGTGTAGACAGCGGTCGCGAGGGTGGTCCGGGAACCGTGAAGCCGGCCCTTCTTGTATGTGGTGCCGTTGCGTCGCTGGGTGACCGCTGTCGGCAGGGCCCCGAGGGGTCCCCGTGAGTCCCCAGAAGAATGGCTCTGAGGAGACCCTGAGGGGCTGATTCCATCTCATTCTCCAGTCAGAGCTATAAGCAGATGGGACCGATTGGACTTAGGAGGCGGTGAGTTCCCCGTCACTGGTAGGGTGAATGTGAGGGCCGGCGGTTTCCCTGCCTGGGAGGCCGTGAAAAGACGCAAGCATTGGATGCTATTCTGTCCTTTCCAGCCCTGAAAGGCTCTGGTGGTTGCTTTGAAGACTTGTTTCCTTCACTCCAGCTTTCAGCGGCCCCCCTACCCCCAGGCACACAGGGCTCCCCTCTTCCGGCCCTGCAGAGCTCGGGCGGGGACAGCAGGGGTGGAAGCCGAGAACCTTCTACTCACCTGACGCCTGACAGCTGAGACGTCATCTCCCAGTCCGAGGGTCCTTCTGGCTCAACATGGCCGGGATGGCAAGGATTCCACATAGTTAGCCGGGGCAGGGCAACTTCAGCTCTTTCTCTGCTGGACCCCCACCCTGTCTCCCCGTTGAAACCCCTCTCCTGGTCTCTCCTGCTTGGTGGCAGTCTCTGGAATCCAAGCTGCGCTGTGATGGAGGGACCGTCATAATTTAACTCTGACCATGTGGCTCGGGAGGAGGACCAGGGAGTGGGCCCTCATCCAACCCTCTTTTTCCCTTGCACGACCTAAGGGCAGCCAACTCTGCCTCAACTTTTGGGGGGCGGTAACCCAAGGACATTCTCCCTCCCCACACTCGGCTCTCTCCTTCTGTTTCCCAGACCCTTCTCCGTCGATCCGGCAACCCAGCCCTCCCCAGAGGGTAGAGGGCCGTGGTCCCATCCCTTCTGGTGCCACGGGCATTGGCGACGGGGAGCCTACGTCCCCTGCCCCCACGAGCGAGGGAGACGGTGCGTGCTTCAGTCCCAGTTCTGTCCCCTCTCCCCGGACAGCTAGGGATGCCACCCAAAAGGAAAACACACCTTGTGTCTCAAGGAGCATCTCAATTTCTCAGCGTTTAGCCCTGAGGATGGAGAGGCTGTTTCCCTCTGGACCGTGACTTTGACCGTGACCTTGACCGTGACCCTTGCTGGCGAGTTCACGCCTCCATCTAGGACGGACACGAGCACATGCCTTACCTCTCAGCCCTGCTGCCCCATAGGTTGTGCTACTTGCTTGTCAAGATCCTTCGCCAGGATGGGGGAAGGGGACGACCCAGCCCAGGTCCTGAGTCTGTGACGGGGGCAGTGAAACACGGCCCCCAGTAGCCCAGGCTCTGGGGCTCTTCGGGAGCTGGGTTTGCCTGTGGTTCTGTGGCTTTAAGAAGCTTTGTGACCTTAGGCAAGTTTCTCAGCTTCCTCTGGGTCCCAGCCCATCCGCCACCCCCCTCACCAGGCTGTTGTCAGATGAGACACGGTGGCGGGTCGGCCACACGGCGACCGCTCGGTAAGCCCGGCTCTGTTGCCGGCTGGAATGGGGACCCCAGCCTCTGGCCCTCGGCCCCCTACTCCCCTACACCCCCAGTTCCCTTTCTGGCCCCGGCACACAGCCCCCTTCGCTGGTGCCCCCTACCCCCACCCCATTAGAGCCAGATCATAAAATCTCCAGGGGAGGGAGGCTGGTGACATCTTTAGTGGCGACATTTGGGTGAAAAATTCATGACCATCCGTTACTCAAGGAAGAGGGGAAAAATGAGCCATTTCCACGGCTCGGGAACGTGGCTCTCCCCGGCTGTGAGTCCACAAATCTATTTTATGTGACGAGATCTATAGTCTAATAGAAGGAGCTTATCACAGACTTAAGAAAAAGTGCACAATAATGCTCCACTCTTTCCCCACCTCTCGGCCCCGCAAGGCGCCCTTCGGGGAGATGAGGGCAGTGGCTCTCCAGGAGCCACGGAGAGTTCAACAGCCAGCAGGGTCCCGTGGGGGGACGGCTGGGTGGCCCAGGGTGGGAACCGGTGACCCCCGTGCCCTGCCTGTGTTCTGCACCCCTGGAGGCCACACCCCATCCTCATCACCACGGTGGAGGGGACCCTGGGAAACCCGCCACCTTGTTGTGACAGACACGAGTCAGTCTGTCTGTCTGTCTGTCTGTCAGCACAAAGGAGGAATGGAGGTTTCTCTTCTCCTACTGCCTCTCATCCTGGGGAGGGGGGGCCAGGCCGAGTAAGAGGCAGACAGGAGGGGTCGCAAATCCTCTCTGAGACCCAACAGCCTTGGTCCCAGGTCCTGGGGGGCCCCGGGGCAGCTCTGAGGGGAAGGGGCTTGGTGGCTACTCTTTGGGGAGCCTTGGTGCGGGGCTGGGGGAGGCTGATGCCCTGAATGCTGCAGAGAGCAGGGCTAGGGATTCCGGGGCCCGACCTGGGGGCCTACATCTGTGGCAGGGGGCAGCCGGGGCCAGCTCCCAGCTCTGGAGGCCCACGGCAACTCCTCATCCAGGACCACCGTGTCCATCTGGCCCCATTGACCAACCTCTAAGACTTCCTCTCCCCGAGACATGGGTGAGCCAGACGGCGGGTCCCCGTGGAGCCTTGTACCGTGTGCCTCACAGATGAAGAGTGAGTGAATGAATGGATGGCTGGGGGTGGGCAGATCCCAGCTTGGTCCCAAGCCTCTTCCCCTGCAATGTTGGGCCACGTCCAGAACTGGAGGGCAGGCCGGCCTGGGGTTTGTTTGCATGAGAAGCCTGGAGTTTCCAGGGAATAAAGTCACCTGGGCCTTGAGACACACACTTTTGGATGGGGGTGATGGCTCGGCGCTGTGGGCGGGTGGGGGAGGTCATTTTAAATTTATCTGGGGGCGCCTGGGGGGTTCAGTCGGTTAAGCATCAGACTTTGGCTCAGGTCATGATCTCACGGTTCGTGGGTTCGAGCTCCTCATCGGGCTCTATGCTGACAGCTCGGAGCCTGCAGCCTGCTTCCGATTCTGTGTCTCCCTCTCTCTCTGCCCCTCTCCTGCTTGCTCTCTGTCGCTCGCTCTCAAAAATAAAATAAACATTAAAAATTAAGAAAAAATGTATCTGGTTGGTTAGCTGTATTTACCTTGTCTGGCAAAGAGTTTCGTGAGGTATATGGTGACACAGGCAATGGGGTCAGGGGGGTTCTGGGGGCCCCCAGGGGGAAAGAAGCAAGAGGAAGAAGGTTGCAGGTCTGGTCAGAATCCCAGGTCCATAACCTGTGGCCTCCATTTTCTCATCTCTAAAATGGGGGTAATAGAGAGCCTTGGGTTGTTGTAAGGATTCAACGAGAAGAAACCTGAAAAACATCCCACACAGTGACTGATATGGGACACTCAATACATGACAAATCAGCCAGTAAATAATCAGTTCAACCAGTGATGTTGTTCTGATTACCGCATGGCCCGAGGGCCACTTGCTGGGCCGGACAGCTGGACTCCTAAGGTCCTAGGAGGCCAAGCAAAGAGGGAAAGTGGACCAAAGGGTTTCGCGAGGTACACGATATCAGTTTTGGTGTGTCTGAATTCACGCAGTGAAAGAGATCACATTCCGTAAGTAGGTTAAGCATCTCCATTGCGATCCTGAGTACAGCTTAAGAAAGATGTTTTTTTTTTTTTTCTAGAATGTTCGAAGGCCAGCGTCAGCTGAGCCCATGTCCCAATGAGGCCAACTCCACACTGCTGCTGCCTGAATTCGTGAGGGTCCTGCCTGCCCATCTCCCTGATGGATCAGTTCTGCCGGCGCCGGGGACGGTATGAGCAGATTCTCCATGGCTTGGGTTTGCTGCTGTGTCTCCCCTGCGTTGAACCCCAGAAACCACTTCCTTCTGTTATTGATGGTCTCCACGAGGCCCAGAGGTGACTCTGTTAAAATATCGTCTCCTCCAGGGACACTCCGGGACCAGAGTGCTTGAGGCACGCGTCAGGTAGGATGGGGGGGATCAGGACGGCTCTCCGCGCTCGTGTAAGGGAAAGAAGAAATCAAGGAAGTGATACAACAGACATTGTGGCCTTCCTCTGTGTGGCCCAGTGGGGCCACGTCTGCTACTGAGAGGGGCCAGCTTGCTTCCCGAGCCCGCCTGTTCCCCAGGGGGAGGAAGGTGGCACTCCCCCGGACTCTGAAGGACAAAGATGGACAGCTGGCTCTAAAAAGACGTAGAGGGGCGCCTGGGTGGCTCGGTCGGTTGGGCGTCCAACTTCAGCTCAGGTCACGATCTCGCGGTCCTTGCGTTCGAGCCCCCACATCGGGCTCTGCACTGACAGCTCGGAGCCTGCTTGGGATTCTCTCTCTCTCTCACTCTCTCTGCCCCTTGTGTGCACTCTTTCTCTCTCTCAAAAATAAATAAGCCTTGGGGCACCTGGGTGGCTTGGTCGGTTAAGCGTCCGACTTCGGCTCAGGTCACGATCTCGCAGTCCGTGAGTTCGAGCTCCGCGTCGGGCTCTGGGCTGACCGCTCAGAGCCTGGAGCCCGTTTCAGATTCTGTGTCTCCCTCTCTCTCTGCCCCTCCCCTGTTCACTCTCTGTCTCTCTCTGTCTCAAAAATAAATAAACGTTAAAAAAAAAAATTTAAAAAGACGTAGAAATAGAGACGGGAGCCTGGGTGGCCGGCTCGTTCGGTTACGTGTCTGACTTTGGCTCATGTCGTGATCTCATAGTTCCATGAGTTTGAGCCCTGCGTGCTTGGGATTCTCTCTCTCCCTCTCTCTCTCTCTCTCTCTCTGCCTCTTTCCCCCTCACACTTTCTCTCTTTCAAACAAACAAAAAAAAAAAAAAAAAAGGGAAGGAAGGAAGGAAGGAAGGAAGGAAGGAAGGAAGGAGGGAAGGTGGGAGGGAGGAAGGAGGAAGCAGTGATGTTTGCTACCTGCCATGGTGCGAATCCCCCCGCCAAGGCCGGGAGGCACCCACTCTCTCTAGAGCCGTGGGAGACGCCCCCGGCACACGGCCACTCAGAGCCCATCCTCGGATTGATGAAACCCAAAGAAGACCCCCAAAGCTACGCAGGGGCAGGGGCGGAGTGGGGCCGGGACCCGGGCTTCCAACGCCCCCAGCCAAAGGCTGGCTCCGTGATGCCACGGCGCCCGGTGACTCGGCCTGAGACCCCCAGAGAGAGGATCGATGCCGGTGGGCCTGGCCCGAGTCAGCCCAGCCCACCGCGGGCCGTCAGAGCCATCAGCCCTGGGGACCGGAGGTGCAGCTTTCTCAGCTACACAAGCTGGGCCATGACAGATGGCATGTGGTGACGAGGCCCAGGACCCAGCAGCGGGCATTTCTGGCTGTGAGTCACTCCCTCCCAGCTGCATTCCACAACGTCACCATGTCTGGCCCCTTGAGTGAGTGGACGCGTGTGTTTTAAATGCATCCCTCTGGGGACTCCCTTTTTCCTTATACGCGTACATTTTCTTCTCACGAAGTGTGTGACCAGACCTTGGTTTGCGTGTAGCCTCCGCTCTGGTTTGCTGTGTGACCGTGTCGGCCACCTGGCCCCTCCGGGCCCGGGTTTCATCATCTATCCTGTCTGAGCTTGGCCTGCCGGAACGAATACCGCAGACCGGGCGGCTTAGACAACAGACAACTTTTTTTTTCTCACAGTTTTCTGGAGACTGGGAAGTACAAGTTTAAGCACTGGCAGATTTGGCTGTCTCCGTGAGAGCCACTCACGGTCTCGCAGGCAGCCACCGTCTGGCTGTGTCTTCACGAACCGGGGAAAGCGCTCGGGTCTCTCTCCCCCTTCTTATAAGGACACTGATCTCACTGCGGGGGCCCCACCCTCACGAGCTCAGCCATAACCTCATCACGTCTCGGGCCCCGCCTCCTAACACCGTCGCATTGGGGATTGGGGCTTCGGTGTACGAATTTTGGAGGGACGCATTCAGTCCATGACGTACCCTAACGGCCCTTCTAAGAGCTGCTTTGTGGGGGCGCCTGGGTGACTCAGTCGGTTAGGTGTCCGACTTCGGTTCAGGTCATGATCTCACAGTTTGTAAGTTCGAGCCCCGCGTCGGGCTCTGTGCTGACAGCTCGGCTCCTGGAGCCTTCTTCTGAATCTGTGTGTGTGTGTGTGTGTGTGTGTGTGTGTGTGTGTGTGTGTGTGTCTCTCTCTCTCCCTCTCTCTCTCTCTCAAAACAATAAACATTAAAAGCTTCTTTGTAGGCTGGGTTTGGTATGAGGTGTAGGTCCCCCCATGGAACAGCACCATGGGGGTGCTGTGGCCCCCGACAGCTGGCTAAGTCCACATGTGTCTGGGCAACGGACCAAGTGGGGTGCTAAGCTAAGGACACCCTCCCAGGGAGGGTCCACTGAAGCCTCCACTTAAGGAGTAGTCATGGAAGGCTTCCCGCAGGAGGTGATGCCAGGGTGGGCCCTAAAGGATGAGACTGGAAAGACATCTTTCTTGGCGGGAGGATCGGCCTCTGCAAAGGCTGGCCTCAGAGGAACCGAGGTGGAGCAGAGTCAGGAAGTCCGAGACTGGCCCAGTCGCTACACCCCGGGGGTTAGTCTCAGGCAGGGAAAGAGGGGCTCATCACAGCGAGGGTCTGGGGCACCCTGGAGCGTGGTGACCCTGGCTATCATTGGCCCCTGTGTGACCTCGGGCTCTCTGGGCCCCGGCTGCCTTGATATCTGTAAAGTACACAGAATTGTTGGGAGTATACGGCAGAGAAGCCGCTTTCACGGTCCCTGGCGTGGCGTGGGGTCCATACATGTTGTTAGCGCCCTGTCTCTTCCTCACATGAATCGAGTTAACAAGCATTTATTGAGCACTTACTGTGTTCCCCCTTCCTGTGCCAGGCCGCTCTGATTGAACAGGATTTCCCTGTCCCAGGAGCCTACAGGGCTGGTGACAGGGGTGGGGTAGACCCACAGGACAGGCACGGAGGCCAGAAGTCTGGTGAATGCGGGTGTCCTAAGGCCTCCTTGTGTCTCTCTCCATTCTGGAAGTGGGGGTTGGGCCAAATGTGCCAAGGGGGAGAACCCGGCCTTCCTTTTCTGGGGGCACAGGGGTGGGGTGCCGGCTGCTGTTCATTAGATGCTCTGGGCTGCAGCCTGTGCTGTGGTGAGGGTGCCAGGGGCACGAACACTTGGCATCTGATGGGGCAAAGGCAGAGCTCAGGGGATCCCAGGGAGATATGAAGGGCAAACTGAATGGTGGGGGGAGGGTATCATCGCGTTTCCTATCTATTCACCTCTGCACTGTGCCCCAGAAGCAGAGGCTCCTTGTGGAGTCTGTGCCCGGGAGGACCAAAGGAGCTGCCCAGGGGGGAAGCGGGGCCACGGGTGGGGGTGGTGGAGGGGGCCCCGAGGGGGTATGTCCTGAGCCCCAGCCTGAGCCTGGGGCCGGCAGGGAGCGTGGGTCGGGGTCTGGGGGGCCACGGGGACCCGGGTGTGAGCAGCCGCGTGAGAGGGGGGCACCTAGACTCTCCGCCCCTTACTCTGCCGCCGACCAGCCGGTCCATCCGGATCCTCGTTAGCGCGGCGCCACCTAGCGGCGCTCGGGGGAAGCGGCGGCGCGACCTCGTCCGTGCCCACGGGCTGGGTCCCCGAGTTCCTGGGCAATCAGACCCAGAGGAGAAGGCGGTGACACCCGACACCTAAAGGGCTGAAGGAGTGGGGGCAGAGCCTGGAGGGGAGCAGCCGGGCACACCAGGCTTTGACCTTGACCCTAGTCTCTGTTTGCCCCCTCCTCAGCCTCAGCATCAGGGAGCACAAAGAGGAGGCGGGAGAAGGAACAAGTCCAGGAGGGCAGGCAGGAAGAAACGTGCAGGTGTCTATGGTCCAGGAACCCAGGACCGAGTGGGAACCCATCACTACGGAACCTCAGTGGGAGGCGAGGCCATGCACACCTGCTTTCCGACGTTGGGGGCGTTCGTGTGGCGGTGGGGTCTGTGTTTCTGTGTGTGCGCCTGTGCGAGTGTACGAATGCACGTCTGCATGAGTGTATCTGTGCCGGTGTGCGATTGGATGTCTCTGTGTGTCTGTGTGTGAGTGTTTGTGAGCGAAACACTGGGCAGAGCCGTCCCTTTGGCTGTGCGTTTGGGGACAGCCTGTCCTCTGTGCCCCGCACCCCTTCCTGGGCCAGTTCATGCCCTCCCGTGTCCCCGGGGGGACGTGCGTGGAAACCTCTCCCAAGTGGGGCCCCTTCTGTCCCCACGCCAGCCCCACGCCTCAGCCCCAGCCCCAGCCTACAGGCCCAGTGTCAGCCGCTGAGGGAAATTGCTCCTTAAAGCTGGACGTGGAGGCCACCCAGCTTTACAGCCTCAGCCCGAGAGCCCTGTGCAAGGACATTCAGGTGGAAAATATGAGGACGTCCAGCAGCCCTTTGGTGTGTGCTTTAAAAAGCCAGGTGTTGGGGCGCCTGGGTGGCTCAGGCGATTAGGCTGCTGATTCTTGGTTTCGGCTCAGGTCCTGATCTCACGGTTCGTGGGTTCGAGCCCCATGTCTGGCTCTGTGCTGGCAGCATGGAGCCTGCTCGGGATTCTCAATCTCTCTCGCTCTCTCTCTCTCTCTCTGTCCCTCCCCCACTCACTCTCTGTCTCTCTCAAATAAATAAACAAACTTAAGAAAAATAGAAATGATTTTAAAAGTCAGGTGCGCGAGGACAAGGATGTTTCTTCTGCCCGGAAGAGACCAGAACCTGATGCTCTAAACCCCGAATGAGGAGGTTTAGAGGAGACTCCCGCTCAGTGAGGACTCTCAGACCAAGGCTGTTACTGTGCCTGTTTATTTTCTGGCCACTCTCGGAGTCTCTGTCTCCTGGAGAGGAAGGGGCTGTGTCAGAGCATGAAACAGTAATGCTCGAGGAAATTGGAGGGTGATGGCCACAAATCTGACCGACATCGTTTGTCCTTTGGTAATGCCCTTCCCAGGAGTGATCGGGCCCCAGATGTCCACGGTGGAGGGGGAGGGGGCTCCCCCTGGCCGAGGGCCATTAGCTCAGCCCCCAGTGTGGGTATCTCCTTACAGAAGCAGGGGCCGAACCTCAGTTATAAAACCTCCTTGCCCAAGGTCCCTCTGCTTCGAAGGGACACAGGGAGGATTTGAACCAGCTGTGTCGATGCCCACAGGCAGGAGCACCGACAGATATCGAGGGCACGGTCGGGCATGGTGGGGCCGGGTGTGCCTCAGGGTGGGCACAGCTGCCCGGATCCCTGGCTGCTGCTCCCTGACTGTGGTGTCACGGGTGGACTTTGTGTGGTGCTCGAGCCTTTGGCTCTGAATTCCGGGCGGGAGTCTGGGAGTGCGGTCTTGCCTCTCTGAGCACCGTCTGCCCGCCCGCCACACCGTGTGGGCCCACAGGGAGGGGTTTTCTTGGAGCTTATCCGGCGACATGCATCTCTGTCCTTGGCTCTGATAACGGCTCCCAGTTTCCCCCAGGAGGCAAGAGGCTCTCCCGGGAAACCAGCAAATGTGTTTTCCACCCGTGCTGCTTCCCAGCGTTTCCTTCTCTGACTTCCTCCTCCTTCTCCTGTGCCCCGAGGGCTGGCACTGGCTTCTAGGGTCCTCCTGTCTTCCTCTAAGAGATTGGCCGGCTCCCCGCCCCCCAGGGCCCCAGGGAGACCTAGGGTGGGCCTAACAGAGGCCACACAGAGTCCTGAACTGGCCACGGCGGGGGAGGGGGGCGTGCCTTTGCCTCTGCTTCCTCATCTGGAAGGAGGGCGTCGGCTCCAGAAAGCTCTGACCATCAGTACCTTCGTGGCAGGGGGTTGGCCTGTGGGACTGTGGCTCCTCGTCCGGGCCTCTTGTTCCTCCTGGCTGCCCCTGGGCTCTGGTCTAGGGGCTCCCAGCCCTTTGCCAGCGATTTCCCTGCTTGGGCCTCTCATTAACAGATTTGAAAAACCGAGACTCATAATATTAGTGTCAAAAGACAAGTAGGGAAACTGAGGCTTAGGGAAGAAGCTGATCTGAGGTCACGCAGAAGTTGGCGGTGGGTTGGGCCAGAATCCAGAACCCTGCGCCATGTTCCCTTGCTGAGGATAACTGGGGGAAGGGTCCTAGGAACTGTCTCTCATCCTTGTCCCAATCGATCCAAATGGTTTTAAGTTTCCTCAAGTATGAGCATATATGCTTTTAAAAACAACATAGAAGTTGACTTCTCTCACACAAGCAGCCCAAGGTTTACCTGGCAGTGTCCTAGGAACCATTGTCCTTGCATCCGACTGTACGGCCATGCTCAACAGGTGACTTCCATCTGTGAGTCCAAAAAGGCTGCCTGAGCTCCTGCCATCATTTCTACACCCCAGCCAGTGGCAAGGGGGAAAGAGGAATGAGAAAGCGTAAGCCTTTCTTTTTCCCTTTTTTTTTTCAATTTAAGAAATTGTGTTAGGGGCGCCTGGGTGGCTCAGTCGCTTGGGTGGCTGACTTCGGCTCAGGTCATGATCTCGCGGTCAGTGAGTTCAAGCCCCGCGTCGGGCTCTGTGCTGACAGCTCGGAGTCTGGAGCCTGTTTCAGATTCTGTGTCTCCCTCTCTCTGACCCTCCCCCGTTCATGCTCTGTCTCTCTCTGTCTCAAAAATAAATAAACGTTAAAAAAAAAGAGAGAAATTGTGTTAAAACACACAAAACATAAAGTTTACCATCTTAACACTTGAAGCATACAGTTCGGCGTTATTCAGTACGTTCACATTGCTGTCCAACTGGAGGATGAAGATGTTTTCTAGAAAAAAAAACTGAGGCTCAGAATGGGTGCCTGGCTCAAAGTCACACAGCGCGTAAATAGGTCTTTTGACTCTAAGGCCTGCCTTGGGGGCTCCTGCTTGAGCTGGGTGTCACTTTCATTAGAAAGGTGGCCTTGTGAACAGTATCGGTGGTGGGGTGGGGTCCCCACGTGCCCCTCACCCCCAAGGAGATGAAGAAGCCCAGCGGGCACCTCCACGCTTGGGGGGCCCGGCCGGGAATTTCCACCCAAAGTTCACAGGGCTCACATGAGCACCTGCCTGCCCCCTCTCTCTGCTCCCTAGAAGCTTTAAGAGGCTGGGAAAAATAGGAACGACTTAGTACTGAGGCCCTGTCCTTGGATTTTCCCCAGCATTTGGAGAGCTGACTACCGAACGATTTACTGAGGGGCCCGGGGCCAGAGTGTTCTCGCGGCGTCCCGAGCGTGCACGCGTGTGTATGCGTGTGCCCCGTGCACGGTGCCTGGTGTGAGCGTAGATGCGTGTGCTTCCGCGTGGACGTGCGTGTGCCCTTCGCGTCCGGAAGTACCACCAAGAGCCCCGTACCCGGCGGGCACGCTGCCCGCCCGACCCCTGCCTCTCGGAGGAGGGACCCTGGGGCCCGCAGCGGTGAGCGGGGAGGGCGGGTGCCAGCTGGGCCCGGTGAGGAGTGCTGTCTGGGGTTGTGTGTTGTAACTGGCAGCCTGGCATATGAGTCACCGGCCAAATTAACTCAAGTTTCCTTTGGGGAAAAATGTAATCAGTGAGTGCGCTCCCTTCCATTTTAGCAAATTAACTTCTCCATTTTTTTCTTTCTTTCTTTCTCTCTTTTTTTTTTTTTTTAATTTGGGGGGTGGGTGGGCACAGAGCGGGGCAGAGAATCTTGGAGAGAGGTTGGGTCCGGGCTGAAGCGGGGGGCGGGGGCCACGCTGCTCCTGGAGGTCCTGCTGGGACCTGGGGGTGGACACACATGTTTGAGGAAGAACCGCGTTTTCCTCTGAGCACCTTTCCTGGATGCTTTTTTCTGTGCCCACCAACTGGAAGGACGTAACAGCCCCACTGGGAGCAAGGCGGGGGGGGTTTCCCTGGGCCGGAGCAGGCCTCCTGGGAGAGATCGTTCCAGTGCCAGAAAACACCAGTCTGGAAGCTTCTACAGGCCTTCCTGTGTGTGAATGACCACACTGCCGTCATTCGCACGGGCACCGGAGGGCCCGGCCTGCCGTCTCTAGGACTTTCATCTCCATTCTTCATGTTCATACCTCTGAGGAAGGTATTGCAACCCCGCTTCCCCAGGCGAGGAGTCTTTATCCCCTGAGAAGTGACACAGTGACCCCAGACCCTGTTCCCTTCAGCCCTTAGCTGGGCCACGTGATCCTTTCCCCTCAGATGTTGGGGGATACAAAAGGTATTTGATCTTTTTTAACATTTTTTATTTTTTTTATTTTTTAAGTTTATTTATTTATTTCTTTATTTAAATGTTTATTTATTTTAGAGACAGAGGGAAAGAGACAGAGCGTGAGCAGGGAGGGGGACACAGAATGCCAAGCAGGCTCCAGGCTCCGAGCTGTCAGCACAGAGCCTGACGTGGGGCTCGAGCCCATGAACCGTGAGATCATGACTTGAGCCGAATTCGGACGCTTAACCAACTGAGCCACCCAGATGCCCCTGAAGTTTATTTATTTTGAGAGAGACAGAGACAGCACAGGTGGGGGAGGGACAGAGAGAGAGGGAGAGAGTGCTGCCAGCCCAGAGCCCCCATGCGGGGCTCGAACTCACAAAACCATGAGATCGTGACCTGAGCCCAAACCAAGAGTCAGATGTTTAACTGACTGAGCCACCCAGGAGTCCCCCAAAAGATATTTGATCTTAAAGAGCCCAAGAGTGCCCTGATTCAGACCCTGGGGCCTGTGGTGTGGCCTGGGTGCACGTCGAATCTCTCCTTGGGGGTCCACCCCTCTGTTGGCATCAGGCCCCTTCATTGCCCAGCCCTTACCGGCTGAGGTTCTGCTTTCTCTGAGAAGCTTCCAGACTGTCCCCAGCCCACATACTCTCCCCCACCCTCCTCCCACCTCCCATTGGTCAGTGCCCTGATATGCTGACCGCGGGTGCCGGATTTGTGTCCACTGTGGGCACGGAAAGCTGTTCCATCATGCGAGGGTGGAGGGTGGGACGGGCAGGCCGAGCAGGGGGCAAAGGTGAAGTGTGTACCCAGCCTGGCCTGTGGGGTCTGGTCCGCAGGGAGGTGGCTTTGGGCAAGAGCAGGGGCAGGCATGGGGCCCGAGGAGCTGTGGGGTCCCAAGGAAGCAGTCCTCTGCCCTGAGCCTGGGTGAGGCTCTAGGGTGCTCCTCCCTCTAGGGTGCTCCTCCCTCTAGGGTGCTCCTCCCTCTAGGGTGCTCCTGAGCACTGCCATTTGGACTCCTTGGAGTCGCAGCCTGTGGGGTGCTGGGCTCCCTCGGTGCCTGGCAGGCACCTGACTTCCCGGGTGGGCGGAGTCAGGGAGGGGAAGGATCAGGGATCCAGGCTCCACTCAAGCAGGGTTTCTGGCCACCGTTGCCCCCACAGCGTGACCGTGGGGCAGGAACTGAAGCAGACACCGTGTGGCCAGCCCGGCCTTCAGGTGAGCATCATCAAGCCGGTTGTGGGTGGCATCAGATGGTCAGAGCAGCGCAGGACGACCTGGGGAGCGGCCCATCGGGGGCTCCCTGCGGGTGTTTTGGATGTGGGGTCCCATGGGTGGTACTTACGGTGGTCACGATGCTGGGAGGGACGACTGGCGCTTGGCAGGCAGGGATGCGCGCGGGTCTCTAACGTGCCCAGTGAAAAATGGTGACTGCATCCCAGGGAAAACTGCAAATGTCCCTCCAGGCATTCCTGTGGGTGAAAAACTTGTTGAAAATGATCTGAGCCTAGGGACGCCTGGGGAGCTCCGTTGGTTGAGTGTCTGGCTTCAGCTCAGGTCATGATCTCACGGTTCGTGGGTTCAAGCCCCGCATGGGGCTCTGTGCGGACAGCTCGGAGCCTGGAGCCTGCTACGGATCCTGCGTCTCCCTCTCTCTCTCTGCCCCTCTCCCGCTTGTCCTCTATCTTTCTCTCTCAAAAATAAAACAGACATTAAAAAGTCCTTCTAGGGGCACCTGGGTGGCTCAGTCGGTTAAGTGTCCGACTTCAACTCAGGTCATGATCTCGCGGTCCGCGAGTTCGAGCCCCGTGTCGGGCTCTGTGCTGACGGCTCAGAGCCTGGAGCCTGTTTCACATTCTGTGCCTCCGTCTCTCTCTGCCCCTCCCCCGTTCATGCTCTGTCTCTGTCTCAAAAATAAATAAACGTTAAAAAAAAAAAAAAAAGTCGTTCTAGAAAATGATCTGAGCCTAGAACTGGACTCTGCTTTTCACATTTTACATATCAGCACACAGTTTGGGGGTAGGGTGTTTTTTGGGGGGGTTTGTTTGCTTTTTTGTTTGTTTGCACAATTTTAACAAAAAAGGAGTCTCCCGTGCTTGCAACGAGAGCGACAATTGAGGAGAGATCGTCTCTTGTTTTGTCACGGGATTTTACTGAGAGTGTCCACTCTTCCAGACACGTCCCCGAACGCGAGGCTGCTCGTGGTATTTCAGTGTCAGATACAGCGTCACGACGCCAGCCCGCGCTTGGAAATGTCACATTCGTGGTGAGGAGGCGAGCAGGTGCCTCGGTTCCACAGCTTCCCTAGTGTCTAGCTGCCGAAGCATTGAGAACAAAACATCGTTTGGTTGTGAATCACTGTCCTTTTGTTTCTCCTTTGCGTTACAGGCCAGGGCACTATTACCCTGATTTTTATAATTATGTATGTGAATAGGTCATGTGACCACCGATGAACTTTATTTCTGGAGGGAGAAGGAGGGGTCACCGAGCATTCGTCACAGGACAGAAATGCTGGGTCTGATCACGTGAGGACCGTTTCACGGATGGGAAATGTGACCGGCTGGATGTCACCCTAGGAAGGGGCAGGACAGAACTGGAGCGCAGGTCCCTCGATTCCTGGTCCCGGGCTCTTTCTGCTTCCTCAACAGCCCTTAGCAGCCCTCCTCGGCCTGTCTTCTCAGCATCAGCCCTGCTCCCTGTTACAAAGGGAATCGAAAGATTTTTACCAGCGTGTCGACTTTTGTTTGTCATGTCGTGGAAACTTCCTGAAAAGGCCTCGAGGCCCTAGGCTGTGTGAGCCCAGCAGTCTGCCGGTGTGCGGGGCCTCTCTGGGCTGTACCATCCGGTCACTCCGGCCACGCTCCCTCTGGAGCCAGGGGGAGGGACCAGATGACCTCCTGTGACCTCATCCAGCCAGCACTATTTTCCCCCTTTGTAGATTGTTTTTCCAATCACCAAGTGAATCTGAGTGAGACTCTCTATTCTTTCGACGACTACCTTTCAACTCAAGTTATGGTTTTATAAATAATATATATGGCAAGTCGGGACTGGGGAAAGGACGTTCATTCGACTCTGAAATATTTATGGCCTGGAGTGTCTGCTTACTTTTCTTTGGAGTCATTTTTTAGCATGGCGTGCCAGAAAGCGCGACAGCCCAGGGCATCTTCGGAAAGGGAGGCGCGGATGGCCCTTCCAGCCAGGCTGCGGGGCCTATCCATCCTGCGGCCGACAGGGGAGGGGACGGCGCTGCCCGGGGAGCGCTCCTGAGCCCAGACCTCCTAAATTATCTCGGGGAAGGCTCTGCTCGGGTGACAAGAATCAGCTTTCCAGCGTGCAGTCTGAATAATAACAGACTCGATATCAGGCTTTCTCAGATACGTTCTGGAACCCTTGGGCCTTTCTTGGGAGGTGTGCATTCTAACCTTCATTTTCCAGATGGAGAAACCGAGGCTCGGCGAGATCAAGGAATTTCTCAAGGTCAAAGCCACAATCCAGTAAGAGCCTGGATCTTTACCCAGCCTGGCTGCCTTCTTATTTCAATCTTTTCCCCTTACCCCACGATGCTGCCCAGCCTGGCCCATCACTCACCCGCAGCTGGGAGCCAGTGAATGGATCGTAGATCAGTTTCTGAGGCTGCACAGGCCCGTCTGTAACGGTTTGCAATGCCGGGGGCCTTGGATGTGGGATTAGCATAGCAATCTGCGCTGAACAGCCGGGCTCGAATCCCAATCCTAACGGAATGGATACATTCCTGCATGTGCTGAAGTGGAGCCAGATGGTGCTGGAAAGACCCACAGAGTCATCTTGTTCAACTTCCCATGTTACAGGTGGGATATGAGGAGCCTGGCAGGCATAGGGGTTTGCTCAAGGCCACAGAGATAGCTGGAACCCATTGGTCACAATGGTGTCTCTTGGAGACATCTGGTCAACCTCGTCTCCCTCTCATTACCCCTTTTCTTACAGGGGAAAACCAGCACCTGGAGAGTTAAAAGCTCGATCAGCGTCACAACAGTGGATGGCTATAGGGCCGTGTGCTTCCCTGGTCTGGCTGTAAATCCGCGAGGGGGTCAAATAATTTTGAGACTGTGCTTGAGGAAAAAATTCCAGGGCGTTTCTAAACTAGTTGGACCATGGAGTGGGCTGTAGTTGATAAATTATAGATATTTAATCAGTGATCGGATTGAGTAGTGAGGACAGGAATATCTCACACCGTTGCTCTACCGGGAAGGACAGTTTCCTATAGGAAGAAGACACTTCTTTTCCTGATAGTTGGTGACTCTAGGCACCCTGTGGGGCCAGGCTGGCACTGAGTCATAACGGGGGCAGGCAACAGAGAATAGTTGTGAAATCAGTCGGAGACAACATTTCTGAAGAAGTCTGGCTCAACTCTGAGCCAGATGGAACTGTCGGGCTGTCCTGCTCTGGCCACCTTGGGCCTGGTACCCCCTCCCTGCTCCTGCCATACGAACCCCCCCCCGTGGTAGATATAATCTTCAAAGATGGCCCCCACCGTGAGCCGTGCCTCCTGGAGTTCATGCTCTTGTACAGCCCTCTCCCCCTGAATGTGGGCTGGCCCTGCGTGCACCGATAGATGTCGCGGACGTGACCGAGTGACTTCCAAGGCCACGTCGGAAGAAGAGGCTCCTCGGAGGTGACCTCTCCACAAACGAGAGCACGTGCAGGCATGGGGGAAAGCGGGGGCCTATGGAAGGAGGGTCTCTCTGCCCTTCCCTCTGGACAGCCCTGCCTCACCTTGAGTCATTCTTAGACCTCACCTCTGCCCTTGGTTTCTGACCATCTCCCGAAAAGTGTGGTCAGCAGGCCCCAGAGTGTCCCTGGGGGACCCGCAATGGGAATGAGCAGGCCCAGTGCTGTGCGAACAGCCAACTGGTTGACACAAGATGAGCACAAAAACTGAGCATTTCTAGACACCGGGAGAGAAATTTGACATTGTCGTGATAGCTAGGCTTTGGTCCATCCGTGCACCTGTCTCCTCAAATAGGAAATCGTATACAACTCAACTGAGAATTGTCAGCGTGTGAGGGGTGTCCCGTTTGACCTGAGCAGCATTCTGGTCATGTGCAGAGGGACCGCACATTGTCCGCGATGGTACCCTGCTGGCTTTGGAGATGCAGGAGGGCCATGGGCCAAGGGATGCAGAGAGACTGCAGGAGGAGGAAGAGGTGAGTGGACAAGATTCTTCCCAGAGCCTCCGGAGTGGGAAGCAGCCAATGCTGACCCCCTGAAGAACACAGTGAGCCCGCGTCAGATCTCCAACTCCAGAACTAGAAAATAATCCATATGCATGGTTTTAAGCTGCTACATTTGTGGTCACTTGCTACAGCAGCTGTAGAAAACTAATCCAGTGGGGCTCAGAGAGGCTCTGTAACTTACCCAAAATGACAGTGTTAGGAGCGATCCCAGGTCGGCCTGGCCCCAGAGCCCTTGTTCCTCTCTGCTCCACACTGCCCCTGCTGGTGCTCGAGGTGGCCTCCATACGGGGGCGGGGAGAGCCCGGGGAACTGGGTACTTGAAGAATGGGGCAGAGAGACACAAAGCCTGGGGCAAAGCCGGGAGGGATCTGTGACCCTGCTGCCCATGGAGAGGCCCCCTCTCTTGGCCCCAGCTTCGAACAAGACAAACTGTGAGATCATGATCCGGGTCAAAGTCAGACGCTCAACAGACTGAGCCACCCAGGCGCCCCTAGCCTGTTATATTTTTACGTCACTTAACGTATCTTGCTTATTTCGTGCCTCCCTCTGTAGAATTTTAGTTCCGTGAGGGGAGGGACTTCGTACATCTTCTCCTCCAAGGTGTCCCCAGACTAAACACAATGCCTGGTAAAGACAGGTGCTCCAAACGCGTTTGTTGACTGAGTGAGTGAGCGAATGACAGCGTAATGAGTGAAAGCAGTCCTCTGTGGACGTGAGTCTCCCACCGAGGCATCGCTGAGGGCTGGGGATCTGAGGGACTGATTTTCTCACAAAGGGCCAGCAGCGAGTGCACCGGGTTGGGGAGGGGACTTTTAGGAGGCCGGCGGAAGCAGCTATGATCTGAGCGCACGAAATGGGCTTGACACAGCCGACCTCACAGGCCTGAAGGACACGGAAGGAGTCCTTGGCCTCCAGTGACTTTCAGCGGCGGGGGGGGGGAGGCGGCGGGCACCTGGGGTTATTTATAGCTTGAGTGGACTGTGTTCTCCATTCGGAAGGAGCAGAGAACAAGGAGCATGAGCTGAGTCATGAGCTTGGGGAACGGGCAGTGGTGGGGAGGGTCTGGGGCCCCTGGAGTGAGTGGGGGACGGGCAGAGGGAAGGGAGCAGGACCTGGGATTCCAAAGCGACGGGTGACTCTAGAAGGTCAGATCCCCAGAAAGCGGACTCGGGCTGGAGACTTTGTGCCGGAAGGTTAATGGGGTTGCTCCCTGGATCAGTGCCTAAGAGGGAAGGGCAGCAGCGGGGCTCAGAGGGAGAACTGGCCTTGCAGCCAGACCTCAGCCAACCTCAGGGCTGCCGCTGGGCCTCCAGAGCCCCACACTCGGCTCTCAGGGGCACAGGCTGCCCCAGTACGGGGTCCGGCCCGAGGGCAGGCGTGGGGCTCGCCTCAGAGAGGGCCATGCAGTCACCTTCCCGGCCGGCCGTTGGGGGATAATCCCTCGGACTTTCAGGAGCCTTTGGGTGGCCGAGGGAGAGCAGCAGGGGCTGGGGTGCGTGTGGGCAGGTGGGGGCAGAGGGGAAGGATGTGGGTGTGAAAGAGCATGGCCACGTGCGGACAGGGTCAGAGCCTCCACGGGCCAGCTGTGTGTGGGGGAGCCCGCCTCTGTCGGGGCTGTGTTGCTGAGGGTCCTTGGGGTCCCATCTCCGGGGGTGGAGAGCCCCTCTCCTTCCTTGGTGACGTCGAGGAGGTGCTGGGGCGGCCCCCAGGGTGGGGGACACTGGGGCCGCCCCACCGTGAGGCCCACGGGGGACTCGGGGCTGAGGGCGAGTGGGGGAATTTATAACCAGAGAGCGTCGTCAAAGCCAAGCCCGAGAAACTAAGCCCCGGGTCCCCCCAAAGCCTGCACAGCCAATCCGGGGCTGCTGAAAACAGCAATTATGAGCCGTGTTATTAAAGGCTGCAGGATTTTAATTAACAATGGAATTACCGGGCCAGGGAAGGGATAATGACGGATTGCTGGAAGGCAGTTGGGGTTGGCTGTGGGTTGGCTGCCGTTACAGCCTCTGTCAGCCTCTGCTAGGCCCGGGAGCTGGTGGGGCCGCCCCCCCACCTCCTTCCCCAGGCTTTCTAGTTGCTAATGAGAAGCATTTGCACAGAGCTCGGGGCCAGGCTGGCCAGAGCTGGCGATGGTGGCGGTGTGTGTGTTCCTAGGGGGCAGCCGACACCCCAGGACTCCAAGGCCTGGGTGTGGACCGATGACCGGACCAGATGGGGGGGTTTCCCGGCAGGGCCAGGATGGGGAGCCCAGCAGAACCGAGGGACCGCCAGCTACAAGGCCACTGGGTAGGAGGATGTTCTCAACACTTGGGTCCGCCGCCGGCCTCCCCAGAACCTTCTGGGCCTCTTATATAGCCGGTCCCCGGGTCCCGTCCATGGGCAGGTTAATGAGGAGATTCTCATCACGTTCAAGTTTCAAAACCAGTGAATTTGAGGCCTTTGGTTTTCAAATGTTTGGCTTGTCTCCTGCCTTAGCAACCCTTGCTTCAAATGCAATCTTAGGGGGAAGGTGAATGAACCCAGCAGAGTGCTCCGTCAATGCCAGGGTTGGGGAGGGGGTGGGTCCCCTTTCGCAAACAGCCCCTAGGATTGGTTCAGGCAAACGCAATTTCTTCTCTGTCTCCAGCACCTTCCCCTTCCCTATGCAGTCCTGGGACGGTTCAGATGGTGGCCGGAACGAGGCCTTAAGGAATGGACTGGGCAGGGCAGCAGCTGAATTCCTGAAGATTTTGACCCAGGAAGGACAAACTGAAGAGCGCTTCGTGGCTGAGACTTGGGGTAACGAGGGCAGGCTCTGCAGCCAGACTGCCCGGGTCCAGCTCTGTGGGCGACTCATACTCCGTGACGAAACTCACCGCACGAGTTACGACGCTTGCGTGCCTCAGTTTCCTCAGCTGTGAAACGGGTGTGAGGCGGGACTCTGAGACTCTCTTTCAAAAAAGGCAATGTCAACACCCCGCCCAATGTCACCTTGTGGAATGTTCTGGAACTCCAGTGAGGAGCATGAGCCCACACGGGCCAAGCCCTTAGAACCGGGCTCGTCGGCAGTGACTGGTCAGGAAGTGCTCCCTGTGACGGACCAGCTCAGAGCCATTTGACAAAGCGCACGGGGCTCCTGCCCAGAGCCTGCCGGGGGTGTCAGGAGAGGAGCTCTCTCAGCTTGGCGGCAACCACTGGCATTTCAACCTTGCCTCTGGCGCCCCCTCCCCACGCGACCCCCGGCCAGACGCTTGCTCCTCTGAAGCCACCTCCGGAGGGATGACAAGAGATGGTTGCCTGGTTCCCAGTCTACATCATCCGGGACTTCCCAGTGGCTTTTGGCACAACTGACCTCTGTCCTCCAGAAGCGCGTTCTCAGCTTGTCCTCTGGGACCCTGCACCCTCCTCGCCTTCGCTGGCGGCTCCTCGGCGGGGCGGACAGGCTCTCCCTGAGGGCCTCGGTGCTGTCTGGGTGCACACACGGCTTTTTCGGCTCCTGTTGGGTAACTGGGGCGGACGGATGACTCTCTTGGTTTCTGTGGCCGGGTCTTTCCTTTGGACGATCTTTTAAGGTCTGGATCTGACTCTTGATTATCTCTTGAGTTAGCTCTAGCGTTCCTGTTGTCAAGCAGCCCTCGGCGTTGGACTCATAGCCAGGGTGCAATCAAGGTTTATTAAATGGCCAACAAGGGAAGTGGAGTGAGGTCAGACAGTTTCTAGGACATTTCCTGGCTACGTGAACTTTCTTCTTTTTTTAATAAATTTTTTAAACATGTATTTATTTTTGAAAGACAGAGAGAGACAGCACAAGCTGGGGAGGAGCAGAGAGAGAGAGAGAGAGAGGGAGGCACAATCCGAAGCAGGCTCCAGGCTCCGAGCTGTCAGCACAGAGCCCGACACGGGGCTCGAACTCACAAACCGAGAGATGGTGACCTGAGCCAGAGTCGGACACTTAACTAACTGAGCCACCCAGGTGCCCCTACATAAACTTTAATTCTGTGAGATTAACTGGAAAGTTGCCTGGGGCCCGGCAGTCACTGCACGTGTGGGTTCAGTACCAATATAAGGATGCAGGAAGTAACCCCTTCATTATTTGCTGAGCCCTTGGACGTGATCCCATGAGGTCCTCTGAACCGGTATTATTCTATTATGTACATGAATATTCTGAAGCACGGACACATCGACCATTTTGCCCAAGCGTTGCCACCCCCAGAAATGCACTTATAAAGAACTGGGCAAATAATTATTGACTCGATTGTGTGGCAGAGAATAAAAAAGAAGGTTATAAACCGTCCAGCTGCGTTTTTTGTGGATGCCGGATTTGTGAATTCACCTGCTCACTAAAGTTTATCTGTAATCCAAATGTGCCATCAACGCTCACGGTGCTTTCACTGTTATCGTGAATCTCTGCAGGGTGGTGACAATTTCTATTTGCCCAATGAGCATGTCCCCTGCGGAGGTTGAACGAGGCCACGCCCTGTCTTCTTGTTTCAGCTCTCAGATGGAGATCCCCAGAGGCTGGAGAGGGCAGGGGCCATTCAGCCTAGTGCACACTCTGACCCTGGGGCCAATGGCACGGGTTTGAATCCCAAGGTTGGCACCTGCTAATGGGGCAGCCCCAGGCGAGCCACTTAACCCTTCTGGGCTTCATTTAATCTTTTTAAAAATAAAAATAAAAAAATAAGGGGCTCCTGGGTGGCTTAGTCAGTTAAGCATCTGACTCTTGACCTCAGCTCGGGTCATGACTTCAATGGTTTGTGAGACGGAGTCTGCTTGGGATTCTCCCTCTCTCTCTCTCTCTCCCTCTCTCTCTGCCCCTCCTCCATTCTATCTCTCGATTCTCTCTCTCTCAAAATAAATAAGCATTTAAAAAATAAATAAAGGGAAGCCTGGGCGGCTCAGTCAGTTAAGCATCTGACTCTTGATTCTGGCTCAGGTCATGATCTCGTGGTTTATGAATTTGAGCCTCGCATCAGGCTCTGTGTTGACAGTGCAGAAGCTGCTTGGGATTCTCTCTCTCCCTCTCTCTCTCTCTGCTCCTCCCCTGCTCGCTCTTTCTCTCTCTCTCTTTCAAAATAAATAAACTTTAAACAAAATCTAATAAAAATTTAAAAAATAAGTAATAAATAAAAAGTAAAAAGATAGAACCTTCCAAACTGATCACCAATCACTAAAATATAAATGAGCTAAACTCTCTAGTTAAAAGGCAAAGACTGTCAAAGAACATTAAAAGAGAATCCAACAATATACTATTTACAAGGGATATACACACACACACATACACACACACAGAAAAACATTAAGGATATGGAAAGATGGAAAATCAAAGGAAAAAAGATATGTTCTAGGAAAATGAAAAAAATAAGAAAAATAGGATAACTATATTAATGTCAGAAAGAAAAAAAAACAGACTGTAATTCAGGCCAAAAGCATTATCAGAGATAAAGAAGGTCAATGGGAAATAAAAAAGAATTAATTCAATAGGAAGATAGACAATTTGAATATTTTATACCTTAATCACACAGCCTAAGATATTTAAATTTTTTAAATGGTTATTTATTTTTCAGACAGGGGGAGGGAGAGAGAGAGAGAGCGCAGCGGGGGAGGGCAGAGAGAGAGGAAAACACAGAATGGGAGGTAGGCTCCAGGCTCTGAGATGTCAGCACAGAGCCTGACACGGGGCCCCGAACACATGAACTGTGAGATCATGACCTGAGCCAAAGTTGGATACTTAACCGATTGAGCCACCCAGGAGCCCCTCATAGCCTAAGGTATTTAAAGCAAGAATTGACAGATATAAAAGGAGATATGAAAGTCCAATATTATAATGGAACAGTTAAACTTTATGGTTACAATAACTTATAAATCAAGTGGATAAAAATAAGAAAACACTTAAAAGATTTAATAGTACATATCACAAACTTAATCAAAGCAGCCATACAGAGAACATTGTACCCAACGATGGGAGAAAATTTTTTTTTTCCCAAGGGCACACATACACTTATGAGAAATGACCACATTCGTTCATAAAGCTAGCTTCAACAACTTTCAAGGATGTGTTCCATAAGACTGTATTTTAGGACCACAGTGAAATTAATTTCGAAATCAATGGGAAATAGATAACTCGAAAGACAGTATACATTTGGAAATTTAAGCAGAAAAACTTCTCAATCCACGGTTAATAAAAAAATAGTAATCCATGTTCATGGGGTAGAATGCTATTGAGAATAAAAACAAATTAAAAACAGCCACACGCATCGATGTAAATCAACCTCCAAAGGGTATTTAGCAAAAGAAGAAAGTCATAGAAGAGCGTATCCAGGATGGTCTCCATTTATCTTAAGATCACAGAGAAGCAAAGGGAACAATACATCACTTAGGGATACAGATGTGGGTGGTTTTAAAGAGAAAAGCAAGGGGATAATGAACGTGAAATTTGGAACAATGTATTTCACGATAAACATTGTTTTACAAAGAGCCTCTGACCTGGAACTTCTCCTTTATCTGGCCGGAAAGGTGGCCCCTCTCGCGGGACTAAAGAGCTTCTTTCTGGAAAGATGCAGCAGGACAGGCACAAAACTTGGCTTTAGTTCATTAGTGGGAAAAAAAAAAAATCAGTCCTGTTGAATTTAGACTTTTTCTTTTCCCCAGATGGTACTCATTTCAGGAGACAGCCTGAGCATCATCACTGTCTCTCATTTGCTGAAACAAATTCCTCACAAATAAAGGCATGTTTCCATCTTGAGCTGCTGTTCTGTCAGCTGCTATTGTGACATCTCCTCTCTTGCCTTGGGCCTGTTTCGCTCTCCCCACCCTCCCCCTGCTCTCCTCCTCCTCTTCCTCCCTCTCCTCCTCCTCCTTCTTCTCCTTCTGGTCCCTTTCTTAGGGTTTTGGCACTGGAGGAGATGCCCATCCCATGCTTGGGTATGAGCTTCCTGGGTAGATGTGTGGCCTCTACTTACATACCTCCCTTGATGGGGAACTCACTCCTTCAAGTGGACTTATTGGAACCCAAGTCCAACTGCCTTTGGCATCCACCTGTTGCCGATGGCTCAGCACCTGGGGTCCCCGACCACAGCCAGTCTACCTCTCCTCCTTGGATGTGCTGCAGATGTTTGCCAACGGTAGCCCTGTCCTCCCTCCTCCCGTGCAAAATCCTCTGCTTCTGGGAAAATGTATTTAGTTTCTCTGTTCCTTCCCTACATCACTGCTGGGCTGTCTGAAAAGTATATCCACTCCCTATTGTGCACATACCGGTGTGGGACGTTGTGAGGGCCGGGGGGGGGGGGGGGTGCTTACGGACTTGTCTCAGGATTTGGGCGGGTATGGGCATGAGGCAGGACGGACCAGCAGGTGGCCCGGAGGACGAGCTTGGGCAGTGGGCCAAGTACAGAGCCTGGTCTCACCTCTCATTCAGGGAAGACATCAGGCCCCCGCTCAGACTTTCTCTCATGCCACCAGCCTGGTGGCCTGTGTGCCTGGTGGGTCACCTATGCCACATTCCTGCTGGCACTTCCTGTCCGTACCACTCAGCCACGTCCCCCTCAACCGTCACAACCTGACACTTATCATCAACTAGTCCTTGACCCTGAAAATTAAAAAGAAGAGGAAGAAGAAGAAGAAGAAGAAGAACAAGAACAAGAAGAAGGAGAAGGAGAAGGAGAAGAAGGAGAAGGAGAAGGAGAAGAAAATAAATATAGGTGCCTGGGTGGCTCAGTAGGTTAGGTGTCTGACTTGGCCTCAGGTCACGATCTCATGGGTCACGGATTCATGGGTTCAAGCCCAGTCTCTCTGCCATCAGCGCGGAACCTGGAGCCTGCTTCGGAACCTCTGTACCTGTCTCCCTCTCTCTCTCTGCCTGTTCCCTCTCTCTCTCTCTCTCTCTCTCTCATACACACACATACACACACAAATATATAGATATATAAATTAAATTGTCATCAGATGAATGAGTGCACATGAAGAAAAAGATCACGTAGAGAGGCTTAGATGAGGAAAAGCAGCAAGTCCTACCCCCCACCCCCGCCCAGCCCCCATCCTCAGTTACCCTGTATGTGTAACCACTTCCTCCTTACTTCTACCTGGAGATTACCTTCTGATCTCTAAGAACAAGCTCATACTGCTCTTATCCATCGGCATTTTGAGTTGGAGGCGATAGAAACCAGCTCTGGGTAATTTAAATAGAAAGAGCACTCATTAGTAGCTTACTGGGAGGTCCCACCAATAAGAGACTGGAGATCTGGGGGGGGGGGAACCCCCGATTCACGCCTCGGCGTTGACCCAGTGAAGACCACTCCGGGCCCTGGGTGCTGCAGACTGTGTATCCAGCACCCCAGATGCTGGACGTTGCTCTGTGCTCCCGGCCACTTCTAGAAGCCGGGGTGGCCGCCCCCAGCCGGCTCTGGCTTCTCCAGGGTGGAATCCGGGTGGCATCTTCTCTGTCTCGTGATTTTGGAATCACAGTCCAGCCGAGCGCATCTGATCGGCCGAGCCGGGCCGGCGGCCGAACCTGAGCCTGGCTGCAAGGAAGGGCTGGGAAGGAGGATTTGGCCTTTCCCCCTTTCTATGGGTGGAGGAGGGTTCCCCACACAAGGGAGAGGTGCCGCGATGCCGAGCCCCCGATAAGGAGGACGTGTCTCCTACGCTGGGATTTATCAGTTGTAGGTATCACGTGACCTCTTGCTCGGAGGCCTGAAGATCTAACCTATTTCTCCCCCTTTCAGCCCCACCTCTCCTCCCAGTTAGCTATCCCCCCATTTATAGTTATTATTTATCTTCAGACTTTGTTTCTGCAATTATTGACAGCCTGCTGCATACGATAAGGCTATGGGCCTTTCTCCCATTAATACTGGCTCTCTTCCCCGCTCTGGTCTCCCTACAGCCGTCTTGTGTCTGTTTCCACCCTCACGTTTGAAAATATGTGCATTTTAAATGTTTACTTATTTATTTTTGAGAGAGAGAGAGAGAGAAAGAGAGAGAGGAGAGAATGCACCAGCAGGAGAGGGGCAGAGAGAGAGGGAGACAGAGAATCCCAAGCAGGCTCCACGACACTGCGGAGCCCGAGGTAGGGCTCAGTCCCACGAACCATGACCTGAGCTGGAATCAAGAGTCAGATACTTAACCGACCGAGCCACCCAGGCGCCCCAGAAAATATGTGCATTCTTTAGCCTGAATTAAGTCTTCTCTGCTCTGTTATAGCCTGACTATGGAAGCCGAAAATAAATAAAGCGCTTCTCCTGTTGTGATTATGTAAATAGTGCCCATCCTCTTTGATGATCAGGACACTGCCAGTCTAGAACTTTCCTTCATTGTCCCCTTGGGCTGGAACCACTGTGGCTTACCATCCATTTCTTCCTCTTTCTCAGTTTACTTACTTTTTTCCTCTTGGCGGGGGGGGAGCGAGGGGAGGGAGAGTGGGTAAGCGATGGGCCAGCTGAGACTTTGCATGTCCCATAAAATACAATCTGGTCCTCTGGTTTGAGTGCTGGTTTGACTGGGTCTAGAATTTTAGGTTAAAAATCACTTCCCCTCAGAAAATAGAAGGCAGTGCTCTATTATCTTCTGGTAGACAGTGCTGCGAAAGAGACTGGAGTGGCCGGTTGGCCGATAGTTTCCCTGAAGGTGTCTTCCTCTTCTGCCCGCCAGAAATGTTTAGCGCCGTCTGTTTACCATGGGTGTGTCTGCTGAGGTGTCTCCATGATGGGTCTCTGTGTCTTTTCTTTAGATTCCTTCACTGTGCTGGATGCTCAGTCCGAAGCCTTGTGGCCTCTCTGTTCCGGAAACTTCTCTTCGGTGTGTCTTTGATAATTTATTCCCGTTGTATTCTGAGCTCTCCTTCTAGAGTTCCCAGTGTCAGCCATTGATTCCCCTTCATCCCATCTTTCCTTTTATCTTCTGTCTCTCTTTTCCCCTACTTTCTCATCAGTAACTTTTATGAGATTTTACAAAGTCTAGCAAACACAGGGGCACCTGGGTGGCTGCGTTGGTTGAGCGTCCAGCTCTGGTTCGGGTCGTGATCTCACGGTTCATGAGTTTGAGCCCCGCATCGGGCTCTCTGCTGTCAGCGTGGAGCCCACTTCAGACCCTCTGTCCTCCTCTCTCTCTGCCCCTCCCCTGCTGGTTCTTTCTCTCTCTCTCAAAATAAGTAAATAAACTTAAAAATAAAATAAAAAATAAAACTTCTGGCAAACACATTGAAGATTTTTTTGAATGTTTATTTATTTTTGAAGGGGGGGGAGGGGCAGAGAGAGAAGGAGATACAGAATCGGAAGCAGGCTCCAGGCTCTGAGCTCGCGGCGCAGAGCCCGATGCGGGGCTTGAACTCACAAACTGCGAGATCGTGACCTGAACCAAAGTCAGACACCTGAGCGACCGAGCCACCCAGGCACCCTGCAAAAACATTTTAAATTCCTTCCAACTCTTTTTTGTTTTCTTATCGAATCCCCTGGCGCGGTGAATTGGAGTTTTTGTTAAAATGATTTTCTAACCCCTGAATTAGGTCGTCTTCCTTGGTGGCATTTTTTTTTTTTTTCAGGGTAAATTTTATTGACACGCATAAAGTGAAAAGCCAGAAATAGTTGGTTTTTCAAACGCCCAAAAGCCCCACATTTCTGGATTCTCTCGCTTCCCTTCTGTTTGTGTTTGCAAACTGGTTCAGTCTCTTCTGAGCTCATCTCTTTCTTTTTTTTTTTTTTTTAATTTTTTTTTTTAACATTTATTTATTTTTGAGACAGAGAGAGACAGAGCATGAACGGGGCGGGGTGGGGGGGGGGTGGTCAGAGAGAGGGAGACACAGAATCCGAAACAGGCTCCAGGCTCCGAGCTGTCAGCACAGAGCCTGACGCGGGGCTCGAACTCACGGACCGCGAGATCATGACCTGAGCCGAAGTCGGCCGCTTAACCGACTGAGCCACCCAGGCGCCCCTGAGCTCATCTCTTTCTTGCCACGTCTTATTCATGGCACACACAGGTCACGCTGCCTCTTTCCAGCCACTTTCCCTAAAGCTACATACAGGCTCCGAGGGCACAGGGCACGCGTTCTGATGACAGGGGTTACCGCAGACCCAACCTATAAGGTATTATTACCCAGACCCAGAGTTCCGTCGTGGTTTCATGGGGCTCCCCGGCCCCCCAACCAGATGAGCCTAGTTCCTTATCGTCTGCCACCCAATTCCTAAGCCCGTGTCACGTTTCTGGTTGTTATCACAGCTGCTCTGCTCCGCTTCCTTCCTGTACTCGTCAGGGTGGTCAGTGAGCTGCTGTAATGAGTAAACCCCTGCCGTGGCTTATTTCTGAGGCTTCCTTCTTCCTGGCCGGTTTCATTCACGGACAGTCTGGACGTTTCCCCCAGGGAAACGGCTCCAAGCTGTCATTCCTTCCGCGTGCCCCACGTCCGACACCTCATTCACGGGGATCACGGCAGCCCCTCCGTCTTCCGCCGGAGGCTTCCAAGGTCGGTCTGGGTGTCGACCTTCAGCTGGCAGAAAGAGAGAGAGCGCAGAGAACCGCGCACGGGGGATGTGGATGGACGGGGCCTGGAAGCGTGCCCATCACCGCCCGTCTCGTGGATCGGGCCAGAACGCAGCCGCAAGACTATACCTCGTTGCCAGGAGCACTGGAAAACTTAGTCACGTGCCCCGGGAGACGAGGAAGTGGCTTTGGTGAACACCCAGCAATTGCTGTGATGTCCCCCGTAGTTCAACGCCAGCCTCTCTTCCGGCCTAGGCCGCCTCCCCCCCCTCCTTCCCCACGTTGGAGTGAGCATGATCTTTTAAAAAGGCGCATCTAACCAGTCCGGCTCCAGCCTAAAGACCTCTGGGGCTTCTCGTCACCTTCGGGACAGTGACTGTTTTTCCTATCGTGCGCTGGGCTATCTCCAGGGCTCGGCTCGTTAGGACCCACCAACCACCCAGTCCACTCTCGGTCACCGTCCATGCCCCCTCCAGCAGCACCGGGCCATGTGCTGGTACAGAAGGTGCCAGAAGTTTTCATCTCTGGACTGAGAATTCTCTCTCTCTTCCTCTTTTTTATCTATCTATCTATCTATCTATTTATTATCTGTTTGTCTGTTTTTGAGAGAGAGAGAGACAGAGCATGAGCAAGGGAGAGGCAGAGACAGAATCCGAAGCAGGCTCCAGGCTCTGAGCTGGCAGCACAGAGCCCGACGCGGGGCTCGAACTCACGAACCGTGAGATCATGACCTGAGCTAAAGTCAGACGCTCAAAATGACTGAGCCCCCCAGGCGCCTCTCTCTTCTCCTCTTTTTGGCCAAGCTCTGCTTGTCTTCCAGTCCTCTGAGGACACATTATTTCTTGCAGGAAGCCCCCTCTGGCCCCCAAAGATGGGTGTTGCCCATCCCGTGTGCCCACCAGCATGCTGTTACTCATGCAGGGAATGACCCCGGGGCTGTGCTCGCGCTGGAGCCTGGCCTTGTTCTGTGCTGGGCCCAGGATGCACCGCCAGGTCCCCAGTGACCCGGGGTGCATCCTGAATGAATGAACACCGTTCCCGAGCTGAGCTGTGGGGTCTGAGAGCTGGGGCAGGGCGTGCAGGGACCAAAGGGAGCGAGAGGGGAAGGTTGGCTACATGGGTGCTGGCGGAGGGGACAGCAGCCCGAAGCACCCCTGCTCCTGCCAGTAGGGAGATCACCAAGCCATTCAGCTACTTCCTTCTAGAGGCTTCCCGCCTCCCCAGCCCTCTGCCTGGCTTCTGCTCAGACCCAGATCTGACCTGCCGGCTGCCGCCAGAATGTCTGGAGGGGGTAGCCCAAGGTCTGGGTAGACAGGAGGGCTGGCCCAGAACCCAGTTTACCGATTAGCTGTTCTCTGGGTCTGACAATATCACAAGAAGGGCACTTTGGAAGACTAGACGCTTCAGGTTAGACACGGCAGCCCGGCAGGACCTGGGGGAGGGCAGAGGTAGGGTTTGGGAGCTATTCGGACAGGAGCTCGAGTACTGGGTTCCTCGTTCTCTTTCTCCTCTTTCCCTTCACGCTCTTCCCAGCTGGGTGTCTGCCTCAGCATCTGCAGCATCTACGGCCCTGGTGCATCTCACACCGAGAGAGCATCGCCCGGAGGGCTCGGTAAACGCAGGATGCTGGGCCCATCGCTAGCACTTCCGATTCGGCGGGCCGGGTGGGGCCCAAGAACGTGCATTTCTAACAAGTTCCCAGGAGGTACTGATGTCTCGGGGGCCTCCCACCTCCCACCTCCCAGATTTCTGGAGGCTACTTCAAAAGATGCCAAGGTAGCAGGATGGGGCCCTCGTGGCCTCCTCTCCATACCTCTGCTCACCTGCTTCTCCCACCAGGGAATGCCTCTCCCAGCCCCTTTGTGTCTCCCCTTCCTATCTGCCCTTCAAGCCCAAGTGCCGTGCTGCCTTCTCCAGGAAGCCTGCCGAGACCACCCCGCCCTTTGTGATCTTTCCTGTCTGATCCTCTCCCCGCCCTCAGGTGAGTCTTCTCTTCAAAAAGACAGAAGCACCCAAGGGACGCAGAAACACACGCCCACACAAAAGCTTGTCCACCCGTGTCCCTCGCAGCACCGTTCACAACAACTAGAGTGGAAACGACCCAAACGTCTGTCCGTGGATGAAGGGAGGAACAAAATATGGCAGGCGCATCACAATGGGATATTAAGCAGCCAGGAAAAGGAAGGGCTTGCCGGTACACGTTACGGCGTGGAGGGACCTCAAAACTCTGTGCCGGGCGAGGGCAGCGCGTAGCGTATCGTTTGCCTCTGCGGAATGCCCAGGAACGGCAAATCCACAGCGACAGAAAGCAGATTAGCGGTTGCTGGGGGCCCTGGGAAGGCGACTGAAAAGTACAGGGTTTCTTTTGGGGGGCGAAGGAAATGTCCTAAAAAATCGATTGTGGCAACAGCTGCACAACCCTGTGAACGTACAAAAAAAACTCTTGACTTGCACGCTTTCTTTTATTCATGTTTATTTATTTTTGAGAGAGAGAGACAGAACGTGAGTGGGGAAGGGCAGAGAGAGAGGGAGACACAGACTCCAAAGCAGGCTCCAGGCTCCGAGCTGTCAGCACAGAGCCCCATGCGGGGTTTGAACCCACAGACCGTGAGATCATGACCTGAGCCGAAGTCGGACGCTTAACCCACTGAGCCGCCCAGGTGCCCCGAGGTGTATACTGTAAACAGGGAAAGTGTGTGGTATGTGAATTAGATCGCAATAAGGCTGTTACCGAAAAAAAAAAAAAAGGAGGACACGAGTGGCAGCGGCTGTGCCCCTGGGGCCCCGGGGAAAGGCCTGCTGTGGAGTCACGACTCCCACGGCCTCCTTCTCTTGTGCAAATGGCAGCTCAGAGGAGGAGCTTTGGGCTGGAGTCAGCAGCTTGCTGTGTGTGCTGGGGCGAACCTACGCCCTCTCTGAGCCTCCGTCTCTCCCCTGGCTCCCCCAGGAGCGCTGAGATGTAATGCAGGAGGCGGCCGCGGTGCACGGGAGGAGCCAGGAAGCCCCACAGCAGGATTGTGTGTGAGGTCCGTAGCCCGGACCCCGTAGCCGGACAGCGGCGGGGGTAGGACGTCCCCACGGCTTCCGGCTCTGAGGGAGGAGGCAACCCCCTCGTGCTCTGTCTTCTAACGTCCCGGAGCCCGAGGGTTTTGAAACTGCGGAGAATGACAGCAAATTACCAGCTAAAAGCCCTGGGTTGTTGGAGGTAAGTGGCGCATTCAGCCGTAACTGGTATCCACAGCAATTTTGCCAGAGTCTTTTTTTAGACGATGTTTTCTTAACAACCTACAGAGAACTTCAGTCTCCTCCCCTCCTAATCCCCTGCTTTGCACAAACATGAAATTAATCTTCTAAATACCCAAGCTGGTTCCAGAGAAAAGTGAGCTGGGAGAAGGGTGCGGGGAGGGCTGGGGGGGGAGGGGGGCGGAACCCCATCCCCCATCCTCAGAGGCTTTGCTTATTTCTGACTCACGGGCCCGGGAGGGGCAGGTGGCTGAACTGCTACCCGATGCTTCATAATGTCTCCTGGACCCAGTCTCCGGTCCTGCTTGCACATCTCCGGGGACCGGGAGCTCATCACCTCCAAAGGCAGCTCGCTCTATCTGAAATAGCTCTGCCCACAGCAAAATTCTCTCTCGGAGTAAGTCAGACTCTATCCCCTTTTGCACCCCTCTTCTGGGCCTAGCCCCGCCCTCCGGGGATTTTAGGACGGTCATCCTGAGCCTGTTACTGGTTCGTCCGACCCTCAATCCAACCTGTGGCCCCTTTCTGCTGGCCTCAGGTGAGAAAGACAAGCCCTGGGAGCAGCTCAAGCCCACGGACGCTCCTCAAGCGTGGAACACATACTCTTTCCCCACCCCTGCCCGCGCTCCAAGGGGATCTCATGCCAATTAGAAAAAGACACCCCTTCCTCCAGGAAGAAGCAGCTTCATGCCAGGGGCAGGGGTTCAGCCCCCACCGATCCCTTAGCCAAGAGCACTTGAGCAGTGAACAACATACACAACTATACCGTGGTCTCATGGCCGTGTACCTGTAAACCACCCCCCACCCCCCACCCACAACCGGATGCCTGGTCTCAGCAAGTGGCTGTGTCTTTCCTCCATGGTGGTTTGTGCTGAGTCAAGTGGCCTGGCAGGAAACTGACTTCCTGGAATCTCCTCTCCTCTAGGAGTCTGAGTTAGAATTCGCCGGCGGAGAAATCTGTGCTTGGAGGGCCACCATGGCTAGTGATGGGAGGGACGCACACAGAAGTGCCAGCGGGGGCCAGCTTGTCCCCATTCCTTCTTCTACATGTCCTCCTCCTGACCCGCGGCCAGTGCTCCCTCCAGACTGCTGGCCCTGCTGACTCACAGTGACCCAGTATTTCCACCGGATGCTCGGCTGTGATCTCACCGAGTGGAGGCTGCAAAGACAAGGCGGCCTTCCCCAGACTTCTGTCGGTGTCTACACTGGCCCCGGCCTCCTGCGCCAGCTGCTGGGCCCGCCTGACTTCCAGCTTGTCCACGAGCTCCGCTGGTGCCTCTGCTACAGAGGGCTGGCTGGTGACGGTCCCCGGGTCCCCGTAAAACTTCCCGCTTTGGACCTTTACTTCCCAGACCCTCCCCCGGGGCAGTAAGGCTAATTGCTGTGCTATAAAACTCACAGTGGCTCTGCTGCTGATGGAGCCCGAATGTGTGCACCGTTAACCGCATCAGAGCAAGGAGGGGGCGCCCCGTGCCTGCCTCCCTCCTCTGCCCCCAGGCCACCTCCTGTTGGTTGTACCCCATTACTGACCCTCGAATCAGTGCCCTTCCCACTGAGGCGCCCCCCGCTCCAGGCATCTCCCTTCTTAAAGGCACCATTTCACCAGACTCCTGGTTTTCTAGTTCTGGTCCAGCTCTGCGTCTGTGGTCAGCGACTGCTTCCTACTTCTCTCTGCCCCGAATGTCTCCGCAGCTATCAGTCGTACACAGGGACCATGGCCCGTACCTGGTGTCCCAGCCTCCCAGCAGCGTCTCCACTCACCACCTTCACAGACAAGTCCCCGCCGTTTCCTTGTTCCTATGTCAGCCACACCGAATGCCCCCCCACCCCCCCACCCCCAGTGATCTTTCTGGAAAAATCGAGAGGCAAAGGCAGTGTCCCGCAGACAGGCTGTCTGAATCCCCCCTCCCCACTCCGTGCCTGGCCTCCCTTCTCCGTCTGGAGAGCTTCTACTCATCCTTCAAAACCTCAGCTTCGGTGTCCCCTCTCCTCACTCGTTCCCATGGCGGCACCGTCCCTGGCAGGAGGGGCCGGCCCTGCTCCGTTCTCATCTTCTTCCCCATCGGCCCCAGAAGCAGCCTCAGCCCTGCCAACAATGACCATCCGCTTTGGGTTTCGAGGTTTGGAAGATGTGCTCAATCCATGTTGCTTGGAGGGACTCAGGCACTCAGTGAGGGGAATCCTGCAGGGCCCCCTTACCGGGGTGGAAGCCGAGACGAGGCCTGAATCTGGATCCCTGTGACCTGAGCTCTGGGCCCCAAGACGCCCAGAGCACGTGGTTGGGCTGAGTGGGGGTGGCGCCCACGGCGTGCCGGCTCGGGGGGTGGGGGGTTCGGGTCTGGCCTGTGGTGACTGGTTCTGCCCAGGCCGTGCCTGGGACCCGAAGCAGAACCAGAAGAGGATCCTGTGTGCATAGAGCTGCCCAGCACAGCCTCTGCAGCCGAGGCAGGGGACTGCTCGGCCCTCCCCTGGCTCCTCTACACCCTGGACTCTGTGCACTTGGCCGGTCACTTGCTGTGTCCCCACTTACTCCTCTGCACAGTGGGGCGATAGCAGTCTGCTTCCAGAGGGTTACCCGAGTGCGACCTGAGTTACCGTACGTGCTATGGCCCCAGGGCTGTGTGAGTTGTTATCATTCCGACCCACGCTGACCCTGGGGGGGTCAGGGAAAAGCCCTGCCGGAGATTCTCGGGAAGGACCCTATGTTCTGCCTTCCTGGCCTCCGTGCGTCATTTTCTCCAGTGACCTGGGGCCTGTCCCCTCCCTCTGTGCCTTGAGTCACCATGTCAGGCGGGGACCCTGGCCGCTGAGGGGGGGCCCGGGAGCCCAAAGCCCCGCTCCGACGATGTCCCGGTAGAAGCAGGTTCCGGAGTGTCTGACGCTTGACTCGGGCTCTCGTGTGGGTTTTATCAGAATCAACAGGTTTTGTTGTGCACTTCACAATCTCAGCATCTCTGATTTATCGCCCAACAAATTGGAGAGGATTTAGCGTGTATTTAATTAATTTGATGAAAGTAGTTCAACAACTGTAAACCGGGCTGTGGAAACACGCTTGCCGGGAAGCGGGGCCCGGCTCCTCGAGGGCTCAGGGCGGGCGCCGGCTTGAGGCTGAAGGGTGGTCTCTGCAGGGCAGGGAGAGGGGGCCCAGGGGGGAGGCGGGGCCCGGAGCAGTGGGCGGGGGGGGGGGAGGGGGGGGGGGGAGGCGGGAGAGCTGGGCAGAGGCAGGAGGCCTGGGGACAGTGTGGTCACAGACCCCCTGGGAGCCGTGGTTCCTCGGGCCCTCGAAGGGATGGTGACCTCTCCCCTCTTTCCCGCTCAGGGGACCTCGTGACGGTTTCCAGGGGCAATGGGTTAAAAAAAAAAAAAAAAAAAAAAAGCTGTGTTGCGGCCGGGAAGGTGCTGATGTTACCTGTGCTCAGTCTGCCGCTGAACTGCTTCCTTGAAGACGAAACTCAGGCATTTCCTCTTCCAAAAAGTATTTTGTACCAGGCCGGGACTGGGTGTGGCTGTGAATAACACAGAGTGTCCTCCAAGTACAGCTTAAACAAACCAGGGGTTTAGCATGTGACAAACAGGAGGTTCAAGGCTGGAGCTAGGACTCCAGGACGTTCTTAATGTCCCTGGCTCCTTCACCATCCTTACTGCGTGCCTTCCATCATCGGAGTCCCCTCCTGGCCTTGAGACAGCTGCTACCGCTCCAGCCATCACATCTCCATCCTTGGTGGCACAAAGGAGGAAGCGGAAAGTGCAGTTTGGGTCCGTGCCTCCCTCCGGAGGTGCTTTCCTAGAAACAGCGCTCGGTGCCTTTCACGTGTCCTGGGCAAGAATTTAGTGACACGATTACCTCTGTCTTCAAGAGAGACTGAGAAATGTGGCACCTTGAGTAGGCACAGAGTCAGGGTTCTGTAGGAAGGAAGGAGAGGAGAATGGGCATGGGGGGGGGCGGGGAACCCGCAGTGTCCAGCCCACCCTCCCTAAGCCTAGGTTGGTGCAGGGACACCCCCCCCCCCCCCCCCCACCGGACCGGCCTCTCTCCCAGCTCCCGGGAGGGGCGGCTTCCTGGGGCAGGAGGGGTGTCGGAGTCCTCCAGAGTCCTCCGCTCTGAGGGCAGCACCTGGTCCCCACAGGAGTGGCAGGTGACTGAGTGGGTGGGTGATGAAGCTGCCTGCTTCCTGGTTTCGGTCGGAGAAGGATAGAGAGGCTGGGAACGCCTGGGTTTGAATCCCAGCCGCACCGCTTCCCGGCTGGGTGACTTCAGTATTCTGGAAGCTCTGGTCCTGGTGGGGAATATGAGGAGGACTAGGGCTCCAGCGAAGGGAAGAGAGAGAGCTTCCCTGACACGCTCAGGGGACTCCCCCGGGGAGGCCACTCCCTGAGCCCTCCCTGCCTCTCTACCTTCGGGAGACCCCTGAGGCCACCCTGGGCCCACCCTGCAGGCCTTGGCCAGCTCCTCCCATGGGGCAGCGCGTGCGGCCACGGTGGGCCACCAACTCAATAAACCCTGTTCTGGGAAACCCCTCAGTCTGGGGGGGGCTGGGATTCTCGGTCACCCTCCCACACGCTTCCTTCCTCTGGCTTTTCTGCAGCTCAGTTTACCTAGAGCAGAAATGCCAGCTAGGAAATGGAAGGGAGAAAAGCCAAATACTGGAGACACCTTCTAGGCCCAGGCCTGAGGGGGTAGGGGTGGGGGTGGGGGGTGGGGAGGTGGGGCTGACCCCAGGTGACACCACTCTTCCCTCCCCCAGGAGTTGTTTTTTTTTTCTTCCAACTAGCTTTATTGAGTTATACCCGACACATAATAAAGGGCTTCTGGTAACCACAGATCTCTTTTTCTAGGAGTTTGGTTTTTGTTTTTATTTTAAATTCCATGTATAGGAGAGATCGTATGGTGTCTGTCTTTCTCTGTGGGACTTCTCTCACTTAGCACGATGCCCTCAAGGTCCAGCCACGTTGTCACAAATGGCAGGATTTCCTTTTTTTTTTTTAATGTTTATTTATTTTTGAGAGACAGAGAGAGAGTGCGCGTGTGCCAGTGGGAGAAGGGTGGGTGGGGGGGGTTACAGGGGAACGGAATCAGGCTCCGAGCTGACACCACAGAGCCCGATGTGGGGCTCGAACCCACAACCTGCGAGATCATGACCTGAACCGAAATCGAGAGTCGGACGCTCAACCGACTGAGCCACCCAGGCGCCCCTCAAGCAGACGTTTTTACTTCTTCCTTTTCAGTTCTGATGGCTTTTCTTTCTTTTTCTTGCCCGTCTGCTCCGGCTAGGGTTTCCAGTACTGGGTTGATTAGGAGTGGTGAGAGCGGACATCTTTGTCTTTTCCTGATCTGAGACGAAGAGCTTTCAACCTTTCACCATTGCGTGTGAGATGGAGGTACTGAACTTGGCCTTGGCCTTAGCTTTTCTGAGTCTCGGTTGCCTCATCTGCAAAATGGGGGAAGTGATCCCTACCCAGGCTTTTGTTCTTAGTGAAAATATACGCGAGGCCTGGACCCTCAGTTCAAGGTGGCTAATCTGATTATGTCGGGATGGGCCACTGCAATCACGGAGGGCTTCCTGCAGGAATGTCTGGGTCCTAAAAGACGGGAAGGGCTTGGTGAACGAGACACCTGTGTGTCTGGAGGTGCGAGTGGGTGAGGAGTATTGGGGCAAATGGCTAACTTGGCCTCCTGGGACGGCTGCAAAGTAGGGGTCCCCAAAGTGGGGACCGTGGGTGTGCCAGGGCACTTACTGGAGCTGAGCAGGGGCCTTGGGGTGACAAGCAGGGAGCAGAGGGTGTGGTGGGGATCGGATGCAGGAGGAGAGGGAGAGGGTAGGACAGATGTCTCCGAAGTCTCAAACTGGAGTGACCAGGAGCTCAGGGGTAGGTGAGGGACTGCCTTAAGAGGAGTCCATGGCAGTTCGGGGACCTGCCAGTGACTCAATTGTGGAAGAATTCCCAAATTCACGTGTTGAAGCTCTGAACCTCCCCCCCCCAACCCCCCGCCATGACTACATTTGGAGACGGAGCTTTTAAAGAGATAATTAAGGGGCGTCTGCGTGGCTCAGGTCATGATCTCATAGTCCGTGAGTTCGAGCCCGGCATCGGGCTCTCTGCGGTCAGCGTGCGGCCCACTTTGGGTTCTCTGTCCCTCCCTCTGCCCCTCCCTATCTTGTGCATGTTCTTTCTCTCTCAAAAATAAATAAAACATTAGAAAAAAAAAAAAACCCAAAGATTAAAAAAAATAAAGAGGTAATTCAGGTTAAATGGCATCGCAAGGGCGAGGCCCTGAGGCGGTAGGGCTGGGGTCCTCGTAAGAGGAGCAGACCAGGAAAGGCCACGTCGGGACACAGGGAGAAGGCTGCCGTCTGCAGGCCAAGGAGAGGCCTCAGGAGAAGCAGGCCCTGCCGATACCCTGACTTGGACAGCCAGCCTCCAGAACTGAGGCACGGAGTCCTGGTGTTTAAGCCCCCCGCTCAGGGGGACGGTGGGAGGGCAGGCGGAGCAGACAAACACAGGACCCGAGGGAGGCAACAGCCCCTCAGTGCCATCCCTGGGAGCCTCACCGGGCAGGTCCCGAGAGGCCCCGGTGGGACCTCCGGGAGGGGACGGGAGGGTATGAGGCCGGGTTGCCCTCGGCGGCAGGGCTGAAGGCACCCCTCGCCTCCTTCTCTTCTTTGAGCCTCAGTTTCCCACCACAGGACCAGGGGAATGGACCACAGGGTCCCAGGGGCCCTTCGAGCCTCACTGTGGCGACGGAGTCCAGCCGGAAGCTCGGACCCCGTGGCTCAGAGGAAGCTCCTGAGATGAGCGTCCGACACGGTGAGAGTTTTGATGTGATACCCTGGCAGGAAGGTGCCAGGCTGTGTGGGGGATCCCCTGGTGCTCTCCCAAGAAGATCAGCGTTTCTTAGAAACAGATGAGCTCCCAGAGCAAAGGCAGCCCCCCCTTGACCGGATTACGGGCCCCCCCCGATGTCCCCCCCACCCCCCTCGGACCTGCCCAGAGGGAGAGCGAGCCGTCATCAGGGTCGGCCTGCCTCGGGTCACGGTCTCCTGGGACAGTCCACACCCGGTGACCGAGCGAGGCGAGGGTCTAAGGTCCGGCCACCTCGGGCCCGGCTGGGAGACTTCAGCGGGTCCCAGTCTCTGGGGCACCCCGAGCCCGAGGGGCCGAGGATTTGTCAGACGCCGGATCCTGCTTCCCCGCTCCCCTCACAGGCTTGATCCTTAATAAGCCTCTTGCGTCGCAAACTCGGTGTCAGCGTCTGTTTCCGGAAGCCTGACCTGTGATGACCCCACTGGGCTCGGCCGGGCCCCTCATCCCTCCTGGGGCGCATCGGTTACAGTCCCTAAGGCGGCGTCCCATGACATCTGTCCTGTTGGTGGTGCTTTTGTGGAATCCCTACCCTTTGAGTGTGGGTGGCCCTGTGACTTGCTTCTAGCCGAGTAAATATGGCCCAAGGGATGGGATGCCCCGCCCATGACTGTCTCGTGACATTAGCCTCCATCTTGGCAGGCTGGACAGACTCCTCACTGGTCACTCAGCTGTCCAGACTCCTGCCCTACGGAAACCGTGACGTAAAAACGCGTATGTTGAGGGACACCAGGGTGGCTCAGTCAGTTGAGTGTGTAACTCTTGATTTCGATGCCGGTCATGTTTCCGGGGTTGTGGGATCGAGCCCCACGTCAGGCTCTGCCCTGAGCATGGAGCCTGCTGAAGATCCTCTCCCTCTCTCTCTCTCTCCCTCCCTCTCCGCCCCTCTCTCCTGCTTGCCCTATCTCTAAAAGTCAAAACCAAACACGTGTATGTTGTGAAGTCACTAGATCTGTGGTTACATTTTATGCGGCAATAGAAACGAATTCAGGAGGCGTCGAAGAAAGAGCTGGGCTCTCGCCAACACGACACCCCCCATTCATTGAGGGCCCAGTTCCTCACCTGTGAGCTGGGGGTGGTCATAGCTCCCCGGGGATAGCTGAGACCTGATCCATTCAGCACGGCGGCCACAGCAGGTCACTTCCTGCATGGAATGTTCACTCTCCATCTCCGAGGGCCACGTGATTTGGGGAAACTGGGCCACGCCTCTACTTTTGACTCGTGTTCTAAGACTGTCTTAAGACTCGCCTCCGTTGTTGGGGACGTTACAGTTTACAAGGAACTTTCCCACGGGGCAGGGAAGCAGGAATTAACCAGCAGCGAGAGGCAAGCCGGTCACCGGGTGGCCAGGGCGGGTGGGAAACGGAGCCAAGGCCCTTCCCGGAGCTGCTTCGGGCAGCGGGTCCTGGCTCTGGGTTGCAACAGGTCCTTGAGAGACAAACGCAGCCTCGGCCCTCGGTGTGTGAACGGGATGCAGAGGACGCGTAGCAGGAGAGGCCGGAGCTGGTCCCAGCTCGCTGGCTTGGAAGGTTGGATGGATGGTTCTCAGCAACCGGGAGGAAGAGCCTGACTTCCCGATCTGGCTCGGAGGGGCTTGCAGGGGAGAAGCTGGGGACCTCCCCGCCCCCCGGAGGCTGGGGGTCCGCAAGATGCGGCTGCCCGTTGAGGGACAGATGCCAGGCAGTCTTCCGAGGACCTCATTTACCGGCCTCCGAGCTGCAGGCGGGGCAGATGCCGAGGAACTTGGGGACCGCGCGGTGCAAGGTGGTTGTCACTAGCTCAGCCTGGAACGGCTCATTTGTGCGCTGGGTGAACCTGGGGAAGTCACCTAGCCTCCTCTGAACACGGGGGCCCTAACTTTCTGGGGCTGGGGTGCAGGTCCGATGGGCCGGCCCAGGGAAAGCACTGGACACAGTGCCTGGTCCACGGGAAGCACCGGGGAGGCGTGGCTGCTGAGCAGGTTGCCCTGGGACGACGGCCATGCCCGTTCGCCTCTTGCCCACTGCTCCAGTCCAAGCGGACAGCGTCACACGGGAGGGGCTCAGTAGATATTTGCGACATTAATGCAACAGGAGCCGCAGGGCCAGCTGCCCTCTGTCTGTCTCTTCACGGAGGTTACATCCCGCAGAGGACGTCGGGGTGACCCTGAGTGAGAAGGAGCAGCCCCAGCAACCGGGCTGGGGCGGGCCTTCCTTTACTCCTGCCGGGCAGGGTGGAGGGCTGCAGGGTGGGGGCCCTGGGGGGCCCTGCTGCCGCATCTCTGCTGACTTCTCACCTGCCCTGGCCCCGCGGGACCCCGCTCTGACTCACGCTGGCTTCCGCGCCCACCCAGACCGCCTTTCCCGGCCCTCGTCGGGTCCTCCGCCCGGGCAGCGCCTGGCCCCCACTGTTTACTCTTGGCACATGGGACCTTCCTGTTTCTAAGAAAATGGCTTTAATTGGTAATTATCTCATGTTTTTATATGGCGTCTTTCATCCAGGTGCCCGCAGAGCCCAGCTTGTTAAACCGAATCCTTGGAAGGTGCCGAGACTTCAAACAGTGTCCCTGGTTCTTTGGGGCGCCTTGCAGGCTCCCCACAGCGTGACCACCCCGAGGTCAACGTGAGGCGTCTGCTGCACCTCTGTGCCCCAGGGTCGGGTGGGAGCAGGATCACGACCTCGCGAGGCTTCACTACAAATCCCGATGTGCCCAGCCCCGTGCAGGGCCCTGAGGTGGGACGGGGAGAGGAAAGGCCTGCCCTTGTCTTCGAGAGTTCAGTCTTGTATGCACCCATCCCCCCCCCCCCACCCTGCCCCAATCCCCCAGGGCTGGAGACCCCGCCACAACCTTCATTCACTCACCACTCGTTTGACGATATTAACTGAGCACTTACTCTCCGCCTGTGGAAGCCGTGGGGGACCTCACTACCTTCCTTGTTGCAATGGAAGCCTGACTTCTCCCTCTGCCCCAAGCCAGGCTCATAGCAGGTGTTCCTCCTACAGGGTATAGTTAGCTGAGACAGAGAGAGCTAGAGTGAGAGTGAGAAAGAGAGAGAGCGCCTGAGATTTATTTTAAGGAATAGGCCTATGCTATCATGGAAGTTGTAAATCCCAAGCCCGCGGGGAAAAGTTACAGTCTGATTCCAAAGTCTGTTGGCAGGATTCCTTCTTGCTGGAGGCGGGGGGTGGGGGGGTGGGGGGGAAGGTGGGAGGTGAGGGAAGTTTTTTTTCTATTATGTCCTTCAACTGATTGGATGAGGCCCACCCACATCCTGGAGGGTATCTGCTTTCCTCAGAGACCACTGATTTTATCTCCACTAAGACACACATTCAGACTACCATTTCCCACCAAAGTATTTGGGCACCATGGCCTTGTCAAGACGGCATAGGAAATTAAATGTCACAGTCCCCCAGGCAGGTGGATGGTGAGGTTAGGCCATGCAGGCCAGAGATACCGCCCTCCCCGAGCTCAGAGCCACTGGCCGGCAGGTCAGCGCGGAGGGAGGAAGCATGGAGCACTTCATCGTCGGCAGGAAGGTGTCCTCCTTAGGAAGAAGGGCCCTCTCCCCACCCTCTCTCTTCCTGTTTCCCTCTCCCCCTGCGGCTCCCCTTGAATCCTGGCTGGTGCATCCTGGCTCTGCCTGTCCTGGGAGCTCCTCCTGTCTCCACTGGAGAAAGAAATTCCCGCCTCCTGGCTCTAGACCAGACCAGACATGGCACCATCGATGGCTGAGGGGTTTTTAACTCTCCCACCAACCTGTCCAGGTGCCCCCGCCCCCGGCCCCAGCCACCTGAAATAGTGCAGATAAATCAGGGCATTTGTTCTCTG